>NC_141926.1:19097500-19722500 GCF_057802395.1 Ceratotherium simum simum
TTTCCAAGGGTAGGGTGGACTGGAGAGAGAAGGGAATTCAAATCTCAAGACGTTAGTGTGAAAAGGGATGAGCAAGATCACCCTGCCCATCCTCGTCATATAGATGACGGCATATAGATGACGGCACACGAGATACTCCAAGATGCTGTGATAAGGGAGCCCCTGGGGTCATGTGCAATGAAGGGGGAATATGGGCTTCCCTATGAGACAGAACTCCGTTCAAAGCCAGCCTTTGCTCTTTGAGACCTGAGAAATCCAGGAAAGCTGCCCAACCAGTCTTAAACCATGTCCTCGCTTTATGATAGGAACACACAGATGTGTGCTGTAGAAGTTAAATATTGCCAATTAAATGAGAAATTGTGCAAGTCCCAGCACTGTTCTTCCTCTTCTTTAAGGAGAGAACTTAAAGCACGTGCTTTGCCTCCCTCTGCATCCCTAATGTGCAGAGCACCTCATGTGAGGTGGGGGCTTAGAGTAGGTGTTGATGGCTCTGCTAACTCTCACCAAGGAGCAGGTGTCTGGAGGGAGTTTTTAACAGGTTAAGCCTCAAACGCTGGCAGAGATTTCCAGCTGGGAAAGTTAGATGAATGTGGCTTTACTTTTAATCTCTTCTATTAAATTATGGGTATAGTCTCTTTTTCCAAAGTGTTTTTTCCACAGCTAACAATATGTGTGTTCCCTGTTTTTTTAACCTTCTTGCTCTAAATGAACAGTGGTTTTGTCTATAAATTCACAGGATCACGGAACAAAGCATTCCAGTACCCAAACAAAACAAAAGCCGCCTGTTTGATGACTTTGAACTAAGCTACTTCCTTCTCCCAACTTTCTAGTCTAAAATATATAGCCGAACGTGGGATGCCCAGACAAGAAATGTTTCTCAACCTTGATGTGTTCATTCCACAGTAATGTGAAATTAAAACTAAATTTAAAAAGCAAACAACACGTGATCTTTTTAATCCAACCAACTTGGAGAGTACGCTGTATCCACAGCGCTGTGATGGAAGCCTGGTACATTCTTGGCCATTGTTCTTTTGCTGTGTGCACTGTCTACCTTTGTCGGTTTAAAAGTGACCCGCAAATTACAGGCACCTATGCCTTGTGGTTTTGATATTTGAAAGATCCAAAAATTCATATTACATGAAACAAATTTTAAATAGAGGTGTCTGGCTCCCTATATATGAGGATGGATATATGTTATGTGTTAATGGTCTGTGTACTTAGAAGGATTGCTTGCAGAACCCATAAGATTTAGAGCTAAAAGAGATGAAACCAGTTTGGATATATATTTTTTTCACATAATTAATCATTTAATCAAATTAATATTTGATTTAACATTTGTCCTCATTACTGTCTAGCTCTTTTCTAAAATGCATACTCAGTTATTATATATTTGCAGTAATACTGTGGACTTTGATATTTCACATTTTAGTTATTTATTTATTAAAAAATTTTTTCCTGTAATATATTTTCCTTTTAGCTTTATTGAGGTATAATGACAAATAAAATTGTACAGTTTGAATATTTTACAAAGAAGAAAATTATCCATAAGTCAGAGAGAGAAGGAGAATCTAGGATATCTGTATACACATGGTATGTTTTCACATTTGTGTCCTGTCCCATTTATCTTGGTATCCTGTGCCCCCTCCCCCCCCCCCGTTTGTTTTTACAGTCAGCACTTTGGTATAAGAGTGACTTATACATCAAACAAGATTCTTGGACTATATTTTCCACCTCTGAGTATGAATGTATGTGTATAGAAATATATTTATATACAGTGTCAGATGAAGAGACTTGGGCCAAATTATTGGGAAATAGGCTAATGCCCTGCAGCATTTTATATCCCCTGCGCTTACGTAGTCATCATTGTGAAAACATAACACTGCTCAGACTTCCCATTATTGCTCTTGTATGTCATCAGCTGTGTATTGCTTCTCAGCACCTCATTAAATTCTAAGCAGAGAACATTTTCAGTTTCCAGTTCTCTTTCTCAATTAAATTAGTTATTGTGTTTCCAGTATCCCTTATTATGAAAAGAATTTATGTTGACAACAGGTTGAGATACGATTTTTCTTTGTATTCCAGAAAATTTTAAAGGAGAAAGTATGCCATTTGAATCCAAAACCAAATATATTGTCTAGGGCATACTCTGTTTTGGTTTAGACACTGAAGTGGAAGTAGTTTAAAACTTAAAATTAATATACTCTTTGAGTGCTCAGAAATGACACTGACTTGAGCTGTTATGTTCTAGCTTCATCAATTTCATCTTCCATGAAATGGAACCATTACTACCTGATGGAAGATTACTTGACTTGTTACACATAAAACATTTGCAATGATTCCAGCACATAGTAAACCCTCAATTGTGTATTTTTCTTACTCTCCTCTTGGATACATTCTTTGAAAAAGAAATTGATATGTAAAAACTTCACGGGCCGGCTCCGTGGCTTAGTGGTTAAGTGCACACACTCCGCTACTGGTGGCCCGGGTTCAGATCCCGGGTGCGCACCGACACACCACTTCTCCGGCCATGCTGAGGCCGCGTCCCACATATGGCAACTAGCAGGATGTGCAACTATGACATACAACTATCTACTGGGGCTTTGGGGGAAAAACAAAAGGAGGAGGATTGGCAATAGATGTTAGCTCAGAGCCGGTCTTCCTCAGCAAAAAGAGGAGAATTAGTACGGATGTTAGCTCAGGGCTGATCTTCCTCACCAAAAAAAAAAAAAATTTCACAAGATGAAAATATCCCATGATTAGGCTCCCTCTATACCATTTCACTACAGAGTTTTTGATATATACATGCTAGTCGCAATCATGCATATACAGTTAGCATCTTGGTTTGTTTGTGTATTAGTTTTTTCACTTGTAATTTAAATTTAGAAATCTGACTTTGTTTCCACTGCACTCGTTTTTTTAACTTTCTTTTTAATTTAAAGTTTCAAGCAAATGTAAAAGTAGAAAGAATAGTATAATGAACGCCCCATGTACCTATCATTGCAATATTTATAAAATCTAGTTCCTCTTGTTTCTAGATAAGTCTGGAAATGCAAGTTCTCTATCTTACCTCCCTCAGAAGCTGCATTATTTTTGGCAAGCCTCTTGTGTAGATATGTTGCTTATCCCTTTTGCAAAGCTGTAAATTGATTAAGAGGAACTAAAGCATCACATTTTATTTATTGACTTCTGACTTACTTATTTAAAACAACATTTTATTAATACTCTGTAATTTCTAGCATATTTTTCCAAAAAAAAAAATATCCTTGAGGATTTGCTTAAAAATTGATTTCAAAAGTTGAAAGACTGGAACAGTTAGCAAATTATTTTCAGATTTAGTAGCAATTCCCATTACTGTGACCATTAACCTTATTTTTAGCCTTTTCCTGGCCACATTTGATTTTGTGTTCTTGAAATATCCTCGGTCATTCTGAGTTTACGTAAATTAGGACTTTTGGCAGTAATCGATTGTCCCAGGTGGCCTGTTTGCGAAAGGGACTTCGAGCGCTCCCCTATTTGTTCCTAATATTGTGAATAGAAGAAAGTTTCTGTAGTACTCTGACAACATATGTCTTAAAGAAGTATTTTTATATTTCTCTATCTATAACTGCATGTTCTTGGCCTCCTCAAATATCAATGTCTTTTCTTGCTTTGCATATTTAGCAACTTAAATGTGATCTTGTCTGAGATTAATATATTTCCAATTTGGATACATAGAGAGAAAGAAAGAGAGACTTTAGATTTTTAAAATTTAGAGTGGAAATGTTCTGATGGTGACCAAGTTTTAAGATATTTTTCTGTAGTGAGAAAAACCACTTAGGCTACCAACTAGAACCTTCTAATATGGATCTAAGATCGTTTTTACTCTACCACTGTCCTGGCTGTTAGTTATTTGGAATTGCTTCAGCTCTTTCTTTTAAAAAAGTTTAGTTTATGAACTAAGACGTTAGCTTTTAAAGATAAAACATGTTTCTATGTCCAGAAGAGTAGGCTGCTTTTCAGGTTCCTGGAAAGCCAGATGGGCTTTCTTAGCCTAAGTGAGAGCCTGGCTTTTAATCCTTCCTAAGCATCTTCCTCAGCTGTATGTTTATATTAACAATTATTAACATTAATGTACGGCTTCTTATATAAGATGCTATTATTTGTCAAAGTTGCCACATCCTACTTGGAAGAACGGTATTAGGAGTCATTGAGATGCCTATTTTTCTCAAAAACTTATCATCCAACTATATTATTATACTATTTAGATCATCTTATTTAAGAGATATATTGATAGTACCCAGTGGGAGCTTAACGTATACTGAATTTCCCTACAATTAATGGATTTTGATCTTAACCAGAAATATTCATTAAATATTTATCAGGCACTTATTGTGCTGTCAGCATTGGCTACTGTTGAGGGAACACAAAAATGAATCATATTATCCCTTCCTTCAAAAAGTGCATATTCTGATAGGCAGGAAGAAATTTCAGTGTAATAGCAGATAGAAAGTGATTCGTGGTTGGAGAAAAGTGCTTGGATAAAATGCTTTGGATTCAGAGATTGAAGGGATCAGGGAGCAAGTATCAGAGAACTAACGTTTGAGATGGGCCTTTTTCTTGGGTTTTGTTCAATTGGAAGGAAACTAAACCTAGGAAAGTAGCTTATGTTTAAGAAGGGGCTTATTGAAGGGGACACACCACGCTTCACTGGAGTTATAGGTAATCAAGTGGTCCCTGTCTTACGCTCTGTCATGTCTGTCTTATTTTCGTCTAGAGTACGCAGCTCTCTCATCTTAGCTTCTCTCTCTGCACATCTTCCTATTTTCCTCCCCTAGAGCAGCTGCTTCTTCCAGATGCCTAGGGTCCGATCATCCATGGGTTTTGACAGACACCGTCTCTGGCTATGACTTATCCTGCCTGCCAGTTGGGTGTCCCCCTCATCTAGCTAGAGCCTGTAAGTGTTAGTTCAAAACTCTTGAGGAAGAGGATGCGATTTATACTTTGCTTTCCTCTGGCTCTAATCAGCTATAGGGACAGAACTGTAGAGTTAAAATATGGTCACTAATGAGTACTCCTTCAGAGGGCTGGGGGCTGGAGTACCACAAAGCGTGTAGGGGGTTGGCAGCCTCCTGACAGTCTTAAACCAAAGATAATGAATGTGGAGCGCCATAGGGAGGCCACAGGGTGCCAAATTGTGTTTCCTGCTCTTTAGGAAAGTGCATTTCACTGGGAAGGCCGTGCACATATGTACGTTATACAAATGGGAGGCACACTGTGACAAATACCATAAAGCATTCCTAAAGTGGAAGAGAGGGATTAATGTTATATTACACTGTGAGTGGAGGAGGCTTGTCGACGTGGGGCGACTCTAATGGGCTCGGACATTTGATATATTTGGTATAAGGGTCTTATGTAAGAATGTGTTTGAAGCACAGAGTATGTATTTATACAGTGACTGCTCCATGTAGTTGTGATTTAGGAAAGGTTTGTAGGAACTAAGGACAGTTTGCTTTTCAAGTAACTGACACAGGCCTGGATTTGCTTATGCTTTATTTTATTTTATTTTTTTGGTGAGGAAGATTCATTCTGAGCTAATATCTATTGCCAATCTTCCTCTTTTTTTTTTTTTTTTTGCTTGAGGAAGATTCACCCTGAGCTAACAACATCTGTGCCAGTCTTCCTCTGTTTTGTATGTGGTCGCCACCACAGCATGGCTTGATGAGTGGTGTAGGTCCATGCCCAGGATCTGAACCCGTGAACCTGGGCCGCTGAAGTGGAGCGTGCTGGACTTTAACCACTACGCCACAGGGCCCGGCCTCTGCTTATTCTTAAGTATTTAATAATATAGTTATAGTTATCGAAAGTCTTTTTTTTTTAAATAATCAAGAAAATAGTTACTCATAATTGAGGTTCACATAGGAAACATTTTGGAAAGGAGGGGACCCTATAACAATCAGGATTTGCTACTGCTTGATATATTAGCAAATTATTAGCAATACTTGTTATGTTAGCAATACATATGTTGCATGTGTTGGAAAACATGCAAATGAAATAGCTAAAGGAACTCAGATATCTTTATTTTCTATGTTAAGGTTTGAGATGCCACAAAGAAAATATAAAACATTGAACTGATGCTTGTAATTAATTATGGTGAAAAGTGAGAGACTCAAGTAGCCTTGAGCACATTTGCATGTATAATTTTTTTTTTTCCTTGGTGAGGAAGATTGT
This sequence comes from Ceratotherium simum simum, assembly GCF_057802395.1. Taxonomy (NCBI): domain Eukaryota; kingdom Metazoa; phylum Chordata; class Mammalia; order Perissodactyla; family Rhinocerotidae; genus Ceratotherium; species Ceratotherium simum. Next base: position 19,103,708 of record NC_141926.1, read on the forward strand.
CCCTGACAATCTGTACCACTCTTCCTCTATTTTGTATGTGGGACACCACCACAGCATGGCTTGATGAGCAGTGTGCAGGTCTGCACCCGGGATCCGAACCCACGAACCCCCGGCCTCTGAAGCGGAGCGTGTGAACTTAACCGCTATGCCACTGGGCCAGTCCCAACACATCTAATTATTTTAATTTTTATTCTTGCCCAAAACTATGAGCCATGCTCTTTTTTCAACATAAAATGCTTATTTGTCTCTGGTCCTAGACTGGAGCTGCTTCATAAAAAATACTAGATATGGGGGCCAGTCCCGTGGCACAAGCCATTAAGTGCGCACGCTCCGCTGCGGCGGCCCGGGGTTCACCGGTTCGGATCCTGGGCGCGCACCGACGCACTGCTTGTTAAGCCATGCTGTGGCGGCATCCCATATAAAGTAGAGGAAGATGGGCACGGATGTTAGCCCAGGGCCAGTCTTCCTCAGCAAAAAAGAAGAGGATTGGCATCAGATGTTAGCTCAGGGCTGGTCTTCCTCACAAAAAAAAAAAAAGGTATGATCCTCAGAATTTTTATCAGAAACTTTAATATGTTTTTTATTAAGTTTTTTGTTTTTTTGCTTTCTGAGTTGGAGGTCGCTTGTGCATGTGGTAATCACTGACTAACTGGACTTGGCTATGCTTTGAAGAAATTGTGTTACCTTGATTGTTGATGTTCCTCACCCTTATTAAATAAGCCTCCTGATTTTAGAACAGCAAAATTTTATCAACTTTGACAAATCCAATTTAATAACCCCTTGTCTCTGAATAAAAGTAGGTGAATCAGGTTGAAGTTACTGCTTCTATTTTCATTGTTAAGCAGTAGGCAAAGTCTGCACAGGATTTACATGTTAAGATTTTATAATCTCCTCATCCAACTGCATGTTAAAAATTGTCATCGTCAGCATTCTGGAGAGAGAAGTCGAGGGACAGGAAATGACACATATGACGTAGATTGCATGGTGGGAACTGAAAGTCAATTCTGTGTTTGGATGATCACTTCATGAAGCTCTAGTGTGCTTTAGGGGAGAAGCTCTGTCTTCTCTGATTTTAATTTTTTTTTTTTGGTGAGGAAGCTTGGCCATGAGCTAACATCCGTTGCCAGTCTTCCTCTATTTTGTATATGGGATGCCACCACAGCATGGCTTGATGAGTGATGCATAGATCCACGCCTGGATCCGGGCCTGCGAACCGGGGGCTGCGGAAATAGAGTACTCGAACTTAACCACTAGGCCCCCAGGCTGGCCCCTCTGATTTTAATTTGTCAGTATGCAACTCTATCTGTTGGAAAATTACCAACTGAGTAAGTTACTGCTCTGTTGCATTGCACCAAATATTACCATAGGAAACTGAAGATGGTACACGACGTGAACAAGAGATGCTTTTTTCCTGCTTATCAATTTGTACCCTACAAACATTTCTCTGGTTTTGAATTGAAAAGAAAAAAGTGTGACTTGACTGGGTCTGCCACAAGGTTTATAGAAAACTGAAAGCTCCTGAGAAAATCCTCAGCAGGGTAGTATTTCTGTGAAGTGGCAGCTAGAACCCCTTTAGAAAAATGCGGTAACTCACACTTACTGCACATAGAGTTGTGTCCCTCCGGGCGGACTCTCTAGTGTCATAGAGTTTATGACTCATGAGTGCTGTACTTTTGTGACATAATAAACAAGGAAAGGTGGTGGGAGAATTATATTCCTGTACAAAGAGTCACTTCACCTTTCATTATATAGAAAAAAGCCAGGGGAATATTAAATTTTTAGTGGCATTTTCAAGTTGAGCATATCTGTGACCGAAATGCATGCATTGAGGTGTTAAGATACTTAAGAACAAAATAAAATAAAGTAAAGGTAGCTGTTTCCATTTGGAGCTAAGTTGCTGCAGTGTTTTTGAAGAATAACTTTCTCAGTACCCACCCCCTAGGATTCTGATTTCTTCTTTTTTTGTGTTCTCATAGCATAATACCTCCACCACTGAATTACCACACTGCACTGATCAGTGCCTTATTTTTTTTAAGTTTTTAAAAAAAGAGACTTTATTTTTTAGAGCATTTTGGGTTCACAACAAAATGGAGAGGAAGGTACAGAGATTTCCCATATTCCCCCTGCCCCCTCACATGCATAGGCCCCCCCCATTATCAACATCCCCTGCTAGAGTAGTACATTTGTTACAATTGATGAACCTGCATTGACACATCATCATCACCCAAAGTTTGTAGTTTCCATTAGGGTTCACCCTTGGTGTTGTACGTTCTACGGGTTTGCACAAACGTATAATGACATGGATCCACCATTACGGTATCATATAAAATAATTTCACTGCCCTAAAAATCCTCTGTGCTCCTCCCATTCCTCTCTCCTTCCCCCTAACCTCTGGTAACTACTGGTATTTTTACTGTCACCATAGTTTTCGCTTTTCCAGAATGTCATATAGTTGAATCGTCAGTATGGAGCCTTTTCAGATGGGCCTCTTTGACTGAGTAATATGCATTTAAGGTTCCTCCATGTCTTTTCATGGCTTGATAGCTCATTTCTTTTTAGTGCTGGATAATCCATTGTCTGGATGTACCACATTTTTTATCCATTCTCAGTGCCTTGTTTTTTTAAGTGATTTATCTCAGGGCTGGGACTAGGGTGAGGTGAGTAAGGCACTCAGGAATCAAGATAAATAATATTTTAATGCAGTGTTTAAAAAATCAAAATTAATGCCAAAAACTCCACAGTGAGCAAAATATCAGCATTTTAAATAAAGACAGGATCATGGCAAGGCCTCTCTGCATGTTGCTGACAATCATACACAAACTTCCCTATATCCATAACCCACACTGGACGTTATCTTCTTGCTCTGAAACTTGGTTCTCCCTCAGAGGCATTGCTTCCCCTGTAGCCATCTCAGGTAGAAGTTCTTTTCTCAAGTCTGTTAGCATTGTGCCTAGAGTTCAGGATGTCCTCCTTCCTCATTTTCACTTCCAAATCCTTCTTCCCTTCTCCTCCCTAAACTGTCCCCCATCCCAACTGGGAAATATGTTCTCTCAAACTAGATCCCCCCTCTCCTCTACCTGCTGAAGTCATCTGTAGACCTCTTTCCACCTCAGTGGCAAACCCCCTCAATCATTGAAGATTTTAGCTCCCCACCAACCGGGAAGATATTAGCTACTGGCTTTCTGTCATCCAGACAACTGCTCCTTTCATGATTCTTAAATAATTTTAATATCAACCTCGATGATCCTTCCAGTATTTCAGTTTCTCACTTCCTTGATTTTTATTCCTCCAGTAATCTTGCCCTCGTCAGTCTTCATCAGACATTCTCTTCATCGGTCACGTTATAGTCCTCTCAATTAGCAATACCTGTACCTCCTCCACAATCTTAATTTCAACTCTGACCCTCCATGTACTACTCCTCACCTCCTCACTTTCTCTGGTACCTTTATGCCAAAATTCTGGAGCCCGTACCAGGACTCATTGATGCCACAGCCTTTTAACAGGGCTTCACACCCTTCATGTTCTCACTTCCTTCCGCTTTAGGTTTCATGGCCCATCATTATAACCATTCCCTTGCTTATGCCCTCAATTCTCTTGTGCTTCTCTCTCTTCATTATCTGGCAACACAGTAACCCTGGTGAAATGTAAGATTTATGCAAAGGAAAGCCCATTTTAGAAATAAATTTTTATGTTTATATTTTTATTTCAAATATCTACTCATTACTGATAATTAGAAGTGATTTGATACTTCACAAATATATTTTAGTTGATCCAGTTTCACATTTCATTCCAAGTGCCCAGTAAGCACCATGATTTACTGAGAACAGTAATCAAAGCAAAGGGCTGTAGTTAGTTATCAAAGAAAGAGATTCATGAATACAGTTTTTTATCTAAATGACACCTGTAATAATGGCTGGATAAATTATTCTTATGTAAATTACTTTGAATAAAGAGAAGGATTTTTATATAGAAAGCTTGCTACGTGTCATATCCTGTGTGTAAAATTGTTTACCTAATTAGTAAGATGGGGTAGGTTAAAGGCAATATTATAAGTAATTGAGTAATTAAGTAAAGGTATATCTACTATGACATTTATTTAGGACATTACGGAATATAATTGTAACACCAGTTTACTTTGCATTGAAAATGACCCCATGTTTGTAAGAGGGCCCCCTCTCTCTTTTCTATTTTTATTTTTTATTTTTTTGCTGAGGAAGATTCGCCCTGAGCTAACATCTGTTGCCAATATTACTCTTTTTTTGCTTGAGGAAGATTAGCCCTGAGCTAACATCTGTGCTAATCTTCCTCTATTTTGTATTTGGGTCTCCGCCACAGCATGGCTGTGGAGTGGTGTAGGTCCGCACCTGGGATCTGAACCTGCAAATCCAGGCTGCCGAAGTGAAGCGCACCAAACTTAACCACTACGCCACTGGCCAGCCCCCCTCTTTTCTATTTTCTCTCTCCTGGAAAAATAATGTTTTAAGCCTGAATGGGTGCAGTAAAATAAAATAAAAGTCACGTTGCTTTATGTTTTGAATGATTGATAGGTGCTTGTCACTTGCATCTTTTCTTTACCCTGAATTTCCTAAGCTTGATCAGAATCAGAGCAGGCTGGAGGGGTGGGGGACAGCAGTACCTTGGGATAAGAGCAGTGGTAGATTAGGTGCTTGCACATGCCAGCCACTGCCACAGGTAACAATTTACCCTTTCTGTGTGTTCTCCCAGGTCTACCCTGAACTGCAGATCACCAATGTGGTAGAAGCCAACCAACCAGTGACCATCCAGAACTGGTGCAAGAGGGGACGCAAGCAGTGCAAGACCCACGCCCACATTGTGATTCCCTACCGCTGCTTAGGTGAGCCAGCCAGCTGCAGCCAACCGTGTGGCTGGCATTGATTGCCCTGGCCTTTGGGGATGAAAAAGAAGGATGCTCTAATTGTGCCAAATACAGTCATGTGCCACATAACGACATTTTGGTCAATAACGGACCACATATACGACAGTGGTCTGGTAAAATTAGTACCATATAGGCTAGGCGTGTAGTAGGCTATACCATCTAGGTTTGTGTAAGTGCACTCTATGATGTTCACACAATGAGGAAATCACCTAACAACACCTTTCTCAGAATGTGTCCCCGTTGTGAAGTGACGCGTGACTGTATACAGACTTTTCCTTCAGCATATTGCTACTCTGTACTGGGCTATATTTTGGACTATTAAGGTAGCCTGTGTTCTGACAGTACAGGAGTAGTATTTTTGAATTTCCTGGCTCAGAATGAATTTACCCTGTGTGTTTATTAAAATTACAGATTCTTGGACCAGTCCCAAGACTGCTGAATGAAAATGCCTTGGTGGTGGGGCCCAGGAATCCTAATTTTACCAAATTCCATAGGCGAGTCTCATGTACGCTAACTATCTAGACTCGTAGAATTAGGGCCTTGTGTGTTTCTTCACATAGATGTCGCAGAAGAAAGAACCTAATGTGAAGCTCTAGCATTTTGCTGATTTCTTAAAAATCTTTTTGCTGGAACAACTGACTCCTTCTGTTTGGCAATAGTTGTGGTATTGGAGTCAGGGAATTTATTTTTTCTGCTTCTATCAAACTCGAGGAAACAGTTTGATCCCTGAGGTTTAAATGGGTATTTTTCTCACAGACCTCTAATTTTACTATAACTTTTTATTTTAAAAATTGAGTGGTTTCATGTGTTATCATATTTTTTTCCTCTGGAAACACTGTTATACTCCATCTTTAATCTGACTTGGTTATTAGTCTCTTTCTCGTTATTTTTATCTAACCAGGCATTGTGGATATCTAACCAGTCATTAATCAGATAGCTAGCATCTAGATGTTTTCCACAAGTTTATTCATCAGTAAGATGTTTGTAAATAAGGACATAGAGATCTATATATGGAGGCTGTGGACAAATATTTCTCTACATTCCAATGACTTCTTGTAAAGACTAAAAGGGATCTTGAAAAAAATTAAAGTCCCAACAGCAAACTTAGAAAATAAGGGTAATGAAGATTCTAGAGATCTGTATAATGCTTGGTCAAACATGAGTGTCATAAGAGCATACTGATTACTGTTCGTGCATGCACATAATTTGAGATATTGATAGAAAACACTGGGCATTAGTTTGAAGATTTCATCTGTGGATTTACTGCTCATAATGTAATTGATAAAGAAAGTGTGGAAAATCAGATTCATAAACGTTTGATAATTCAAGAGTTGCTTTATTCCTCCTAATTCCTTTTTCCTAAATACTTTACAAGGCCTCTCACCCTTCTGTCTGACTGGTCAAGAAGTGAAGATTTAATAAGATGAAAATAAGTAATGTTTAAATACTAGATAGAGAACTCTGACTTCAAGAAAATGTAGAGGTCAGCTGTTTCCAGGAATTGTGTATTTCAGAACAACTTAGTTGTTACACCAAGAGACCGTACAATTCAGTACAAGTTAGGAAGTAGATCACGAATCAGTTAATTAAGATAATGATTTGTGTCTTTGGTTCTCACTTGCCTGTTCTATGAAATGTTTCAAATACGTTTTCTTTAGAATCTGAGTTCACTGGAAACAGGAACTAGGTCTTTGGATGAGCGTTATTGCTTATGACACCTGATATGACGCTCACAACATATCGTTTTGCCTAGATCTTCCAGCTTCATAAATCTATTTCAGAATCATGAGAATTGACTAAAAGGTGGAATCCACATTAAGACTGTAATTCATTACCATAGCACCACTTAGTTGTGACAGATATCCTTTGACTCCAAATCAGTTGTATCCCCTCTGCCAGCCACTTTCCCTGCTCTGCTCCACACACCTCCCCATCTTGGAAAAGCTCTACCCCTGTGGCACGAGTGAATTGAAACTCCAAGGGAAAAAACACTGTGAAAAGGAACAAGAGATGTAGATAATGTCTTCAGATCTAAATATGAAGTCTGAAGACTTTATGATAATGCTATGATTAACAGTCAAAATATTTGTTTTTATTGTGATAAACTGCTTTATGAACCATTTGGGGAAATTCCAGCCTGAGTAGTCTGACTTCACAGGCACCAGTACCGTCAGCGAGGTTGGATGTCCGTCTGTAACTCACATAGGTTGTTAGTGGTAGAATCAGGAATGAAGCCCAAGATCTTTCGATTCTCAATCCAGTGTTCCTTATGGTATTAACAAAAGATTGTTTTAGAGCAAATAACCACCTGATTTACAAAAATCAAATCATAGAGGAAAGACTGAATTGGAGGCAATAAATAACACCTTTTAAAAAACTCACAGCAGATGGTGTATTCATAAATTAGACAACCGTGACCCTGGAACAGGATAAATCTCCACGTTGTAATGTTTTCTACTTTATGGTAGTAATATAGACAACATTCTTATATATTACTTGCTGCTTGAACAAAAAATTACTGTTTAGCATTACCATAAGCACCCTCTAACCTCTCTGGCTGTATCCAAATATATCCTTTACACAAAAGAGATTATTTTACTGAAGATAATTCTCAGAAAGGAGATACCTAGAAAACAAAATAAGATTATCTTAAACATGAAGCATATTAAAATTCAAAACAAAGCTTGAAGAGAGAAAATTCCTGTTATGTCTAGCATGCAAGCTTCTGGACTTTTCTATCAGATGCAGGATCCAGTGTTGGACTGGGTTATTTTCTCTAAACCATGTATTTGTCTTGGGCATACTTGCTCTGCAGTATCTTGCATTCCTTGGCTAGATGGAGAAAGTGTATTAGATTACCGTTGCCACTTTCTTCCCATGGAGCGGATGATTTCCCTTGAGAATGAATTTGCGTTCTCATTTCACTCTTTGCTTTTGGTTGTGGCTCTAGAAAGACAGTGTAAGATCTGTGTTAATCATATGAACATTTTATTAATTATCTCATGTGAAATTCAAGCACATCATTATCATTACTCAAAGAGAAAATATTTTCTTTGCAAAGCTTTGACTCCTTTCTTGCAAGGGAGTTGAAACTCCTCTCCATTTGAATGACTTCTCTTCATGGTGTAATAGATCCACTATTGAAACTGACACTTCTGCACTTGTCTGTCCAGTAAAGAGAAGGCACATTACGTAAAATAAATTACTATTGACTTATGGGGATGAAGTCGGGTTAATAGCTTAATCCAAAATAAATAGAAATTAAAGAATTACTACCTTAACAGAAAATTCTGTTCCATTTTAGATTCAAGACTTTTCAAACATACAACTAGTAATGACCAGGAAACTATTCAGATATGATGAGATGAGAAACTAAAAGTATTCAGTTCATCTTCATTTTGATTTTTAATTGTTTTAATAAAATTTTAGGATAAGCATACTTTGTTTTTTAGTGACTGCTTTTGTGTGAATTATGTACAGCTATCTTAATCCTCTTCAGTGTGAAAAGGATGTATTGGATATTCTGACAGATATTGTACCAGAGTAGTTTTTTGGATTTATGCCAAACAGCAATTCTATTGAGGCACATCATACAGCACAACAATAGTCAAGAATGTTACATAAGACTTCACCAAATTTTAAGAATAGGGGTGCCTTGCAGGACATTTGGTGCTGTGTAAAATGTCCGTAAGACATTCGGTCCATGCCAAAAGGTCCTTGACATTTGGTCCTGTCCAAAACGTCCATGAGCATATTTGGTCCATACCAGATCGTTTTGGACAGGACCAAATGTCAAGGACCTTTTGGCATGGACCGAATGTCGGTTGGACGTTTTAGACAGGACCAAATGGTCCTTCAAATACAAGGAAGTTTTGCCATGGACCAAATGTTTCCATGGACGTTTTGAACAAGACCAAATAAGACCACATATCAAGGACCTTTTGGCGTGGACCAAATACGCTCATGGATGTTTTGGACGGGACCAAATGTCAAGGACATTTTGGTGTGGACCAAATGTCTTATGAACATTTTGGATGGGACCAGATATCAAAGACCTTTTGGCATGGACAATATGTCTTGTGGACATTTTAGACAGGACCAAATATCAAGAACCTTTTGGTATGGACCAAATATCTTTTTTTTTTTTTTATAATTTTTATTTATTTTATTTTTTCCCCCAAAGCCCCAGTAGATAGTTGTACATCATAGTTGCACATCCTTCTAGTCGCTGTATGTGGGACGCGGCCTCAGCATGGCTGGAGAAGCGGTGCGTCGGTGCACACCCGGGATCCGAACCCTGGCCGACAGCATCGGAGCGCGTGCACTTAACCACCAAGCCACGGGGCCGGCCCTGGACCAAATATCTTATAAATGTTTGGGATAGGACCAAATTTCTGTGAATCATGGAGGTGGGGATGGGAGAACATTTTTGTTGTAGACTTTAAGGAGTCTTGTAAATGCCCAGATGACCCAGCACAGTAATCCAGTGTGATAGCAAGTCAGTGTCTCTGGCTCCTCCAGTCCTCACTGTAGATCCTACCGCTTATGAAGTCCTGGGAGATGCGTGTGCTGGGGTTATATACATGTATACCATGGGAAAGATGCTTGATGAGCCAGGCCTCTGCACACAAGAGGGATGCAAATTCTTAAATATTCTATATTTTTAAGGATTGTCTACATCATGCTCTTATACGGAATGACCAGAATCCCTAGACATTTCTTCTTCAGGGAAGGCTAACCGCCATCCTTGGAGAGACATCAGACTCCTTTTTATGTGGTCTTCCACGTGGGACCTTTGAATATGCCAAGTTAGTCATACTTCAAAACCAGTATATAGAGTCTGGTTCTCAACTGTGTAAAAAAAAATATGCATGGAAAAGAAGTCTTAGAAGTGTTTATCTCCAAACAGTGGGATTACAGGTGATTTAGATTTTATTTAAGCCTTCCTCTGTTAACTTCTATAATAAGTGAATAGCTTTTATCATCAGAAAAAGATGGACTAAGAAATCAGTACATAAAATGCTGTATCCACCGTCAGGTAGTAGTAGTTGAAAAAAAGTGGAAGGCTTGAAGGAACACACAGAATGATTGTTAACTTGTTTTATCCATGGATAGTTGTGCTTTATGAGCTTCGTACGGTAGGAATAACTTCTTAGGGGGAAATAGATTTTATTTTTAAAAACATCATGCTGCCAAATACCTCTCCATTCTCATCTTCGACCAAATTTAACGTTCCAGCTTGACTTGCTTTCTGAAGTTGAAAGTGTTGTTTTGTTTTGTTATTTATAAATCAAATTTTAAAAAGAAAAATTTAGTGGTTTTTGTTGACTCCAATTCTAATTTAGTTTCATTTTCTTCTTTTAATTATTGTACCTGCTGTTATGTCTTCTTTCTGGGACTTTTAACAACTTATATTTCATCTAGGGTAAGGACTTTGATAGCATGAATGATATACCTAGTTAAATATTTAATTTTGTTTATTTTTACTGCAGATAGATTTCAAGAGTCATTGAAAAACATGTCATTAAAAAGAAAACAACTTTTGAAAATTTGCTGTTATGCCCTATGGGTGTGCTCTGTTGTTAGTGTTTTACTACAACAGAAAATTCATCAGCATATGTCCTCGATGACAGACATAAAAAGGGAATCTCAGTTTATTTGACATGATATTGTTCCAGAGCTTCTCAGTAATGCACTGACAGGTGACTAGTGGGGTTCATGGGCATCTCATTTGTAATACCCGCTAAGAATTGCAATTGTGTGTTAGAAACTCTCTGATTACAAAAGTAACACATGTTCATTGTATGAATTTTAGAAAATGTGACCACTACTAAGAAATAATAAACAAAACCATTTGGCTTCCTTTCAGTCTATGTATTTTTTTAAATATACGTTGTGCTTCTATTATTTTTTTTTTTTTTTTAAAGATTTTATTTATTTTATTTTTCCCCCCAAAGCCCCAGTGGATAGTTGTGTGTCGCAGCTGCACATCCTTCTAGTTGCTGCATGTGGGACTCGGCCTCAGGATGAACGGAGAAGTGGTGCCTCAATGCGCACCCGGGATCCGAACCCGGGCCACCAGCATCGCAGCGCACGCACTTAACCACCAAGCCACAGGGCCGGCCCCTGTGCTTCTATTATTATTATTTGTGTGTGTGTGTGTGTGTCTGTGAGGAAGATCAGCCCTGAGCTAACATCCGATGCCAATCCTCCTCTTTTTGCTGAGGAAGATTGGCCCTGGGCTGACATCTGTGCCCATCTTCCTCTACTTTATATTGGACACTGCCACATCATGGCTTGACAAGCGGTGCATCAGTACACGCCCAGGATCCGAACCTGCGAACCCTCAGGCCACCGAAGCGGAGCGCGCACACTTCCGCTGCGCCGCAGCACTGGCCCCTTAACAGTTATATAATTCTGTGTTTCCTGTTTTGTGACCTGGTTTTTTTCACCTAATATTTTTATGATACTGTATTCGTGAAATTAAATATTCTTTGAAAGCACAGTTTTTAATCTAGCATTAACACCAGACACTATAATGTGTTTATTCCTTATTTTTGGCAATTAGGTTGTTTCCTTTGTTTTGTTGGGGTGGTTGTAAATGACTTAGATAAACATCATAGTAGATACATTTTATTCATTTGATTTTTATAAACAATTATTACCTGGAGACCTTGCAAATGTTATAGTTACTGTAATAAAATATATGTGCTATTTCATTGTGTATATTAAAACATGGAGGAAATTTTTAATACTGACTTGTGATCTGATGTTTAAAATAAGGATAGATACCTCTACATTTAGCTCTGATATTTTTTATTGATAATGAGTAAAAAACATTCATAATTTCTATTATTAATAATAAAGGGACTTTTTAAAATAATTTTTTCTCTAAATTTCCAACTTGAGAAATAGTTGACTATTAATGGAAAAATAAATCCTGCAAAAATGACTAATGAAATATCTAATTTATGTATTTATTGCATAGGTATTTATTGACTGTTACCTGTACTTGACCCTGGAGAAGGTGAGATGTGGTCTCTCCTTCAGAGTTCATAACCTAGGAGTAGGTACAGGTTTTCTAGCTGAGGAATTTAAGGAAGACTTGGCAGGAAGTAGTATTTGAGCCAAGATTTCAAGGATGGGGGCAAGCATGGAGATGTATTATTTTAGGTATTTAGACAAAGGGTGAGCTAAGCCCTGAAGCTGGGACCTTAAAGGGTATGTATAGAACGTGGTTCACTGTTTTCAGAAAGAAGAGGTAATTGATCATTATAAGGGTAGTAGTTTTTAAAAAGCATTAGTGTTTTTTTCATTCACCTATAATAGATATTATTATGTTATCATTTTTAATATAAATAATTATTTTCAGGCTAGCATTGAATATATACCTCTTTTCTTTTACATAGATCCACATGGTACTTGACTTTTGTTGATTTGGCAACTAAGGTTAGAATTTTTTGAGAGTAGGAAACATTTTTAAGCTAATAATTGAATCATTTAAAAAACGTGAATAGAAACTCAGGAAACACCTGCTGCTCTGGTTGCCATTTTAATATGAAATACCAGCACTGTTGAAGTTGCATGCATGTATTGTGGCTCTCTCTGAGAGATAGTGGGAAATGAAAATTAAAAAAAAATTGAGATTATTATGCGTACTCCATACAAGTGAGTTATGATCCCCATATGTTACTGTTTGCTTTTATAATGAACAGCTAAACTCATGAAAAGCATATTCTGTTTAATTTCTTTTATATTGCTTTTAGATTGTTTCCATGTATAGAGAGACAGAGACAGACAGATGCTGGCATCCAAGAAATAAAAAACGTCCCCTGTAACTTAAATGTCACATGGTCACATTTTCACCTTCTTTCTAAATAAAAGACAAAAATGACTTTAGATTTAATAACATATCAGCTGAATAGAGTAGATATGTGTTGAGTTTTTAATTTCTCTCTCTGTATATTTGGGATTGGTACTGTTGTATCAGATCTGATGGTCTGAAACATTTACTTTTCTGTGCCAACCAGTGAATAGCTGCTTCCCTGTTACATCTGCCTAGTTCAGTCTTGGAAATTATTAGCTCGCCGTTTTAACATAAATCTAATATGAAGAACCATAATGTTTCCAGCTAAACTCAAGCTGTGTCTTCTGTCACGGAATTTTCTTTTCTCCTGATGTAAATAAATGATTAAAAGTGATTATGCTGGGGAATCAGGAAAGAAATTGACTTTCATCCAAATTCTCTTCTTCCTCTGGCAACTTCTGAGCATCTTTTTCAGGGGGTGTGCTGCTTGCCATCCCCTCCTACCCCCAGCGGAGACAGGAAACTGATTTTCCCTTTGGTCTTTAGAACTCATTTCTCATCATGTTATTTCCCAAAACAAATAACACACTTGAGACCCTTTCTTGATTTTGTTTACTGTTCTAGCTAGTAAATAGCTTTCCAAAAGGCTATAGTGGAAAATATAATTTGTATATGACAACTGTGCAAGATTTGGGGGATTTAGGGCTCCATGTTTTATGCCACGTGAATAATTGTAACCAGATGAAGAATATAAAATGTAAGGGAAAAATTGAGAGTGGTACAGACAACTATCACTAGGGTCTTTTGGGCAGGAGAGTAGCTTACACCCAACATAAAAAATAGAATTCACTGAAATTAACTTACGTTCTTGCCGTGAAACTCTAGCGTTCATTATATTTTAATTAGTGAACTACATTTAAAAAGTTCCATAAGTAGTATGTAAAATTTATTAAACATAGACTTAATGCCATCATAAATTATAGGAAATTTTTGATGTTTTCTTCCCAAGGAAAAGAACTGAGAAATGCTTTTTCGTGGACTTAAAAATTTTCAGTTTTGGGGCCAGCCCACTGGTGTACTGTTTAAGTTCACGTACTGTGCTTCAGTGGCCCAGGGTTCACAGGTTGGTATTCCGGGCACGGACCTACACACTGCTCATCAAGCTATGCTGTGGCAGCATCCCATATACAAAATAGAGGAAGGTGGGCACAGATATTAGCTCAGGGCCAATCTTCCTCAGCAAAAAAAAAAAAAATTTTCAGTTTTAATACTGTGAATTAGGTACAGCATATCTTTATAATATCTCCCAATAGTGCTCATTAAAGTATCACTATATTTATTATGAAGGGAAGAGTTAATTATATCAAGAATACTGAAGTAGAATTAGGGAAAATAATTTTTCTCAGGTATTTTAATACATTTCAAAAAAGTAATTTGGTATTTATATTTAATGAGAGACTTGACTAAAAAGCATTGAGGAAAAAAGTATGCACCAAAAAAGCATCATCAATGTAAGAAATGACATAAAGATCACAGTGAATCTAAAACCTGAGCTAAGATGCATTTTAATTTCAGTATCAAAGGATGTTATGAAATTTTCAAATTTTAACACTTGACACAGAAAGCTCTCAATATGTTTTACTGGAGAATCTAGGGATAAATTGTCTTCTCTTTTTTTTTTTATCACGGTTGTCACTGAGTGGCTTCCTTTCCCTCTCTTTCACATCCCTTGATAAATTTCAACTCTTGCTGGTGATGTGCCCCAGGAGTCTTTTTTTTTCTGTCAGCGAGTCTCAGGCTTTAGCTTTGAAACCTGATGGTGAAGGGAAGTCCCCAGGCAACAGCTGTGCGCTGTCTGGAGAGCAGCCAGTCCAGATTGGGGAGGCTCCCAGGAGGGAGGTCTCCAGGAAAAAAAATAGCACTGATCCATTACCTGATGGACCTGCCTGTACTTTAAGTGGTTTTAGAGTTCTGTTGCAGAGTAAATGAAGCAAATTTTTAAATTTTAAAATGAAGCAAAATTTTAAATGGCAAGTATTAACTTTAGAAAAAGAAAAACCAAAAGCTAAAAAATGACAACAAGTTGTAAGATAAAAAGAAAGAATATGTCATTGTCCACATTTGAGCAATATTGGCATAGTCATAATGCAAATACCATATACATGATAAAACTATACTGGATGGGATGGTGGGAAGGGAAGGGGTGGGGTCAAGTGTGAAATTTCACCTTCCATTGTATGAAGACCTAAAATGGAAAAATCAAGAAAATAGCTATTTAAGCACAGAATTTAGAAATATGGGGGTATGTAGCAGAAGAGACAGCTGTATGAGATGGCAGTGAATGATTTTTATTACTTCTTGCTATGGAGAAATTTATCAAGTAGGTCTATGGCAGGAAGAAGTTGAGTTTAAGGTTTCCACGCATTTTTTTTAATCTAGAAAATTTCTTTTAAGATTAAAAGTTGCAAGTCAAGTTGCTGTTTAAGAGGTGTCCTTATTTAGCTCTCTGACTTGGAGTTGAATAAAGCTAAACTGTGACTTAATAGAGCTGCACTTGTGTGTTATATATCAACTTTACAAGATGTTTGCTTTTTCTTGGGTGTAACTTATGACTATTCATATATAAAATTACTTTCATACCTATATATCAGAATTTAGGGCAGAATTTCGCTATCTTAGATGTTGTCAAGGTTTGTAGTTGTGATCATTTTTACTCTGGAAACTTTAGTGTTAGGTGTTTGTTCAGGGACCCAAAGTCAACATGCTTAAAATTAGACTCCTCTTCCCCAGAAGTTCTCCCCTAACCACAAATCCGTCTGAATTCCCAATCCTGATTAATAATCTACTTTATGACCAGACGGTATGGACTTTTATGTAAGTAAAATGGGGGATTTCTGTAAGAATAGGAGATAGGGAGATAATAGTGTTAGCTGGAGCCTAGGGTAGAAGCTTCTTGAAAGAGGGTGAGGCATGATGTGGATCCTAAGGTGTATGTAGAGAAGATGAAGAGATATGAATTAGAAAACATGTATGGAGATGTTCTAAGGACAACAGTTTGTGTTGGTAGTGTTGGTACATAATGTTGGAATATTAGAATAGAACTAAGGTGGTTGATTATTTAAATTTGCAATAGTATAGAAATCACATTTTTTATTTGGAAGGACATTAAATTCATTTGATTATTATTTTATGTGGTGTCCAGAAAAATATCTGAACATTCAGTGTGGTTTTATTTATCTTGTATGTGTCATTAATATGCTAAAATCACCTCTAAGATATACTGCTTTCTTAGTCCTAGTTACAGGGTACATTCTGTGCATCAGGATAAATCCTTTTATTAAATCAGTTCTTTTAATAGATGGTACAATTGGATTAGAGAAAAAACTGCTTATACTCTAGAGTAATATTTCCATAAACTGTAGTAACCTGGCAATACAGCTCCTCATCGTCATTTGAATTTTAATAGCAAACCCATAAGAGGGTAATAGATTGGGAGAAAGTTTTATAGTTAGTGGATTTCAGGGCATGATGAAGGGAAGGAATGATCATAGAGCTCTATTGGGAATAAACAGTAATGGTGCTGAAGACTAAGAAGGCTTTCCTGCAATGCCTGTAAATTTTTAAAGAATGTTTTTTGTCTGAAATATAAGCTCCACGAAAATTGGGACTTTTGTTTCATTCACTGAAATATCCCCAGACCTTCAAACATGTCATGGCACATAGTAGGTACTTACTAAGTGCATATCGAATGAATGAATTGAGGATGTAGCTGAATATCTTAAAAAGGAAGGAAAACTAAAAGAAGGAATAGCCTAGACACTAGGAAGGTGAAGGGCGTAGAGCAGCAATTTCACATGCCTAAAAGAATCTCTAAGATTATGGTAAATGTGATTTACTTATGTCAATATTGATCAAGAGAGGAAGGGCAGGTTTTATTTAACAACCAGGACGTAACATAGGAGTCTCAGATTAGGAAGAAACCAAGTTTTTTTTGGATCTAGATGAGAGCACATTAAACTCTTATCTCTAGGAAATAGAATCTAACCTATCCTACGAGTGTCTAGTTTAAAGCCAGTGTATACCAGAGGCATCTGTGTTTAGAGATAAAACATACCATTAGATTAGTTTAGGATAGTTTCATTATCCTTTGCTTTTAATTCTAATGATAAAGGATTGTTTTAACAGAAACCCACTTCTAAATATCATTTATAATGGTAATGGAGCTTAAAAACTTATTTCAGATTTTTATGTTGTACTTTAAGAGTTAGGGTCATATTTATGTATGCTAACCATTAATTCCTATCATATTTAAATGTCTTTATTAAATGATGAGATGAATGTGGTATTCAGTAAGTGCTTGATGTGTAGATATTAAGTACTTGCCTTCTAGAGATTTAAGTCTTTTTATGACATTAATATTGAGGGGCATCCTATTGATTTATTGATTACGTACATGTATTTTCAAGAATGTTACCCAGCTGGAGTTCCCCTAAATCTTCCCCTTCAGTGTTAACTACTTTGCCAGAATATGGTACAACCTTGTTTTTATTTATTTCTCAAAGGTTTGGCTGTCACTGACGATGCCTTTCTTTATTACATGGTATCTTTATCAGCTCAAGATTGCTGGATTCCTGTGAGTAGGTCATGTGTCTCTTTCCTCATGCTTTATTGAAAACTTAGAATTAATTGTCAGTCAGGGCCTTATGATATTCTGTATTCTCTAAGCATATTTAATGTAATATGTTCATGTCCAGTATGCCAAGATGTTATCCTGTGTTTTGTCATTTAAATAATTTGCGCTTATTTTTCTTTTTCCACCTGTGTTCTCCTTTTAAGTTTTTAGTCAAAATTCTCAGTTGAGTCTAGTTCATGGGCACCAATGCACATATTTTCTTTGGTAGATGCTGTAATCTGATTGTGTCTGATCTCTGACTTCATAAAGACATTGGTCAGTAGATCCTTTAGTACTTTTCATGTATCAGTAATTTTTAGCCTTCTCATATTTCCCTGTTCATTAGAGACCCCTGGGCCCTCAACGTGAGTCACTTCACCCCATCTCTCTCTCTCACTTCCACCGTTGCTCTACCCATTCACCGCTGTGCTTCTTGATATGGTAGTCAGCCCTTCGTGTTTTATCTTCCCAGCCTCCACCTCCCTCCACAGTCAGCTGTTATCAGGCATCCATCCCTTCAACTCCAGTGCATGAGCTCTTTGCTGGCTTTCCCGTTGTCAAAACCACCAGCACCGTTCTGTCCTCATTGTCTCAGTGGTCTCCACCCCTGTTGATCACTGCCTTCTCCCCACACCATTAGTACGCTGCCGCTTCTGTTTTTCTCCCTGCTGACTCTCATTCTCCTTCTTTGGCTCATTTTTCTGCAGCCTACTTGAGAAATTCTCAATATTCGTGTTTTATAGGAATCCTCCTGGGTAGTTCATTTTCTCACATTGACTAGGAAACCTCGTCAGTGCAATGGTTTCCCAAAGGCCTGGCTTGATGATTCCTGAGTGATTATATCCAGGCCCGGCCTCCAAGTATTTACTGGTCATCGGACTCGATGTGACTCCCAGAGTGTTGATAATTAGTCTTGTCCCTGAAGGGTGAAAGCATTCAGAGTCCTGCTGATAGTGCAGAGTATTGGCTCTTAGCTTACAGGGATATTTCATCAAAGATGCAGGCCA
The DNA here is from genome assembly GCF_057802395.1 of Ceratotherium simum simum. Classification (NCBI taxonomy): domain Eukaryota; kingdom Metazoa; phylum Chordata; class Mammalia; order Perissodactyla; family Rhinocerotidae; genus Ceratotherium; species Ceratotherium simum. The sequence continues at coordinate 19,122,091 of NC_141926.1, forward strand.
GTATCAATCCCTGGTGAGGCTGGGCTTCTCAGGTTAAACAAAGAATACATGAGCATGAAATATGCCTCTTCCTTTATTGTTTTTTGTTGGTTTATTCGACTATTTGAGATAAAATCTGTTTCAGGCAAAGGATAAGATTGTTTTCAGCTTTTATTGAAGTCTCCTGGACTCTTGATTTCATGCATAAGAATTAATTGGATTTGAATGAGCTTAATGTAGAAACCCTGCTATTGATGCAGAAATACACCTCAACTGCACTATCACCATAATCAAGTGCTTTTGTTGTTGTTTGGTTTGGTTTTGCTTTTTCTGCCAATTAATGACAACTAATATGCAAGAATAACATGAATCAAGGTTGAATGCCTAGGAAATATTCATGTATTCATTTTTCACATTTTTGAAGAGATGAGGATATACAGTTAAGCCTAATCCTCTCTTAAAATTTGACTTCAGGGGCCGGCCCTGTGGCACAGCGGTTAAGTGCTCGCGCTCCGCTTCGGCAGTCCAGGGTTTGCAGGTTCAAATCCCGAGCGCGCACCAGCGCACCGCTTGTCAAGCCATGCTGTGGCGGAGTCCCATATAAAGTAGAGGAAGATGGGCACTGATGTTAGCCCAGGGCCAATCTTTCAAAATATATTTTTTTATATAGATGTGATCTCAGTGTTGGAATTAGCAACGTCCACTGTGAGGAGATCTTATATTTGTACTAAAATTTATAACTGGGAAGAGGAGAATTAAATCATCTGAAAGCAAAACACGGCAAACTGTCCTAATGTGGGAATGTCAATTAAACAGCTGCCTAATGAGTCGAGAATGATAAGACGGTCTTTTCGAGTGCTCAGAATTCTAAGCAAATACACATAATCCCTATTATTTATTGTTATAGTGGATGAATGTTCATTTGCACATGTGAACTATTGTCAAAGACATCTTTTGTACTTACTTGATGTGACAGTTTACTGTCCCAAAGAGATGGCCTCTTATATATGGTCTTAAAAATACACATTTTCTTAGGATTTATAAGATTATAAGATAGCCAGCTCCCCTATTAACAGAAATTTAAAAGCTAAGGCTTTGAGTTATCCAGACAGTTTGAACATCAACTGAAAATGAAACATCTAGAATTGTCAGTAATGGCATGAGTGGGAAAGACGTCAGACCAAGAGAGAGAACCAACCTTCTGCCTTTTTTGCCTGGGAGAAAGGTAGACACACCTTCCTTGTGGGTGACCTTCAGTAAACCGTGCATGAAATGGGTCACCTTAGCTTACATAATGGAGATCCCGTGGCCTGTTAGCCTGATTGCACTGTTAGAAAGTCTGCCTTTGGCCAGAAAATGGCAAATCACTTACACTTTTCTTAGAAGATTCTGATATCCAGATATTCTCACCAAAAATCAAAGTCTTTCGTCAGCATTTTTCCAAAACCACAACATTTCTGGGTTAAAACAACTGAGACCCTAAGTATAATTTTCCTTTAATCTACATTGTAGTCCTCTTTATAATTTTAAGTGAAACACAGAAACTGTATTATTTGGAAGGAGAAATACCCTAGAATTGTCCTCTGTAATTGAAAACCGTAATCACACACAGTTTCCTCATCTATAAAAGTGTTAAATCTAAAATGAGACATTTGTCTTCTACAGACACCTTTCATATATGCCTTCTGTGTGCAACAGGGCCTTACTTGGAAAACCTAGTTGAGATTTAGTTTGATTTAAAGGCTGAGCTTCTGCATGCCTGGAATTCTTGCACTTCAAAATATGTGCTCCCTGGAGAGGACAGCTTCGCTGGAGTTTTCACGTGCCTTTGGATTGTTGACCCGGAAGACGTATGGGTAATGGAATGGGCTTTGGCACCGCTCCACTGCTTTCTGTTTGAGGAGGGCCAGGAAAGGAGGGCGGGGCTGACTGTGTTCAGACGGGAAGAACTAGTCTGAAGATGTTTGAAGCCTGAATGCACCTTCATTTGATGCCTTTGCTTTATTGCTTAAGAGAATTTTAAACTGCAGCATCCGTAAATGTGCCGCAGCTGGTAGTGACGCATATTTACATGATTTTGCACCTAAACAAAGGCATTCACTCCGCCTGGTGTGTAAAATTTTAATGGCACGTGTGCTCTGTCGGAAAGGGACAGACATTTTCATTATAAAATTCAGTCAAGCAGAAAAGTAGCAAAGTGAGCAGAAATTTTCATTTACATCCGTGATTGAAGTTGCAGTGATAAAAGAAAATAACTAGGTTCAGGAATAGCCTTGTTCTCATTCTGTTATATGACACTGGGGATTTTGTCCATATGGAAATAGTTTTTAATACTTATGTTATTGAGTAAGCTCTGATCAATAGTCCCAAATTGTGTATGTCCTTGAACTGACCTGAGATTTTCCAAGAGTTTTTTGGGTTATCTTTAAACAGATTCCAGGATCCTCTTATCAAGTCCATTATTTATTTGTAATAATGTGGGCTTTATGTTCCATTACCACAGAGATTCACAGTGGGTTCTTAGCTTTTACTTGTGAGTATCAGCAAGTGTAGACAGATAACTCAATTGGGCCAGACCTAGAAACTGTCATAAGACACTGTATTAGAGAAGTGGGATCAGAATTTTCCAGGGGGAATTTTCTACTAAATAGCTGTGATATACCTTTTGGAAGCCTTAATGTAGTAATTTCCTGCCCCAAACCCTCTTCCTTAGAAGTCCAGAAATTCAATTATTTCCATTCTCTCAGGAGTGATAAGTCCTGGCAAAGTGATTTACGATAATGAAACTAAGCCTTGTTTATAAACCTGAGTGGCAATTTCTAAGTCCACAGTGGAATGGTAACAGAGGGAGAGATTCTAATTTAGCTGGAATCCATCTCCATTGAAAGGATCACATGATTTTTGAAACACAACTCAAAGTGGAACTGGGTAATTTCTAAGAGTTGTTTTTATTGAAGAGCTTGATGAATCGTGTATACTTATTATATTTTTTATTCTATTAGATCTTGTGTCCTTCTTCCCTAGATAGTGTTGCAGGTACAGTGACAGACCTCTAATCCTTTTTTCTGTTTTAACAAAGCCTTGGGAACTTAGAGCAATGTTCTCATACCAGTAAAAGGTTGTGCTCATTCCAAATACCATATCCTGGTTATTTCTTGGCTAGCTCTTTTGTTAAATGCTGCGATATCCTTTTTTATTTTCTCTTTATCTACTTCCTTTTCCCCTAAGTAGTTTTGCATCTTTACGGATATAAATTCTTTTTTTCTGAGAAGTTTTGAGTTGGAAAACGCCTGAAATATAGAGCAACATTTATTTCCCTGATTGTTAGGAGACAACAGAGTTGTCTCCTAAAGCTGGACATTCAAGTCTAGGCTGTACACAAGTGAATCTAGAAGGGACATTTAATAAACTCTAAAGAGGAGAGGTAGGCCAGAATAACTGAGTCTGGGCACCATGAGCATATTGATGGTAGTTGGTTATAAGCACAAGTGATGAATGTGTGTGCTGAGGGTCCTAGGCCAGACTGGTGGGGAAATGGAATGAAGGTAGTGAAACCTCCTCTGCTAATCTTAGCGAGTGATGAAGAGTCCAGGGACCTAAGGTCATGATGAGTAGTTGTAGATAACAAGGAGAGGAGACAACTAGAAGGATAAGTTTCTGAATTTCGGAACGTTTCTACATGTGACATGATCTGAGGTCCATCTTTAGGAATTTAGACAGTTTGACTGGAGTAGAGGTACAGCCCACGGGGATAAGGACATTATTGAGAAAATAGAAGCATAGCGTAGTGGGGAAGAGGACCTGGGTTTTACAGCCAAATAGAATTTGTTCAGCAGGCGCCACCATTTTTGGCTCTCCCAAAATGTTGTATGTCAGTTCTATTCCCTTCTCTTGCTTCCACATAAGATAGATGTCAACCAAATGAGGGATTGCGTATTGTTCCTTGGGTACAGCTGCAGGATTTGATGGTCAGTTGGTACTTAATTCTAGTATGCTTGCTAAAAGCAATACCCTCTAAGAGGGTGTCCAGCAAGGGACCAGAAATGTCAACCAGAAGGTCAACATTGAAAGACTAGAGGAGGTTGTTGAATCCCTAGGCATGGATGATATATCTGAGTGAGAAAGTAAGAGCAGAGGGTAGACGACAGTCTTACTTTATAATCAGAATTATTGCAAGATGGATCAGTGAGAGGCAAAGAATGATTGGCTTAAGGTAGAGAATGCGAGAACAAGTGCTGTCTCAGTTGGTGGAAAGCAGGAGAAGAAGACTGAATTTAAGGAAGAAACTGATGTGGTAGAGAAGCGTACGGTGAACGAGAGGGCTGAGAAGAGACATTTGTTGCTATTGACCCTGAAAGAAGATTTGCAGAAGATTGTGGGAACAAGGCCAAATGGGAATGGGTTGGAAAGAATAGTCAGAGGCGTCAAAGTGACAGTCCACAAGTTTATCTGTGAAAATGGTTCTTCCTGTCTTGATTATAGCCTACCTCACACATGGTTTCTGAGTATGGTATGTGGGAAAAACGTACTGTGTGTTTTTACCTCTCTGTATAATTTAAGGTTTTGGTAATAACTGGTGGTTCTCTTGCCTCACGGTACATCAGCCTGATTAGTATTTTATTAGCAATTATGTGGCTTTTTAAAAGCCCCATATATAACCCTAATTAATTGCATCTTTAAAATCTGTCAGACTATGAATTTTTTAATAAGTCCGAGAGAAAGTGTTGGGGGAAAGGAGCCAGTGAGGATGCTTGTATTTTCAAGAGACAAAATAGAGAATTTAGGAGGATATCCCTACAATGTCTGCTTTTCAGCTCCTCTCTCAGAATATTGAAGACTGAACTAGGCTAAAGATAAGTAGGTTTAGGTCTAAAGGAAACCTTACTTAAATTGTGCATCTGAATTAATTTTGCATACTCATAAATACAAGTTATGAGAACCGCAAAAAGAGATATGGGGAAGAAAGGCAGTTTGCTGGTGAATAGGGTTAATGCTAGTAACAAATTGAATGCTAGTGATGATATGCCTTGCAATGATTAAAATGTATGGTATTCTGATAGCATATAGAACTGTGTATACAGTCTTCATAGTGTATTCAGATTTGAGATTTATTTCTCTAGGCCTGTATCTTTGGATTCAGATTTTCCCCCATAACCTCAACCTGTCCACATTCAACTCATCACTCCTTAAAAGATATTCCAGATCTCTAAAATTCAACACTAATAGGATGCCCAGTGGTGGCCAGCAGCCACCTGTAGCTCTTGAGCACTTGTAGCCTGCTGGTCCAAAGTGATGTGTGCGGTAAATGTAAAATATACACCAGGTATCAAAGAGTTAGTCTAGGGGAAGAAAAAAGAATGTAGACTGTCTTAGTAATAATTTTTTACGTTGATTGCATGTTGAAATGATTAGGTTTAGGATATACTGGGTTAAAGTATATTACTAAAGTTAATTTTACCCATTTCTTTTTACTTTTTTTTTTGTGTGTGTGAGGAGATCAGCCCTGTGCTAACATCCGCCAATCCTCCTCTTTTTTTGCTGAGGAAGACAGCCCTGGGCTAACATCTGTGCCCATCTTCCTCCACTTTATATGGGATGCCGCCACAGCATGGCTTGCCAAGCAGTGCGTCGGTGCGCGCCCGGGATCCGAACCAGCGAACCCCGGGCCGCCGCAGCGGAGCGCGCGCACTTAACCGCTTGCGCCACCGGGCCGGCCCCTCTTTTTACTTTTTTAATGTGGCTACTAGAAATTGAAAACCACATCTGTGGCTTGCGTTACGTTTCCATTGGATAGTGCTACTCTAAGCTCTTTTGGTGCAAGACTATGTCTCAGTTCTTTAGTATCCTTCATGGAACAGGGAACTGGGTGATATTCAGAATTAATCAGTGGTAGGAGAGATGATCTCTTAAAATTCAACCACACTGTGTTAGGTTTTAATTTTTATTCTTGCCTCGTATCCTGTTTGAACCTCTCTGGGCAGGAGGCGTTGTTAGCCTCAACTTTTCATACATGGAAATCACTATGTCCTCCTGAGCCATTGTGTTGTTTTCCTCCCTTCTGGCCTCAAATCTAGAACTCTTTCTACCGTATTTTGTAACTTCTAGGATTAAAGAAACAAAAGACAAAACAGGAGCAGTTTGGCTCTAGGGATGTGTGAAAAGTCGCTTAGTCCTTAAGATGGTGCCAAAGTGACAAATCTATGGGATAGGGCACAGGCTTATGGAAGGAAGGCAAGGAAGATTTGATTATATTTTTTTGTTTTGGGGGTTTTTTTTATTTTTTATTTTTTGGTGAAGATTATATTTTTTTAAAAGGACAAACCAAGCCGATCACAAAAAGACAAACTATATGATTCCACCCTTACGAGGTACCTAGAGTAGTCGAATTCATAAAGGCAGAAAGTAGAATGGCCGTTGCCAGGGGCCTGCCAGGGGCCGGGGGAAAGGGAAATGGAATTTGTTGTTTAATGGGTATAGAGTTTCACTTTTGCAAGATGAAAAGAGTTCTGGAGATTGGTTGCACAACAGTGTGTATGAACTTAACACTACTAAACCGTACACTTAAAAATGGTGAAGATGGTAAATTTTATGTGTATTTTAACACAATTAAAAGAAAAAGAAAAGCCATTCTAAAAAGTGTTTTATAATGCAATAACCTGTAACAAAAAAAACAAACACCTCAATAAGATTGGTTATAATGGATTATCTTAAGTGGACCCTTGCTACCTGAGAGCTGAATCGAATCACTTGGGAACTTGTTAGAAAGGCAGAATCGGTCCCACCCTAGACTTGTCCAATCAGAAACTGCATTTTAACAAGATCCCCGGGCAATTCGGATGCACGTTAAAGCTTGAGAAACTCTGCTCCAAACATCATTTCTCAAAGTGTGGTCCATCAAGCACCTGAATCAGCATCCCTCCGGGAAGGTCTGTTTTCAGGCCTAGCCCAGCACGCACAGATCAGGTCCAGGTGCTGGGGCTAGAGGGAGGACCAGTCTATGTTCTGATCAAGGACAGGTGTTTCTGAAGCATATCAGAGTTTGAGAACCCCCTGATCTGGAAAGATTTAACAGCCATTCTTTTCGTAATTCCATCTTTTAACTGGCGTTGGAATTATTACAAATAGGAGTAACAAAAGAAGGCCCATTTTGATAAAATCAAGAATATGAGTACTCACGCAATAAAAAAGAGGCAACAGAAAAAGCACGTGTAACAACTAATCTTGGGTTGGTTAGTGAGGAAGTGGTGATTCAGAATTGGTGGAATATTGTAACACTTTCCTGGGGTGGTGAGCATTACAAGAGAGCCAGGCCTGGTGCTGTTATTAGCTCTGCAGAAACTCTATCAAGCCTGAGATTCCTCATTTGTGAAGGGGAATTGGTTCTATGATCAGTTGTTTGCATTTCTAAGACCAGGTTAAACTTGGAAAGCAAAGAATCTCCTTTGTTATTGATATGTGGAGTTATTCTGAAATTCTTGAGGTTTTTAGAAGTTTAAATGCCACACATCACACAAATTGTTGAGTAAGAGATTTGCTAAGAAAATCTAAAACCAAGCTATCTAGTTATTATAATACCATAGAAGAGAAGTGTGAGTTAGTAACATCTTTTTAACTATAGTTCTTTTCAGCTACAATAATTTCATGGATATTTTTTTTTGAAGGCCAGAATGTCACTGTGGGTGGAAATAGCCATGCCCTTATTATATGAAATTTTATATGGAGGCTTCAAAAAAATTTTAAAGTAATTTTGATATATTATTAATTATTTGTATTTATATTAGTTATATTTAATTATATATTGGATTTTATACTATAGTAATAAATATGATATAATATATTAATATAATAATATAATATGTAATAATTAATATCATATATTAATTTTATTAATATTTTATGAAGTGTATACTAATTAATTATACACTTTTAATAATAAAGTCCATAAAGTCCATACTAAGATTTCCTTAGTTTTTTTTTTGTAATTTTTTGTTTATTGCAGTAACATTGGTTTACAACATTGTAAAAATTTCAGGTGTACATCACTACACCTCCACTTCTGCACAAATTACATCATGTTCACCACCAAAACACCAACTACAACCCATCACCACACACATGTACCGAACCATCCCCTTCACCCCCCTCCCTCCCTCCCAGCAACCACCAATCCAATCTCTGTCCCTATGTGTTTGTTTATTGTTGTTATTATCTACTACTTAATGAAGGAAATCATACGGTATTTGACCTTCTCCCTCTGACTTATTTCACTTTGCATTATACCCTCAATGTCCATCCATGTTGTCACAAATGGCTGGATTTCATCGTTTCTTATGGCTGAGTAGTATTCCATTGTGTATATATACCACATCTTCTTTATCCATTTGTCCCTTGATGGGCACTTAGGTTGCTTCCAAGTCTTGGCTATTGTGAATAACGCTGCAATGAACAAAGGGGTGCATGTATCTTTACAAATTGGTGTTTTCAAGTTCTTTGGATAAATAGCCAGCAGTGGAATAGCTGGATCATATGGTAGTTCTATCCTTGATTTTTTGAGGAATCTCCATACAGTTTTCCATAGTGGCTGCACCAGTTTGCACTCCCACCAGCAGTGTATGAGAGTTCCCTTCTCTCCACATCCTCTCCAACACATGTTGTTTCCTGTCTTGTTAATTATAGCCATTCTGACGGGCGTGAGGTGATATCTCATTGTAGTTTTGATTTGCATTTCCCTGATAGTTAGTGATTTTGAACATCTTTTCATGTGCCTGTTGACCATCTGTATATCTTCTTTGGAGAAATGTCTGTTCAGGTCTTTTGCCCATTTCTTAATCGGGTTGTTAGTTTTTTTGTTGTTGAGATGCATGAGTTCTTTATATATTTTGGAGATTAAGCCCTTATCAGATGTATGGTTTGCAAATATCTTCTCCCAATTGTTAGGTTGTCTTTTCGTTTTGTTGATGGTTTCCTTTGCTGTGCAGAAGCTTTTTAGTTTGATGTAGTCCCATTTGTTTATTTTTTCTATTGTTTCTCTTGCCCCGTCAGACATGGTGTTTGAAAAGATGTTGCTAAGACCGATGTCAAAGAGTGTACTGCCTACGTTTTCTTCTAGAAGTTTCACAGTTTCAGGTCTCACACTCAAGTCTTTAATCCATTTGGAGTTAATTTGTGTGTATGGTGTAAGGTAAGGGTCTACTTTCATTTTTTTACATGTGGCTATCCAGTTTTCCCAACACCATTTGTTGAAGAGACTTTCTTTTCCCCATTGTATGTTCTTGGCTCCTTTGTCAAAGATTAGCTGTCCATAGATGTGTGGGTTTATTTCTGGGCTTTCGATTCTATTCCATTGATCTGTATGTCTGTTTTTGTGCCAGTACCATGCTGTTTTGGTTACTATAGCTTTGTAGTATATTTTGAAATCAGGGAGTGTGATACCTCCAGCTTTGTTCTTTTTTTCTCAGGATTCCTTTAGCTATTCGGGGTCTTTTGTTGTTCCATATAAATTTTAGGATTCTTTGTTCTATTTCTGTGAAAAATGTTGTTGGAACTTTGATAGGGATTGCATTGAATCTATAGATGGCTTTAGGAAGTATGGACATCTTAACTATGTTAACTCTTCCAATCCAAGAGCACGGAATATCTTTCCATTTCTTTGTGTCTTCTTCAATTTCTTTCAGAAATGTTTTATAGTTTTCGGTGTACAGATCTTTCACCTCTTTGGTTAAGTTTATTCCTAGGTATTTTATTCTTTTTGTTGCAGTTGTAAATGGGATGGTATTCTTAATTTCTCTTTCTGCTACTTCGTTGTTAGTGTACAGAAAGGCAACTGATTTTTCTATGTTGATTTTGTATCCTGCAACTTTACCATATTCGTTTATTACTTCTAAAAGTTTTCTGGTGGATTCTTTAGGGTTTTCTATATATAAAATCATGTCATCTGCAAATAGTGACAGTTTCACTTCTTCCTTTCCAATTTGGATCCCTTTTATTTCTTTCTCTTGCCTGATTGCTCTGGCTGGGACTTCCAGTACTATGTTAAATAGGAGTGATGACAGTGGGCATCCTTGTCTGGTTCCTGTTCTTAGAGGCATAGCTTTCAGTTTTTCACCATTGAGGATGATATTAGCTGTGGGTTTGTCATATATGGTCTTTATTATGTTGAGGTACTTTCCTTCTATACCCATTTTATTCAGAGTTTTTATCATAAATGGATGCTGGATCTTGTCAAATGCTTTCTCTGCATCTATTGAGATGATCATGTGATTTTTATTCTTCATTTTATTAATGTGGTGTATCACGTTGATTGATTTGCGAATGTTAAACCATCCCTGCATACCTGGAATGAATCCCACTTGATCATGGTGTATAATCTTTTTAACGTATTGTTGTATGTGACTTGCTAGTATTTTGTTGAGGATTTTTGCATCAATGTTCTTCAGTGATATTGGCCTGTAATTTTCTTTTTTTGTGTTGTCCTTGTCTGGTTTTGGTATCAGGGTAATGTCAGCTTCGTAGAATGAGTTAGGGAGCTTCCCCCCCTCCTCAGTTTTTTGGAAGAGTTTGAGAAGGATAGGTATTAAGTCTTCCTTGAATGTTTGATAGAATTCACCAGGAAAGCCGTCTGGTCCTGGACTTTTATTTTTGGGGAGGTTTTTGATTACTGTTTCGATCTCCTTACTGGTGATTGGTCTATTCAAATTCTCTACTTCTTCTTGATCCAGTTTTGGAAGGTTGTATGATTCTAAGAATTTATCCATTTCTTCCAGATTGTCGAATTGGTTGACATATAGCTTTTCATAGTATTTTCTTATAATCTTTTGTATTTCTGAGGTGTCTGTTGTAACCTCTCCTCTTTCATTTCTGATTTTACTTATTTGTGCCTTCTCTCTTTTTTTCTTGGTGAGTCCAGCTAAAGGTTTGTCAATTTTGTTGATTTTTTCAAAGAACCAGCTCTTGGTTTTATTACTTTTTTCTACTGTTTTTTTGGTCTCTATTTCATTTATTTCTGCTCTGATTTTTATTATTTCCCTTCTTCTACTGATTTTGGGCTTTGTTTGTTCTTCTTTTTCCAATTCCTTTAGGTGCATTGTTAGATTGTTTATTTGAGATTTTTCTTGTTTGTTGAGATAGGCCTGTATCGCTATAAACTTCCCTCTTAGAACCGCTTTTGCTGTATCCCATAAATTCTGGCATGTCGTATTTTGATTTTCATTTGTCTCCAGGTATTTTTTGATTTCTTCTTTGATTTCTTCATTAACCCAGTCGTTGTTCAGTAACATTTTGTTTAATCTCCACGTAATGGTGGTTTTTCTGATTTTCTTCCTATAGTTGATTTCTAGTTTCATACTGTTGTGGTCAGAAAAGATGCTTGGTATTATTTCAATCTTCTTAAATTTATAGGGACTTGTTTTGTGGCCTAATATGTGATCAGTCCTGGAGAATGTTCCATGTGCGTTTGAAAAGAATGTGTATTCTTCGGTTTTTGGATGGAATGCTCTGTATATATCTACTAGGTCCATCTGTTCTAGTGTGTTATTTAAGGCCAATGTTTTCTTATTGATCTTCTGTTTGGATGATCTATCCGTTGGTGTAAGTGGAGTGTTAAAGTCCCCTACTATTATTGTGTTACTGTCTATTTCTCTTTTTATGTATTTTACCTAATGTTCTTTCTCTGTTCCAGGATCCCATATCTAGGAAACCACATTACATTTAGTTGTCAAGTCTCCTTAGCCGCCTCTTGGCTGTGACAGTTTCTCATACTTTCCTTGTTTAATGACCCTGGCAGTCTTGAGGAATACTGGTCAGGTATTGTGTAGGATGCCCGTCTGTTGGAATTTTCTCATGCTTAGACTCGGGTTATAGGTTTTTGGAAGGAAGACCACCGCGTCCAAGTGGCCTTTTCATCATATGGAGGGCACGTACTATCTGTGTGATGTCACTGTTGATGTTGACCACGACCACCTGGCTGGGGTAGTGTTTGTCAGATTTCTCCAGTGGAAAGTGGCTCTTTTCTCCCCCATTGTGTACTGTACTCTTTGGAAGGAAGTCACTATGCATAGCCTACAATTAAGGAGTGGAGAATTATGCCTCACCTCCTTGAGGGCATGGTATCTATGTGGATTATTTGGAATTCTTCTGCACAGAGTTCTGTCTTTCCAGCCATTTATTTATTTATTCAGTCATTTGGACTCGTGGATATTTATTTTATGCTTTGAGTTATAATCCAATGCTACTTTATCTATGTTATTGCTCAAATTATTCCAGCTTTTGCCATTGGGAGCTCTTTCACTTGGTTCCCATGCTTGTTGTGCTTATTTGACATTCTCTCTCTTTTTTTTTCCTCAACAAGGTGCTGCAGACTCATCTTGTCTATTTGCTGTCCCACTTCTAGAATCAGCTATTTCTCTAAGGGGCCTGGTTCCTTTTATTGGAGAATGGTATTAAGAACTAAGATCTGGATGCTGGGTGTGCTGATTGCTACCAGGTTGTCTTCTTTTAGAAAAAGCCCTCTCAGCTGACAGAGTGAGGCAACGTATTTGTGAATAAATACCCTTGTATTTTACGTATCTATGAATATTTGTATAGCGATCCATCTGTATCTGTGTTACGCTAAATACGAGTTCATCCTGATGTCTCCAACTCTCATATATTACCACATGGATCGTTGTACCTCCTCCCTTGCTTATCTGTAAATTCTCACTCTAACAGGGAGAAACTTGGCTCCTACCCTCCACCATCCATTTACTTAATTGTTCAATTTTACTGCACTTGCATAGCAGTATCAGAATTGTTAACTTGTATCTATGTGAGGCTTTTTAAAAGCTGCAACATTGCTAACAAATGTTTTTTTATATATGTCCTTTGCACTCTTTTCATTATTTTAAGACCAGTGTTGTTCAGAACCTTGGTCAAACACTATGTTTGTCTTGTATTCAACTTGCCATTTACGTGTGTATGTGAGGTGGCCTCCGTTCATTTGAAGAAATTAGAGAGAGAATTTAAGTGAAACTGTTAGTTTTCACTTCTTTTGCCTTTACCTAATCTTGATCCATTTAGTTTCTGCCATCTGGCAGATAGTTCTGATCTTGAGAATGCCATCTGTCACTGTTATCTGGTAATAGTTACAGTGAAATGTTGGTAGTAGCAACAGTCACTTCTTAAAGCGACGTGTAATTGCCCTCATGTCCTCTTTGAAAACCCAGTGACTTCCCACTTTCTGAAGCAAAAACCGTAACCGTTTCATCACATGGAAAGTTTGTTGAGAAGTATTTTGGCTGCTTCTGTAAGTATGCTTCCCATCTCTTGAGCACAAATGTCTCCCAGAAAAATTTCCCGGCCTATTTGTTAAGAGGTGAAAGTTACAAAATATCAGTATGTAATGAGCAAATTCAAGAAAAACTGTTCCTGAACTAAGAGACTGAAATGGCAAAATAAAAAATTGCCCGAGTAAACACTTGTCTACAGTTCGCATTTGATATGTACGTATGTAGTAGTGCAAGTTAATAAGCACATAAATCTGGGATGTTCTACTTGTCTGCACGTCCATGAGGAGTGGTTAGGAGAGTCTCGTCCAATCGTTTTCTGTCATCTTCACTTGAAAGCATCTTCTAGCTACTGGAATATGAACAAGTTACATCCTTGACTCCTCTCTTTCTCTGTACCCCTCATTTTTTCTTTAGATTCCATTGTATCCAGAATCTTACTGCTTCTCACCATCCCCAGTCTAAGATACTGTCATCTCCCACCTGGAGTATTGCAACATCCCCCTACCTGCTCTCCCTACTTCCAATCTTGACCCCTCGGGCAAGAATAATTCACTTAGAAAACCACTCCAGAGTCTTCCTGTGTTACTCAGAGTGCGGGCCAGAGTGCGGGCAGTGTTCAAGGCCCCATGCAGTCTGCTCTCACTCACTCACCCCCTGGCCTCTCCCTCATTCCTCTCTGACAACACTGGTCTCCTTGCTATTCTGTGAACTCACCAGGCCTCCTCCTGCCTCAGGACCTTTGTACTTGTTCCTTCTTCTGCCTAAAATGTCCTTCCCTCTGATATCTGGATGGTTTGTTCCCTCACTTCCTTAGGTCTTCACTTGTATGTCATATTTTCGGTGACGCTTTCCCTGACTGCTCTATTTAAGATTCCATCTCCTCCCCTCCCCCCCAGAAGTCCCTATTCCTTTCTCTGCTTTATCTCCATGATGTTTATTACCATCTGACATTCTTTTATTTGTTTTCTTTATCTTTTCCCACTAGAATCTCCTTTAGTTCCATCTCTTTTGTTCATTGCTGTATTCTCAGAGCTAAGAAAAAGTGGAAAGTACGCAGTGAAGAGTTAGTGCACGAAGGACTGTGGCTGCTGGAGGGCGTTCAGGAAACCACCTCTCACGGCCAGGGTGGAGCCCAGTGCAGAAGTTGAAAGGGTTGATCACTCGAATTCCATGCTTCTACAGGCATAGGGACTCCACCCCACTGTGGTGACTGCTATTATTTATCACATGATAAGCAATACTCAAACGCAGTACCATTTGATCTGTAGAACTATAACTGGATAGTGATAATGTAATGAAAATAGAACCCCATTGCCTTCAGGAGGTGCATAGTAGGTAATGAGTAAACAATGAAGAGTAGCTGTTACTGTTCTTATTAACTGTGATTATTATTAATATGAGAAACAGTAGTGGTTGATGAATGGATAGTGGGGGGAAGATAATAGTAATAATAATAAATAATTTATTGAGCACTTTTGTTGTGGACACTGAGTTGAGTGCTTTATGAATATTAACTCATTTAATTCTTCCAACTCTGCTGTTTACTACATGTGTGACCTGGGCTGATTACAGTCACGCTTCACTTAATGATGGGGATACATTCTGAGAACTGCATCGTTAGGCGATTTCGTCATTGTACGAACATGGTAGGAAGGTACTTACACAAACCTAGATGGTACAGCCTACTACACACCTAGGCTATATGGTACTAACCTTATGGGACCACTGTCGTATATGCAGTCCCTCTTTGACTGAAAGATTGTCATGCAGTGCATGACTGTATATCACCTCTCAGTCTTATCTTCTCTTAGAAGGTGAGACCATTGTAGCTGCTTCAGTGCGTGGTTCTGAGTACAATGTAAGATGGTGTACACGAAGCATTTAAGGCAGTGCCAGGCACAGAGTCCCGAGTTACTGAAACTGTCGACATTTTACCTTTGCGAGCCAGCTCTGGGCCGTGTCTCATCTCTCATAGTAGAATATGCCACAAGGAAGGAAACTGAGACTTTGTCATTCAGTAATTCCATTGCTAGAACATCCTTACCCTCGGCCCCCATGCACCTTTCCTGAATTTTGTTAACTCATGAGAGACAGGGAAGAGAGGACACACCTTGGGCAGAAATCCACAGACCTCAGACATTTTCAGCCCATTCATTCCCATGATTCTGGCCAACACCACTTTAGTTCTCACAAGTTCATAGAAACATCGTTTTTTAAATCTGAGATCTTGATGCCTTCAGGTACCTCTGTATCATTCTGGAATCTTTTAATCTACTCAATCCCACTCTGACTCTCAAAAATTTAGCAGTCACATTTTTGAGCAATTTTGCTCTTCGCTTTAACACCCTCTCCTCCCCCATTTGTCCCTGTGCCGTGGATTCAGGGTTCTTTTGGTTTTAGTTGTGATACTTTATGCTCCTGATTCCGTCTTCCTGGAGTCATCTGTCTTTTGAAAAGGCAACATAGAGAAATTGCAAAATACATTCCTGTCTTTGAATTTCATAGTGTGGGAGATTCTGCTACTTGCCTGTTGAATATTCATTCCCACTTCTTCCTTGCTAAAAGAATCCGAGATTTTTTTGTTCATAATGTCAGTGTGCTCAGCTGAAAATACTTTTGCAGATTCCCTTGCAGCTAAGTGTGGCCAGATAACATAGTAATGGCATATAGGATGTAGATAATGGAAAGGGTGACCCTCCCATATAAAACAATAGAGCTTTATTAGGGCAAAAAATAAACAGAAGCTTCATCCTTTGGCCTGTTCCTCCTGTTTTCTGCATGGAATTTGGACATGTAGTCTTGAGTTTCTGTGGCCATTTTTTTGACAGCAAAACATGAGGACAAAAGCCAACATGCTAAGGATGGCAGTACAGAAAGATAGGAATAGCCTGATCCCTGAGGGCATCATCAAATATCTGCAGCCCCAGCCTCAGTACCAGACTTCTTAAATGAGAGCAAGAATCCCATCATGTTTTTAAGCCACTTTATCATGTGTTCTATTCTGTGGAGCAGAATGCATTCCCAACTGTTTTGTATGGCTTCCTAGCTAATTTAAGTCTAGTTGTATTGTTGAATTGACTGCATTACAGATTATAACATTAAAACCTTTCATAGTCTAAAAGGGAATCTACTTTTATAAAAGCCAAAGAGAATTGGCCAAAAACCCCATTTCGACCAGAGTTTAAATGACAGTGAGTTGTTACCACTCTTGGATGGAGAGCCCGGAGACCCAGATTTTCAGGCCAGTTCTACTGCCAGTTGGCTCTGTGGGCAAGCCACTTGACCTGGGCTCTTTTCTTCCCATCGGAAAAATGAAGTAATTTGAGCTAGACAATCCTCTCAAAGACCACCAAAGAGCCAGTGGAATGAGGCCTGCAGAGTCCCAATTCAATTCAGTGTCATTGTTCACCTTGCCAAGATTTTTTAGCCAAGAAGCCAAACCCAGATCTTGTGCGTTCGCTTTGAGAATTCCCTTTCAGTTGGAGCGTGTGTGCATGTGCATGCGCGTGTGTGTAATATAAATTGTGAATTTGTAAAACAATAAACCGGGTTTTATGGTTATCAATAAATTTATGCACAGTGTATATCGATGAATTTATCCACTAGGATTAAATGGTGCCAAACTTCCTAAACTTGGGCATAAACAGGAACACGATTTCTCATTATGATACTTAATTTATTTTGTTCTCTTTCACTTGAATTCTGTTAAGAATTTTTTTACCTAAAGGATCAAACCAAGTAAACAGAAAGTTTTGTTTGTTTTTTTTTTTTTGTGAGGAAGATCAGCCCTGAGCTAACGTACATGCTAATCCTCCTCTTTTTGCTGAGGAAGACCGGCTCTAAGCTAACATCTATTGCCAATCCTCCTCCTTTTTTTTTCCCCAAAGCCCCAGTAGATAGTTGTATGTCATAGCTGCACATCCTTCTAGTTGCTGTATGTGGGACGCGGCCTCAGCATGGCCAGGGAAGCGGTGCGTCGGTGCACGCCCGGGATCCGAACCCGGGCCACCAGCAGCGGAGCGCACGCACTTAACCACTAAGCACTTAACCGCTAAGCCATGGGGCCGGCCCAGAAAGTTTGTTTTAAAAGTAAAAGTACACACGGTTCTATATGGAAACTCTGAGTACATACTACCAAATTTTTTTTTAATTAAAAAACTTTTTTAGAGCAATGTTAGGTTCACAGCAAAATTGAGTGGAAAGTACAGAGAGTTCCCATATATCCCTTGTCATATCATAGATTTTTTTTAAATAATTCTTTTAGAATTAAGAAGAGAGAAAATATAAACCATGTTAAGCTAAACCAATTTGTGAGAAAAGGTTCATTATATTTTTACCACTCCTGTTTAATTCTTTATTAAAAATTTTTTAACAGATTTTTGTGGTTTAATTGCTTAAAATTTCTGATGTGTAACATCCTAGTATGTTTCATCAATTTTGAAAGTAATATAAGCACTGTAAAACCACAGAGTCATTGCTAAATTTTATTTTAATGTTAGAGTACAATGAGTTTTCTATTTTTCTATTAGTCTTGAGGGCTTATTAAATAACCAGTATTAATCCTTTAAAAAAGCAATCCCATTTGGGGGGGGCATATATTTCTTGGCTCTATACAACACTAGAAACCTAAGAGCATCTTTACAATGCTAAATGAAACGTCATTTTGCAAATTGAAAAAAATTCAAATATCCTTTTATAATTAATGCAATACATGTCCTTTTGGTGAACATTGGGTTTTACAGAGGTAAATGTCTTTCAGTGACTTTGGCTTTACATTAAAATCTAGTCCTCAGCAGATTGGCCTGAGGGCAAGTAAAACAAGGCACACTGTGGTCTGGCAGCTACTACCCAGTTTATGCCACAGGAACTCTTTAGGCGGAGGTCTAGAGTATCCCATATCTGCTCCTGATTATCTCATGAACTGATTTAAGAGCCTTAGGCCAGGCATTTAATCTTTCCAGTAATTACTTGTAAAATAGAAAAACATGACTTAGTATTTCGGACATTTGTAAATATGGCAATATGGCTTGACTAATCAGAGCTAATAAATGAGGCAGGCATCCTCAGGCCCTTTGGTTACTTCTAGCCTCTTGTGGCCTTGAAAATTGGGGTGCCTCGGGTATCAGTTGTTCTTGCTGACAGCTGCGATTGATTGCCTGTCCTGAGAAACCATGAAAAGTCTACCTGGGGAAGGTGTATTGGTTTTGGATGAGATTATTTTTATTTTCCATTCTCCTACTCATCTGAGTTTTCGTTTGTTTTTTGTTTTGTTTTAGAGTATTCTATATAAAAGAAAAAGAAAGATGTGACATTACTTGCATTATTATGTTATTTCTTTCCTGATAATTTATATCTTCATGTTTGTCTCTGGGGCTAGGTTATAATCTCCTGAGGATAGGTGGCCTTAGACGCGGTTCTGGGCAGGCATTTCTCACCTGGGAAGTGAGGTTTATATTATAAGGGATCCGTCACACAGCTCTTGTGGGGCTGAGACGCAGTGATGCACACGGAGCACCAGCCGCTGCCATGGAGTAGGTGCCCGGGACTCACGAGTTCCTTCCCCACCAAGTACCACCCGCAACCCTTGGGGGCACTGAGTCTCATAATTCATGCATTCTCTGTAACTTAAAATACAATGTTGTGGGCACCATCAGTGGTCTTAAAGATTTAAGGAATGACAAAATGAGAGGCTCTTTATCCCCTATGAGTTGCTTAGGTTTTTATCTAAATATTATTTATTCAAATAGGTACTTAAGTATCATGAGACATCTTAATGTTTGAGCTAGAAACAGACTAAAGTTTAAACACCTTTATAGGAAGACAGTTTTAAGGAACCCTTTTGTATAAAGAGAATGAAAAGTTTTTTTTCTTCCCTAAGAGCCTATGTTACTCTTTATGTTGCATTACCGAAAATTTCATGTAACATACCATAAAAGAAAAAATAAATTCTTGACTTTACTGGTGTGTGGACAACTTGTATTCCTTGCTTACTTGGAGTCGTTGATTTGAATCTGTTCTTGCATCCCTGCCTGAAGGATTGCAGTGCCCTCCTCAGTGGTTTCCCTGCTTTCATGGTCTCACTACACTAGTCTATCCTTCACTTCATTATAAAGTATATCTGAGGGCCGGCCCGGTGGCTTATCGGGTAAGTGCGCGCGCTCCGCTACTGGTGGCCTGGGTTAGGATCCCGGGCACGCGCTGACGCACCGCTTGTCCGGCTACGCTGAGGCCGAGTCCCACATAGAGCAACTAGAACGATGTGCAACTATGACATACAACTATCTACTAGGGCTTTGGGGGAAAAAAAAAGGAGGAGGATTGGCAATAGATGTTAGCTCAGAGCCGGTCTTCCTCAGCAAAAAGAGGAGGATTAGCGTGGATGTTAGCTCAGGGCTGATCTTCCTCACAAAAAAAACACACACACACACAAAGTATATCTGAAAAACAAACTTGAGCACGTCATTCCTGTTTAACATATCCTTTGGCCTATGTTGTCTCCAAAATGGTATGCAAAACCATAGGCTCTAAATATGCTGGAGTCCAGCATATTTCTCCCTTCTCATTTACTTCTGGACTCTCTTTTCCCCTCACCTTGTGTTCCAGCCACAGTGGATTTCTGCCTCTTCTACAAATATGCTTTGCTCTTTCTTTATTCTCTCTTTGCCTAGAAGACTCCTTCATTTTGAAGTGCTTTTTGCCAACCTTCCATCCATCCATCCATCCATCCATCAATCCATGCAGCATGATCATGTTTGCCAGAACTGGGCCAGGGATTGGGAGTAGAATGTTAAACAAGATAAGATACTGTCCTTCCATCTTGGAACTTCCATTCGTTTCCTACATGGCAGACTCCTACTCATCCATTGAGACTCATCTCTAGTGTTATTTCTGCTTTGAGGTCTTTTCCAGTGCAGCCAAGCAGATTTGTTCACTATGTTGGCCCAGCACTTTCTTCATCTCTGCTACAGCATTTAACTTCTTCATTCATCAGGATATTTATTGCCTACTGTGTGCAGAACCTATGCTAAAAGCTGGGGATACTGTAGTGAACAAAACAAATGAAAGATAAGCTCATAGCTTACATACTATATTGTAATTATACTTCTTTCACTCTCATTAGAATGTGAGTTCATGTAGGACTTGACATGATATCTTTTATATCTGGAGTACCAGCAATGCTAGCAGTAATCTGCGTGATACTATACATTTTCATTAAAAATATAGCAAAAGTCTAAGGAGCACTTTTTATAATTTAATTGAATTAAACTCTCTATGTTATATATTTTATATATATAATATAAACGTGTAATGTACATATGCGCATATCTAGATTTCTGTTTGTTTGGGAAGTATAAAAATGCTGAAATTTCTCTTAGTTTACAAACAGATTAAAATGTCCAGTGTGGAGGGATAGACAATGATTTATATTGATTCTGCTCAGATGATTACCTAGGCAGTGTCAATCTGTTTTTTACCCTTGTTGCAATTGAATGATAATTGATTCTCTAGCTCAGTAGCTTTTTGTATGATTAACTTCGCAGTAAGAGATTCATATTAATTGAATAAAGATTTCACTTAAAACATGTAGGAAGTATTTTAACCATCAAGGTTGATATAGCAAGGAACTGAGCAGGTTAGGGTAGCAGGACTCAACATTGTAAAAGTACTAGTCTTTCTTGGACTGATGGCTTTGTCATTCAAAAAGCTGTGTAACTTCTCTAAGTCTTTTTAGCCCATCTTTCCTTGATAAGACCACTATGATTCAGGTGGAATGACATGAAGGGTTTTCCTTTCTTGCAGTTGGCGAGTTTGTAAGCGATGCCCTCCTTGTTCCCGACAAGTGCAAATTCTTACACCAGGAGAGGATGGATGTCTGTGAAACACACCTTCACTGGCACACCGTCGCCAAAGAGGTACCAGCCCATATGCTCTTTCTTCTTTTAAAGTGAAGTTTTCCTAGGGAATGATGACATTTTAGAGGGTATTTTGAGGCAAGTGCTGTATTAATAAATTCTCTTTTTTTTTTAGTCATTTAAAAAAAAATCCATGAGTGTTTTTTAAGGAGTCCAAGATAAGAGTCTATTTAGTTAGATTCATTGTGTGTCTATGCCATGTTTTATCAATTAAAAACTATAATCTTACAGTATCTGTAAACCTTAAAATATACCTTTTTTCAAATGATTTTTATTTACCTATTATTTTCTTTTGTCACATAAAAAGTTTTAATAATTTAACCTTTTTTCCTTTAATCTATTGGGGGATGCACTGGTAGGACACGAAGTAGCTTGTCCAATACCAACATGAAAACTATGGTTAGAATTCCTGTCCAATTTTGTGTTCACCAGGCTAGGCTGCCATCTTCATTTTTCCATAGTGGGTGAGTCTCTGCACCAGTCCTAGCCTTTTGCTAACCCCTGCTTTTGACAAAGCTGATAAAAGACATAAGACAATGAGCATAAAATGTTAGTTTTTGATATTACCACCTTCAAAACTGCTCTGTCTCTTTGATATATTATGAAGCTTTTCTAATAAATGTATATAGCTTTTTTGAGGTGAGATCAGTCTCCTAGAATTAGACTTCTTTATCTAGCTCAGTGCTTCTCAATTAGAGTCAATTTTGCTCCCCCATCCCTCCCTAGGAGCATGTGCCAATGTCTGGAGACAGTTTTGGTTGTCACAATTGGAGGGGGCGGTGCTCCTGGCATTTGGTGGCTAGAGGCCAGAGATTCTGCTAAACATCCTTCAGAGAACAGGATGGCCCTCTTCCCCTCCCATCAAGAATTATCTGGTCCAAAATGTCCATACTGTCGAAGTTGAGAAACCCTGATCTAGCTCAGCTTAGCCATTGTAGCCTTAAAACTGTTAGGCAGAAAACACCACTTAAGATTTAGCATTATTTTTGCCTTTTTAGAAATAATTCTGATTTACTATAAAACAAAAGTTTCTTTGTATAAAAATATATTTTGGAGGTTTAAGAGCTTATTGAACTTAAGAAAACAAAATAATTTAAAGCCCAGCTACCCATCTGATAACTTCATTTCTCATTTCTTATTGAGTTTTAAAAAAAAAATCCTTCGTTACTAAGAAACTAAAACGACTCTAATTCCTATGAGGTCAAAATACACTCTGATATTTTCATGGTTTACCTGTGTGTGTTGAATTATTAATCTTTCCTCTGTCACCAGTGGATGCTTTCAGAGCTTTATGTTGATCTAGATTTGTGCAAATTTAGCAAATCCCAGGAAAGCAAAAAGATATTGAAAGAGAAATCTCTAATGACGAGAAGTTCTGGTTCACAGCAGAGGATAATTTCTTCTCTTCCCCAGATTGTTATTCTGGAAGTGAGCCAAGAGTGTTAGCATTTCTAAAATAAGATAGGTCCAAGTGAGAGAAATTTCCAGCTACAGATGGAACTTCCATCTGTAATGGAGGTGGAAGTGAGTTGGGGATATGTACACGGAGCCCTCACTGCTTCCTGATATGCTAATGAAGCCAGAAAGCATTGATTCTCTGATATCTGTTCACACTGCAGGCTTCTCCATCTCATTTCCCAATTAGTTTCCACTCCTGTTATTTTTATTAATTTCTATAGTAACAACATATCCTTATTCAATAAGCAATAAAGTTAAAAAATAAAGGTACCGAAGTAGGCTGTGCTAAAGAAACTCTTATAAATCCACTCAAAAAGCAAATGATCTTTTCCATTGTAAAACTGGTTCTTGATAGATTGAGTCTGTGTGTTGATTATTGTATTTGGGATTTTCTTATAATGAAACAACACATCTACCCTACCACTCTCATTCTTTTCTCCTTTTGTAGACTTGCAGTGAGAAGAGTACCAACTTGCATGACTATGGCATGTTGCTGCCCTGTGGAATTGACAAGTTCCGAGGGGTGGAGTTTGTATGTTGCCCGCTGGCTGAGGAAAGTGACAATGTGGATTCAGCAGATGCAGAGGAAGATGACTCAGATGTCTGGTGGGGTGGAGCGGATACGGATTATGCAGATGGGAGGTAAGGTGACCTTTGTGTTCAGTCTCATAGATGCTGAAACATCTAGCATATAGTTTTATTTCTTCTATAAGTGTATCTTTCTATTTCTCATTGAAAGGCTCTCTGCCCACTCCCGTCCAAGTTTGCTTTAATGGGAAAAAATCTTACCGTGAAGTCCTGTTATGGGTTATGGCCTACTGTTTAACTTGAATATAATTGATCATCCATCACTGAGTTAATTTTAGCTGTTTTATTTTAATCTCAAAAGTTGGGATGAAAATTCCCCAATATTATAATAAGTCACTGGTAGTTCTACAGGGAATTGAAATCTGAGTGAGTGACATGGCATTCCATTTGGTCTGTAATTTAGAAATATATTTTGAACACTATTTTGGGATTATTTTGTCAGTTATTAGCTAAATGTGAATTTTTGTTTAGAAAGGTTTGGTTTGGGGTGTTTTTTTTGTTTTATTCTTTTTGCCTTTTATCATCTTTTCCTTTGTGAACCAAGTCAGAGGCATTCATAAATGTTTGCTGAAGTTCTTTAACTGTCTTTGTTTTTGTGATTGTTAAAAAATATATTTTCACCTCCTTTTCTTTGGGGTCTCAATCCCATAATTTATCTGATTCTTATTTTTAATTAAAGGCAAACATCTATATTCAAATCATAAAATTATAAAACCAGAATCCTTGGGTTAGAAAGGCCATCTAGTCAGTCATCAGTTTCATGCTATATCATTCCTCAAAAGATGATGATTATTATATCACTTCCCCTTTTCCTTCATATATTTCCTAGTGTTACAGATTTTCAAATAGAACATTAAATATGAATTGTAAGGCTTATAGTTGCCAGTGTAAAATTTTCTTTTCCTTTTTTTTTTCCTTTTTTGGTGAGGAAGATTAGTCCTGAGCTAACATCTGTTGCCAATCCTCTTCCTTTTGCTGAGGAAGATTGGCCCTGGGCTAACATCAGTGCCCATCTTCCTCGACTTTATATGTGGGATGCCTGCCACAGCATGGCCTGATAAGCGGTGTGCAGGTCCGTGCCCGGGATCTGAACCCTCAAACCCCGAGCCGCCGAAGCAGAGCGCTCGAACTTAACCACTATGTCACTGGGCCGGCCCCAATATAAAGTTTTATGACTTATATAGTCAGGCCTAGAATTTTTAATAATGTATTTTGTAGAATTAAAAAAATAATTTTACAAAAATACAAATATATTTTACAAATATAGAAGCATCTGTGTGCACTGAGGAACACTAGTTGCCATTTCTTATCAGTTAATAATGCTAGGCCTCTCTTTAGCAGCCATTGCTTAATTTTATCAGGACCCTCTTTTTGTTGGTTAAATTCTTTCATGTTCCCCCTTTACCAGGTTTAGAAAAATCAGGTTCAGTGTAGCAGGGCATAAAGCTAAACAAACAAATAAACTGTAAAGAATGAGAAGAAGAAATAAGCAAAAAGTCAACTGTATGCTTACACATATTTCTCTAAGTTTGTGAAAGTTGAAAATTAAATGGTTTGAACCCTCCTTCTCTCAGGGCAGGAAACATCAGTGAGAGCAGAATGAACCAGTTGGAATGATTCTGAGTTTTTTTTTCCCAGGGAATTAATTAGTTGTGTTCTGTGCTATGGCTGGTCCCCCACTCCTGTGTTCCATGTGCCAGATGTAGAAATGTCCACTGGTTTGGTTTGATTTCCACTTTGTCTGAAAGTTGGAATTGCCTAGTTCTTGTTGTTGTTTATAGCTTCTTCATGTCTTCCTCAGTCATATCTAGATTTGAAAGTTACAGAGTGACTTCCTGAAAATATTTTTGTCACCAGGGCTCCTACTACACGATGGCAGTGCAACCAGTATTAAAAAGGGAAATTTGAAGTTGGTTGAGCATTTCCTTTGTTCAGAATCTCTTGGGTACTTTATTTGATCATTTCCCATTACTGAATTGACTATGTACTGAGTAAACAACCCAAATGATGGCAAGTAAACCAAGACAGCCCTGTGGCTGGTTTTAAAATTATAGGAAGCTGGCTGTGTACTTGTAACCCTGTATCAAGGTTGGTGACGCGCCATTCCAGATCATTCATATATGAGGGACTTTTATAACTAAAAATGGATATTTTTGCTTTATCCTGAGAGGGACAGGCATTTGCCAGGCTCTCTTTCCCATTTAACACATTTTTTATGTCTTATAAAACCTCTTTTGTATTGGGAATAGATTTCAGTGTGTCTTGATCTTTTCCTCCTACACCCCTGCCAACTTACTGACTTAATTGAAAGCATTACTAACATCATATCTTATGAAATCCTCTCAGTGGTCCTTTCTCTTCCTACACCCCTTCTCACCAGCCCTGGATATAGATCCACAGGCTTTCTTTTCTGGCCGTGAGTCCCTCATTTATTTATTACTGTCATCCAGTAGCTGTACCTTATTTGATATTTATCTCTCTGGTTGTATCACCACTATTTGTTCTCTTTGTTACAATCACCAAACTGTAGGACGTTAGTATACCATTCTGCAACGCTGTTTTTTTGTATTATCTACTACAAGGGCAACTATACCATTTATTATCCAAACATGGTTTGACACTAGGACCACAGTCATAAACGAAATGACCCAAACAAATGAGGTCATATGGTCACACGACCTATTTCTGTCTTCAGTTGTATCATTATCCAACTACATGCAGTTGAAATGCTAGCCAGCTCCTTCTGGTCGCCTTCATTTATGTTACGTTTCTGCTCTCTGAAACTCGGTCATCCCTTGGACTCTATCCTCAGTTAGAAATACTGCACCCATAGGGTTTCCAGCTTTGACATTCCTCTCTGATCAGGTCCTTCTGAATTTCACCGTTCCCTCATAATCAACTCTCCAATTCAGGCTTTTGGTCCATTATCCTCTTTTTGTTGTTGTTCTTTCTAAACAGAATGGGCTCAATGGATAACCGTTTTTACATATTTGAATATCTTGGACTCGTTGATACCCTTCACATTTTCCAAACATATTTTTGTCGGTCCTCCATATCTAGGAAAAATTAATTTCTCCCTTTAATTGCTTCTGAGTTTTTTAAGGTTGATGTATCATGTCATATAACCCTACCAGTTAATTCCATTTCTTATTCATGCTGTAACATCAGCTGGGAGCTTACTGTTACTAGATGCACCTACTTATCATTATTTCGTAACCTATCACCTTACACATGGCCAACTCCATTCTCCTTGGTTTCTAGTATCACTCCTCCTTCATGCTCCACAGGTGACCCCTTCATAGTCATCCATTGTGAATTTTTGCATCATGGTACCTGGCATTGGTAGGCACTCGGTACATGTTGGTTGCATACATTAATGAATTTTCTCCTCTACCTCAACATCTCTCTGTACCTCCATCCATTGTTTTGTTTGCCATCTTCTCTTTTATGAGTATGTTCTGCCTGAACCGTTGATCACCACCTCTTCCTTTCTTGTATTTATTTATTTAAGACTTTTTAGTTTTAGAGTAGTTTTAGGTTCACAGCAAACTTGAACAGAAGTTACAGAGATTTCTTATATACCCCCTACCCCATACATGCATGGTCTGCCCCATCATCAACAACTCCCACCAGAGTGGTGCATTTATTATAATTGATGAACTGAAACATTTACACATTATAATCACCCAAAGTTCATAGTTTATATTACAGTTCACCCTTGGTGTTGTACAGTTCTTGGTGTTGTACGTTCTATGGGTTTGGACAAATGTATAATGATGTGTAACCATCATTATAGTGTCATTCAGAATATTTTCAATGTGTTTTCACTAAAAATCCTCTGTGCTCCACCTATTCTACACTCCCATCCTCCCAATCCCTGGCAACCACTGATCTTTTTATTGTCTCCATAATTTTACCTTTTACCTTTTTCAGAATGTCATATAATTGGAATCAGACAATATGTAGCCTTTTCAGATTGGCTTCTTTCACTTAGTAATATACATTTTTTTTTTTTTTTTTAAAGATTTTATTTATTTATTTTTTCCCCCCAAAGCCCCAGTAGATAGCTGTGTGTCACAGCTGCACATCCTTCTAGTTGCTGTATGTGGGACGCGGCCTCAGCATGGCCGGAGAAGCAGCGCGTCGGTGCGAGCCCGGGATCCGAACCCGGGTCGCCAGCAGTGGAGCGCGCACACTTAACCACCAAGCCACGGGGCCGGCCCACACTTAGTAATATACATTTAAGGTCCTCCATGTCTTTTCATGGCTTGATAGCTCATTTCTTTTTAGTGCTGAATAATTTTCCATTGTCTGGATGTACCACAGTTTCTTTATCTATTCATCTACTGAAGAGTATCTTGATTACTTCCAAGTTTTAGCAATTGTGAATAAAGCTGCTGTAAACACCTGTGTGCAGGTTTTTGTGTGGACATAGTTTTCAACACCTTTGGGTAAATACCAAGGAGCTCTGTTGCGGGAGCATATGGTAAGAGTATGTTTAATTTTGTACGAAACCAACAAACTGTCTTCCAGAGTGGCTGTACCATTTTGCCTTCCCACCAGCAACGAATGAGAGTTCTGTTTCTCCACGTCCTCACTGGCATTTTGTGTTGTCAGTGTTCTAGATTTTGGGCATTCTAATAGATGTGCAGTGGTATCTCATTGTTTTAATTTGCGTTTCCCTGACGACATATGATGTGGAGCATCTTTTCATGTGCTTATGTGCGAACCATGTATCCATTCTTGTATTTTCAGTCTTCCTTATCCTTTGCTCCTTCACCTGTACCTACGAACCTGCTGTTTCCTGCACTGCCACTGCCTGAGTTCAGATCATCCTTTACCTCCTACTAGACTAACTTCTTTAATTACTCCTTACTACATCAGTGCCTCACTTTCTTCTGTTACCTTTGTACTTTTTTTGTGCTCTTACAGGACTCATTCATACCTTGCTCTCTCTTCCCATTACTTGGAATTTGTTCTACCTGCCCCAGAAGCCTTGTTTACTCTCTTCCCAGATAATTCTTCTCCGTGCCTTAGTGATATTTCCATTATGCATTTCTAATCCTTTTGGCACTTAGTAGGAAATAGTCGATGGTTCCTGAGTTCCTACAGAAAACTCCAAATTCTCCAGCAGGGCATTCAGAACTCTCCTTACTTGGCCCCAGCCTGCATTTCAGCCTTACACATGTGCCTCACCTTATCTACTGACACCCCTACACCCCCTGCCCTTTGTTTCTCTGGGCTTTTGTTCCCACCTTTGTGCCCCTCTTACAAGTGTTTTAACTTTTTCATCAAATGGTGTTAATGTACCACAAAGATATTTGTAACTCTAAAGTCCTACACCTTATCATGACCTGTAAAATCTTGTGTATGTTTTAACATTCCATTGAAAAGATACCACCTTTACAAGTCTTCTCTGATTACCCCTTGAAATACTTTGCTATCCTGTGCTACTCTTGCCTTTCCTTTGTATTCTTCTTAAAAGACTCATTCATACTGTGACTTCTCTGCCAATTAGTTGTAGTCATATCTCTTTTTATCTGCTAGAATCCTAACTATACTTCGTGTACCGAGTATGCCTTGCACATAGGTCCTCAATAAATAATAGCCAAATTGAATTGTATATTTTAATATTTTTTTCATAGCTTTTGTTAGGGACTTTGTGGCCCATAAATGGAAGTTATAGAACCTCTTGTGTTTTAGCTCAGAGCTGTCCAACAGAAACATAATGTGAACTACTTATGTAGTTTTACATTTTCTAATAGCCACTTTTCAAATAGGAAAAATAAACTGAATTAATTTTAATAACTTATTTAATCCAGTTTATTCAAAATATCATTTAAACATGTAACCAATTGAAAAGTTATTGAGATATTTCACATTCTTTTTTTGTTTGTTTCTTTTATATAAGGTCTTCAAAATCTAGCATATATATTAACACTTACAGCACATTGCATATCAAACTTGCCACCTTTCAAATGCTAACTAGTCTTATGTGGCTGATATTTACTGTGTGGTACAGTGTTGCCCTAGATACTTGAAATTTCTAATCACCCTTTATTTTCCATTAGACAAATGATTTATATAGCCCAGTAATATATTTTAAGGTTAAAGTCTGAATTTCTATTATTTTTGTAACTGTTTGTCATGTTTTTAAGATTTAAAAGAAGTGTTTTGACCTTAATGTAATTAGGATATCAGGTCGCTTGCCTCACGTCATTTTTCAACGTGTTTTTCTGTTAGCCCTACAGGCTTGTATGCCCTCATCCCCATCTGGCAAAGCAAGTGGGCAAAGCGAGGGAAACATTGTATCACTGACCCAGACACAAGCTGGGCTTCTGCCAGCTGGTGGCTTTCTAGTTCCGGGAACCAGCCCACCTTGTGACACTTGAAATGCAGAATTTAACACATCTTACTTAGAACATCCTCGGGGACACTCTATGACACTTCTTGAAGAGGGGGAAAGGACGGAAACAGATCTTCCCAAAACGAAATTTGATCTACAGTTTAATACACTTGGTTGGTTGGTAGGTAATGAGATTTGTTTTGGTTGGAGGTGAGTGGTTTCCTATTGCTAATGAGGCATTTAGAGAAACATTCTTTGTGGGATGAGCTCTGTTTTATGACCTCATTGAAAAAGAGGTAAATCTTTTAAAAGATTGAATATAGACAAATCAGTTGTTCCCAAAATTCATTGGTAAATAGCTCAGTATTTATTTCTCCAGTGTTGTACTGATTAAGTTCTCAGACAACCTCAAGACACCTATTTATGCGATAAGTAATGTAACTTACTTATGTTAATAGTACCATCATGGGTAAGAATTTTTCCATGGGAAAATTAATTCAGAAAACTAACTTGTAAGACCAGCCACATATCCAGTCTAGCCTTGGGAGTGAGGATCTGGAGGGTGAGTTTGACCCCACCTGGAACTGAGAATCTGACCGAAACCACGTAGTCCACAGGAGTTGTTGAATTATAGAGCACATGAGGGAGACGAAGACCCTCTAATTCTTTGTAACGGCACTTTTCCTCTCGGGAGTAGGTCCTCATACTTTTTTCAGAACAGAATGTCAAATGATATAGTTTCTTGTTTTTAGGGTCGCAGACATTAGTGAGAATGTGCCGAGAGGTATTTTCCTGGGTAATTAGATGATATTTTTTTTCTTTTTAATTAAAAAAATACAGCTGCTTGAGAGAGATGCAGATGAGTGAGTGCTTTTGACTGCATGCATCTCACCATGCCTTTCTTTGTATCTCAGGAGAGTTCTTCAGTTGATTAAAGTCTCTTTAACAGTGTGTGTGTGCGTGCACGTGCATGTGTGTGCATGCACGCATGGGAACACACAATACTTTACAATGCTCACTGAACTCAGCAGCTCAATCAGTTGTGTTGAGGTGTCACCCTGCCTTGCACTGTACCAGAACAGCCAGCAGCATCATTGACTCTCCGGTACAGTTGGACTTTTTTCGTGTGTGTGAGGAAGATGAGTGCTGAGCTAACACCTGTTGTCAATCCTCCTCTTTTTTGCTGAGGAAGATTGGCCCTGGGCTAACATCCGTGCCCATCTTCCTCTGCTTTATGTGGGATGCCTGCCACAGCGTGGCTAGATGAGCGGTGCATAGGTCCGTGCCTGGGATCCGAACCTTCGAACCCCAGGCTGCCAGAAGTGGAGTGCACGAACTTAACCGCTACACCACCAGGCAAGCCCCCAGTGGGACTTTTATATTATTATTATTATTTTGTATTTTTAAATTATTTTACAAAAGTAAGAATAAAGGGATAGTGAGAAATAACTTTATTTAGAAATTTTACTAAGAATTAATATAGTAAATATTTTAATTTGAATTAAAATTTAAATGTAGTAAACCCAGATTTTTATTCCATCTTTTCCTGGTCTGAAGGGTAGGAATTTCTGAAATGAGCAGTAGCCTTTGAATGTAACTAGCTGCTTATCACCCGCTATGATTGAACCTGGAATAGATCCATCTATAATGATTCCAGATTTCAAATACATCTGTATTATTTAGCCTGTTGTAGTCTTGGTCTTTTTCTTGCACTTGCCTTTTCACTTGATAATTGTAAAAAATCGATACTTTTAAAACTTTGAAAGCTCGTAATTTTGTTGACGAGAGAATAGCCATTTTCTGTCTATAATTGCAAAATATTTTTCAGTTTGAGTTTATAAACACCTATTTGACTCTTCAATCCAGTCTTTTTTTTTCATTTCTGCATTGGTTCTTTACTTCTAATAACCTTTGTAGACACTCCTACATTTGGCATTTGTCTACTTCTGAGCTATATCAAAAATATTTTGTTGCACAAACATCATAAAATCTGTTGCACAAGCATCATAAAAGAGGAAAGAATACTGTCACACATCTTTTTAGCAATTGTAGCAATAGTTCATATTTTTGTTGCAAAACATTGAATGATGTCTTCCTTCCTAGTGGATGACTAAGTGGGTGAGAGTGCTATATTTCCTTTCTGTTCTTAGAAATACACTGCTGACGTTCAGTTCTTGAGCTTGAGAAAACTTATCTAGGCTAGAGTCGTCTGAAGATTCATGGTCTGAGGTTTTGCTTGTGTGATCAATTTCATTCATCTTCTGATTTGTCTAATAATTGTTAAATATTTCCTGTCAATTTTCTCCCATTTGCCATTGTGGAAATTGAAAAGTTTTGATTTTCAATTGTATTCAGTTAAAGTCTCTAGACTTCTATATCTTCTTGAAAGATGTTTCGATATTTTTGGAACAGTAATAAAACTGTGATAATTTCCCTATTTCATTATCCTTCTGAGCAATTCCTTCATTCTTTTATTTTCATATTATTTGGTCTTCCTTAGCACCGTTGGAAACAGTTGAGTAATGACGATATAATTCTTGGGATGATAAAAATAGGAAAATGATGGCAAAAAAATCTTAGGTATATAAGAAGTTCCTGTGGACTGATATGGTAGTTAAAAGATAGAATGAGTTTTATTTGATTTTTTAAAAATAAGATTTCTCTAAGAAAGTGTGAAAGTCAGAAATATCGACCCTTACCAGTGGATAGAACTATGCAAAAGGTGAAATTGTGTCCAGTGGACCCTGATGGTGTTCTGAGGGTTAACAGCTTATCCTACTTACCAGGAGTTTATATTTATTATGAGGTTTGTGTGACTTTACACGTTAAAACACTTGACACAATTTTCTACAAGCCAGGTGCTCAGCACATATTTGAGTTGAATTGAATTGGCATTCACGTCAGATACTTATGCAGACGTTAATTGGTAACCCAAGGTTAAACTAATTGGGCTTTTAAAAAAAACTACTAAGGAATATCATTCCAGACATGCAATATTTAAGTGAACTTGCATCAGGAATCTCTAAAGCTGGAAAAAAAAATGCTGGGACCTTAGAAATATTTATAACAACCTCTTAGCACCTTGACTGTAGTAACTACATGGATATCTTTTCATTGCTTCAAAAAGTGAAATAGGGGCCGGCCCAGGGGCATAGTGGTTAAGTTCGAGCACTCCTCTTTGGCACCCAGGGCTTGCAGGTTTGGGTCCCAGGCGCAGACCTACATACACTCATCAAGCCATGCTGTGGCAGCATTCCATATACAAAATAGAGGAAGATGGGCACAGATGTTAGCTCAGGGCCAATCTTCCTTAGCAGAAAGAGGAGAATTGGCAATGGATGTTAGCTCAGGGCTAATCTTTCTCACAAAAAAAAAAAAAAAAAAGTGAAATAAAATGAAATTTCAGTTACAAATGAAGGTAAGATTCAGCTGTATTTGAGTCTGGGGATAAAAATCCCTTCTTAGAGTGGCTTTCTTATTTGAACCAGCAAGCCTTTACTGTTCCCTAGTGTCAAATTGTAGTTCTTTAATAAGAGTAACAATAGGCAAAAATTTCAGGAAGTACAAGTTAGAGTCATGAGACAAGCTCAACTCCATTAGCTGTTGGCAAGCTCTGTGTGATTTAAAAAATGAATAAATAAGCATTGTTGAGAGCAGTGATTCTCAACGGGGTGAGATTTTGCAGCCCAAGGGACCTTTGAAAATATCTGCAGATATTTTTAAAGTTCTCACAACTAGAGGAGTGGGTGCATCTGGCATTCAGTGGGTAGAGGCCAGGGACACTGGTAAACATCCTGCAATACACAAGACAGCCCCACAGCAAAGCATGTCAGTAGGGCCGAGGTGGAGAAACTGGTTTAGAGGTTTCTTCAGCATGGGAGCAAAACTAAGGAAATTATTCTTTTTAAAAAAAAGTTTTCCATCTGAGCTTTTGCGTCACCATGACCTCCCATGGACAGAAAAGCAAACACTCCAGGAGTATGCCTCTTGAATGCAGCTTCTGCCCAGATGAAAATGTTTGAAATCAAAACAAACCTTCCAAACATAACTTCATCCCTGCTTAAAATACCATTGTCAAAATGTGCTCAAATGCAATGGATGATTAAGGCTTCTTATTTGCACCCAATTGCTTCATAAGTCTAATCATTAGGTCAAATATTTTTCCTTTTATTAGTATCACTTCTGTCCATTTTGACTACAATAAAAATTAGCGTATTTTCTGGGGCAAATTGATCATGTTTTAAAATATTTGATGTATTCAGAGGCATGGGAGACTATCTCCACTTAAAATATTTTTCTCTTGCATGTAATTAGAAAAATGTTTAAAGTATGATAATTTTTCAGAAGGTTTTGGATCAGGGAAAATCACCTATAATTTGACCTTAATTGTAAGTTTTCTGCTTCTATTTGGTCTTTCCCCCCCCGCCCCCCGCCATATGTAAGTGTGTCTATTTAGTTATGGTTAGAATATAAAAATTTCATTTTTTAACTACTATTATGCATTTTCCATTTATAATCTTCATATTTATCTCTTTAATTATATATATTATGCCTTCATCATTGTCACAATTGGCAGACTTTCTTTGATTCTGTTTTTTTTCTTTACATTACAGAAGCCGCACTTTTGAATTCCTTAAGAAGTCTAGATTCTTCTCTCATATTATATGATAATTACTTTATCAAGTAATTATAGTGTATATATAGTATAGTATATATATATAGTATAGTATAGTAGATTTTCAAAAGTGGGATTACTGGGTTACAAGATATGAATGTTTGACAGCACTTAAAATGTATTTCAATAATGTTTATGCCCATTTACAGTGAGGTATCAACAGTGGATGAAATTATTTTGTCATTGCATAATGACAGTACTGGGTGACATATTGTTGTTATTAATAACATGGCCCCTTCCTCATACTGCCAAGCTTTCATGATCGTTTAGACTGTGAGTTTCCTGAGGGTATGGAGTAGGTTTTATTGCTTTCTTATATTCTTGACTGTGCATGAGTTGTAATAATCATAATAGATATTACATAGTCTTACTGTAAGCTAACCACTGTTCTGAATACCTTGCATATATTAACCTATTTAATGTTCACAACTTTTTAATATCTATTAGTTATTTGTAGAATGACTTAATGAGTTTTACTTGGGCTTTTCCAAAAGTAGGAGTAGATTTGTGCTGATGTATCTATTCTTAAAGTTTTATTTATTTATTTATTGTGAGGAAGATCGGCCCTGAGCTAACATCTGCCAATCTTCCTCTTTTTGCTGAGGAAGACTGGCCCTGGGCTAACATCCGTGCCCATCTTCCTCCACTTTATATGGGACGCCGCCACAGCATGGCTTGACAAGCAGTGCGTCGGTGCCCACCCAGGATCCGAGCCTGCGAACCCCGGGCCACCCGCAGCGGAGCGCACTCACTTAACCGCTTGTGCCACCGGGCCGGCTCCTCTATTCTTAAAGTTTTAAATTTTTTTTCTGTGCCAAGCAAATGTGATAGGTATTTCAAATATAAAATTTAGCAGAACTCCTCTGCGAATTCTGATTCCATTAATTCTTCATTAGTGAACTGTAATTAATAATCTGTACTTTTCTCATTCAGTTACATTTCTTCCATTCCACCTGAAGAGCACATATAAATCATAACTTTAAAAATGATTAATTTGTTAGCCTTTGATCATAAAAAGTTTCAGACCAATAAATAACTTGGATTGTATGATTCATATGTTATATGTGAGGGAAGTTCAAATGCTTGAGTTTTGCTTGTAGTATAACATATGTTGATTCCCTGTTGTTTGATCTGCCCAAGTTGTGAGACTTCAGGCGAGGGGAGTGGGGAGGGGGGAGTGGAGTCTAAAGCTTTAGGTTAGTTTAATACAGATAAGAAATATTAAAAAAAAAAAAAATGTATGTTGTGACACATGCCTAGAAAAGGCCAGAAACTGCAGGGGGCTAACGTATTTCACTTGAAAAACATCGTTTTGACCTGGAATTCATAAAGCAAGGCATCTGTTTCTCTTAAAGTTCTTTCCTTTTATTTGTTTGTTTGGGTGTGAGGAGCTGGGATTAATGGAGAGACAGAGGATTTATAGACCTTACTTCTATGTTAGTAGAAGTCTATTCAATCTAATTCTCTTAAAAAGGAAAGAAAGGCATCTTATTTATATTTCTGTGCAAAAGATTCTACAGATATGTCTTTTTGGTAGAGAATGGGATTGTTAATGAACATAGAGAAATATACATAAAAATCACATGTCCCGTTGATCAATAGCTAGGCCGTTTTAATGTTGTCATTGTTGTTTTCAGGTGAGTTGGTCGTTATTCGAAACAAATTAGATAGAGATGGAGCTAATAATACAGCTTGTGAGCCCATCATGTAAAAACTAACTATTTATAGAGGGAAAATGATAATCCAGTAACCCCAACCAAAGATAACATGCTAAAATATAAAACAACAATGGTGAGCTTACTCTGATTTGAAGACAGTTGTGTTCATGGCTTCATTTGTAGCTGTTGTTGAAGTTCTAGTATAAGTGACAGGAATGTGGTTTCACGATGTCTTGATCTGCCTTTCCTATAAGAACTTGTGGCACAATAAATACGTTGACATAGCCAAAACTGTTGGGAGCATTTTTGGTACTCTACATATAAGCACGATTATGAGATAGTTTAAATCCATTTATCAAACCTTCTAAGTACTTAGAAATTACCTCTTCCAGAAACATGGAGGGTACTAATAACACTGGGTGCAGCCCATTTCCAGTCATTTCCCAGAAACGAGCAAAGACCCACACTTGCTTGTGTTGAGCATAAGGGATGAAATCTTGATCATGATCATTATTGCATTCAGCATAAAAAGGTCTCATTTAGGCCCAATTTATGGGTAGCACAGTGACAGATATGGTTGAAAGCCAATTTAACTACTGTCTGTGTGCCCCCAAGAACTTTTCTTAGAAAATAATCACCAGATGGTAGTATGGAGGGTGCATGTCACGAATACATTATTTATCATTTGTAAAAAGTTGTCATTGAATCATGTAGTAAGTTATGCACAGGTTGTCGTCCAGTTAGCCCGGAATGCGGATATAGCTAAACACTCATAGCCATACCTGATCTCAGGCTGTTGTGATGTAATATGTCTACTAGTGGGTCAGGACTGTTCTCTGTCCTTAAAATTGGTTATGAGAGAGAGAGAGGCTTTATTTGACTTTATATCTTATTTGGATCCCTGGAGTTAAAATTCTTTGAATATATGATTTTTCAGCTGTTTTCTGCCTTGCATTTTAAGAAAGTGGTATTAAATGCTCAAGGGGGAAATAACTTTAGAGAGTCACAAAGTAAATCATACAAATGATAAATTACAGCCTTACATCTTTGCCAGTGGATGAGTCAAGTAAGAAGGGATTTGATGAAACAGCTTATAGCTTTGAGAAGGAACTGTCGCAGTGCTGGGTTGGCAGCCTCCAGCACCGTTTGAGGCAGTAACTGTATCACTGAGTCTTGTACTGAAATAAGGGAACTAATTTGAAAATGATGACTAGGAGAGTAGCGGAAGAAGCTTGCATTTTCTCTTGAGGGAACTGGCTGCCAGCTCTGAGGTCTTATGAAAAATGCTGAATTTCTGTATTTAATAAGCTTGGACTGCATGTATGTCAAGAAGACAGACAAAATGGTTTAATGGGCTTAACCAGATTACAGATGTGCGGCCAAACCAGTGGGGTTTGTTTTGGTTCCAAGTAGGTGATGGCTGCAAGTGGAGATGGCTTTGAAGTGCAGGCTTGGGTTGCTGCCATCTGAGCTACATCTGGCAGTGATCACCATGCTTGCTAGGGACCTCATGGCAGAGGCTGCCCCAGTAATGGGGTATGATTGAATGAGAAGTACTGGGGAATGAGTCATTTGTAAGAGCTGTTTGGAGGGTTGGATTATTCAGTGCTGAGAATTTTACACCATTGGGGCATGGAAGGTCTCTCTTTATTCCCCAGTGTCTTTTAATTAAACTGTCCAAATTTCCCAGATTACAAAATAGAAGGAAAAGAGGAAGAAAATACAGATCCTTATGATTCTAGCTGGTTTCTGGCCAACTGGTTTCTCCCCAAACACTAATTTCTCATTGAAACTAACATCTGGATATTGTTATCTTCATCGTAAAACCCCTAGTTCAGATGAGATTCACCGTTGCTCCATGTAAAGGTGGCCCTTAAAATTATGTATTTATTTTTTTGTTTTTGTCCTCCTTTCCTTTGTCCTCGAGATCCACATATCAGCATATTATGCCCAAAGAGGCTTCCTTTACCTGAGCCATGTGGCTCATCAAATCCTCAGTAACAATAAACTGCATGCTGGAACTTTATTTGGAAGTTAGTTATACAGAAGTTGGCTTCCAGGAGCCCTAACATAGGAAGTCGACTGTAGTACATGATGTCCCCCATCTCAGTCTAAACTAGCACCAACAACGTAACCACAAAGAACTCTGCAAAATTTTAATAAGCATATGTGTGTTTGGAATGAAGTCAATCATATAGAAAATAATTTACAAATACTCAAAACTGTTTCCTATGATTAGAGATAGAGAGTAAACAAAATCTTTCCTAAGTAGGAGCTAACTTTAGCTTCCGTTTCCACCCTCCATATTTAAAAAGTAACATTTTCAGTATCTTCATGTGAAGTTATAGGTGGTGGAATTATTGCACTTAGCTGAATTTTATATATTTCCCATATTCGAGATCTATAATGCTTCATTTGTTTCGAAATGGTTCTGACTGGTTTTCTGTACTTTAGTATTCTTTCCATCCTTCAAAAATAGGCTAACTTATCTGAGAATGAAGTTGTTTTGTCACTTAACCTGTAGCAAATTTCCTATATGGAGTGAGACATTAGCAGAACAATCTTAATTAGTTAAAACTCTAGAATGTGCAGTATTTTTAAAGAAATAGTTTATTACAACCAAATAAATATAGTGCAAACTAATTATTTTGGAAAGTGTTCAAGTTAGTAGTAGTATTTTTTCCAACACTTGTATTATTTTTGTGTACGTATATTTGTTTTATATTATATACTTATTTATACAAATAATTTATTTGTAATTAAGCAAACAATATGAGCACATTAAACATACCATTGGTGTTGATGGCATTATTGACTTAAGCTCCCTCCTATTCCCCACTACCTCCCTCCTCCCAGCATATCATGTAAAGGCATGTTCTTTTCTTTTTTTAAAACTTTATCATTGATCATATTTAAGTGGGTATGATTTTACTTGCACCCGATGTTTTGGTTATCTTTAGTCAATAAGATTATTGTAGGAAATGAAAACATTATACATGTAAAATTTTATCTTTCCTGATTTCTTTCCCTAATTTCTTAATTGTATACATAAAGCAATATCATACTATTTAATAGCATCACCATATACTTTTTTGAAGGTAGCTGAAAGTGTGAATTATGAATGTTTTTGTTTAAATAATCGTAACCATAGTGGTTCCTTCAGCTCTGCATTTTATTATTCTCTATGGATTTGTCAAGGTAAAAAATAACTAAAGACCACACAGACCATCTGGTTATGCTGTCTTGGAAGATACAATGGATAGATGTTCACTGTTGTAATTTACGTTCTGTTTTCCACCAAACACGTTGTGCTATACAAATAGTTATAAAGAGAACTGAATACTGAGCACATAATAGGCTATAAATGCTTGTGTATTGACTAAATTGTTTTAGTATAGTATCCTGTGTAATTCTGAAAAAGATTTGCCCAAGGATATTCAAAAGGATAGTATGGAATTTGAAGTTACTTAAAAATATATTGATAGGAGAGCACCGTTTTATTGAGAGCAATAGTAATTCAAACTATATAAATGATTTGCTAGTATTTTAAGTATCTCCTTGTAGCCATTGTTTACTGGTGGTTGAATTTGTTCTTCCAAAATTTTCTTTTTAGCAATGTATGGCCAGTCCGAAATGAAGAGCTATTCCTGTATTTTTGAAGTATGCAGTAGATATTTGCTAGTTCCTTTATGTCACCTGCTCCAATACCAGTAGTAATGAGATTGATGCTGTTGGGTACTAAAAATATTAACACATGTTCGCTACCAAACTGTAAAAGAGATTATCGTTGTGAAAGAAAGGGCAGTATTGCATTTATGGTCATTTAATGATGGAAGCGCTAATCTGGGTAAAAAGGCATTGTTTGGAAACAGAAATCCAGTGTAATAGATACATTCAAGTAGTTTGGAAAAGAAAAAGACATGTTAGTAAATAAGATGATCTTTGCTTCAAAAATGGCTCCAAAGGTTTAAAATGTGCTTTGAACCTAATAAAATTTTCTTGAGCCTGTGTCTTTACATCTAACATGGGAAAAATTGCAATAACATGTATCATAGTACTTGCTTTCAGAACTGAGTTAAATAATAACTATGGAAGCTGGTTGAACTGAAATGTACAATGGACATGTTTATAATGCAGAGACTGGAACTGTAAGTGAGGGCAGGCCAGCGTGGGACTGATGTTTTCTTAGTCTGTCCACTTACCACCATTATCTCACACTGTCAAACAGAAAAACTCTCCTTAGGGCATAATGACTAATCTCCCACCTCTGGTTCGATAATCATGGCTATTATAACATGTTCCTTTTTAATTAGGTCTTTAAAAAGTATTGTGGGCCTTGTAATTATTGTAATCAATAGTAACAGATAATGACTTCTTAAGCACTTTCTGTCCTAGATGAGGTTAAGAACATTATTAAAATAGATTTTGGTAGTCAACAACTAA
The DNA here is from genome assembly GCF_057802395.1 of Ceratotherium simum simum. Lineage (NCBI taxonomy): Eukaryota > Metazoa > Chordata > Mammalia > Perissodactyla > Rhinocerotidae > Ceratotherium > Ceratotherium simum. The sequence continues at coordinate 19,162,413 of NC_141926.1, forward strand.
TGATATTCTTTTTTTATGAATTTAAATGTGTAGGAGTCCTTTTTATTTTAGGGAAGCAAAAAGTATTAGAAAATAAGATTTCTTAGGATTGGAGAATGGCTGTAAAAATTAATGTGGAATTGATTTGGGCTCTTTTGGACATTTTAAATAGAAATTCTGTAGGTATTCAAACAGCAGTAAAATCATTCTACTTTCAACTTCTATATATTCGAAGACCTTCAATTTTATATTTAAATTATATTTCAGAAACAGTTATAGAAGAATTATGGTATCTTAAACTTTAAGTGGGAGAAGATAGATCAAAGTTGTAATCTTTTACCTCCTGGAACATGCTGTTCATTTGTTTCCCTTTATGTGTTTGTACATCCTTTGAGTGTTGTCGGTTAGCCTCAAGTGGTTCTGGGGACAATTTTATAGTTACTTTTATTGGAAAATTGGAGCCAAGGAGTCATACGCATGTGGAAGTGGTAATGAAGCACTTTGGGTTTATGAAAATGTTTACAAGGTAGTCACAGGATAGCCACGTTGCATTTAAAGTAATTTAATGATGGTAGAACCAATCACAGAGGAACAGGATGCTGAGGCCACACTTTTATAGCATCTCTGTGTACCTCAGCCACTTAGAGTCCAGCCTTATATACAAGTCACTGTTGGTGCTGAAACACGCTTAGCAACACTTAGGTGTAGACCGTTCATAACAAGATATGCTTTCTAACTTCTTTCCATTTGGGAATATTCTTTCCCGTCATGCACCTTGATAAGTTGACTCTGTCCCATCTCTGTCTCAAATACTATATTTAGAACGTCTGTGATCTTTGGCCATGACTCCTAAATAGCACTAAACATGCTTTTGCTGTGTCATTGGTATTAGTTGACACATAAGGTAGTACTTTTCCTCATAACCTCTTTATCTACCTAATTAAGGTCCCAGTACAAGCAGTCCCAGATGGCCGGGCTCGGGAATCTAAATATTCATAGGATAGCAATTTTGATGTAAAGCACCTTAAGGGCTTAAGGTTAATAAGCCCTTAGAACTGACTATCTTTGCTATTTCTCAGAAGCCCTTTTTCTTATGTAACTTGTATGTCATTGTCATTTCCAGCCGGTCTTTCTTTGCAAAAGGCTTTGGAGATTTTTTGTTCTTTTGTTTTCAGCTGTCCTGCCATCACTGTTTTTGTTGTTGTTGCTTTGTTTTGTTTTTTAAATATTGTTTATTAAATTTCTGACTCTGGTTCTCTCTGTTGGAATCTTATAGTATTTCCCTTCCTGACCCTGTGCTCCCTGGTTGCTGTAATCTGTGTCCTTGATTTTAAATACAGTTGTCAATCCAGTAGGCCACGATTTTTTATTTCTCCAGCCCAGACTCTACTTGGATATTATATAGACATTCGAACCCTAACATGTCCAAAAGAGAGTTCTTAATTCCCACTCCCCACGCCCACCTTGGTTTTCTCAAAGCTGTTCTACCTCAGTAATGGCCCCACACCCTCTCCTGGGACTTAGAGCCAAGAACCTGGCACTTCTGTAGTCCCTTCCACAAATCCTGCCAGTTCTGGATTCATGCACTTCTCTCCTTTTCCTGCACAATCCTAGTCCAAACTACCGTTATTTCTCATTGGAGTTATTGCAGTATCCTACTAATTTCTGTTCCCATTCTCTCTCCCCTATACATCCACTCTTTCCCACACACTCACCTTGAGCCAAGTTCTATACAGCAGCCAGGATGTGGAGGGTATGTATATGTAAAGCTGATCAATGAACTCCCAAGATTAAGATGTGTTAGTGGCTTTCCAGTACACTTAACAAAACCAGATACACAGAGAAAATACAATGAAGCCTTTTGATGGGATGCTGAGGATGATGTTAAGGGGTAACAGTTACTGAACACGTACTTTGTGTCAGGCTGTGGTCTACATTGTTTCCAGGTATGAACATATTTGGCCCAGCCCCTCTCTACCTCTCCAGAGTCACCCGGTGCCCCTCTCTTCCCACTGCTGACTCCGTATCACACAGCTTAACGCAGCACACTTTCCCCACCCCAAGACTGATGAATCTCACTCTCTGTAACGGTTTTCCCCAGGATCTGGTGGGTTTCTTTTCATCTTCACCCTCAGTTTCGCTGTCATCTTCTCAGGATGAATTCCCTGATCATTCTTTTCAAAACATCGTCCTCCCAATATTCTCAATCATAGAGGCCTATTTATTTCCTCCTGATACTAATTATACCTTTTAGTATAGTCATGCACTGCCAGTCAACGATGGACCGCTTCTACAACGGTGGTCCTGTTAGATAGTACCATATGGTCTAGGTGTGCCGTAGGCTATACCGTCTAGATTTGTGTAAGTAACACTCTATGATGTTCGAATGATGACGAAATTGCCTAATGATGCATTTCTGAGAATGTATCCCTGTTGTTAAGCGATGCATGGCTATATTTTATTTATCATCTTTCTCTCCTCGAATAGAATGTAAGCTCCCTGAGAGCAGGGACCTTATCCTTTTCCCTTTGATTAGAGCCTCAGATCTAGCAGAATATCTGGTACATATATATCCACTAACATTTGTTGAATGAATGACTTTTCTTACACTATTGTTTTAACATAGTAGAATGTTCCTGATTAGGCTCTTTAATTGATGCTAGAAAATACCTTCTCAGGATGTTTTTCATATAGGTCTCTGAGTTGGGAAGCAGTCTTGAATTGTGGAGAAAGAGGAGAAGGATGGAGGGACAGCATAATGAGACTTCAGAAAGCTAGATTCTGTTTCTAGGTGCATATGGTATCGTAACAAGACATATTAGCGGTGCAGAAAGTGAGTGGCCGTCTGGCCTGTTACCTGTGGTCTTTCAGGAATGGTAGTTCTTCGGTCTTAAAAAACAACAACAAAAATGTGCAGCGCTGTTTACTTAATGGAAACAGAAAAATAGTACCTGCTAGGTCTGTGGATTCGTGGCCCAAATTTCTAGTCCTTCATTTCCTGCTGTCTGCTGGAGGCCTCTACAACAATGTGTGACAGCATCTGATGTCCATCATGGTCAAAGCTGAACCCATTAAGCTAACCCATTCTGTTCCTCATCATCCATTCTTCCTGCCCCATCCTCTGTTACCACTGGTAACCATTCTCTACCCAGTCTCTCCATCTCGAAGCAACAGCTTCATGCTCTCACTAACCCTCTTCATCCAGACAGTCACCGGTTGTGTCATGTTATTTTCTCAAAGCTCTCACTTCCCTCATGCTTCTTGGCCAGGCTTCTCGAGAGCCTTCTCCCCTCCCACCCATCACTCGCCCACCTATCTGTCCTTCATATTTCTGCCAGCTCATGCTTGTTGAAATACAACGAATCTTAAAACCCTTCTGCTTAAGGCTTTTCTTCTAGGCCCTGACTCACTAGTAGAATAAAGACAAACTCCTTAGCCTTTCAGACAAGGTCCTTCATAATATATCTGGAACCTGTATTCTGCTTGCTTCCCGGTGCCCAAGCCTATCTTCCAGAATATTGAGTGTCTTGTAGACACTTCATGTTTTGACAGGTGCTTTGCCCTGTCTGCAGTGCCCCTGTGCCATCATCTCTGTGGTTGTCTATTCATTCATCAGTTCCCAGTTCACGTGTTACCTCCTCAACCCATCCTTCCCAGGCCCTCTGAACAGACTTTCTATTTTTAATCCATTACAGTTAATGTGCACATCTCTTACAACACTGTTTTATGCTTCTTTACACGTCCTTCTCTGCAGGACTCTGAGCCTGTGGTCAGCAGTTGGGACTTAACCAGGCATAGTACCTAATAAAGAATAGGTCTTCATAGATTTTTTTCTGAAATAATTAACCCCAAGGAAAACACTGTATATGAAAAACAATGATACATTTTTTATACCATTTTCAAAACCTAACAACATTAAAAGTAAAAAACCATATGTCATATGTAAATTTAAGCCATAGTCTAATAACAGCAAATAGGTACAATATTTAGCCTTACCATGTGCTTTTCTAAGTGCTTAACATACATTAACTGCTCACAGCATCTCCTGAGGTGGGAAATGTTATCATCCCATTTTAAAGATGAAGAAACGAAGTCACAGCAGAGTAAGTCACTTGCCCACAGTCACACCAGAGCTGGTAGGTGGCTTCCAAAAATGTTCCTTTAATTACCACACTGTACCCCCTCGTTAGGACCCAGAGAACTTGAACATTCAATTAACTGGAGTATTGCAGTGTAATTTTTCCTGGAGAATGGGAAAAGAATTCACAAAAACAGCTGTTATCAGCAATTTAGCTTAAAAAGTAATGCACTTCCACATTCATTTCCTTGCCCTGTACCTTCTACATTTGTTGCATTGTGCAAGGAGTGTCAGTATTTGATATTTTGACTTCACAAATTTCTCAGATATCAACTACAGAAACTTTTAAAACATACGCTTAGCAAGGCAAGGAAGTAGGCTTGTTGGAAGAGGAAAAGAGTTGGCTCAATGATGGAAAATGAACCAAAAGTTTTACTTCTCCAGAACGTGCTTTTCCTAAATATTCTGGCTAATCCAGGACTTTCATAGTTGTAGCAGACTACGTTTGTCTTTACCTTTTGTGTTCACCTTTACCATACAGTTGAAAATACTGATTTCAAGCCCTCAGAACACAGGGGCAAGGGAGGCCATGGTTTATAAGCCCTGCTGCCTGAGCCTTGTGGCTTGTTTTCCCTTGGGGATAAATAGCACTTGGTACCACCTGAGGATGGGTGCAGATGTATCCAGATGTATCTGTTTCTCCTGGGAACGGGGCTGCACCTGAGAACCTGGGGCAGACACGGTCTTGCTGCAGTTTCTGCGTTATGCTAGAATAAGGAGCAGAGTTTGGTGCTGGTGTTGCTTCCCAAGTAGAACCACTTGTTTTTTCACAAGAGAGATGAGGGAAGCCCACAGAAGCAGGCAGCTGCCCTTCCTTCTAAGGAAAAGGTCCTTCACAAGCTGTCCCCACAAGAAAGGATAGGCTGGTGTCTTCTTTGTGACTTTTCTAGAGGGCTTGGGAGCCGTTTTATACACAGACCATCCATAGCTTTATAGGAGTCCCCATGTGTAGAGACGTAGTGGAAAAGGGTGTCAGACACACAGTTTTTGCTGAAATGACAGCTTTCAGGGTATATTGTCTAACTCCTCTCTTTAAAAATTGTAACGGTCCCCCAGATGCCCACTCCAGCGTATCTTACCCAGCTCTCCTGTTCTCCTGTTCTCTGTAGCTGTCATCACTTGTAATACGCTAGCATAACACCTTTTTGTTTTGGTTTCTTACATTTCTTCCCCTTCCTGCCAATAGAATAGAAATGCCAACAGGGCAGAAAATTTTCTTGGTTTCATTTCCCTGTGGTAGCTTCATTGTCTGGAATGGACCCCGGAGCCTAGCGCACACTTAAATATCTGTTAAATGGCTAAACATCTATGTTTCCAACTGTCCACCCCAGATTTACACAGATCACCTGTACTTAGCAGCTGCCAAATCTTTGGATATGAGAAATTGACTCATCAGAGTTTTCTGGCATGGCATCCGATTAACCAAGATTTTGTTTCGCATATCCAGATTTTAAAATGACTCTGAAACTTTTATGGCCTTAGGTGCTTCTCTTTGATCCTAGTTGATTCATAAAGCTGTCAGGAAAAGAATCTGCTTTTGATTATATATGACTTTTCTTGCCTCCAAGATAGTCTTTAAAACAGCAATTTAACTTTTTACTATAATTATATTCCAAACTTAATATTTCTTAAATCTTGCCAGAATATCATTTTCCCCTTTTCAACTTTCATACTTTTTATGATTTAAAGTATAGTTCAGACAGCAAGTGTACCAAATATTTCAGTCTGTATGTCAAAAATCTTTTATTTTATTTTTTTTAAAGATTTTATTTATTTATTTTCCCCCCAAAGCCCCAGTAGATAGTTGTATGTCATAGTTGCACATTCTTCTAGTTGCTGTATGTGGGACGCGGCCTCAGCATGGCCGGAGAAGGAGTGTGTCCATGCGCGCCCGGGATCCGAACCCGGGCCGCCAGCAGCGGAGCGCGCACTTAACCGCTAAGCCACAGGGCCGGCCCTGTCAAAAATCTAAGTACATTTTTCTACAGAGCCCAAATGACACCATCTCACCCACGAAATTAACCATAATTTTTAAATATCATCAGATACCAATAGTCAGATTTTCCCTGAGTTCCAGAAATGGCCTTCACAGCCTTTCTACACCAGATTCTATCCAGTGCCAGGCCCAGCATCTTACATCCTTAACTCTTAGGCTTCGGAACATCCCTTTTTATATCATGACACCAACATGCTGAAGAAGCTCGGCCGGTTTTCCTGTAAACTGCCCCCTCCTTTGATCTGTCTCATGTCTTCAGGCATTATTTATATTGTTTTTCTCTATTGCTGGAATATTATTCTTGCTATGAGTGTGTACTGAGATAGTGGAGAAAAGAGAAATTGTTTTTCAAATGTTCTACCTGGGCTTTTGGTTTATACCAAAAACACGTATTTTTTGAGCTTTGTTTCCTTGTATCTCTTTTGTTTCAAATCAGGACAAAGCAAAGTCTGATGCTCTTCCCATACCCACCCCACATAGCAAACTTTATGTAAAGGGCCAAATAATAAACGTGTTAGGCTCTGCAGGCCACATACCATCTCTGTTACATTTTCTTTTATTTTTTTCTTTTTACAATGTTTTAAAAATGTAAAAACGACCTTTAGCTCACAGGATGTGTAAGAACCAGTCGTGAGCCATAGTGTGCCCCCCTCCCCATGCCATTGTTCATTTGCTCTTTGAGCACTCTTTATGTTCGTGTCAGCAGATTCTGTTTTGGACTCTCAGATTTTCCTCCCTCCTACTGCAGGGCGTTTGCACATGCTGTACCTGCTCTGCCTGGTGCAGAGCTGTCTTTAGCCCCCAGACTTCATTAACTTTGGACCTTCTTTAGGTCACATTTCAGTCACCCGTTCCTCATGGATACCTCAATGTACACCCCAGATCTGATCAGATCTCATTCTTTCGGATCTCTTAGCCATTCACAATTATCTCAGTAGTAATTTCACATTTATGTGATGATGATGTCTTTGTTTGTCCTTTTGGCTCTTAGCCCCGTGAGCTACCCTTGCTCCCCAGTGTATCTCTAGCTCTTGGCACAGTGTCTCTAACCAGACTTCCAGCTGCCACTCTTGTCTCCCAAGAGTCCACTCTCCACTCAGCAACCAGAGCATCGCTACAGCTTAAGTCTGATTGAGTCATTCCCGTTGCACATAAATAAAAACGCTATTTCTTACCATAACCAGTGTGGCCTCACTGGGTCACGCCCTGCCTGTCTGTCTCCACCACCTGAACTTGCCCTTCCCCCCACTTCACTCCCTGCTCAGCTCACCGGCTCTTGGTGGTTTTCTCCTGACCATGCTAAGCTTGCCCTCATACCAGGGCCTTTGCACTCGCTCTTACTCCTGCCCTAACCATCCACCCACCCTGCTGCTTTCAATACTCCGTGTCTCGGTTCCCATGACCCTTCTCGGTGGCCTTCCCCGACCACCCTATTTGAAATGCTACCTCCACACACATCTTTTGTAGTCACTGGTTAAAACATTAGCCCCGTTTTCTTTCTCTGCAGTACTTTTGAGCAGTTTTTTCCCCTTATTTATTTGCTTATATTGTGCCTCCCCTACTAAAATATATGTTCCAGGAAAGCAGAGGCTTTGTCATGTTCTCTCATCTACCCTCAGTGCCTGGAATAGCGCCTGGCACTGAGTAAAAGCTCAATGAATGTTGTTGATTGAATGACTAGTGTGTGGCATAGAGAGGCACCTGATAGAATGGTTCGATGGGTGGGTGAATTAGTGCATTACCATTGTTGGGCTCATTATCAATCGGTACATATCCCTGTCAACTCAAATACTTAACTCTCCATTGACTAAAGAAAAAACATCTGAACAGTTGGTCTTTGCAGTTCAGCATACCTCACTGTTAAAACCCAGTACCCGTGTGAAATTCTGTTATAATTAAGCTTATGTACTAATGTTATTCCTGAGTGTGTGTTCTATGGATATTCCTGCCTCATTCTCACACCCACTTTTCACATCCTGCCAGGTCACACACCTCTAGCTCACAAGAATCATTTTCCCCTTTGAATTTCTCAAGCATTTAGTACGCAGTACATCTGTTACTCATACAGTCATTAGGATAGATTCTCTCGCCCAGAGTAGGCATTAATTCATTAATTAAATGTGTAAGAATGATGATACATCCTAATTTCAGATTAAGATTGTGACCAATAGCTCACCCTTAATGCCTGAGTCATGAATTTTTGGTGTCTCAATTTTGTCCTCATCCTCCTAAGAGGGAGTCTGTAACCTGGGGCCCCAGGTAAGCTTGTGAACCGGCTGCAAGGAATGCCTTTAGCTGTGAATAACAGAAGACCCAGTCATTGGTGGTAGGGAGCCCTGGGCTGGTGCAGTGATGCTGAGATGCCACCTCTCTGTATCTTTCCACCCCACCATCCTTATCAGCTTCCTATCTGCATCCTAATGTTTATCACCTAACGGTTGGCAGATGGCTGTTACCCTTCCAGGTGGGGAGAAAGTAGAAGGGCAGATGGGTAAAGGAATGAAAACACTCTGACCACTAGGGATGAGCCTTCTCATCTGGAAAGTAAAAACCTTCCTGGAAGCCCCGCCTAGAAGTCCAAGCAGGTGTCCTCTGGCATTTGATTATCCAGGAATGTGTCAGTCACATGGCCTTCCCTACCTCTAAGGTTTCTTACTTGCTCTGGTCGAAGGAGGTGTGGGAGCGAGGAACCAGGAAAGGCTTTGGGGTCGCTTACCAACAATTTCTGCTGCAGTGCATTTTTTAGGAGCGAAGGTTATTCAAATTCTCAGAGATCCTTTAATTGAAAAATTAGTGGGCTGGCCCCGTGGCTTAGCGGTTAAGTGCACGCACTTCGCTACTGGCGGCCCGGGTTCGGATCCCAGGCGCACAGACGCACCGCTTCTCCGGCCATGCTGAGGCCGCGTCCCACATACAGCAACTAGAAGGATGTGCAGCTATGACATACAACTGTCTACTGGGGCTTTGGGGGAAAAAGTAAATAAAATTAAAAAAAAAAAGACAAATTAGTAATACCCTCTACCTAAGGAATGTCATCAGAACAGCTGTACTGAAACTCAGCGGACTCCTGAAGAGAAAATCTGTGGGGATCAGTTTTTAGATGATATTACCTGTAGGTAACACTTTTTTTTTAAAGTAATCATCAGCATATGATAGATTGAATCCTCTGAGTGTCAAATTCATTTACAAAATATCTGAATTAATGAATGAATGAATTTGGAGAATTAGTTACTTAACTAATTCAGCCTGGTTAGTGAAGCCCTGACTGAAGGTGTCATAGATTTATTTATTTATATGTTATATATATATATATATATATTTTATTATTATTATTTTTTTTTCCCCCAAAGCCCCAGTAGATAGTTGTATGTCATAGTTGCACATCCTTCTAGTTGCTGTATGTGGGACGCGGCCTCAGCATGGCCGGACAAGCGGTGCGTCGGTGCGCGCCCAGGATCTGAACCCGGGCCGCCAGTAGCGGAGCACGCACACTTAACTGCTAAGCCACGGGGCCGGCCCTATTTATATGTTTTATATATATATATGTACACCATAATTTTTTTTTCTTTTTCTTTCTTTCTTTCTTTTTGCCTCAGTCCCTCATAATTTGTGCCCTTATGGGATTGGGGGTTTGGAATGGAGGTATATTTTTTCAGATTTGGAAGCCCTGCAAATATATATTTTATCAAAGAGCTCTTCTTCTAGACGAGTTGTGAGAGTATTTAAGAAGAGACATGACAGTAGCAGTCTTCTCTCCCTTTTAATTCTTTTTACTGACCTGTAATGTTTATAAAGAGAAGTGCACATAACACAGGTGTATAGCTCAATGAATTTTCAAAACAACACAACCAGATAGCCGACACTCAGATCAAAACACAGCCTTCCTAGCCCCCCAGAAGCCTCTCTCCTGTTCCTTCCCAGTCACTAACCCTCCCCTCGCCAACCTGTAACAACTCTGTTGGGTTCTGTCAGCGTGGGGGATGCCTGTTTTCATAGTCGATATCAGTGAAATTGGATGGTGTCTCCTCTTGTGTGTTTGGCTTCTAAGTGGGAAAGAGATCGGCTTTTCCTTACTTAGCTTTCCCCCTCTTAAACCATTTACTTGGAACCACAAAGAATAAGCTTCCTTTCATTTATATTTTCTCACATTTTCTGGCAAAAATCTTCTAATTTTCCTAATTTAAAAGCAATAATTTCAGATATTGCTTTCCTCTTAGCCAGCCATTGTACCTTCTAGGTTAACTCTAAGAACTGGGGCAGAGAGGGAAAGAACTGTCTAACTTTTTTAAACTGTGCTTTATTTTCTCTGTCTATTCCTGACTGTGGGAGACTCTTTCTTCCCCTTTCTAGATCAATAAACACATACGTGTGTGAGCGTCTTCCTGTTGAGACTTGCCCCTCTGGCCCCTGGTTGGTCGTTACGTTTTGGGAAGTGACAGCTGTTCTGTGTTCAGTCTCCTCATCACTGCAGTAGCTCAAGTCTCTTGATTGTCCAGTTCCCATAAACCACGGGAATGAGAACTTTCTCTCTGCCATTTCCTCTCCTTTGTCCTACAAAGAAAAAGACAAAAATCAATCTTAATGGAGACTATGAAAGAATAAATATAGCTTTTTTAAGCATGCAGATGGTGAATTATTTTGCATGACTTAAACAAAAAGGAATTAAAACTGGTATGTGAATCAAAATTTTACAGTTTCTAAAGGGACTATCAGGAAGGCAGGTGGAATTTTATCAAGGTCAGCCTCTGTTTAGAAATACAAGAGTCACCTTTGTGATGTAGTATATCCTTCACCAAACTAAAGTCTTGCACGGTGACACATAAAATTTTATCATCAGTGATTTATTTCCTCACAGTAATGTCCCTTTGACCCTTTAACCTTCTTATTAAATTCAGATACTCTTGAGATGATCAGCATTTTCAGACAGTTCTTTCATTCTTTAGAAGTGTTTCTCATTGTTGGAATTTAAAAGCTGTAAAAGCCGTCTATTATAAATTGACAGACGCCAAAATGTGTGAATGTGATATGAATATTCCACTGTGTTACCAAGGGATTATTTTGCTGTGAGTTGTTTGATTATTTATAAGGAAACTGCTTTATGATACTCAGCCTTACATTTCCATACACTGGCCCCTCTTTGCATTTTCTTGCACTGTGATCAGCTTTCCAAAATCAGCTCACCTTAGTCACATCACGGAACAAGTGTCCAGCAATTGAAGAGAAGATGGACGGTAATTTTTTCCCCTTTTCTGTGTTTCTTGCTATTTATGAAAATTGCGATCGGAAGTTGGTATGTTTGGCATTCTTTGGGAAGACACAACATCGTTAAAACATAACTGTGTGCTGCTGTTTTAATAGTGTTCAAATAGATAATTAGATTCACGGACATCTAAATTTAATTCCAGAAATCAAAGCTATGGTAATCAGAACTGGACCTGAGTTCTCTGAGGCCTGGTAATTTAATTCGTCTGCCAGCTGAAGTATTATGTCTCTCTATTCCTTGTTATTATGCCAGTAAATTGTTCAGGCAGATGCGGTGATGGATGATGGGCCTACGTTTCACTCTAGACACATACCAGGATGCAAATCGCTTTAAACACAGCTGTTTTCATAAGCATGTTTTCTGTTTGCAGCTTTAAGTATGACATTCAAGTCATAACAGAGAAGGTTGAGGGAGGTTCCTGCAGGTACCCAGGGTTGTGTTTTCACTGTGAAGCACAGTGCTTCTTAACCCTGGATCACATATTTGGACCCATTCATGCTTCAAGACAGCAAGCATACTTCATGGTTTAAGGAGAATGCTGGTTTGATTAGATTTTTCTCCCTGGTTTTACCTGGATTTTCCACTTAATTTGGAGAATTAAATAGTATTGGTGCCTATGATTTGATTGAATACAGAAGAGAGCTCAAACACAGTAAATTGGCTGATGACATACATCGGATCATCGTTACTCTCTTCTCTAGTAGTGCAACATTGAGATTCTGTAAAAAGAATGAGGAGGAAGTCTACTGGGTAAAATTGGGGCCATCTGAGCCACTATTAAGTTTAGGATTCTTTTGAAATATTGCCTCAAGTAGTAGACTTTTGTGCAGGAATTCAGGCAATCAAGAAATCAGTGATTGCACCCCATTTATCTCTAAACAGATGAAGGCTTATACCATTTGATTTTCAACACCAGTGTTTTCTCTTCCTCTTCTTACCTATTCATGGTCTTGTGGAAATGTTAAAATAACTGGTTAGGGTGTTCTCTGTTTTAATAACACACTAATAAGTTATTATTAATGTTATTCTGCTTAGTAAGTTTCCCTTTATTCTTTTCTTTGGCCACATGCTTCAACTTCTTTGAATGTGTTCATTTGTTATCCCTTGTATCATATTTAATCAGAATTAGAAAGTCATTCCACTGGGAGTTTTACATATTTTTATAGACCCTTTGTACAGAAAAGTCCTTTAAGTTCTGAGTTAATGAGAGAATTCCGTCTTGTGCTTTATTCATGTCTTTACATATGTTTTCCTTTTTTTCACCCTCAGCAAAATCCGTTATGGCTGTCCTGTCAGACTTTTAGTTTTTGAAAGCCTCTCATCATCTTCCTTTCTGTCTTCCTAGACCACGGAAACCTGTTTTCTTTTCCTAATGTGTTTGAAATCTGATCTCCTATACAATGCTGAACTCACACTAGCATTCCAGGCTTCAGGTCGAGTCTGACACAGACTCTCCAGGTTCCCCTTCCTTCTCCCAACAATACTCTTCTCCTTATAGGCAAGAATCAGCCCCGGGGTAATAATTCCCCTCTGCTGTCTCTTTTTTCTGAGGATATTTAAATGTCAGCATGGTAGGTCTCAATCCTATTCCTGTGGTCCGTCTTGTCCAGTAAGACCTGTGGCAGGTGCTCTGGTGAATTGAAATCCTCCACCACATCTGGATCTTTTTTCTGCATTGGTTCTGTGACCTGATCAAGGACATCTATTTCTCCTCTTGGGCCAGATGGCACGTGATACACTTTCACTACTTAACACTGACATTCCTATCTTCATTTATCATCTTTCAAATGCTCTCGACCATGTCTGCACTGGCAGGTACATGATTTCCACAAGGATGTCTTACTAGGACTTTCTAATTTTGTTCCAGACATGCCCTTCTTTTGCCATCAGATTTGCTGATTTATTGAGTAATAAAATGTGCATCAGGATATACATATTTAATGTCATAAATATTATTTCTGATCCCCTTCCCAATTATACTGTGACCCACTGGCTGTCTGTTACCGTTATTCTCAGTATTGCATATTGCAGTGGTTCTCAGCATATTGTCCCCTGACCATCAGCATTGGCATTATCTGGGAACTTGTTAGAAATACACATTCTCAGGTCCCATCCCAGACGCACTGATTCATAAACTCTGGGGGTGGTGCTGGTGATCTGTGTTTTAATAAGCCTTCCAGGTGATTCTGATACTCGCTGAAATTTGAGAACCACTGAAATACCTGATATTCTACAAAGCTCACACAATTAGCAAGAGTAGGGAGCTCAACTGTATAGTTTCATAGGCATCTGTGGCCATTGGATGTTACAGATTTATTTAAGCCAATTTCTTCTCCCCCGTTTCCAATTTAAACTTTCAATAACAACGTTTGAACCAATTTCCACTTATTCTTATTGAATATGTACTATGCAGATACTGTGTGGTATTTTCATATATGTTATGAGAAGTCATCCCTATAATACAATAAACTCCATTTTGGTATCTTCCCCTCCCCACCTGTTTAATGGATTTTATGTTTTAGAGTAGTTTTAGCTTTACAAAAAATTTGAGCGAGACGTACAGAGAGCTCCCCCTACCCCCTCTCTGCCCACCCTCTCCCCGTTTCCTCTATTGTTAACATTTTGCATTAGTGTGGTACATTTGATCCAGTATTGATATATTATTTTTAACTAAAGTTCATAGTTTACGTTAGAGTTCACTTTTTGTGTTTTATAGTTCTGTTGCTTGTGGCAAATGCATGGTATTGTGTATCCACTGTTACAGTGTCTTAGAGTAATTTCACTGCCTTAAAAATCCCCTGTGCTCTGCCTGTTCATCCCTTCCTTCCTCACCCTGAACCCCTACCAACCACTGATCTTTTCGTGGTCTCCGTAATTTTGCCTTTTCCAGGATGCCATGTAGTTAGAATCACGGTATCCTCTTTTTGCAACTGCTTAAACTAAGAAGAGTTGTGCCCAAGGGTAAAAAGTCGCAGCCCTACTGAGCTGAGATCCATACTTTGATCTGCTGGCTTCAAGCCTTGTGTGTTTTTAATTCAAGGCCACGTTCTCTCTCAAATTTCAAAAATTCCTTGCCGTTGATTTTTTTTTTTTTCCCTTTCCTGAAATTTGTTTAAATGACCATTACTGTTATTTCTGTTTCCTGCTCCAGCGAAGACAAAGTAGTGGAAGTAACAGAGGAAGAGGAAGTGGCTGATGTTGAGGAAGAAGAAACTGAAGGTGACGAGGACGATGAGGATGGTGACGAGGCAGAGGAAGAGGCTGAGGAACCCTATGAAGAGGCCACAGAGAGAACCACCAGCATTGCCACGACCACAACCACCACCACAGAGTCTGTGGAAGAGGTGGTCCGAGGTAACCCACTGTTTCCTTGGATTTTCTTTCTCAGGGAAAAGGAAAACATCTTACCAGAGTTTGAAATTTCTGTCCAGCCTACCAGCACTGCCTTCCCTAACCAAAAGTAAAAATTCAAAATAATAAGTCTTCTCCTGCTTGTTCAACTCTTTGGTTTAACAAACTGTCCAACAATTCATTTCAAATCGTGTGAAATCCTGATTATACAGTCTGTTCTCTATGTTGTGTATGCTTCTGGCAAACCCCAACTTGTTCTGTAAAACTCCACCTAACCAGATGCCATGTCGTTGGACAACGGCCAAGTTAGGTGACCTCTTTGGTATCCGACCCCCCGGCCGTGGGTGTTTATTACACTGCATTGTCTGTTGTCTCTTTCACTACCTCGACTATGACTTCCTTGAGGCAAGGACAGGATTTTACTTAATGTCATTCAGAGTGCCTGGCTTATAGAAAGTTTTCAATAAATCTTAGTTGAGTGAGTAGTTGCAATTAGATTTTATTAAAGAAGAAGAAGGATATTTGATGAGTTATCGTGTTATTTTTTGAGTGAAATTTACCTTGGATGATTTGTATTGTCTTTACATTATTTTATTGGGGGAAGTGACAGTGCCTTCTTTGAGAGGTAGATGTAGGGTTGACATCTTAAGACTTTCTTTTTCTGTTTAATTAATGCTCCTGTTGAGAATGTTGTGAACTAAAAGACTTTCTTTTTGTCTCCATGAGATAGACGCAAGCATTCAGTTGACATTACACAACCAAATGTTATTACAGCAAGTGAATTGTTGGGTTGCCTTTCTTAAAGGGTATGCATTTGTTCTGCAAATAGTAAAAGATAGTCCTAGAATTAGATTGAATGAATATGGATGGAATTATTGAGTTTTAATATGTTGCAAATACTTTTAAAGCCTATCCACAAATGTTACAACATTGTAAGTCGTCTTCTCACTTTTTATTAAGGTAAAATGATATCAGCTTATTGTTAAATTGGAGCTGGAAGTGGGTCTACTTTTTCTGCCTCAAGTAGATTCCTAATGATCACTGTAGTATCTTATTCCCTTCATTGCATTTTTTTATAACTTTATTGCAGTATAATTTACATAGAAAATTCACTCATTTTAAGTGAATAAGTATGTAATTCAGTGGCTTTAATAAATATACCAAATTGTGCAACCACCACCATAATCCAATCTAAGAGCATTTTCATCATCCTAGTAAGATCCCTTCATACCCATTCACAGTTAATCCCTGTTCTCACCGGCAGCCCCAAGCAACAACTAATCTACTTTGTGTGGCTACAGATTTGCCTTTTCTGGACATTTAATATAAGTGGGACAACTGGTCTTTTGTATCGAGCTTTTTTCACTTAACATAATGTTTCTTTAACTTGAAGCTTTTAATACTGACATTATTCTGAATTGAACACTCCGAGTTAGCTTAAAATCCATTGAAGGCATCATTTATTCTTTTTAAAAAGAATATGTAGTACAAGATGGATTAACTTCATCATTCCCTACTTAATGACAACTTCTTATTCAGTTTAGCGCATTAGTCCTTATGTAAGTAGATACACATTTAAGTAAATGCACATTTTGTTTGAGCCACTGTTTTTCAAATATCCAAGGCATGCTTTCCTAGGGTGTTCTTCCTGTGCCTCTTAGGACCGTCTCTGGCAGACCTGGCTAAGTGAACTGTTAGCTTCCATGTTCCTAGCAGGAAAGACAGATTTTTCAGGGCTTCTCTTGAAACCTAAAAGATGTGTGACTACAAATGACAGCAGCTAGTATTCTGCGGGGGGACTGAAGCTCTTGTGATCTCTGTCAAGATAGCTATTTACATAGTCATTACTGTCCGCTTATTCAACATGAGTTTTTGGACCATCTGTTTGGTTCAAGCCATTTTGCTAGGCTCAGTGGATCATATGATGAGAACACACAGGATAGCTGACCCTCATGGATATTAAAATCTAGTAGGAAGTCAAAGACGTACAAAGTCATCTGTGCTGTAAAAACTACAAGCTCAGAGCCTCCTTCAGAGAGTAAGAGATTGATCAGAGAAGGGTCTGGAGGAGATGGCATTTAACTAGGAGTGGAAGGGCTGGTGGTGGGGGCTACCAGTGGATTCTGGTGTAGTGTACTTCAGTGTCAGTCGGGAGAGCAAAACAAATTTGGTGCCATGGGAAGGTACATGTCATGTCTCAGAGACAGAATCAGTCCGATTTAAACTAGAGCAAATGTCTTACATAAGAGAGTTACAGGAAATTCGGTTGGTACTAAAATGTGGAGACCTTCAAGGCCAGGCTGGCAAGTATGGGCGTAGCTGAGACTCATCAATTCAGGAGCTACCATGTGCTGAGGATTTTTCTGGTAGAAACAATGAAGAGATTTGGTTTGGATGTTGAGGAAACGGAGTGACATAACTTAGGCAGTACAATGAGAGAATGCCACATAAACTCATGCCCATATTCCAGACCAAGACAGAATTCTCGTGAGATAATATTGTCTTGTTATGTTCTGAACAAGTCCAGCTCTTTTTGCTTTAGTTTTTCTCTAAATGTAGCATGAACATAGAGGAACACATATGTTATAGTATTTTCTGTAGAAAGACAAAGGCAATTAAAAGAGAATTTTTTAAAAATCTAGGCTAGAGATAAGAAAAAGAATCTCGCCTTAAAAGATAAGTTAATAATGTTGATGGGAAGAAGAGCAATAAAAATGACCTTCTAAAAGCAAATACTGGGGCCGGCCCCGTGGCGTAGTGGTTAAGTGCACGCGCTCCTCTGCTGGCAGCCTGGGTTCGGATCCTGGGCGCGCACTGACACACCGCTTGTCAGGCCATGCTGTGGCAGCGTCCCATATAAAGTGGAGGAAAATCGGCAGGGATGTTAGCTCAGGGCCAGTCTTCCCTCAGCAAAAAGAGGAAGATTGGCGTGGATGTTAGCTCAGGGCTGATCTTCCTCGCGTGCACACACACACACTAAATAAATAAATAAATAAATATTTAAAAGCAAATACCTGGTCATTTAGAGGTACTGAAAATGCCAGAAATAGAAGAACCTTTAATGGGAACCCATCCATCCTATATTAGACTCTTGAAATGGACAAAAGCTATAATTGAGGCAAATCTTTCTGGAAAAAGAGGCCCAAGAGAAGAAACCTGATATATTGTGTCCATGTCAGAGAGTTTTCTGTATTCCCAGCTAATTCCAATAAAGAAGGAGAAGTTTTAGATGGTAACCTTAAAAGGGCCAGCTGCATAGAACCCTGTCCCTCCACGTCTTCGGTTGTAGAAGATGAGTTATGGTTCTTCCCTGATGGAGAGCAACAGCAGTGCCAGAGGTGATTGCTAACTTTGTAAAGCTCTCATTCCAAGTAGCCGGCTCCTGGGCTGAAAATGAAAATTAGAAGAGACTCGCAAAGAAGAGATATTGAAAAGAGACTTATAATCTAGTTTTCAATGTTAATGTTTCAGTGCCTGAGAGAAAATGTAATTTACAACCATACTTAATAAGAAAATTGTTTCTTCATTACCAGCATATTGTGACTAATGCAAATCCTTAATGTACTTCATAAAAAAACTCAATACTTTTGTAACCCATTAAAATTTGAAAAAAAATAGGCAGAGGGAAGAAAAATATAGTACATTTCAGCATGGTCATAAAATTTTCAGCCATTTTGTATTAGAATCAATGATATGGTAGAATGGATAGATAATGGATAGAATGATATGGATAGAATCAATGATCAACTGAAATGGAAGATGTCAGTTCTGTGTTACAGGTTCCAGAGGAGAAACATATTTGTGAGCACACTGCAACATCCATTTGGCTTTAGGATTTATTGTTTTGGGTAATTACAAAAAATTTAGATATTGATCTAGTGGAATAAGCCAATACCAATTTGAGTAAAACAGTAGTATTTTAGACACTTGCTCCTAATTTTCTGTAATTTGAAAAGGGATTACACTTCATAAACCCCAGATGTCAGAGTAATTTCTGACTCAACCGTGAATTCTAAACTCTGATTTAACATGGGTATTGTAATGAATGACATAATCTTTGATTTAATCTAGCCTCTTTGGTCCGTCCAGAGAATTGTGTTTTTTTTGCTTTGCTCATTTATTGAGCAAATATTCATTGTGCCCCTGCTGATGGCGAGGTGTGCTGCTACTATGGAAGGTGTAATGGGGACCTGGCCATTCCTGTGTTGGGCTAGAATTCTTGTGTTTTCTAGATCAGCACTCCCCTTGCTCTTTAGGGCAATGGTTTTATCTTTTTTTTTTTTTTTTGAGGAAGATTGGCCCTGAGCTAACATCTGTTGCCAATCTTCCTCCTTTTTTCCTTTTGCTTTTTTCTCCCCAAAGCCCCAGTAGATAGTTGTATGTCATAGTTGTACGTCCTTATAGTTGCTTTATAAGCAACTGTCACCACCTCAGCATGACTTGATGAGTGGTGCTTAGGTCTGTGCCCAGGATCCAGACCGGCGAACCCTGGGCTCCCGAAGCAGAGCGCGTGAACTTAACCACTACGCCACCGGGCCGGCCCCATTATTTTTTAATCCTTGTAACTATGCTATGTGGTGGAAATTTTACTTCCCCATTTAAAGCCAAGCCAACTAAGATTAGAGAAATTTTTTAAAACTTGCCCACCCTCACAAAGCTGGTAAGAGGTGAGGATTTGGACCCAGATGGGCCAGGGTATTTCTATGACACTAATGTCAAATTTTCCTTTTCCTTTTATTTCTAAATACACGCTGTTTCCATTTAACTGTGCTCCCTGGTAAATGTGTATTACTTTGCTATAGGCATATATTCATCTTATTATTATTTCACACTGAGCATTTCCTAAATTTTAGGGTTCTTATTTAAATAAAATAATGATCAAGGATTGGCAAACTGTGACCATGGACCAAATATGGCGTGTCACCTGTTTTGTAATCAAGAAGTTTTATTAGGACGCAGCCAATCCCATTTCTTTACCTATTGTCTGTGGCTGCTTTGATGCTGCAGAGGCAGAGTTGATTAGTTGCAAGAGATACCACATGGCTTGCAAAGCTGAAAATATTGACTATCTGGGCCTTTATAGAAAACTTCAGATATTGATTAGAAAAATATGAGTAAGTTTTTTATATTTCAGATAATACCATACCAAGTTAATTTCATTAAGGTAGTTTTATTATGGTTAGAGGCAGACTAGTAAAGTGTGTGAAAAAGTTTTTAATAATTTTATGGCCTTGGGCCAGTTAAATAACCTTGGTAAGTCTGTTTTTTCATGTGTGTAGTATAGATGCTGATATGATGTTGTGTGTTGGCTGTACGAATTACTTTAGATGATCCATGTTTCAGCATTTACCGTAATACCCGGCACATTGCAAGGGTTTGGTTTGTTTTGCAAGCACAGGCTGCTTGTCCAGAGGCAACTCCTGGCTCTACAACCTGCTAACTGTGTAGTATTGTATCAATCATAACCTTTAAGTCACCTTACTTCCTTCTGTAAAAATAGAGTTTAGTAATACCTACTTCATTTTAAGCATTTTGTGAGGATTAAATGAAGTAATCGGTGGGAAACACTTAGCACAGTTCTGGTAGAGAGTAAGTGCTCAGTTAACCTAAGCTGCTCTCATTGTCATGGTTATAAGCATCATTCTCATCCTCCAGAGAACTAATGTTTACTACTAATTAGGAATGCCAAAGATAAGCCAACAGACTGTCTTTTTTAATCATAAAAAGCCTAAATGAGATGTATCCATTTCTGTTGGTATAATAGAACTGATATATACAGACCTATGTTAAGAATAAAAAATAGCTTAAACTTGGTTTCTTGATTTAAATATTTTTTGTGAATATAGAATGTATATTAAAATATCTCCAGTTAAATTTCATGTCCGGCTGAAAATTGAACCAAGATAGTGTTAAATGCCACTGCATTGCAACACAGCCTTTCATTTCTTGCTGGTGTTTTGATCCTCTTGGAAGTTTATCTTTTAAATGGACAGAGGCACTAACATAGGTGGCTCCTTAAGCATCCCATATGATGATGAAGTTAAAGAGTTTGATCTAAATGTTGCTTGCCTTGAGCTAAGTGACTAAACTCAGCAGAATTAAATTATTTTTTTAATTTTTTTTTTTTTTGGAGGAAGATTAGCCATGAGCCAACATCCATGCCAATCCTCTTTTTTTTGCTGAGGAAGACTAGCCCTAGGCTAACATCTGTGCCCATCTTCCTCCACTTTATATGGGATGCCGCCACAGTGTGGCCTGCCAAGCGGTGCATTGGTGCGCACCCAGGATCCGAACCCAGGCCACCAGCAGCGGAGCGTGTGCACTTAACCGCTATGTCACGGGGCGGGCCCCCAAAATTAAATTATTGTTCTTCTCCCTCTGGTAACAATTTGCGTACCAGAAAGTATAGAATTTGATGGCTTAGTATATTCACAAAGATCTGGATTGCCACATAGAAAGTTATGTTTTTTAACTTCATTTTGCTTGAAATTACATGACTAGTAGTGCTTAGTTACTTTTCATCTTCCATTTCTACAGTTTTATTTCTGTCCAAGTGCTTTAATTCAATGTTAGAATAGCAAAAAGAATCAGCTAAAGGTATTTTAATGCAATTGTGTCTACATTTATTAAAAATAAAAAACATGTTTAATCCAACTCAATTAAAAGCCAGAAACCGGATTTTTTAAAAAAAATACTAGTCTGTCTCATTTTTCCCCCAAATCAGCTGCTGTTCAAAAAATACACAAATGCCTCAGACACAAGAATCGTGTGCATCTACACAATGCAATTAAGAAAAAAAGCAAACCTAGTAAGATAAATCCAGCAAAAGAGAGAACAGTTCATTGAAACATGCGTGTCATTTTCATGAGCACACCTCATTAGCTAATCTATATGTCTGACCCAGTAGAGGCTCAGATTTCTTCGGTAAGTAACAGAGTTGTGGATTTTAATGGAAATCTTTAGTTCCCATGTAGGAAAGTGCTCTGTGGAGTTTTTAAGCAGGGTGAATTACAACCTGAACACTTGTTTCTCTCAGCCTTGAACCGTTTTGCCCTCCTAAAAATTCTTCTTTGGTTTCCAGCCACCTCTTCTAACATGTCTGACCTTCTGTGATTCTGTTAGTCAAAAGAAGAAGAAGTCAAGGCAAGACTGCCCACATCTCATATAAAAATGATGTTCAAGGAAACTCCTCAGCCTTCAAGGCATTAGCAGCCCAAATTTAAAAAATTAAGAGACTCTCAAAATGGTAAAAGGAGCTTAAAACAGAAGAATTGTTAAAGGTGTACTCTGTTTAGTTTATAATGGTAAGACTGTTCAGCTGTTTAACTATGAGGTTGGGGTTATTTCTCTTCTTTTTCTTAAATTTATATATGCTCTTATTAATATGGAAGCGATACAGGATGTGGACAGAAATTTCATGTTGCTTGCATGTGACTTTTAAGTCCCTGATGTTTCATGATAGAAGCAAAGAAAGACCTTATTGGGAACTCTCATGGTTATATCTGTTCTGGAATTGAATAGCTTTTGTTACCCAGGATTTCTTAGGTGTTGGTGACTGCTACACAGTAGCCTCAGTCTCATGAGTGGGCAAAATTGCTAAAAGGCAACATGAATCCTTCTGGTGTTAGCTTGGGCTATGGCAGAATTTCTCAACCTCAGCATTTTTAATGTTTTGGGCTGGACAATTCTTTGTCGTGGGGACTGTACTGTTCACTGTAGGATGTTAAGCAGGATCCCTGGTCTCTACCCGCTAGATGCCAGTAGCATCCCCCCGTTGTGACAACCAAAAATGTCTCTAGTCATCATTAGATATCCCCTAGGAGGGGATAAGGGGCAGAATCTCTCTGGCTGCAAACCACTGGGCTATGACATTGGGATCTGCAAGGATGTCCAGCTTTAAATATATGAGCAAAGAAATAACCCTACAATTCTGTGTCTCATCTTAGTGTCAGCTGTAATGCTTAACTCAGAGCTTTGTTTATTGTAGGTAGCCAGTGAACATTTTATTTGAGAAGAATAAGTGAGATAAACAAAACATAATGCTGAAAGAGAGTTGATAGATACTCATTTAGTAAGATAAAAAGTTATTTGATGACATGTATAATGTAGTCTCATAGCTTATATTTAAAGACAAATCAGCGTGCAATTTTTATTTTTTTAATATTGCATATGCATTTTTGCCATGTAGGCAGTAAGAGATGGAGGAAAACTGCCTTTTTAGTTTTGTTTTTTATTCTTCTGAAAGAAATTCACTTTTTCCTGGTACACTGATATAAAACAGCAGATGGTGGTTAGCATCCGTGTAGCAACCAGGGACACTGATGTTCTCAGCTGGAGGCTGCCCAGTCTTCCCTGCTGGGTACCGTGACAAGAGACCAGTTAACATGATGAGGTAGACACACTCGGTCTCCCCAGAAAAGGAGATGGAACAGCAGGACCATCATTCCAACCCCTGACTCTCACATCTAGAAGCATCCTTTTTTTTGGCAATAACAGAAACGCCATGTAATTCTTTCTTCATGGGGAAGTGGTACAAAGAAAGTAAATTTCAAGTCCAATGATCTTTCTTCAATTGTATGTCAGGGTTCTTCATTATCTTTCCCAGTAAAAATAAAAGCTTTGATATTTCTAATGTTCTGGCATGTTATAAGAACAGTATCACTTAAATTCAGATTTCTGAGAAGTCTGAGTTTTATAGACTTAAGGATGAGTATTGGATTTAAGGCAGAAGTATTGAAGCAGCTTTAATGTTGCTTAAGACAGAACTTCAGAGTAAAAGAAATACGTATAGATAATTTCTTAGAATTAATTTTATGAGGTATGTAAATTTGAATCTTACGACTGTAGTAAAATACGTTTTATCCCTCATTTCGCAAAAATATGTGCAGTTTTAATAAGCCTATGCAACTTTTGACTAACCCTTTTCCTCTTGTCCTTTTGGAAAGTGATTGAATCTTATATATCTACTTTTGACATTTCAACTGTACTTGAAAGATATAGTTGAAAAAAATTTTTTTAAAAATATGGTTGATCACGGTGCTTCTCAAACATTCATGTCCATCCGTTCAAGTTACCCCCAAGGTGCTTGCTAAACACAGATTCTGAGACAGTATGCCTGGAGTGGGTCCTGAGTCCCACGTGATGTTGGCCTTACTGGTCCACGGACTGCACTTTGAGGAGTCGTCTCTAGTAGCATTTCATGTCCCCCGCTACTGTGCAAATTTAGGAGATTGAGACAGGGAGTAAGAAACTGAAAGGGAAAACCATCCTTATCTGTGGTGGTGCTGTTCTAAATACATTATCAAATGTCACCAAGTGTGAAAGAATCCTGATATGTCTACTCAGTGAATAATTTTGTAAAAATTCAACTCTCAAGACCATGCAAATTAGAAAACTCTTAAAATTTCCCATATATAATTGTTCCTAGTTTCACCTGTGCCCCTGTTTTCTCTCATTGGTGTGGTGTAGCTAACTCCTGTTAGCCTGTGAAAGCTGACTATTAAAGTATTGAGTAAATTTGTGATCCACAACCATTGGAAGCTTGAAATACCATGGTGAGAGTATTTACACCAAGGAAATTGCCGAACACTATAAATCAGAGTGTTTTATTTTTTGTCTTTCTGGAGACAACCAGTTTCCCAGCACACCCTGCCTCTCAGTCAGTAAGAAAAATTACTTCTCTTATTTCCAACAAAGGACGTGACATCTTGGCTTATTCAGAGTTGAGAGCCTCTTGTAATATTGTGTTGTGCCTCAGACTAACCACACAGCTTAGTGAAAAACAAGTTTATTTCCATAACCAACAGGAAACAAAGGCATCAGGAAAAGTCATAGTGGTGCCCTTTTGTGAATGCTTGCCAACACCGCCAACACAAGAGTACTGATGAGTCTAAATACTTTACAGTTAGATCTGCTTCAGGTGGCATTTTATAAATAATCTTCCATCATGGAGAGATGTGAGAATGGGGTCAGGTATAATTGGAATGACAGATGTATTGGATAGCCGTAGAGAATCAACACAATTCAGTAAAGGGCTAGCCAACTGCAGATATCTTCTAGAGACTTCCGTGACAAATTAGCACCCGTCATTTCGTACTGAGTCAGTTATTTCATTACCGTGCACAGCTGTTCTCATCATTTGTTTATATACTTCAACCCATATTTGGGGCTTAAGTGAGATTTGTCGTAAGACTTCAGTTCAAGCTTGCTTGCCTTTTTACATACCTCTATTTAGTAAAGTATGATTACTAGGGAGTAAATATCTGATCGTTTATTGCCCTGATCAGAGTAATTTTCTATTAGACATGTTGTTTGATGACTACTTGTTAATATTTGCAAGCACGTTATAAATTCTCTCTTCCTTTAAAAGTACGTGAATCTATTGTGAAAAATACATTCTTAAAACATAACATTTTCTAGTATTTTGACTTTTTAAAATTTTCATCTATAGGAATCACAAGTTTGTCTACTTATTCTTCAACAGAATATAAGATCAATTCTATAACTCAGGCTCATCAAGCTTCACTCTGTACAGTAGTAATATTTAGAATTGCAGCAATAACTTAATCAGGCTGAAAAGTAAAGTTATTATAAACTGCATTGATGTCAGCCATTTTCACTATTAATGGATTAAATGATGAGGCAGATAAATCAAACAATTATTTGAAATACTGAAGATAAGCATATTTAGTAGATTTCAATATTTCTGTCTTTGTTTTTATTTTATTTTACTGTTAACATTAAACAGGTAGTTTATCACAAGGTCAAACTGTATCTGTCTTCTTACATTTGCCCTTTCTACTCTACTTTAAAATTGCAAGATATGTAATTTTTAACTCAAGGTAAGTAAATATATTTGTACTATGTGTGAACTTTAATTGAGCATATATTCTTGCAGCATATGGAGAAATTATGCTATGTGGGGTTTTTTGTTTATTTTTTACAAAATCAGTATAGACGCTTCCTAGCTTTCTATAAAGAACTCTCTAGTTTGATAATTTAGTTTGATTATTCAAGTGATTGCTTCCTCAAAATTTGTAAGTTTAAAATTTATACATTCCACAAGTACAAGGTTTTATTTTACATATGTTCCTATAGGCTGAGAATAATTGAAATTCAATTATTAAAAATGAAATCGTGATAAAAAGCTTCACATTATTCTAAAATTATTCTTTAGTGCTTGATTTAAAGCTAATTATTTGCTAATCTGTTAACTTTGCTTTTTAAGAAGACATTATAATTATCATTCTTTTGAAAGTGGGGATTTCCTCTCCATCCTGCTTGCCACTTTCACAGCTGTCTTCATGCTTAGTTTTTTTTTAAAGTGTAAAATTAGCTTTCTAACTTTGATCGTCCACAAAAAATTTGTTCCAATTTGACATCTATTCAGAGTTAATTTTTAGTGGTTAAGCATTATTTTTGGAACAGTGAATTGCATAATTTTTATATAATGTAGGCATCTCTAGCTTTGCTTCTATATTATATTTGTATAATATTGATTTTTAGAAAATGGAATTTCGTGTTAAAACCAGCAGAAGTCTCAGCAAGGGCCTACCTTCCAAGAATATAAAATGCGTAAAGCTTGTTTTTAGGCACATAAACTCTTTGATACTCCTTTATTACACTAGCATTTCAGTTTATTAAATGGTCTTTTGTCTTGAAGGGTGAATAGAGTTGTTATAAAAGAAGAGATAAGCCTTTCCAGCCAGCAGAATTCAGCTAGATGAATATTAGGAAACCTATTTGTGATCTTAAAAGTTTAAGAATTAAATATGAATAAACAAAGATTAGCATTCCTTGGATGTCCATGTAAGCCTGTGCCTATGTTTCTCTCTAATTTTAAATATTGTCTAAACATGTTTAAACATGGGAGAGATATCCCTGCTTCTATTATTCTGGGCAGATTTTCTCCTTTGGTATTATTATTATATGTAACATTTACTTTCAATAGAAACGAAAGTGGATTGGAATTCAAAAAATAGATTTAGCAAATGATTTTAAAATATTAATCTTTTCATATATTATTTTAGTTTTTTAGAAGAGCATGAAGATGAGAAAGAATGCAGTTTTAATTTTCAGATGAATTCTGTTTGGGGTTACAGTTATATAAGGTCTAATTTTACTTGCTCTATATTTAGTGGGTGATATTGTAAATAATTTTCCACTGGATGATTATAGTAATTAGTATGAAACACATTTTTCACTGAACTTTTTTAGTGATTTCCATAGATGAGGAAGGAATTTTTCTATTCAGAAAAATAATAATGTAAACGTAAGCATTTAAAATGTTTCTTGAGATTTCTTTTTCACTGAATCTAATCCTATTTCAAGACTCAATGCTTTAAAAACTCCTCTGCTTTGTTAGAATCTTGATTGAATAGATTTCCTGGTAATTTCTCACTGCCAGAAGCAAATTTATAGGAAATTTTCTCAAACTGAGATTTGTAGCCCTTTGGGTAAATTACTCTGAAACGGCAAGAGATTCAAGGAAATAGACAAGGTTAGAATTCTAAGGCAAACTGAACTACCAACGTTTGTCTTATATGTTTTTTAATGTGGGATTTTTTTTTTTTTTCATTTTTTGGAGATACTTATAGATTCACATGCAGTGAAAGAATTAATACAAAGATATCCTGGATAGTTTTCACCCAGTTTTCCCCATCTATAGCACAATATCACAACTATGAAGCCGACATTGATCATTTAACACTTTTTCAGCCCAAGTCTGAGCCCCTTCTCCTTTCATCTCCTTTATACTTATTAATACCCTGCACAGAAGCATTAGCATAAACACTTTCCCAGTGGTGACCCCGTACCCACCCGCAACCTCCCCCAGACTAAGCAAAGGTTCTCTTTTCAACCACATGGACAATTTTTCTGGAATGATGAAGGGAGAAATGGTCAGAGAGATCAAACACTCGTGCACCCTACAGTAGAGTAGCAAAATAGTTGTGAGTAAGATGAAAAACGATCCAGTCCACTCAGAGTCCTTTCTGAAATGAGCTTTCTTGCTCTAAGTGGCTGATGTTCTAGTCACAGGCAGAAGGAAAGTGATGAGAAATGCCAGGTTGATGGTTGATCAGCAGTGCTGATAATTGGAGGGATTATAATGAGATGCCAATTCCTGTCTGTTCCAGCTTGCTACGGGGCAGCTGGGATGCACTCCTCCATGTCAACAAATCAGAACCAGCTGGACAGGGTGATTATCTTTGAGAGGTTCCAAAGTGACAGACATACATTGTCACTCCTGTTCTTCTAGGCTCAGATATGTCTGTTCCTTGATACATATGTATTTGGCATTGAATTATCATACACTATTATACCAACTCTGACCACGTTATCTCAAATATCCTTTTGTATGTGAGTACCCTGGGATTTGATCATTGTTCCTCATTCTGTCTGCATACACCAAAGTCATGAAATTGTTTGGGGCCATTCAGTGTCAGGAGTGCAGCAGCCCTGATAATGTCAGGAGAGAGAACAAAACACATCCAAATGGAGATTATGTCGCTCTTGTCTTTGCCTTTTCAGATTGATGGGTCAAGACTCTTATAACTGGAGAGTCGAACAAGAGTTATGGGCTCATCATCTAGTTCTTTCTATTTACTTAGCTGACATATAAATGGATTTTGAGTCCTGAATGCTTTTTCTTATCGATGGGGCCTCTAAAAATTTAGTTGTAACAAAGGGTTTCATAGCCATTTAGAATGAGACAGAAGAAAAATACAGTGAATAAAGCTTTTTAAAAAAAGAATGTGCCATTATGTTTCACTCTTGGTATAGGAAAACAACAACATATTGTAATGCCATTTGAGTTCTGGACTGGGAGGTTTTGCCTTTATCAGAAGTAAGAAACTGTCACTAGGTCACACACAAGGGCGAATATCTATCATGGATAACCTCCTTTGATGGTCATTCTTTCATCCCATTACTTAACCTGCACCCACCTGAAATTCTACTACTTTATTGAGTACATAGGAGATATCATAAAGGCATGTTTCCTGCCCATGCATAGCTGGGATGTATACCAAAGAGCCTGTGGCAGACAAGTATCAGAAGACACGTATTTGGTGCTCTAAGGGGTATAAAATGTGAGGATCAGCATGAACTGTTGAGGCATGGTGAGTTTTGTTGCCCATGCTCCTGTGACTTAGGGTCGTGCCATGGGGTGAGGCACTCTGTGCCTCCCTTGGTAGCAGTGGCTACTTGTAACTCCAGTCCAACTCCAGCCACAGTGTAGGCTCAGAAGACACCATTGCTTTGTAGTCTTGTTGGAAATAGTACAGCCCAAGGAGGAGATTAATGCTGAGTATTATCATGTCTTAGAAACAAGAAAGAGCACATCACATGAGCACAGTTCAAAAATTGGTGAGGGAGATACAGAGAAGGAGGGAAAAGCCAACCTATAGGTGTTTATTACAACTGAAGATGAGATCCAGGAGTGGAGACCACTGATGGCTGTTGTTGGACAGGACCCCACATCTGGGGCTTTTCGTTCTGCAGCCCAGAAGCTGCTTCGTCAGTAACTCACAGGTAATCATACCCCTCAAAACTAACTTACTCTTTATAAGTTAGAGTGCTAGTCCTTTAATTTGGGGCAATAAATCATTGCCAAGTACGTGGATACTTGTGTCAACAAGTTGGCAGACTTTCCTTGTATAGGATAATTCTATGCAGAAAGCTGACTAAAAACACATTGTGGCTTGGCAAGTGTGGACTTTTCAAAGCAACTGTCCTGAATGAGATGACCTTAATGATGGGTGACACTGAGCCTGATGCTTCTGGAGCCAGATGTTTCCATCTGAAAACCATCTAAAGAGAGCCCAAATCATCTTAGACATCTGTTACACAGGGCATTTCTCCTGCAGAGGGTTCAACACTCATTGTCTGGGCTCAATGCTGACTGTCTCTCCCTACCCTGTTAAACATCATCATGATTGCAGCAGCTTCTGGTTTTGCCATCACGTCTTTGCCTCAGTTGGAAAGAGCAATGAGTGGTGTGTATAGAGAAGTAATACAGTAATTCACTTTTACGTCAACATTGTGGATCTTTGTCTTTGAGTGATTGATTAGCATCAGTGTGTTGAATATTCCTAATTTGGAAGCTGTGTGATTTGCATGGTTTTCATCTGTTAGAAGAAGGGTGCTTTCCCCTGGCATGTTGGTAAAACTAAGAATGAGCAAGACATCTGTGTGTGCTAAGGCATCTCTATAAGCCTAGGTAAGGCAAGGCACAAACCCAAAGGGAGAATTGTTTTACTTCTAACAAAAATGGAATATACGTGGGAGGTAGAGTCCTTATTCTAATCACGGTGACTTTACAAATGGAATCGGACAGGTACACTGAGTCAGTCAGGGATTCTGAAACTGATCTTGGGGAGGGTGGCAAAGCATATTGACAGGTAAGATGTGTGTTAATGTAAAACAATGCATGGTATGTATTAACAAATTAGAGTGGGTTAACTATGTTTTATTGTTTGGGACATTATTATCCAGGAGATAGATAAATATGCTATCAAAAACTGTCTTTAATTAGAGTTCATGTAATCAACTGTAAGGCACTTTTGCAGATATTATGTATGTTTTCTAATATAGTCAGTGGACAGCCTGGCTCTCTCTGAAAACTGGATCACGTTCAGACTATGTGTAATTATTTTATACTTCAAGTCTAGGCAGTTGTTTATTAAGGAAAATAATTAAATGTTTGTGAGAGGTTAAATTTTTGACATCATAACCAGACACAATCCTTTTACCTTTAAAGTTGATTTGAAGTTATTTTAAAAGAAGCTTATTTTTTATAGTGAAGAAATGTTTTGATGTGCAGACACCTTGAGGCATCTAATATTAATCTAACAGCAGCTAAAGGATCTGTTCAACTCTAGCTGGAATCCTTTTATTACTACTGAGAGCTACATTCATTAAACCAGATGAGAACGCACTGCTTTGTTTCAGAGGTCATTCTAAACTCCTGGTAGGTAATTAAATTGCTCAGTAAATGTTTGGCAGATGCTGCTAATAAACCCACCCAAGTTACCACTGGAAGGACTAATGCGTAAGAAAAGTAAACATGTGTACATGAACAGCGAGCTGGTGCCTTCTCATGCTAAATGTGGTTCCCCACGTCTCCTCTGATTAGAGGTGTGCTCTGAACAAGCCGAGACGGGGCCATGCCGAGCAATGATCTCCCGCTGGTACTTTGATGTGACTGAAGGGAAGTGCGCCCCGTTCTTTTACGGCGGATGTGGCGGCAACCGAAACAACTTTGACACGGAGGAGTACTGCATGGCCGTGTGTGGCAGCGTCAGTAAGTGGACCTTCCTCCAGCCTGGCCACCTTTCGTCTTTCTCGCCACTGACTCTGCTCTTTGTAACAGATTGGTTTTCCTGGTTCTTGGGAACGGGTCTGTTGCTACCACTAACCACATTTCTGTCAATTTCTCTAATTGCCCGGCGTCTGCTCCAGTATGTTCAGCCATGAGCACACATCTCCGTCTGTCTCTAATAAAGCATGGCCGTGGATGTGTTCTTTACTAGCTGTGATGCATACGTCTTGCAATCTCTAGGGGTTTCTGAGTGCTTCTCCTTAAACCAAGCTGGAGTTGCTGCTTTGTCTTCTCAGCTGTTTCTGCAAATGTGTTCTTATGTGTTTGTCCGTGTACGTGTGTGTTCGGGTCTGTGCATGTGCACTACACGTGCAAATAAGGTTGACCACTGGAAGCCTGGCTGATGAAGCTTTGGTTGCATTGGCAAGGCGTGTTGCTGTGATGGGTACTTTTATTTCATAACATGTGACTTTTACTGTGGTGGCAAGGAATGTCATTGAATTGAGCACATGCACTTCAAATGCCGGAGAGTAGAAATGACCCCGTGACCCCTGAGCTCACACATAGACATTTGCAATGTCAAGTTTTTGTGTCTTCTCTTGGAAATAGATAGAAGAAAACCCTTGACTTAACATTAGAAACCTTTGATGATGTAAGCCTCAGGGAATATCATTCTCAAAGCCGTTTCTCTTGAACTTGAAGCTTTTCCTAACTCTGGGGGATAAATCAATGAAGTCACGATGACCTAAATGCGAGCTGAAACTTTTTCCACAGAAGTAGTTCTCAAGAGATAATGCACAGACATATGGGACTCCTGTTCTTCTTCACAGCCTTCCACATTAAATTCCCAATTTTATTTTATTTTATTGTTCATGAGTAGGAAGTTTGAACTGCTCAAATAATTACTCAACTTGATAAAGATAAAACAATAATTGTGCGTTTCTTTTTTTTTTTTTTTTTGTGAGGGAGATCAGCCCTGAGCTAACATCCGTGCTAATCCTCCTCTTTTTGCTGAGGAAGACTGGCTCTGAGCTAACATCTATTGCCAATCCTCCTCCTTTTTTTCCATTTTTCTCCCCAAAGCCCCAGTAGATAGTTGTATGTCATAGCTGCACATCCTTCTAGTTGCTGTATGTGGGACGCGGCCTCAGCATGGCCGGAGAGGCGGTGCATTGGTGCGCGCCCGGGATCTGAACCCGGGCCACCAGCAGCAGAGCGCACGCACTTAACCACTAAGCCACGGGGCCAGCCCCTGTGCGTTTCTTTTTGGAGAGACTCCTGCCTTTTCTCCCTTGTTCTTATGAGAGTGGCAGACACCATTTCCTGCCTGGGATTCCTAGGAATTATATAAATTGTTTTCCGGTGTGATCATAGGATTACGCTAGACAACAGAAGGACCTGCACCATTAAGACCTTCTATTGTGAAGCCCAGTATCTTAAGTGGAATCTAATGGAAACGTTCCTGTTGGTCTCTTGTGTAAGAGATGACTCCTCTTCTAGCCTGTGTGAGAACAGGTGTAGGAACTGGTAACCCCAAGGGCTTCTTTTCTGGCTCTGATTGGATGATTGCAGAGTCTAGCTCAAAAGACTCCTTTCTTAAATTTCAAACAAAGAAGTTAATTAGGTCAGGTAACATGGAACACAATGGGGATTCTGTTTCCTGGAGCCTCTTGAACAAAGGGCTTTTGTTACAGTGACTCTAACTGGTTTAGCTGCTGGGGGAGATTTCCTGGCAGATTTTCAATTTTTTTCTCCCTTTCCCTGAGGAGGATTTATTTTTTGGAATATAGATATGTATACGTGTATTGTATATGTGTGTGTGTATATAATAAAAGAGGGTTTTTAAAAACTATTGGCAGTGATGAATTTGCCTCAAGAATTAGAAATTACCGCCTCCCCCCCCCCCCAAACCCCTAGTACCACCCCCTACACACTCCCTCTCCATTTGATTAGTTTGATTTGACTTGAGCAGGGATTGAGAGCTGTGGGCATCACAGGTCAGATGGAGCCTCTGGGGGTGCTCCCAGTGGCACACACTTTGCTGAGAGATTTGCAAAAGGTAGATACTCCCAACAAAGGTGTAATTGACAAGTTGGGTTGTACTTATTTTCAGGGGAGGTGGGTTACAGAATAATGTATCAAGAAAGCAAATATGAGAGGCTGAAAGTCAGTTAGAATAGTGGACAGATGTAAGTGGAGAGTAAATCTTCAACAAATAGCCAGAGCCAGGAGCCGGAGGCTGCCCTATGAAAGGGTGAAACGAATAGAGATGCCGTGAAGAATGGATCGATGGGCATTGGTGATGCTTGGCACCAAGGAGGGAAAATGGGAGCAAGAAATCCTTCAACAGCGTACTTTGATGTACTACCAGAGACAATATCCAGCATTCTAAGATGTCATTGTGGAAATATGTTTATATGTTCACTTTGGTTCCATGCTGCAGCCCAATCTCAAGATAGTTGTTTGGTTTTTGTTTTTAATTCAATCTTTTTGTTTTTGTTTTTTTCCTTTGGTCAGTAGAATCGTGTAAGTTTCAGCCATCATTCTCATGTTTCTCTTTTTGTTTTTAGTCATGTCTCTTATTTTCTCCATAGTGGCCCAAAGTTTACTCAAGACTACCCAGGAACCTCTTCCCCCAGATCCTGTTAAACGTATGTTGTAATTCACTTGAGGGGGGGGAGGAGTACATTGCATGGCTGGATTATAAGTCCAGTACCATCACCTGCTTTGCATGGTTTTGTGTTTCTTGAACACCTGTCTTTTAATAAAATGTTTATTTTCATTGCCTTACTTGTTATAATGTCCAATTTGGCCAGATAACTTCAGATGTCAAGCTAAGAGCATTGATTAAGCTTCTTCTATTTCTGATCAGGTTTTTTTTTTTATGTAGTATGGTTCTGTAAAATACTGTATATAAACATTAGTATTGTATTTTATTTGGCATCACTATTTTATTTCCTAAAGCTAGCAAAATGCCACGATTTAACAAGAAGCCATGCATGTAAGTGACTTGTTTCCCAGAAAAATATTCAATATGTGTGCATTGTACTAACTACAGGGTCTGATGCGGATGCACAGGCTTCAATTATGTGTGTCGTAAGACAACTGTTATGCTTTAGGAAGTGAAAGGTCACTTTTAAAATTAAGGTCTACCTCTTCCTCCTCTCCCTGAATGCACACTAGTGGGGCAGAGGTGCCCAACTTCTGATTTTATCATTAAGACATAGAGAAAGAGCTTCCTGTAAAGAAATGTTATATCAACCTACCTTACAGTGTCTGAGCTTTGTGATGATTTCAATAGGCGTGTCAGTCTAGGTTGGTTGAAAAATGTGGTGTCCAGCACACCAATACTCATTTTTAAATTTGGATTATAAGCAGAAATAGATTTATCCAGCATTAGGTTAGAGATCATGTGTGATATTGATGCTTGTGGTTGCTGAAAGAGGAGACACAGTTTCAGTTGTAGCTTAGATATAATGAAAATTAGCGTTTATCTATATTATTCTGAAAAATATCTAGTCTTAAAATTGATGAAACCAATTACATATTTTTTAAAAAGATAAATTATAGTTGGAGAATTATGTAATTTACAAAAGATTTCATCATAAACCATAAAATTTTTTAATGGCCTCTGTATGATTCAAATTCATTAAAAATTACATACAACATTTGAAAGATATGGTTTTTACCACAATAAACATATTTTCTGTGATTGTGAACAAATTTTTTTCTAAGAAATTGAAAGTATGGCAAATGGGCAGACAGAAGTACTAGGAAAAACTCTAGATATTAGAATTGATAATACATTGATCTACATGGTGTGTTACATTTTATCAGGCATTTTCACAGATCATTTATTTTTCTCGGGAATATGTTGTGGGCATTTTCCTCATTTCCTTTGTGCATATGAGAAAAGGAAGCTTAAAGAGCCTAGTGACTTGTCCTCAGCCATCAAACGTGGCAGGACCAGATTTGAAACCTAAATGATATTGCGGCTGTGCTCCACACTCCAAATGGCCAAGTATTTGGTTCTGACATTGAGGTTAGAAAAATTATATTTGAGGTTTAGAAGTACATTGTAAAAATATAGAAAATAGTGAAAAGCGGATGTAGAATATTAAAAACATTTGTTCCCAAATACCATGAATATAGCATGCATCCATAAATTAAATCTTTCCCCTCCTTTTACAAAACAGTAATTATTTTTACTTGGTTTCATTTCATTTTAGTATACAAAGGGATTTTTAAAAATTTTTATTAATTAATGGAAATGAACATCATCGTTTATTTTCATGAAGTACTTGCATCCTCAACTCTTCCAAACAGACGTTGAAAATCGCTAGTCATTTTCTCTTTCCCAGTAATTTTCTCCATCTACTTGTAGTGTGCTTGGAATCCTGACACCTTTCCATTCTAGAATGGTGAGGTGATTTTGCCAGCTATATTTTCTTGTCTACCTAGAGAGACTATTCGATCACGGCAAGTGAAGGGTTTTGCAGTGCTAATACAAACAGACTGGAGAAAGCATATAATTTCTAGTTATTTATAGCCTGTGCGCTATGCTATCTTATTTATAGCAAAGCTGCACATTTGAATTGAAAAAAGCCTTGGTCATCTGGAGGTCAAGTGCAGATCGCAGACTGGAGTTGGAGAAAATGAGCCAGACTAGAAAGGTGAGCAAGCCCGTTTGATTTGGCAACTTGTGCTTGCACTTGGCCCCTCCACCAACCTAGGTAACCAACCTGGGGCTAGTTGCAGGATATCTCTTTTCACAAAGGTGGTTGGTTTTACCAGTTTCTCAGTCTGAGTTGCTTCTAGTCAAATAATAAATGTGAAATGAGATAGAACAAGCTCTTCAGTTAAACGGATTTAAGATTATACATATGGAGAAAATGCATCATAAATACAATAATTTTCCTGTCAAGACTTAATTATTATAATTACGCATTTCTGGATTTTAAATCTTTGTCATAAAAAAACCAATTTTGAGCATTGCAATTTTAAGGGACACTGATTTTCTTTTGGTTTTCTTGTTATCATAGATAAGAATCTAAACCACAAGTAGAAAGGATAGAGACTTGAGGCTAAGAGCTTTCATTTTACTCAAAAATTTACGGATTTGAATCCTTTGAAAAAATCCATTCCCCTTTGGGATAAGGTATCTTGTGAGACCTGAGTTCTTTCTGACATAAATTTTGTGTCTGCCCATTTGGGTTTAGGACAATACAAGAGTTTCACATTCAGTTTGCCAAGTGCAGTACTTATAAACAGCAAAATTACTATCTAAATATTTATTGATTAGCTTATGTTTCAAATATAAGAGTATGATCATTTTTTTCTTTCATCTCAAAAGGCAAACAGACCGAGTCCTTAATGGCATTTAGGAGCATCATGCCAATTTTTAGTCAGCTGACTGCACCAGGGGTGTGGCCAAAGAGAATGACAAATGACCCATCTTTTCCTCCTTCACTTGCAGTTAATTGTGGCACAAACAACATCTAAACCAAGGTCTTTCAACCTCAACAGTACTGACATTTGGGGCCAGATAATTTATTGTTGTGGGTGTTGTCATGTGCACGGAGGATGTTTAACAGCCTCCCTGGCCTCTACCCACTAGATGCCAGTAACACCACCCCAGCTGTTGTAACTAAAAATGTCTCTAGGCTTTGCCAGATGTGCCGTGAAGGGGGGAAATCACCCCTGGTTGAGAACCTCTGATCTAGACTAGTAGTTTGCCCACATCTGATTCAGAAATATAACTAAGCTGGTATAGACAGATATACTTTCCATGAACTGGAGGGCGTGCTGAGGTGTTAGAAGCCTCCAAATCTTAACATATGTTTATGCAATTGAATTTATTAGACCACTATTCTAGCTCTCAGTATTTACAAGTTAAGATAGAAGTTGCTGTTGCTCTTCTGACTGTAGTATTAGAGGTCTCATAGATTTTCTACTCTAATGTAAGCACTGCTAGAGAAGCAGAGAATAAACCAAACCAGCAAACCCCTGGGTTGGAAGTGCCTGGTTCACCTATGCACCACGCTGTCCTCTGTCTGTTTCATCTTAGTTTCATAGAATCTCAGCATATGCTAAAGAAGGACCATCTGTAGAGATGCCACATAGCCTTGCTACACAGGTTACTTGGCATCTAGGATGTACCTTGGGATCCTGTTGATGGCCTTAGGGTCTTTGCAAAGGTTTAGGTCTAGCCTCATGCAGGATTGGGGAAGGGGTAAAGATTGATTTCTAGTCACATCACAATGGCCCAGATAGAATAGACTAGATTAGTACACTTCCAGAGAATATAAAAAGAATTGGAACATATCAAATAAGGCCAAACCACCATCGCCAAGTTCTAAGGTTGTTGCCTCAGAAGCTCACAGTTTGCAAACTACATAACTCACTGTGTGGCCTCTCAATAGAATGTGCCACCTTAGCCCCAGAGTTGTCGTATCCTGTCATAATGCCAAGGCCATCTAGTCCTTGGCCAGAATTGAACCATTGTTCTTAATCACACTGTACTTGTTCTTCCGACTGTGAAATAGCAAATATTAGTTCCCATTAGCACATTCTCTAATGCTAATGGAACTCGGATATTTTTATGAAACTGCCAAGCATTATTTAAAACAAAAGCATTAAAAGATGTGGTGGTGCATTAAATTACGTGTCACATCAGTGCCAGTAAAATCTTTTTAGATTGGCAAGTATGAGAAGCCACATCTTTGGTATCTAGAAATGATCAGGATAAAAAGAATGGCTTTTTCCTGCAAGCTATCATAGTGAAATACCCTGAGATTGAAAAGAATTGATTTGTTCAGCAAACTAGCATTAAAAAAAAAAAAACCTCATTTACTAAGGACAGTAAAAAAAAAATCCTCATTATATGTGTGCTCTGCTCTGTAGCTATTTCCAAGAAGAGTTAAGTAGATAGTTTAATTAAAGGGTCAGCAAAAATTTTCCGTGCAAGGCAAGATCATCAGTGTTTTAGGTTTTACAGGCCACGTGGTCTCTGTTATAAGTACTCAACTTGGGCTTTGGTAGTGTGAAAGCAGCCACTGACAGTAGGTAAAGGAATAGATACAGCTATCTTCCATCCAATAAAACATTTTTTTACGAAGAGACCAGCAGGCCAACCCCTGGTTTACTGAAGCTGTTACTTTTGAGCCCAGAATGTGCTGGCGCTAAGCTGGTTATTTTGAGGGACACCAGCAAAGTAAACCAAATACCCTGCTTTCAGTAACTTGACAGTTTTATTGATGAGATGAGACCCAAGTATGTGATGGAATTAAATAACAATATAAAGTAAAATATACAAGTGTATATATACAAAGATTGCTCTGGAAGGCCAGGGTAAAATAAAATTCGTTTTATCCTTAAGACCTCCATAGAGGTTAACAGTTCCATCTGGCTTTTACTGCCACAATTTCTCTGAAAGTGGACAATATTGAAGATTTTGACTTTTTGAACTCATCTGTTGAGTGTTGAGCAACAGTGACAGGTCATCCCTTCATGATCCACCATTAATGAAGTTGAGAATAGCTTCTGACAAATTGACAAAAAACAATAACTGAAGGGTAAGACATTCTAGATGCCAGTTATTATTGCTGTTGCTTCACATATGTTTTTTGGAATCAGACTTGAGGATTTGTTTAAATTTTGGTGCATTGTGCTAAGTAGGATCTAGATATTAATACCAATAACACCAGCCTTCATTCTTTCACACTCATTTCACATATTTGACAAAATTCCCACATCAGTATGTGTCCCTAAGAAGTAAAAAAGAAATGTAGCTTGACTAGAGTAGAGTAAACACAACATAGATTTCGTTTTTATTACCTTATGTCCACATATTGCATTGATAGTCTGCCAACTGTGATTGCACTGACAATAAAATAAGCGTGATCAAGGACATGTCAGGGGAAAGTGCCTTTGTTCTTTTTTTTTTTTTTTTTTTTTAGAGTCTGGTACCACATTTAAGGATCACAAACTTTACTTTCACATTATAAATGGTTCCTCTAACTCGGACTTGGAGTGATAAATATTTGAGTTGAGAATGCGTTAGGGATTTCAGTTATTTCGGAATTAAAGAAATGGAGAGACTTTTTTTTCCCTTTTTTTAAAGTTGGCGTGGCAGTCTCCAAGCTCTGCCATGTTTTGAGATTAAATTTTCACATAAAATCTTTCTTTACAGGTTTGTATTTCACCTCTATATAAATTATCCTCGTTGCCACCTCTCATATAAATCATAGCCATTTCGAGTGACAGTATTGCTAGCTCTGTAGAAAATAGCATTTTCAATGATAAGGCCGTGACTTATATAGGTCTTAATTTACTTTCATCTTCTGTTGTCAATGCTATAGAGATAAATTGCCTTTCTGCTGACGAAGGGAGACGAACCAAATGTTCTTGTTAGGATCTAACATTAGTATATCAACTAAATGCCGTTCACAGGCTTCTGTTTAGGGAACCATTCCGCCTCGTGGCCTGCTGTAGATGGTCACAGTTGTTACTGTTTGAAAGTGGGGTTATCCCTACTCCTGCATCCTGAGCCCATTACGACTGTAAAATTGGTCACCCTAGAGATAGAGGAAACAAACAAATATCAAAATGATAAGAGCAGTTTTTCACAATGTCTCTGTTTTTGACTCCACATTTCTTGCTGTCTTTGGTATGAATATGAAATGGAGTACTATGCAGTGATTATACAGTCAGAACTAAAATCAGTATTTGGCACACGTACAGTTAAATTAGCTGGTGTCTCTGATACCGAGATCCTCCAAATGGGCAAGGAGAGTGATTTCTACCACATTCCGAGGATAATACCAGTTTTCACTTTGTTTTGAAGTAACTTCCCTAAAATTATAAAGTTTTCTCAGGGGAAATGTTTCATTGGCGTTCTGTCCCCAGTGATGGTGGTGTATTTTGTGACAGGAATGTTGGGTGCAGCACCAGCGTTCATTCATAAACTGAAAGCAAACCTGCTACCTCCCCGGCCCCGCAAATAGAGCTCTGGCAGGTACTGAAAGAGGAGATTACAGTGTGCAGAAGGACTGTGACAAGCATTGGTGCATCATTATTAAAACCGAAATGAACCCTCACAGATATGTGAAAACAGTATTTGGTTCCCTATGGTTTAGGTAACAGAGTTTTGTGAGGAGAGAAAGAAGCGAATCTGTGATCCTTCTTGTGTCTATGTATGTGGGTGTGCGGGGGCCTTCCATGAGAACCCCTCACCACCTCCCTGCTATTTTTCCAAGCCACCCTCATCTTTATCTTTTACTTCTAAAAGATCTTTATTCCACTTTGTACCTTAGCGGACAGGGTGATCCTTTGAAAACATGTCGCATCACATTTTTCCCCTCCTCAAAACAACCCACATTGGCTCCTGACAGTCCTTACTGTGGCTTCAGGGCCCTTCTTGATCTGCCTCCCATTTCCTTTCTGCCTCTCTCACGCCTCTCTCCCTTGCTTCTTCAGCTCTAGCCACACTGACCTTGCTTGTTCTGGAATTTTCCAGGCTCACTCTCCTCTTAGAGCCTTTGTGCTAGTTTCTTCATCTTCTTGTCATGTTCTTCCAGCAGGTAACTGGGAAGTGGAGCTTCAGCTCATTGTCTAAACGTCACCTTCTAACTTAGACCCAGCCTAGCCACCTACTTACTGCTGTAGGCTCTCCCCCGATTTCCCCGGCACTCTTGTTTCTTCTTAACCCTGCTCTATTTTTCTTTTTCTCCATAATACAAATCACATTCTAACAATGTGATTTATTGTTCTGTTTTTTTGTGTGTGTGTGGTGGTGGTTTCCCTCACTAGAATATAATCCCACAAGGAGAAGGGTCTGTGTTATGCTCATTGGTGTCTCCCATATGCCTCATGTGTCCTGGGGGCTGTAATATTTTTGTTGAATGGAACAATAGAGGAATAAACAGACACACACAAGGCAGCATAGTCTACATCCAAGCTGCTGTGTTAGCTTCTCAGATACCTCTGACCTGCCAGGGTTGCAGAAACAAAGGATAAGGCTTGTATCGAAACCATTAGTCATCCAGAATGCCGCGAAATTTTTGGAAGCAGAATATTCACCTTGAGGGTATGACTTGAATCTGCTGTGAATTGGAACTGCTTTTCTGTTGCATTTTCTCATTTGGTATTACATTTAGACACCCATTCTCAGTATTAAAAGGTGTGTATCCCACTATATTCGACAAGGCTGTTAGGAGACTGAACTAAGAAAATCAATATGAAGGTCATTTGAAAAGTTAAAAGCCCATGCATGTGATGGTGGGAGTGCTGCTAATGATTTGGCAACTACAAATCAAAACCTAGAGCTAAAGATGTTTAACTGTGGGTTTTAAGTCTAGTTTTCTGCAGAAAGGTGAGTATACCCAGCGAGCTTGCTTGCAGAAGGCGTGAATGAGCATGGTGGTGCAGGAACTGAAGGCTAAAAGATCATTCAAGTTCACGTTCTGTGGGATCTTTCACCTGACCCCTGTTGTATAACCCTGCTTCTGCTGAACGTTGGTTGGAGGTCATTTACCAGATAGCATTCAGGGCAGAAACAGCCGTTTGATAGAACATAGGCCGAGAGATATGATAACAAAACATATTTTTTGCCAATTCATGTTGTTCATTAACAAAACCAACCGCTTCCAGTGCCCCGGACATGAGGACGGGTTAGCCCTTTACTGCTCTAAATATTAAGTTTACAGCCTTTTCATGGTTTACCTCATTCTAAATTCACACTCATTTGTGTGTGTCTGGGGATATGTGAGTGAATATGTTAAATGATAGTATTTCTCCTCTATGCAGTATATGGAATACGGTAATTTTTTCTTCCCCCCACATATTAAATGAGAGCACGTGTGAAGTGCCTAGCACAGTAGATGCTCATAAATGGAGGCTATTATTATTTGGCCAACTTGGAAATCTGAGCCCACATCACAGGACGTAAGGAACCTCAGAGGTGTCTGAACAGGATTAACTGCTTTGTGGTAGCTTAAAAAACAAAACAAAAACAAACCCTCCTAAAGCCATTCTGTTTCCACTTTCTAAGTGGTTAAAATGGCCTGTGTTTTAGGTGACCTGTGATATATAGCTTCCTGTTCCTTTGTGCCCTGGAACATAACCCTGACATTCCTTGAGCCCCCTCCTGCCAAAAGGAAGCAGCTTGAAGGGGTGGGGTCGTAGGGCACAGGTTTCCTGCCCCTGCCCACCATCTCCTTATCATTCTCTGGCCTACCGCGGACTTTGTCACAAAATGGCAGCCAGTCCTGGTATGACAGTGCCTTTAGGATGCAGGAATATTAGAGAAATAGAAGCTGACCTCTCTGTACAAACTTCTCTTTAAAATGTTCACCTCCTACTCCTCACCACCTGAGGGGAAGTGATAATGAAATACCAAATTCATTTTAAAATATCAACATGTACCATCATTCTTCTCTCCTTGACTGGATAGTGATCTGGTTTGCTGGTTGATATGAATACAGGAAAATTTCACTTACACTGAGATGGAGGGTTAGTATGAATAGCTAAAAAGTTTGAGTTAAAGATTAAAAGAGAGACAACTTTTCAAAGTCCTCAACTGGAGGAAGTACAGGGATCACTAACAAGGATTTACTTGAAGAGAAATTTTTCATGATTAAATGGAATAAATATGTAATGTGGTATTTGTATTTATTTCCTTGTGCCTAAAAAAGAAGGTTTAATACTTGAAATATTCTTAATCCTGTTAACATACTTCACATGCTCATTTCTTTATTATTATTTTATTCTTAATATTGCAAAGCTATATTTTAACTTAGGCTAATGAGATTACAGTGACTCAGATTTTAGTGTTTATCTCCTTTCCATAACACAGTAGACAATATTTGCAAACCATAAGAGTTGGAGAAAACCATAAAATTTGCAAACCATAGAGTTGAAGAACCTTCCTACTGTATAGTAACTTTTATAATTCCAGTTTTCCAAAGAGGGTACCGTGCTTTGGTTATGACACTTACTGCCGATGGCTATCTTGATCCATGAATATAACCCCAAATATTTATACATTTTCATTTGTTCAAAATGTAAAATATGGTTTGCCTAATTTTGTCATTCTGCCAGATTGTACTGTGCCAAAAGAACTTTAACCTGTTCTCATTTGAGCTGTACCAGTAAAGATGAGGAAATGATTAAAACCGTGGGAAACAGATTTAAAACTCTAAATACCACTTCTGTTTCAAGTTGGGAAATGATTAAGTTAAACATACTTGCATAGTGGTATGCTTGAGTTTACACAGAAAAAAATTTACCTTTGATTTCTTTTTCACTAAAAGGATTTTAAGTTGAAAATTATTTTTCAGTCTTAAAAAATAAGGGTTCAGGGCCGGCTCCGTGGCTTAGCGGTTAAGTGTGCGCGCTCTGATGCTGGCGGCCCGGGTTCGGATCCCGGGAGCGCCCCGAGGCACCACTTCTCCGTCCAACGTGAGGCCGAGTCCCACGTACAGCAACTAGAAGGATGTGAACCTATGACATACAACTATCTACTGGGGCTTTGGGGGGAAAAAACTGAATAAATAAAATCTTTAAAAAAAAAAAAAAAAAAAAAAAAATAAGGGTTCGTTTTCAATTATTTCAGCCTTTGATGTGTGTTATACCACAGATTTTGTAGAAAAATCCATATTTTCCTTTAGGTGGTACTTCGCAGTCCTGTGTGTAATTCATTTTCAGTTGATTTGAAATAAAAGTAGCTCGTTTTTCTTATGGTTAGCATGAACTCTAAGATTTGAATAGGATGTAATAGGCAAAGGAGCCAGCCTTGATGATCTCATAGTTAAGATTCACAATGCAGCCCAGGTTTGTTTCCTGGTCAGGGAACCACATGACCCATCTGTGGGTTGTCATACTCTGGTGGTTGCTGGGATGCTGAAAGCTATGACCGGTATTTCAAATACCAGCAGGGTCACCCATGGAGGACAGGTTTCAGCAGAGCTTCCAGACTAAGACAGACTAGGAAGAAGGACCTGGCCACCCACTTCCGAAAAAATTGGCCGTGAAAACCCTATGAAAAGCAGCAGAGCGTTGTCTGATACGGTGCCGGAAGGTGAGAGGTTGGCGCAAAAAGACCGGACAGGGTTCTGCTCTGCTGTACACAGGGTCACTAGGAGTTGGAATCGAC
Organism: Ceratotherium simum simum; assembly: GCF_057802395.1. Classification (NCBI taxonomy): domain Eukaryota; kingdom Metazoa; phylum Chordata; class Mammalia; order Perissodactyla; family Rhinocerotidae; genus Ceratotherium; species Ceratotherium simum. The sequence goes on from NC_141926.1 coordinate 19,206,614, forward strand.
TCGAAGGCACCAACAACAAAAGAAGCAACGGAGGAGGAAAGGGTGCTAACGTGCATGACGTACCCTGTGTGCCACACTGTCTGCAGGGTGACTGACACATGCTGTGGCATCTCGTTTTCCCCTCCCTCCTAGTAGGTTGGCATGTTACCGCCACTTGGTATATGAAGAAACTGGAACATAGAGTACTTCAGCTACTTGCCCTGGCTCACAGCTAGTCTAAGAAAGACTAAAATGAAGGTGTGATTCAAATCAGGGTCGCCTAATTGCAAGCTTGTGCTCTTTGCTTCCTTCTCGCTTTTGCTGCTAAAATATGCTCTCCCTTGTCCACTACACGGAAGACGGGGGCAGCTGTTTTTCAATTTGTATGGCCTGTGCCAATCCCAGACCAAGGGACTCAAAATCCTTGGGAGTGGAGGAAGGGAAGGGTGGACACACAAGTATGTTGAAAAACATTCCAGGAATATGCCCTTCCTCCTTCCTTCCGCTTGAAAGCAACATCTGGATAGACATCTAAACTGTTTCTGTTTTTTAAAAAATAATTATAAACAGTGATTGAAGTAAAAGGGAAGAAATCAGAATGAATGTTTCTCTTTAAAATTAAGGATATTATTTAATTATGTAACAAAAAAGTCTTCCAGTTTTGCTTCAAATCTTGGAGCCTTTAGATTGGTAAGATTCCAGATGTTTTCTTGAAGTATATATAAAAGGCATTTATCTTAGAGTTTAGTTTCAAAATGACTCAGCAATAAATTCTTCTCATTCAAGTCCTGTTTGGGATATTATATCTCAAATATAATAGTCAAATAATTAGATAAGATTAGTGAAGAAGAATACTTAAGACATTGGTGATATTTGAATATCCTTTTGAATAAAACACTTAAATTGATTTGACCTGAGAATATAGTGAAAACACCTAATTTCATTTTTTCGGCTGACGTGCTTTTTTCTTTAAATGAAAATCTTTTTTTCTTTTCATTTTTTTCTTTAATAAGCTCATAAATACTCTGAATTCTCACAAGTCGTCACTGATCTTTTGGAAAACTGCTTGTATAGGCATTAAAATTCACTCAGCTCCTGAGTTAAACATTTTTGTTTTATAGTACATGCTTCAATTTTATGGATATTTCTTTCCACATAATATAGCAGTATATGTTGCAACTCAATAATATTGCTCAGCAGTATTAGTGGAATTCAAAATAGAAATCACTTTCGTTTTGACAGCCAGTATAATGAATTGATTGACTATTGCCAAATCTGTGAAGGCAGAAAGGGCCCTTTGTGATTTCAAAAATGCGTTTATTGATGTTTATGAGTTTTTTGGTAGTGTTTCAAATACTCTCTCACAAAAGATGGCTTTGTAATCAAGCTGTTTAAAATACATAATGTAGGATTTACCTTTATTCTGAGGTGCAGTTTTTCTGCAATAGACTAATTTTGAGATTTCTTTAGAATAGACTAATTTTAGATTCTTGCAGGAATCTTAAGGTATGATATTGGTGATACCATCATTTACTTTGAAGATTACAAAAACTAGTCTAGCAAAGCATAGGGATTTGGGGCAACATGTCTGTATTAAACACCAACTGTTTTTGCTCTATGCATGCTTGTTTTGCAGAGAATTTTAAGTATAATACTATAATCACAAAACGGACTGTTTTCAAGATTTTCCTTCACCCTGCACTTGACAGGAGTGAAACATATCCTTACTGTGCTGCGAAATGTCTCGTGGTGTTCTCTTAAACAGCATTAACATCCTGTGTGTGCTTCTTTCCTAAATTCTTTGTTCTGGAATAAACGGAAAATATGGCTTTTCTTTGAAATGATTGGGTATTCTGTTTCTCTTCTGAAACCTCCTTCCCTTCTACTTTATAGTTCCTACCACAGCAGCCAGCACCCCTGATGCCGTTGACAAATATCTCGAGACACCTGGAGATGAGAATGAACACGCCCATTTCCAGAAAGCCAAGGAGAGACTGGAGGCCAAACACCGTGAGAGAATGTCGCAGGTAAAGGTGATTTTCCATCCTTCAGCCCTACAATGTTAGGGAAATCTGGTCTTGCCTCTGTCTTGGAGTCTCCCCAGGGACCTCATGGCCAATGAATGTCTAGAAATGGGTGGGGATCTTTAATTTTAGCCAGATGTTTAAAGACATAAAGTTTTAATTTTAAATGTTTGCTGAAAGGGTACCAATTTTGGTTTTTTTGCATCCTCCTTGAGCATGCCACCTAAGAAACATCCGGGTATAGTAAGAATAGTAGGATTTTGTCAGCACAAATTAAGTTATGTGTACAACATTCTCAGTGGTTTTATTACTCTGTGTATAGAATAGTCCTGTAACCATGATGTTGTAAGTTAAAATCCCTTAAAATGTTCTTTAGTACACATGAATATTTGTGGATTAAATGCCAAATTATTATAACTTTGAACCTAACATGTCTTACAAAGCTAATTCATAGGACCATAGGAACTTAAAACCAAAGTGAGCTGCAGTGATCATTTCATCTAGTCCCATAAATGATAGATAATGTAACAGAGGTTCAATAGATTGGCTTCCCACTCTAGAACAAAGCCATGTAGGTAACACAGAGATGGCACCTGGAACCCAAGTGTTTCCTGCTCCTAGTACAATGCTCCTTTCACTACATCATGCTGCAAACCCTATTTTTTTAAGCAGGTTTTTTATGAAACAAGTTGAAAAATAACTTGTGTCCAAAACATGGTTAATTTATATATAATAATATCAACTACAATTTAAGCTATGCCTATTACCAGGTGCTGGATGTTGTATTAGAGTTAGATAATACTGAGAATTTTAGCCCTTTCTCAGGTTCTTCATTCAACAAATATGTATCTAGTACTTACTTGCCAGTCACTGTTCAGAACCTTGTAGTCTATACACTTGAGAGTGAATGTAGAAAACAAATAAAAGTCAGATTCAAAGAAACATAAATGAGTGAATAAAGAAAGATCTCAGATTAAAGTCAATCATTCTTTTTTGGTGTTAATATTCTGTGTAAATATCAGAAGACGTGACTAATTCTTGTCATATTTAGCACAAATACTTAAAAGTTCTCATGATAAACATTAAACAAGATTCATGAAACAGCCTGCCATATATTTTCTAAGATCATAATCAGTCTTTAGTAGACTGCATTAATCGGACCTTTTTATTTTCTGGAGATGTGACATCTGGGGCCTTACTAACCCTTGGGAGACTGCCTCTCCCTGAGTTAGCCAGTTCCTAGAGGTAGCAAATGACTGGCCTGTAGGCACACCTTTCGTACACAAACCCACCTATCCAAAACCCATACTCCCCAACTATCTTCTTTATCAGGCTCTTACACTCTGGGCCACTATCCGCTTGCCCTACTCACCCCAAACCAGATACCAGACAACTCGGGACAGCCTCTAAACCCCAGAGCCCACCAAAATTATTCAAACTAGCCAATCCTAAGCCTGTTTACCCTGCCTCACTCGTTCATTCCTGCAGAAACCACAGTAAAGGCTCCTGTCCACATTTTCCTCTCACTCCCACTGTCTCCTGACCAACCCTGGTGCTTCCCCGTGTCCCCCTCCACACCCCCCCATGGTGTAGCATGCCACCTCCTCTTGGGAAAGGTAACAAACCATCTTTTCAGTGGTAGTCCTCTCCGGATCTGTTGGCTTCGCCATACCTAAATAATAATAAAACCTGTATTTTAAAATATAGAACTACTAGTTTATCTAGAAATGCATGACACAATTACTCTTTTGTTTTGTTTGGTTTTAAAGATGAGTAACCACGGTACTTGAATCTACTTTGGAATAAGAACATTAAGGGGAAAAAAACTTTCATAATACTTTCACTCTGGACTATAATGTGCAGTTCTAGTTGCTGTGCATGATGAAAACTTAAAAGCAAGTTGAACTAGAAATCTAGTCGAATAGTTGAGGTTTCACCTGAAGCCAATTCTTTTGAAAAATGGGACTTTTCATTAGGAAAGACACAAGCTGGTAAATAATCATGGTTAACAAAGCATAGAGTGACTGTGAGTCCTACTTATTGCCCCTGCAGTGATGTGTTTGAAGCTTAAATCCTATCTCACTGCTTGTTTCTGAAGCTTTCAGAGCCTTCTTACTGCTCTAAAAATCCATTTTTGGGACAATGAAGTCCAAAGAAAGAATAATAACAAAAATAAACATGGCGCTTAGTTTGGCATTTCCAGTGCCTACTCCCGTACCCCAACCCTGTGTACCCTGACTCCTGTCTTCTTACTTCCTCTCCCACCCCGGCTGCTACCACCATCACATCAGCAGCATTAAACTGCGATTCTTGTTTGGACGCTCCGCTCAACATAGGCTGAACTCATCTTGGACTTCGCTTTGCTCTCCGAGTTGACTTCTGGAAAGATCCTCCCACTCTTGTTCACATTGGCAAATCTCACCAATCCCCTATACCCCACGTAGTCCTCAGAATGGGACGATGGGTCATTCCTCTTTTCATTTATCTCAAATATTTGTTCCTCAGTTTTATTAGTGATTTTTTGATATATGTCTTCTCTCTCCAACTAGATTGTAAATTTTCAGTCCCTATAAGTTTATATAAGGCAACTTACTAACCTCGCATTTCTTTCGTAGATCCACTTAAATAGTCATTTTTTTTTAATACAAGTTCAGAAATTTTTCTCCAGTATATTTTGGTCATTTTGATCCTATTAAGAATACTGATTTGAAATACTCTACTAGTTGCAGACACTAGAGATCTCTCCTAGAATAATAACTTTACTTTAGCACATCTGTTTAACCCATAACTTAGTTCATATAAGTTTTGATAGATTTTCTCATTTTGCAGTCATTTGCTATATCTGAGATGTCTTAAGGGACGTTCTCCGGGAGCAGAGTTGTCTGCTAGATTCCGGTGGTTATAGGCAAGAGAAACGCCTGAGATCAGAGTTTATCTTCATAATCTATGGTGCTGAATTTTGGGGAGTGTTTGACTTTGAACTTGCCTGCCTCTTAAATCTCTCTGTATTAGTTGTCATTTTCTCTGCATGAAACAGCCAAGTCTTTGAGGATCCATAAATCTGGATGATACTGATACTTCTGTGTGTGCAGTGGAAAATTGCTTTATCAGAATACGGGGAGCAGCTGCAAAGTCTAGATCCTGAGAATTTTTAGTTAAAAAATTTTAGTGTTTTTAATTGATTTTTAGTAGAGTTTTTATTTCATTTTTTACAAATACAGAGGATTTGGGGGGTTTTTTTGTATTTGGGGTTTTTTATTTGTTGTTGGGGCTCGTGATCACTCTAAACTTACAGATTTCTGTTATGTTATGAGTAGTATCTAGCAAATATTAGAATCTAAACAGTCTATAAATGCTTATATTATTATATATTTACAATAATTATATAATATATTTATATATTATATATATTTAAATATATATAAGTATGAATTTAGCAGTTTTAACATATCCTTAAAATGAAGCTCTTCAAAATGAAAGTTGACCTTTCTCTAAATTTATTATTTTTAATATAAGCGTCAACATCTTAGTAACAGCCCTTTTTCCTGTCACCAAATATAAATAAACTTAGCTTACCTGTTGGGTCTGCCATTTTTTAGTGGGAAATTGGGCCATAGGGGGCAAAAGGATGGTCTTTAGAGCCACGAAGATCTTGGTTTATATCCTTCTTCATCCATTTTTTTCCTGCATGACCTTGAACAGGTAACTTACCCTGGTCCATAAAATGGGGATGACCATGCCTGATCTCGCAGGCTGTGGTGGGGAATCGATTAGATGAGATAGATTTTGTAAAGCACTTAATACAGGGTCTGATATGCAGCAGGTCAGCGGTAATGTTATCTCTTATCAGTGTGCCTCGGTGGAAGCCATCATTCAAAGAGAGTTGTTGAGCCTATGGTGTGTGTTTTTACTTTTCAGTAAGTAGGCCTAGCGTGATGGTATAGGTGATGGTATAGGTTTAATTTGTGAGGGTGTAGGATATTATTAAATTGCTCTGAAAATCCAAATTTTATTTCATTTCTATAGGAATGCCTATTTTCAATTCATTAGCTAAATAAATCTCCTTCATTATTCCATGGATTCCCCTGCTCAGAGCTGAAAGTCCAGGTTCTGAATATACAAAGTGAGATGGTAAAAATTTTAATGTAATGCAGGAAATCAGTTTTTCACATTCCAATTAAGACATTTGACTTCTCTCTCAAACCAATTTTAAGATTCCTTGCCTGAAGAATTCGTGGTAGAATACCACCACAGTGAACATTCTCGAAGCAGGAAATTGAAATATTTTTATTGCAAACCTTATCTCATCTATAAAGCAAAAGTAGTCTTCAATAGCCCCCTCGCCACAGGTGCCCTTCATTAACTCTTGGAGACACCAGAGCATCTGAGGCCATGTGTTTCTTCTGTGTTCTCTTCTTGTTCATGAAGGCGGGGCATTTTTCCTAATTTTGCTGTGAACTTTTTAGGTTATTTTTTACATGCTCTTCAAGTGTAATAGAAAATTCATTCCATCCTATTTTCTGCATAATTTCATGAAAACAACATGGGGAAGCTTGTCTTGAATCTTATATAGCGAATTAATGCTAATAGACAATAAAGTATCTAATTAAAAACCCATATGGTGATTTAATGGGGTATTATCTCATACAACTTTTCTACCAATAGTTATTTATTCCAAGGTTCTTTTTTTATGCGATCTTGAAGGACGTCAGAAAAATCAATTCCTTAGGGATAAATACCTATAAATAACAGGCTCTTACAGTACAGAAATCAAGTTCTCTCATGCTTTGGAAGTCCACAGGTATGCAAGTACATATCTATCAACACACTGATCTTTTGCTTCCTTGATCTTTCTGTTTTTTATTTTACCTAGCTCAGGTACGAGTTGCACTTAAAAAAAATACTGCTTGACAGCAAGTAGTACACTGGAAAAGGAAAAGGCAGCCATAGGTGGTAAGAATCCAAGAATCGTTTTCGTCCAACAAGATGCACAGCCGCAGACGTTTTTCCTCTTCACGTTCAGATCAGTGAATGAACTTGTCTCCGGGAAATCCTGGGTGAACATCAAAGATGAGAAGAGGAAGCTTTATTTGCCTACAAAACAGATTAGCCTGGTTACTAAATTAGCGTTACTTGCCAAGAATACTTTTTGCTACATTCCGAACATTATAGTGTATATACTCTCTTGGGATTTCTGGAGGTATTTAGGATATTCTTTACAGTTCATGATATGAGTTGGCAAGCAAAAGGCCCTAATTACCCATCAGTTCTTTAATGGGGTGGATCTTAGGATTTTAACAACAAAAGTCTTCTTTTCCTGAAGTCTTCTTTTGCTTCCTTCATCATGTACTTCTTTTTGGCACTTTGTTCATGGAATGTGTACACAGGCATAAAATGTTATATATGCTTTTTTCCCGCCATACTATTTGAAACATAGACAGTTTGAAATTTTATAACTTGCTTTCCCAAAAGACTAAAACCAGTGCGTTCAATTTAATGTTGGAAAACTTTGTTCAGGAAATATATGCCTTTTATGAATCTTTGACATTTGTGCACCTCAAATAAAAGACTTTCAGCCATTTCTCAGGAAAAGAAAAAAGACCAACTTTGCTTCAAAGGGCTATATTCCTGCAATAAACATGAACATTTATGTTTAATATGCTGCTATGATAGATTGTTTACATTTTAGTGGGACCTGAAATATTATTGAGATAGGAAGGGAATGTGATAATTTTTTTAAATGTCTAAAATGTCAAATATAGAAGAAAAACATAATCATCCATCGTATTAAATCTGTATTTGAAAAAAGAACTGATGATTTTAAATTCAAATGTTTTCTCATTTTGTAGGTCATGAGAGAATGGGAAGAGGCAGAACGTCAAGCAAAGAACTTGCCTAAAGCCGATAAGAAAGCAGTTATCCAGGTAAAAGTCCTCCTCCGCCAGGCAGCACGTGCCAGCAGCCCCTGTTTGTTGAGTGTCTGCAAGTTTTCCATCATCTGCTGGAACCTCATACATGATTGTTCATATACCCATCGTCTTAGACTTGCTAATCGTTGTCTAGTAATTGAATTGCTTAAACCCTGCCTTGTATTTGCTCCCAATTAACTCAAGTAATAATTCATTTCCATAAAACTCGTCTTGTTACTTGCAGTCTACTTTTTATCAATAATATATCTTTTTGGTTGCCGTAGTCTTCTGCTACTTCTTTCGCTGGCAAAAATTACATGATAATTAGGTTTTTGACTGGAACGCCCCTCAAAATTGTTTTAAGTAAACCGTGAGATTATGATGGTCATTTTCTTAAATTAAAGTCGTTTCCGTAAGAGAGGAATTTTTTTTTAATACGCAATGTAATTTAGTTTCCAGAATACAGAAATTTATCCTACGTTATGGTTAGTCAAATCAGTCTTCAGGGACCATATAAAAGAGTGACTTAGAATGAGAAATTAGGTTTGGGGATGGAGTGCAGGGAAGGGAGGTAACCCATAAAACATGCTGAATTAGTCAAAATCTTGGAGCGACTGTGAAATTTTTTAATAGAATAGAATATGATCTATTTTAAAAGACTTGAATTTGCTACCCCGTCCTACTTGTTCATCCTACTTGCACCTGATTGACACGTGCATGTGTCTGCGATGGCAGCATTTCCAGGAGAAAGTGGAATCTCTGGAGCAGGAGGCAGCCAACGAGAGACAGCAGTTGGTGGAGACACACATGGCCCGAGTGGAAGCCATGCTCAATGACCGCCGCCGCCTGGCTCTGGAGAACTACATCACCGCGCTGCAGGCTGTTCCCCCTCGGGTAGGTGTTGCCTCACAACTCACTTCAGAGTACAGCACAGACAGTAGGGGTGGGGGCACTGGGGACCATAAGAAAGAAATCTGGAGAGATGCTATGAGCACTGTTATTCACAGGTTCAACCTCCTTCCATCCCATCTTGCAAGTTAAAGGGTCACTGGCAGCTGCCTCCACAGGGCCGTCTCAGCACAGTAGATACTTACACCTTTCTACCGAGAAGTCGGACAGGCATCCCAGGGACTCAAAGTGCAAGATATACTTGATTTGATATTCCTGAGGCGATGACAATTCCTGACATGGTTGAAGTCGTGGAACCACAAAAGCTAGAAGGACTTTAGACATAACCTAGCCCAGCCCCCTCCTCATGTTAAGCGGTGTAACTGAGGTCAAGAAAAGTTGAATTTGGCTGAGTTACAAGGATTTTTACTGGACCCACAGGAACTAGAACTCAAATTTCCTGCTCAGAGCAGTGGCCATATTCTCTGGAGGGAATGACATGACATCAGCATCAAGGAGTCTTATTTGTGGTTTTTAATGATTAATGCCCCCAAAGGCTTACCAAGCAATGAAGGAATAAATTTCCCCAATGAGGCTTCTTGGGATAGTTTACTTTGGGCATAGGGAATGTTCTGAGTATGAGTGTGGACATTATGTCTACTTGTTCTGTCCATTATTGAGCAAGGGATATGACATCTCTGATGATAACTGTGGATTGGTCTGTTTCTCCTATGCAGTGCTATCAGGTTTTGTGTATTGTGAGGCTCTGTTTTTTTGGTGCATAAACATTCAGGGTTGTTATGTCCTCTTTGGCCCCCTGATCATTATGAGATGACCTTCTTTGTCCTTGGTAATATGTTTTGCTCTGAAATCTACTTTGTCTAATATTAATAAAGCTAGTTGAGCTTTCTTTTGATTAATGTTAGTATAGGGTAGCATTTTCCATCCTCGTACTTTTGTTTAACTGATTTGTCTTTATATTTGAAGTGCGTTTCTTGTAGGCAGCGTGTAGTTGTGTCTTGCTTTGTAATTGAGAAAACTGTGTATATTTAATGAAATTATTGATATGATATGGCTAAATCTATCATCTTGTTATTCGTTTTGTTTATTCCATCTGTTCCTTGTTCCATTTTTCCTCTTTTGCCACCTTTTGGACTAATTGCATATTTTTTAGTATTCTGTTTTATCTCCTTTGTTGGCCTTTTAGCTATAAGTCTGTATTTTGTTATTTTGGTGGTTGCTTTAGGGTTTATGGAAAACGTTTTTAACTTTTCACAATGTTATCACATCAGTACAAGTGATACTATACCACTTCACATATATTACAAGAACCTTGTGATAGAGTTCTTCTGTGTCTCCTCTCCCAGTCTTTGGGCTGTTGCTGTGTTGCTTCAATACTGCATTATTGTTATTTTTCTTTAAAGAGTCAGTTATCTTTTAAAGAGTTTTACATACTAAGAAAAATATTTATATACCTATATAGTTACCGTTTCTGGTGCTTTTCATTCCTAGTGTAGATCCATTTGGAATCATTTTCCTTTCACCCAAAGAACTTCCTTTAAAACTTCATTCAATGCATGTAGATTGGTGAAGGGTTCTTTTGCTTGGTACGTCTGAAAATATTTTTTTTTTCGCCTTTGCTTTTGAAAGACATTTTAGCTGGCTATAGAATTCTAAGATGAAGTTTTTTTCTTTTACTACTTTAAAGATGATTCTCCATTGTCTTGTTTTCATTGTTTCTAACAAGAATACGGATATCATCCTTTTCTTTATGTCTCTGTAAATAACATGTCTTTTTTTACCTGACTACTTTTAAGATTTTCTCTTTATTACTATTTTTGAGCAATTTGATGATGATGCACCATAGTGTATTTCAATCTGCTGTTAATCTCATTTGGCTGTTTTTCATCTCAGACATTGTAGTTTTCACATCTGGAAGTTCAATCCAGGTTTCTGTTTTTTTTTTTTTTAATATCTTCCATATCTTCACTTAACTGTTTGAACCTATGGAATGCATTATAGTTACTTTTAATATCCTTGGTTGCTACTTCTAACATCTGTGTCAGCTTTGGGTCAGTTTTGATTGATTTTTCTTTATTGTGTGTGTTATTTTCTTGCATCATTTCATGCCTAGTAATTTTTTATTGGTTGTTAGACATTGTGAATTTTACCTTGTTGAGTGCTGGGTATTTTTGTACACCTATAGATATCCTTGAGCTTTGTGCTGGAATGTAGTTAAATTACTTGGAAACTGTTTTATCCTTTTGGGTTTTGCTTTTCAGATTTGTTAGGTGGGATCAGAGTAGTTATCAGCCTCTGGCTAGTTATCCCCCTCTACTGAGGCAAGATCCTTCTGAAGTAATCTACCACAAAACGTTGTTTTCCCGCCTGGATGATGGGAACAGGTACTATTCCTGACCTTCTGTGACTGCCAGACACTGTTACCTCTAATCCTTTTGGACATTTTTTTACCCTGGCCTTAGTCACTTTCTTTCACATGCATGTGCTGATCATCACTCAGCTACAGTCTCAAGGGGTACTGTCTGGTAATCTCTGGGTTCTCTCTCTGAGCAACTCTCTCCTCTCTGGTACTCTGTCCTGTAAACTCTAGCCACCTTGGTCTCACCAGACCCTCATTCAACATCCTCAACTCTGGGAGTCCACCAGGCTCTGCCTGGGTTTCCCCATCCAAAGCCACAGCCCGGAAACTCAAGGCAGTAAACTTCGACAATCATAGAGCTCACCATATTTGTTTCCCATTTCTTAGGGATCCCTGTCCTTCACCTGATGTCTAATATCTTGCAGAAACATCGTTCCACATATTTTGTCCATTTTTTTGTTTTGTTTTAGGCAGGAGGATAAATCTGGTTACCATTACTTGAATCTTGGCTGGAAGTGACAATCTAGTGTACGTTATGTAACTAAACCAAAAATCGCCCACTTACACTGGTTCACCATTTTGATCTTTCTTTCTATGTTAAAGTTATAGTGCAGACAGCTGTGAGGAACCATAAAAGAGCTTCTGGTACTCTTCCAGGTAGCAGGATAGTATTGAACCTGTTCTACAGATGACATCACTGAGATTGAGTGGCTGGTCCATGGTGACATCACTAGTAAGGGACAGGGTGGGGCTGTAAACCACAATTGACCACTGCAGCGCCGTCTTGCTAGACCATACTTCCACTCTGAACAAAAAGCTTTTGAGAAAGAATATTCACATTAGCATTTTAATTTCATTCAGAAAAAAATCTCTCTCCTAGCACTGCTCAGTAAAATTCTGTTTATATCTCTTTAGAGAAAAAAATTCCTTGGTTTCTCTCTTTTTCTGCAGGACCTGCCTTTCAGGGTCTGGACATCGGGATCATTTGCCAGAGCAGGGGAGGGTGGTGGGTGTTGAGGCCAGAATCTTAATAGCTGACATTTAGTGAAGCGTTCCAGCTGAAAGTCCAATCTCCGATGTAAGATCCTTGTTAAATGGTCATTGATAGAGCTAAAAATAAGATGAGGACTGAATGGAGTCTTTAACAATTGCACATTTCAAATCTTTTGGTTCAGTCCCATCAGCCACCACAGGAAAGATAGTCACAAGAAGAATGTTTGCCCAAGCTTCATGTACTATCAAAGGGATAATTTCAGATTGGTCATAATCATGTTTATTCTGGGCCTGTTGATCACTTCATGTAGAATTAGACCACATGTTTATTTGAAATAAAAATTAAAAACTGGATTAGGAAGAACTATTTTACTGTCCAAAAAAATCAGATTGTTGTCGCTTGATCCAAGGATTCCTGTTGAATTCTTACCTAGAAATGCATAAAACTCTCCCATGTAATAAAAACTGGGGCTGGATAGTCACAGGCCTGCAATCTTGGCATTACCTGCCATTTTTGTTAAGTTACCATCTTTGTCTGAGTGTTTCATTTAAATTTTCACATATGGCTTAACATGACACTTAGCTCGGCACCTTGGAAAATGCGAGAAAATTCTAAATCCCTTCTTGAGAACTTTTATATGTTGCCTTTGAAAGGCATAAAACAAGAGCTTGCCAGTTATTATCTGAGGAAGGTCATGTCTTACTTCTATTTGAGCTATAAATAAATATTTCTGAGATCTTCATATTTAACACACTGCCGGGAAAATATGAAATATTCCGTAAATGTTAGTTGCATATAAGGAATGAATTAGTCAAAGTGATTTTTCTACTATCAGCTATTGTGTGTCTGATATCACCTTCAGAACAATTAGCCCCTTAGCCCTGACCAAATCTACCATCCAGTCCCAAACTTCTCAGACATAGGATTCTGAAATAACATGGATTGTTTTCACGCAGTCTCGTTGAAGCTCAGGTTTAATCCGTGCTTTTATCTATATTTTTAAACCCAAGCTTGGAAGTATCATGAAATGATGTTTTTGTGCAACTAGAATTCCTTGCTCTACTATGAATTTCTGTTGTGAGTCCCTGTGTCTGTGTGTGCTTTCTCTTCTGAATTTCCTTTTTAGTTAATTACATGCCTACTGTCTGATACACTGAATGGCCAAACTAAAAGTGCGTTGTTTGACTCCTATTTAGAAATATATATATATATATTTGGTTTAAATAAATACTTTGAATATTATAATAGTTAAATAATAGTTAAAACAGCTTTACTTTCCCTAGGAATAAAAATAAAATACTTGTGTCTTTGCACTCAGGATAAACTCTTAACTCTCTTGAGGGCTAGTGACTCTTCTAAGGACCAGCCCCTTGAACTTTTTCACTTTCCTAAAAATTTCCTTGGAAAATCAATGAGTTACACTTTTTTTTCCCCCAAGAAAAGTTACAAATTTCTTTTGAAAGTTACATCACACATGGTTAACTTCCATCACCCTTCGAGGCCACTGAGCTACCAAACTTTTTAAGTACTACTTAAAGCTAACCTGTCGTCTTTTATCAACCAGCTATCTACAGTTGTGTGCTTCTAGTTTGTTACTTTATCCGAGTTCATATTCAAGCAACTCATGGCCTCATGAAATTTGAGCTAAATACTCTCTGGGCCTCTTGTAATTGTCAGGATTCTGCTTCGTAGATGGAGAAAAGACAGCGATATTGCCTGGCTGTTCAACATTCTTTGTAATCTAAAGAGAAATTAGACTTAAGTAGGATCCCGTACAGTTAAACCAAAGTCTGGATAGGAATTTCTGTTTAAAATAAACTTTCCATTGTTGGCTTAGGTCTGGAAAAGCTTAGGAGCGCCTAATTAGTAAGAATTGAAATGTTTTAAAGATGAGAGAGAAATAACCAAACCTTTCTTTATAATTCTGAGATTTTTGGTGTCTTTACAGATACTTAGTCTAAATCTTCCATTAGACAACATCATATTTTCCTGACTTCAGCAACTTTTAAGCATTTTTAAGTGGCAGTGAGAATAAGGAAATGTTTTTGTGTGTATCCAGCTGTCTGTGTGCCAGTAGTGTTGTTTGGTTTTTTCCATTGTCTCATGATTAGATCCATTTTATCCACACTAAAATTAATTCCATGCTTATATCTACTGCTTCGCACTCAGACTCTCAACATTTATTTTTTTTTTTAATTTTTTATTTATTTTTTTCCCCCAAAGCCCCAGTGGATAGTGTATGTCATAGATGCACATCCTTCTAGTTGCTGTACGTGGGATGCGGCCTCAGCATGGCCGGAGAAGTGGTGCGTCGGTGCGCGCCTGGGATGCGAACCCGGGCCGCCAGCAATGGGGCGCGCGCACTTAACCGCTAAGCCACGGGGCCGGCCCCAATAATTTTATTTATTTATTTTTTCCCCCCAAAGCCCCAGTAGATAGTTGTATGTCATAGCTGCACATCCTTCCAGTTGCTGCATGTGGGACACGGCCCCAGCATGGCCAGACTAGCGGTGCATCGGTGCATGCCCGGGATCCGAACCCAGGCCGCCAGCAGCAGAGCACGTGCACCCAACCACTAAGCCACGGGGCCAGCCCAGCCTCTCAACATTTAATTGAGCAAAAATAATTTTGGCAGTTTCTTTAGCACCAGCACCCTTTCCTTTCTCATTTCTGAATAGTTTAGCCGAATGTTAAATTTTGCTGAGATTCCTGACAACTTCTTCATAGAATTCTTTGGTAGAACATTAGTATAATGATTTGTGAGACTTATCCTTAAGGAACATGGTTTTGTTCCTATGTTGAGATTTTGGTGACTTCCATTTGGTGAATTCTAGTAGCAGGGCAATAAATATTCAATAAGAAGCAGCAATCATTGGAGAAAAATAAGAACAGCAATTATTGGCTGTTCAGTGGCAGGCAAACTAGTGATGCATGAGGAGGTGCCAAAGAAATCAATTTTTAGCCAATATGGGATGTCAGTTCTAATTAAATCAGTCTTTAGCCAACACGAATGTTGGTGTAACTATGTTTTCTAAAGCAAAAAGAAATTGAGGTTATTGGCTATTTTAGTTTTTATGATATTGCTAACTGCCCTTTTCTCTACAACCCATCATTTTCTACTGATTACTTTTGGTTGCAAAAGAAATATGAAGCATTTATGGAATGTATGTAGATAGCATATATCTCCAAGTTAAATTTGATACATCTGCATCTTAATATAATGGATGGTAAATAAGTTAAAAATTATTTCCTGAGTTCGTAATATGTGAAGGCATTGAGAGAGATGAGTACTAAGGCGTTTAAGACATTCTATCCTCAAGTTTCGAATGTAACCAAAATTTTGTAACACTGATCAGAATGTACTTAAAGACTGCTAGATTGAAAATCATCAATGAGAGATGTAAATAATTATCTCATACCTATGTATTTATTATTTATTCATTCATCATTCATTTATTTTTAGTGATTTGTATAAATTAGTGAGCACAAGGGAACGCATTAACTTGAGAGCTTTTAAGGACAGACCTGGTAACAAACAATGGACGGAAAGGAAAACAGGAGAATTAGCGTTTGTTGAACAAAATCCTATAAACTGTTCTGAGTGGTTTGCATACTATTTCGATAAAGCCTCTCAGTAGTACCTCTTTACCTTGCTTTGAATCTTGACCAAGCTCAATAGACAGATCTTGCTAGAGACCAGCGGGAAGTGTGTAACCAGAGACACTAGTTTTTCTATGTTTAATTGAATTAAGTTAAATAGAAAACTAAGAAGTATGTAGGAAAGGCATTAGCTTGAAAGCTGTCCTGTGCTTCTGAGGCCATATTCCTCACCCAGATTCCCTCCATAGCAGAGGCCCTCCTAGTCACCGCCTTCCAAGTCGGAATAACTCTTCATAGGATCCTGTCAAAACATATAGCACCAGCATGTCATATTTCATTTCAGCAAAAATTGCATGTACATATTTATATGTTGATATGTATTTTTATTTCATCCTTGGAAGTGAAAACCATTATGAAAACATAAATATTTAGTTTTTTTAGGCAAATGCATAGCACATGATTTCATGATCCTGTGGTTACTTACCTGTCCAACGTTAGAGATATCTGCCTTACAGAATACATAGCAGCAAAGGATCTTCTCCCTACAAACATGTGTGCCTTCACACAGAATTACGCTTGGGTTTCAAGGAGTTCACTCATTTTGTGAATCTCATCCATGGATCAGTTTAAAGATCCTAGGTTATATTTGGATTTTTATAAGCTTTATCTTGAGTTTCCTTATGTTGATGTTTCTAATAGGTCAAGGCACCATGGTTAGGTAGAGTATGAGGAGAGGGTGAAATTAAAAGAAATGTAAATGTACATATCTTTGAACATGGTAACCAGTTAGAGGATTTGTGAAACAAAAATGCCAAAATTCAAGTATGAGTGTGCAAAATTAAAGCATATTGTTGTAACACTGTTTTAAAAGTCAAGAATATGTCACAATTTGCATTTGTCGGATGATCAGACCGTTTGACCAATCTTTCCAAAGGTATGTGGTATTTGAAAACATTTTTTGTTTATGATTTCTTCTGTAAGTCTGTGGGATTTGCCTTCTGGGTTGCATTAATAATCTTTTTCATCGTTAAGAGCTTCAGCATGTTTCGCTGCTTGACTAAACAAGAATTGAAGAGGTATAAGTCCAAAAAGTTTCTGGGCCTTCTTTGGTCTCAAATCAGCTGATCTAAGCTCTATATCCAATGTTGGTCCAAAAGCATAAGTCATGGGTTTGGGTCAGGTCCTAAATTTCAATTCTGTATGCTGTCTTCACTAATTTATAGCTGTGGTCTGTGAAACTAAAGGAAAAGCTATTTCCTCTGCTCTCAGTATTCTGACACCAAATATGTGGGGGTTTTTCCCTCACATTAAATAATTCTGACACTAACTACCCGTCGTTACCCACAGGTTAAGGGCTCAGTCCTACAAGAGTGCCCCCCCACTTCAGAAGCCAATCACAAGCCCCAGATTTTCACCAGTATTTCTGACTGACCAAGTGTAAATCGGGGGTTCCTGTGACTCACTTCTTGGGTTTGATAATTTACTAGAACAACTCACAGAACTCAGATAGATGCTTTACTTAACTGTTAGCGATTTATTATAAAGGTTCGAATTCAGGAACAGCCACGTGGAAGCGATGCAAAGGGCAGAATATCGGGTAAAGGGTGTAGGGTAGGGTATAGGGTAAAGGGCATGCCCTCTCTGGGCATGTCACTCTCCTGGCACCTCAGTGTCTTCACAGGATGAGGAAGCTCTCCGAACCCCATTGTTTAGCATTTTTGTGGAGGTTGCGTTAAGTAGACATAAGTGGTTAAATCATCGCCGCTTGGTGATTGAACTCAATCTCCAGCCCCTCTCCTGTCTCTGGAGGTCAGATAATGGGGCTGAAAGTTCCAACCCTCTAATCACATGGTTGGTTCCTCTAACAACCAGTCCCCATCCTCTGGGAGTCACCTTGTTAGCGTACAGAAAGACAGTCTGGTCTCTCCAAGGGGTCTTAGAAGCTCTTGTGTTGGGAACCAGGGACTAAGACCAAATATTATAACAAAAGATGCTCCTGTCACCCAATCACTCACTAAATTACAAGAGTTTTAGGAGCTCTAAGTCAGGAACTAGGGGAAGAGACCAAATGTATTTCTTATTATGTCACAGTAACCAAAATCAATTATTTCTGAGAACTAGAAAAATATCCCCCCGAAAATTATGAAACCTACCAGATTTGACAAAAGGTCACTAATTTATGAGTGACAGGATTAAAACCACCCTTATTTTCTACTTTTTTTTTTTTTTTTGAGGAAGATCAGCCCTGAGCTAACATCCATGCTAATCCTCCTCTTTTTACTGAGGAAGACCGGCTCTGAGCTAACATCTATTGCCAATCCTCCTCCTTTTTTTTTCCCCCAAAGCCCCAGTAGATAGTTGTACGTCACAGTTGCACATCCTTCTAGTTGCTGTATGTGGGACACGGCCCCAGCATGGCCGGAGAAGCGGTGCGTCGGTGCGCGCCCGGGATCCAAACCCGGGCCCCCAGTAGCGGAGGGCGTGCACTTAACCGCTAAGCCACGGGGCCGGCCCTCCACATTTTATAGTAGAGTATCAACACCCATCTTTAATTCCCAGGTTTGCCGTTTATATAACCTGTAACTTGGAACGAGTCACTTAATTAGAAGGATTCTACCTCCTCCGTCTGCAGTTTGGGGTTATTTGTTCTATTCTTTTACAATTAACATTGTTCTAGCTTTTATTAGCCATAATTAGAAAAACAAAAGGATTAATTAAGGTTGAGATGAGGTTGTGAAATAGAAGGACATCTTCCTCCCAAAGAAGATAAAAGAGTGTTAGGATAGAATATATAGAAGCTTTGGTCCCTTGTCCCTGTTAGGAATTCACTTGCTTCCATGGGGAGGAGGGAGGGGAAGGGAGAGAACTTTAGGTTTGCCTTGATGCTGCTGTATTCTGTTACAACACAAAGCCAGAGCCAAATAGTAATCTTGATATGCTGGGAAGGGATGTAGCTAATGCCTCCATATCATTAAACCTTGAGAAACACTGAATAGGGGCAGACGCGAGAATCTACTGCCATTTTGTCTGTTGCTCCGTCAAGACTTCTATGTTCAAATTGGGATAGAATTGTCATTTGCCTTCATACTCATTTTAAACTGCAAAAATCGTTTATGTGCTCTTCTGAAGAAAGGAATATGGATGAATTTTGCAGTGGACTTTAAAAATTTAGCTCAACTCCTAGCTTTAAAGACGAACACGGCTGTGATTCAAAGATTCCCATGGAAGCTTCCCGACTGTTAATTTTTTTTCAAATTTTTCTTACAGCAGGGAGGGAGCATGTGAAATGCTGAGGCCAACGTGGAAAATAAATTCAGCCAAGACCATCTCAAGCAGAAAGAGGTTTAGCTCTCTTAAGTGTGTTTTTTAAATCTGCACACAGGGATTTTATACATTCTACATTTGTATGCTCAAGATTTCTCAAAATCTAACGCGTGGAGCTGTGAAAATAATGGCCCTGAACCTATTTGTGAAAACAGAGAGAATTGGTTTTTCTTGATAGGTGATTAACTTCCCCCTTCACAGGGTTGGAAACCACTAGGGTGCAATTTAATGCTCCAGGAGAGGGTTTTCTGAATAAGTCCCTTGTGACCTGGAGAGGTTAGGGTGCTCCCCATAAAATGACTCATTTACTTCCTTCTTCTTGGCAGGATTATGCCTAGGGCTTTTCACAGCTCTTGACAGATCATTCTCTCCCATCAGGAAGTGGTTTAAGGCACAAGTGTCTACTATGATAAGTTGCCAGTTTTCTAGATGGAGCATAAAGCTATGGAGTGGGACAATACGGCTGAATAGTCAAGTTTTAATATACCTCCCACGGGAACCGTGGAATTAAAAGCTGCACATTCAGACCCGATTGGCATCGAGTCAGTCAAATGTGTGTGATTGATCCTAAGTCCAGGGGCACCACATTGATGAAATTGCGTGAAAGAACCAAGTGCAAACAACAATACATATGAAAAATGCGGAAATTAATTTTTTTTAATTACCTTTTGTAGGGAAAGACCATGAAATTTATTTCTAACTTACCTACATCAACCTGACATCAAAACCCAAGCCATAGGAAGATAAGCTATGACACCTTTTGAAATCAGTTAAATGAATCTTCTTATTGACACTAGTTTGAACATGCTGTAGAGTCTCTTAAAAATTTTCTGGGAAGTATTCCCTGTTAGAACAGCTCCCTTGAGGACCGCAGCACTCTGGATGGATAGATCGAGTAGTGTTGTAAAATTGGGAATGCATCTCTTCTTAGTAGAGACATGACTGTTTTCAACTCAGATACCATGAAGGGTGTATTTTACTGCTGTAACTACTTATGAAATTATATTCAACTCTAGGTTATATGTTAATTTAATTAACATTTTTTCGCAACCACATTGTACCAGGAACTGTGTCAGCAGCTAGAGATATGTTATACTCTTGTTCCGAGAGGGGAAAATGGTTAATGTTTCAAAATGTAAGTCTTCTATTTTCAGGTTAAGTCTAATCCATTTTAGAAATACCTACTCTTAATCCTTTAAGAACTTTCTCTTTGAAATGATTTTATAAAATACAGCATGATTGTGAAGTGAATTGAGTGCAAATTGAAAAGTGCCACATCAGATGCAGATAGATACTTTGTAATTACGAGCTAACTCGTAACTCTTTCAGAAACAATAGTGACAATAAAAAGGATTGGATATAATTAGTCCCCCTGGGACAGATCTTTTGCTTTTATTATCTCTATTTTTTGCTATACATTTTAATAATACGATTGGCATCCAATGCCAGTATAACCGGATTGTAGTATTAATACATAAAATATCTAAATTATGAAATGAGGGAAATTTGGCAGAAAAAAATATTACTAGTTACAGAAGATGTAAAGACTTGAGAATGACTGAAATTATATGCATAGAGGTTAAACATGTTTCTTAATCTCTACTTACTATCAATATCCTTATGATGAGCCGGTGAATTCTTATGCTTGTTTTTCTAATCATTTGAATAATCCTGTCTTAAATATAAGTATTATGACAATAGAAATAGCAGTTACTTTAAGAGAATATATTTCTATAGAGATAGCAGGTATTTTTTTTCCTATCACTTCTGTATGAATATTTCTCTGTTTTTAATTAAAATTTTAAGTTGTTCATCTTTGTCCTAGCATAATGAAATGAAACTCCCTAAACAATCAAGAGTCCCTTTTATTCTGCAGTACGTGATACAGCTCTAGAAATAACTGGTTTTAAACCTTGGGAATTTTGTATGCTGGCCAGAAGTTGTAAGGGCAATTATTCTTTATTTGAATGAAATGTGCGTGAATCATATACCAAGGTAGGGCTCTTTTTTTTTTAACCAAATGCAAGTGAAAGTATAAACACAAGGAAATGTTATCTGTTTTTCTTCCTTAACTAAAAGTAGTATTTGTTCCTGAGGTGTAGATGTTAACTGCCATTTTATTTGGTATGCTTTATCTGCCTACTCCAACATGCGAGCTAATCTGATTTTTTTTTTTCATTTCTAAGAATGATTCTTAGAAATGTGTTTATATGAATAAATCAATCAAGCAGAACCCTGTAATTCATTTATTGAGGGACACTGTAATGTCTTCCTGAATTATCTCACGTTCCGGGGCGTCGGCGTTAGGAAGAAAAGGCTTATGTTTATATAGAAGAACGCACAATGTGTATCTGAGCTCACATAAACAATGATGAGGTAGGTCATAGCTTACTCTGGGCTCATAGGACTCATCATCCTTGCAGAAGCTTTGTTCCCTGGTAGAGAGAGCAAAAGCCACACTGAGGCCTGGGGAATCACGAGAGCCTGGTGTGCCACTGTTTCCTTGTCAAGCTCTACGGATTCTGCGGGGGAAGTTAGGAATATATTTCTGAAGCATATAAAGAAACGTTGGTATTAAATGAGATGAGCGATGTTAAATACGTGAACGCAGTCACCATTTAATTTTCCGTAGACTTAGAACCAGAATCCATACATGTCACAAAAGCCTAACTTTTAACTAATACCTTTAATCTTTTTCCGGTAATCCTAAACAGATTAACAGAGTTCCTTTCTATCTTGGTATTTCTCTTCCCTCCATCTGACATAACAGCTGAAGCACAGCAGAGTGCCAGAAACCAAGGGCAGCAATTGAGAGATTGAACAGGCTAAATCTGGTGGGGCTTCTGCACAGTTAAAAGAGCGGATATTAGCATGTCCCAAAAGAATATTATCTGAGCTTATAAGAGCTAGAAATTCAGGCGAGAACTCCTTGAACAGAATCTCTTTTCTAGCCATTCAATTATTTCTTTCTGTTTTCAACTCTCTGAGTTACTGTGTAGAACTGTCTTTAGCTTGGTCCATTTTAGAGTTTCCTTGAAAGGCAGGATTACGTTCAGTGATAGGAGAACGGGCTCTGGAGCCGGAGAGCTGGGCTACCTGTTCTTGCTCTGCCAGTGACTAGTTCTGTAACTCGCTGTGTCACCAGCTACGTCAACTTCAACCTCCTTTGTGCCTCGTTTGCTGTAGCTGCTATTGCAGCTGTACCTCTGTCATAGGGTTGATATGAAGACTTGGTGAGTTGTTACTGTCGGCTGAAATAAAGAGTCTAGGTCGTGATATTGAAGGAGTTTATTCAGTAATCAACGTGAGGAGTTCAAACCCCGGGAAATAGTTCAGCAGAGTGCTCTGATGGAACTGCTCCAAGGGGTGTGAAGTTAAGTGCAGCTTATCTCTCTTTCACAAAACAGTGTACATGCAGGTAAGAGGGAAAGAAAAAAAACTTATGACTAGATTTCATATATGTCAAAAAAAAAGGGATAGAGTATATCTGGGCTTTTCTCTAGATTATACATTGAAGGCAACATAAACAAGAATTTCTTGGTTAGTCATCAAATGAGTTCAGAGATGCTGATGTTTTCTATGTGCGGAGGGAGACAAGGACCAGAGTCGTTAATTCTTCCCTCAATCTCTAAGAAATGCAGCTAGGAAATGTGAGAGCAAGCTACTCTTTATCTTTTCCTGTTGTGTGTCTGTCCAGCTGGCATCTTCAGTCATGAGGTGTGGGGCTGCGAGGTCATTTTGATGCAGGCTGAAGATGGCCCGCACGGCTGCTTCACAGGACAAGCATAGATTTTATTGTACCGACTTAAAGCCTATGTGGTTTGCTTGTTAGATTCTCCTGTTAGACCAGGGAGAGGGGTTCCAAAAATCTGTCCACAATGTGCATAAAGCACTTAAAACACAGTCGCGTTCATGTAAGTCAGTAAGTTTTGAGCTATTGCTTAGAGGAAAGAAAAGGTGGGAAAAGTTGGAGGCGAGGACTGAGCAGAAGAAATGAATGTGTGTTGAGTACCTGCTATGGACTAAGCATTATGCTGGGTAACTAACACGGAACATTTTTAATCCCCACGTACTCTATATGAAAGATAATGTTATCTGAACTGAACAGATGAGAAAATTGAGGCTTAGATAATTTTGAGAATCTCATTCATTTTACAATTGATGTTTATGGTAATAATCAGCACATGGGAATGTATGCTGTTTGTGGTGGAAGAAAAAGGGAGACCTAGATGGTACTTAAGAGAAATTACCTCCCATTCTCTAATTTAAGATTTAGCTTAATGCGCTAATGCCAAGGCCAATTTGGAGCCATTACAAGCTGGTTCGTATGCTTGGTTGTGACAATCCTTTCAGGATAAAATGCCTTATAGAAACATTTGTAGGTGATTATCTGCAAAGAAAAGAAAAATAGAAGAAGAAAAGAAAGTTATGATGAAAAGTAATGCTATGTTTAATTGAAATATTTTTTCTTTTATGAGCTTTTTAGAAATTTCTTTTTCTTTGAAACAATAAAACCTTTTCAAGAGAAAAAAACTGAAATACAGCAACTAAGAAAAGACAGTTAAGCCAGTCAGCTGCACAAGTAAGGGGCAGGGAGGGACATTATGGATAAATGCAATTAGCTGCAAGCCTTTCTGTTTGCAACCTTGGAAGTATAATTGCAGTAGAACTAGAGGGAATTTTTTAGGCTGGTGTTGAATAACAAGCAAGCATCAGGGGTATGTAATATCCTGATATTGCACAATCCTGCATATACAATATTTGTCACATTCAACAATAGTCAGCCTTTAGTTTTTGACCTTTTAAAAATTACCTTTTTAAAATTAGTATGTATAAACCTATCATTTTTTAAATATATATATTATAGATGTAACTTGTCAATTATTATCTCTCTCTACTTTTCTTCTTTGAAGATTTAAAAGACCATTCTCTGATTTGTAGATTCAACCAGATTTCATAGCGCAAATGAGAATTATAATGATGTGCTGCCAAAAGCTATGTTTCAAGCTGTGATGTCTGCCTTTTTTGAGATTGTGGAGAAGCACATATCTTCTAGGATAAAACAAATAGACAAGGCAGATGAGCACAGGTTTATTTTTTTTTAATTGTATTTATTTATTTGTTTTCTAAAGTAGGAGAATGTGGCCTGTGGAGGGCAGAAAGCAAGCAAGTACAGAGCACCCTCTCTGAGTCAAGCACTGTGTCCTGTGTAATTCTTGATAAAGAAAGACCAAATCTGGCCCTGAGGGATCTCAAAGTTGAAGAAGGCACTCAGAAGCATAAATAATTTCATAGACTGCGTGAAGTGCAATAATGGGGATGTGCATAACGTTTCATGAGATCACAGAGAAAGGGCACCATTTCCACCTGGGTTGTCAAGGAGGTGGCCCCTAAGTTAAGCAAAAGGAGGCGGGGAGGCACATCCCATAAAATACTGGAAACTCCCCCCCACCACCACCACACATACACACACATATACACACACCATCTCTGTGATTAAATTCTGTACCTTCCAACTGGTTTTCAAGGTGCCCATGACTCAGATTAATAATAACTAGGTTTGCCCAAATGGCCAAAATTCTATTCCTGACATGAACTTCCATAGCTGATTTTTTTTTGTTGTTTTAATGAAGAAGAAATGTGTATCTATGGAAATCATTTTACAAAATCACACAGAAGCATGCACACAGCAATGGGGTTGTTGAAGACAAAGGAGCCTTTGTCTTTTTTTATTAGAATGAATGTTCTCAAGGAAGACTGGAATAAAAATGAAATGGAACCAATTAGAAAAAAATAGAAACACTTAAGAAAAAAACTTAATTGTTGCTGAGAGAATTAGCATCTGATGGCGTAGAAAGAATTTAATTAAATTTCAAAGTAAAATAACTACAGTTTCGCCTTGGCCTTTCTCCTAGAAAATAAAATGTCTCTTAGAGCTTATCAGTTATTCCTTAGCCTACAAATTAGTAGTGGTTAAGTTGCCTATTATTTTTCTCATTTTGATTATTATACTGTTATATGCTACTGATAACGGGATTATTTGTGCAGCCTTACTGCTGAGATAGCCATTAAGACCATGCACATAGAAATGTAGTCTCATATATGCCCTTGTATATGTGGGTGGGAAAAGGCAAGGACCTAACTTAAATCTGACAGATCCAAAATCAACTCTCCATCTACAGCAGAATGCCGCTATTTAAAAGGAAAATGTTGATTAAGGAGGACAGTCATTATATATGTCAAATGCTAAATGCTCTTGAGGAAATAAAAAGTGGCCAACTGACTGAGTAATTACCCGTTAAGAAAGGAGTGGGAGAGGGGCCAGCCCCATGGCTAAGTGGTTCAAGTTCCATGCGCTCCACTTCAGCAGCCCGGGTCACGGGTTCAGATCCCAGGCACAGACCTACACCACTCACCAGCTGTGCTGTGGCGGTGACCCAAATACAAAATAGAGGAAGATAGGCACAGATGTTAGCTCAGGACTAATCTTCCTCGAGCAAAAAAAGAGGGAGATTGGCAACAGATGTTAGTACAGGGCAGATCTTCCTCAGCAAGAAAGAAAGAAAGAAAGAGAGAAAGGAGTGGGAGAATTGTTTAGAAGGGAGAATTGCAAAAAGATGACCAGGAATGCTTTCACATCAAGGGGTGAATCAGTGGGACTTGTGACCCAAGGAAGCAATATTTTGTGCAAACCTAAAAACATTTTTTCACTTTTTCCCCATAGCCTCGTCATGTGTTCAACATGCTAAAGAAGTATGTCCGTGCTGAGCAGAAAGACAGACAGCATACTCTAAAGCATTTTGAACATGTACGCATGGTGGATCCAAAGAAAGCTGCTCAGATTCGGTCCCAGGTAAGCACAGCATGTGATAATCGTCTGCAGAGTTGACAGACCCTTGTTCTTGGTCTTTGAGTTGGATCTTTAGGTATTCTCCGAGTAGCTATGAGTATTGTACCTCTTGGCAAGAGATCTTTAATACCTGGTAAATTCCAAAGGCTTGTCTTAGAGCAACATGTGGTTTGGCATATTCTGAATTACGAAAATAATAAGGAATATAAAAATCTTAAGGGTCTATGGCTACTGATTCTTAAGAAACCATTTAAAAAACTCTCATGACTAAAGTAAAGGGAAAAAAGGTTGTATAAACCAAAACCTCTAAAACTGGTTCAACTAAATTGTGACAGGCAATCATTAACTCCATTGGTACCACACTGCTTGGATATAATATGAGCTTAAATGAAGCCCTATAATGATAGATTTTATACTCCTCCATTCCCAAAGGTTGAAACCTGAGATCTACCTCTGGAAATCTGAAATTTTACATTTCCTTGAATAGAAGAATTTATATATATACATACATATATACATATATGTGTATATATATATATATGTATGTATATATACATATGTATATATACATATGTATATATATATGTGTGTATATATATATATGTATATATATATGTGTGTATATATATATATGTATATATATATGTGTGTATATATATATATGTATATATATATGTGTGTATATATATATATGTATATATATATGTGTGTATATATATATATGTATATATATATGTGTGTATATATATATACACATACACATACATACATATCTCTATCTGTATCATTAAATATCTAGTCAAATTGAAATATGTTTCTGTCTATTGGAAAATTTGCAAAGAAATATATTTAGGGCATCAGAGGTTATTTAGGGAGCCACAATATTAGGAATCAAAGTTGGGCAGAAAAGATCTTTTTAATTGGCTTTATATTTTATGGTTATAAGCATACAATATAATACAAAGTTTAAAGCGGTTCCAAATTTAGAGAAGAAAAAAAATAGGAGAACAAGAAAGATAAGGATGCCCGTTCAGGTTAGAAGTTCCGGCACCATATGGCTAGGTTTTATTTTGGAGGTTTGTATCTGCTTACAGTGCTTGGTAAGGAAAATAACTAGTTCTTACTCTGGAGATGATTTACCTGCACCTGTCCTCCTTTGATGTAGGTTATGACACACCTCCGTGTGATTTATGAACGCATGAACCAGTCTCTCTCCCTGCTCTACAATGTGCCTGCAGTGGCCGAGGAGATTCAGGATGAAGTGGGTAAGTAAGCTGTTGTTGTGATGCTGTGCGTATAAACGTATTTTTCCCTGTAGGAGAGAATCAGGGAACTGAGTTCATCTGCATCAGGAATCACCAGTGCTTTAATATGTGGAGGAGAAAAGAACAGATTCCCTTTTACGGTAAAACTCGAGAGGAATGGAATTAGCTCTCCCGTTAGCAATTGCATCCATTCTCAACTATGCATGCTTATAAGACTAGAGGAATGGAGCTTGACTCATGGTATATTTGTGTAATAATGAGCCACTTGTTATTGGATTATACTTGTCAGCAATTTTCCTCTAATTTAGTCCGTCTTGTACATATCATCTTATGATGCTTTGGTACTTTACACTTGAATAAAAACACCACTTTCTT
The DNA here is from genome assembly GCF_057802395.1 of Ceratotherium simum simum. NCBI lineage: Eukaryota > Metazoa > Chordata > Mammalia > Perissodactyla > Rhinocerotidae > Ceratotherium > Ceratotherium simum. The sequence continues at coordinate 19,234,202 of NC_141926.1, forward strand.
CATCCTTTAATTCTTTATTCCCATAATTTGAGGAGTGGCGTGATACCCCATTATACAGTGAAGGAGCTCAAACTTATAGGTCACTTACTTGCACGTCTCACGCGTATCTGAAGTAACACAGCAAAAGCACAAAACCGTGACATCTGACTTTGAAGTGATTGTTATGTTCGGTAAGTCACAACTTTCTTTGATTGCCCCCCAACCCCATAGCCATGAGTATTCTCTCAACCACACTGTTGTTTAAGCTTAATTAAATATGTGCCCACTATCTTTCATTAACTTTTATTTTGAAATCATCATACATTCACAAGAAGTTAGAAAAATAATACAGAGAAGTCCAGTGTACACATCACCCACTTCCTCAGTAGTAACATCTTAATAGCTATAATATGTCATAATACGCATCATAATACAGTCAAAACCAGGACACTGATGTTGTTGCCCCCTATTTTTGTGTCCCTACTTTTTCTAATGACAACTTTAATATTCGATATGATTAAGTTCTCCCATTTCTCTTTTTCTGGGAAAGGAGTCAAGTATCGCATAACATAATTCTCCATAAACCCGCAAAATGCCCATATTTGTTTGACTTTGTCCCACAAAAGTGCATAGATAGCAGTTATGCTAGTGAATCCTTGAACATAAAGCTAATGTATGTCTACTGAAGATTTGGTGCATAAACTGTCAGCAGATAAGGAATGTGTTTGTGATGCATCCCTCCCCATAACGAATCTTGCCTTTTGTTAATCAGGTTAGAGACAAATGCAGGTTATCTGAAATCAGAATACTCGAGATGTTGTAGGTGGGCATACGTGTTACAGGAATTCCTCCTTTGAATTGCCCGGAACACTGCTTGGCTCACTTTTTACATTTTTTGCCAGTGCTATTCTATTCTTTCTTTTTTAACTTAATGTTGCCTTGTGAGTGTTGATGGTATTCTCAAGTATTAAGCATATATCAGGTGATGATGGTCTGTTCCGTACTGTGTATTAATGGATGGAATCAAGTATACTTTAGGCTGCACACTGGGAAAAGAAACTTCATAATGTGTCATCTAAGCTTTTGTTCTAAAGGGAGAACCCAGTGTTGAGCATGATCTTAGGAGGATAGCCAGTTGAGTCTTCAGTCTCCACCATGGATTGAAGATAGGATTTCCTATTAATTTCTCACTCCCTTAAAGTTTCTTTAAGAAGTGAATAATACTTGTCAGATATATTTGTAAGATAGAAATTGGTAAGGAACCTTTAAAATACTGTATATTAAATAAGTGTAAGAAAGTCCTCCAATAAGTTGTAGAAGGGACAAAATCAAAGAAATCATCACATTCTTAATGAACTGAAGCTTATTTTCCAGATGAATGTGTTTTTGCCTTACAGCTATCTAATCAAGCTTATTTTCATATGTGACTTCAAGTGAGGTGTTGTCAGTAATACCAAACTATAGAAGAGTGAGCCATTGCAAAGTACTAGAAAGTTGATGACCAATATTTCAGTTTCACCCAGTAATTATGATTGAATTGTTCTAATTAAATTATCAGAACATTTTGTTCAACAAGATACTACTGAAAACAGTGACCACTGAGTCACACTTCCATGGAACAGATAGTGATTCAGATATCTTGAGTGTTGCAAAATGCCCAAGGATAGGGCTACACAGTAAACTTCAAATCTCAGTGACAGGGAAGATATTCAGATCATTAGAATCATGGAATTTTTTTCTTAAAAAAAAAGGAAAGCTCACCTATTAAGTTGGATTAAGAGCATGTTATTTTTAAAAATATTTTTGTCATTCTAAATATGCTAGATTCCAAATCCCGAAAGATAATCTTTTTTTTTTTAATTGAGGTCATATTGGCTTATAATATTGTGTAAATTTCAGTTGTACATTATTATATTTCAGTTTCTGTATAGACTGCAACGTGTTCACCACCAGTAGTCTAGTTTTTATGTCTTCCTTGCCTCCATTTTTAAGTGGCCCTTTTCTATAGAAAGAGAAATGTGGATTAATGAACTTCCATTAATTAGACCTGTGCACCATTTGGGCTCCTAACCACAAAGCTGAAGAGAGCTCAGTGGGGAGAATGGCTTTTCTGGATTGAGCTTAGTTTTCTTCTGTAGTTGTTCTTCATTTGAAGGGACACTTAAAAATAACTCACTTTCAGAGCAGGAATATAGATAAAACAAGATTGGCCATGGGTGCTAAGTGTTTGAACTGAGTGGTGAGTATTTAGGGGTTCTGTGTAGTATTCTCTTTACTTTTGTATATTTTGAAGTTTTCCATAATAGAAATTGTTGTTTCCCAGCTTACTTTCTAAGATCTTCACAGATTTCTTCCAATGTGTGTCTTGTACACATAATAGATCCCGATTAAAGATTTTTATTTATTCATTTTTTTTCCCCCCAAAGCCCCAGTAGATAGTTGTATGCCACAGGCTCACATCCTTCTAGTTGCTGTACGTGGGACTCGGCCTCACGTTGGACGGAGAAGTGGTGCCTCGGGGCGCGCCCGGGATCCGAACCCGGGCCGCCAGCATCAGAGCGCGCGCACTTAACCGCTAAGCCACGGAGCCGGCCCATAATAGATCCCGATTGAATGCTTTTGTTATTAGTCTGAATGGCATTTATCTTCCATTTTGTATATAATCAGACTTTATATACCAGTCAGACTTGCACTTCAGTGCAAGTAAGGATACTAAAAGGAGAGGATCGAAAAGTACCTACAAATGCATGCCTTTTATGTAAAAGTTTGTGCCTTATAAATGCAGGCAATTAGGATATGTTTAATGCAGTAAAACATCTGGAGAGAAATACAATGGTTTTAGCAAATAATTGTACCAGGTGCTCTTGAGATGAAGGGTTTTTACCAATCTGAGCAACTGCTGGTAACTTTAGTGTCATGGGTCTATCTGCGTCAGTTAATTTATGCTCTCCTAAGGGTAGAATTCTCGATTGTGGATGAAAATGAGGAAGAAGCTAGCCACTCTAGAAGAAGGAACGGTGAAAGTGGGAATTGGCATCACATTCCTGAGAACCATAAAGTGTAACTGACTAGAGTGTAGAATTCATCATGCCAGCAAATTCCAGCTCTGGCCTTTTTCACTCCTTGTGCTTTCCCAAGGAATCCCATCTGTTTATGTTACTTTACTGTTATTAACTCCAGTAAATCCCACATCCATAAGTCTAACAACAGCCTGTCAACTGAGTCTCAGTGACATACTCCACTGTTTCCCACACATTTCCCAAGCTCTGATCAATGTGCATAAAGAACTCGTTGTGTCTCTCTTGAAATTTACTCATTTTACAATCTCAATTATGGATTCTCCCAGTTGTCCTACACTTACCCATGATGGTTTCCTCTCCCTCATGCATGATTCCTTACCAGTCTTAAGTCCTGTATAGTCTGCCTCCTATATTCGTGTGGAATGCTTGCTCTGTACATCCACTGTTTTAGCTCAGATCCTTATCCCTCTCACATGAGTTTCACCAGACTCCTAACTAGTCTGCTTCTTGTCTCACCGTGGTCTCCTCCTACCCAAATTCTTCTTCAGGGCTGCCCGAGGTCCCTGCTAAAATACAAATAACACCTGCACATGGTTCTTCCTTGCTTGAAAAGTGGCATCCTTCAATACTCCATTGAAATGTCCATGCTACTATAAACCCTTGAGTAATTTGCCTGGGGAGCAAGAGAGCAGAGCTGGCATTCAAGTTATATAGAAAACTAATGAGTACCCATTACTGATGATGTTGGTGGTCCAAGTTCTTTATGAAAGCTCACCCCTGAGGTTCAGGGCCACCACATATAGATGTGGCAGGTGGTTTAGCAGAAAAGTACAGACTGACATTCATTCTACATCCCACTGATGGAGCTAAGCCCTCTGGCATGGGCTGTGTCCACGTGAAGCAGGACTGTCTTGTAACTCACATGAGTGCAGCGTGTGAGATAGTGACAACACTGGTGAATTCAGTGATAGCACCCCCAATTTACAAGTAAAGAAACTTAACCTTAGAGAGAGGTCACCAACTTACCTTAACAGATAGTAAGGTGAGGAAAGTGGAATTGACCCAAGGTCTGCCTGAGCCCAGAATTCATGCTCCCTCAGTGTCTAAAGCACTGTGTATCCACCTCTAATACCATACTCTACTTGGCATTTAATTATTTGTTTACACGTCCATCCACCCCCTGCGAGCTCTTCCAGGCCATGTCGTGGTCATCTTTGTATCCTCAGGATCCAGCAGAGGCCCTCGTACTTTGTAGGTATTAGTAATCATAGACAAGGTTGAAGCAGATCCTCAGGTTGCAAGGTAGATGCTCTTTCACTTAGGTTGATCAGGTGGACTCCTCCATAACCCTAAAGACCCTCCCTGAGCTCCTTCCTTAGCACCTAGCGTAGGGTTGCACAAAACAAATCTCTTTCCTCGGCCGCAGCATTTTCTAAAGCTGTAATTGATCAAGCCGACAAAATGGGTGCAGTTGACAAAGCTGTCAAAATAAAGAATAAAGCAAAGTTCTAAGGACTGCAATTAGTAACATTTTACACCATTGTCCTATATCAATTCCATGACACTCTGCTATTTGGTTATCTACCCAGTTCATATACTTTAACACTTGATTTATTAAGTGTGTTGTCCAGTTTGACTGTCTCGTCAGCTACCGTCTAAGGCTGTTTATTCAATGTGCTTCACCGATAAGTGTGAATTATCAAAACTGCCCTATTAGTTGTTTTATAAAAGCTTGCCTTTTATTATTTTATAATAATTTTTCCATTCAGTATGAATTATTATGTACAAGCTCCCAGGCACACTCATTTATTACTTAGTGCTTTCCTTTTTTAAAAAAAAATGTTATTTACATGCAAATTATGAAGTTTTCTTGCAAAGAAAGGCTTAAGGCTTTGTTTGTAGAGGGACGAAATCCCCTTATTCATTTAAAACAGCTGTTTAGGACTTTTTATTTTTTTATTCCACAAATGAGAGAATCATTATTTTACTGAAAATTTGCCTCCTCTTCAATGTCCATATTCTGTTTTAATCATCTTTTAACTCTTCAGAAAAGCAGAATTCCTTCGTCTCTACTTTTGTTCGGGTCAACCTTTGCTTTGTCAAATTGCTATTTAAAAATGATTGGATTTTTTTGCCCTTTGTAATCTTCATTAAATCTACGCTAAAAGGATTCTATTCTCCTTCTCTTGGCACTGAGGTTATTTATCAAAGTGCTTCATTTTGCAGCTACCTCAAGGGTAAAACTATTGTAGCTTTGAATTCAGAGATGGCTGTTTCACAGAATGCTGTAATGGCCAATTTATAGGAAAGGGAGAAGGAAGGCATAATTAATTCATACCCTGGTTTCTTTTTTTTTAGCATTGAAAATTAATAAAAACATGAATTATTATAAACCAGATGGTGGAAGAATCTCTAATTGAACAAATCCATAGTGAATGGGGTAGGATTGAAATATGTGGCAAGAGATCAAGAAACTTGTGCTAATGAAAGAATGCTTATCATTTTTTATTACAATTTGACTGTGGCCTCTTGATAAAACTTTCTACTCTTTGGGAAAAAATACAGCGTCCTTATTTCAAGGACAGTGTTTCCAGTCTCTGTTCCTAATAAACCTATTGATTTTTGGATTTAATGAATCCAAAACAGGATTCATTAGGTTTAAAACAGAATATCTACAGCACTTGCCAGACCAACAAAATGGGACATTCATTACTACTGAGAATTTTAAGTATCCTTATGTATAATTGTTAGTCAAGGAAGGGCATCAAGGAGGAAAAAAATCATGAAAGTAAATAAAGTGAGAGAGCTCTTAACTTATTCTGCTCTTATTCTTTGTTTTTCATAAGACATGACTTTCGAAGGTATATAGATTTTCTATTTTGTAGCTGATTTAAGTGTGTGAAAACAAGAGCGTTTTTTCATGTCATAAATTGCCAGAGACATGTTCTTCCTCTGGTTTTATAATCATCTCAGAGCTCCTTACTCATACTTATGAGTATGTTTGTTTGCCTACCTCTAAATGTGCATCTTTGTCCCTCTCTTAGCAAGACAGTTACTCTTCCAAAATGGAGCCACTCATTTTATGAATGAGAAAATGAAAATACATTGTCAAGTGAACCTGTGTATAAGCGTTTTAATCTTTAAAATGGGAAAGTATACTATGACAGTAGCATCTCAGTTTTCTCATGCTTTGACTGCCATGTCTGATATGTCTCTAAACAGCAAGATAGAGATGTGTTAACACCTCTGAGGTGCGTACCTCAGACCCAACTGGTCTGTAAACAGTCTTAGGAGGTTACAGCCTATACGTGTTTATCTCGCCCATAGTGTGGCTAGTTTAGTGTTTTGGATACGTTTAGCTCTTTATATCTTTTTTGGATATGATATGTAAGCTGTCTTTTTCTTTCTTGGGAGTTTAATTATTGATTCTGTAAATATAATGTCTGTGTCATCCAGATGATCTGTGGAAGTCATTGATAAGGTCCTTTAAAAGTTGATGTATGTAACTTGGCATGTGTAAATTATTGACATATACATTATTCAGAAAAATGGCATCAGATATATTTTATTTTCTGTATTTCTTTTTGTGTGTGTGTGAGGAAGATCAGCCCTGTGCTAACATCTGCCAATCCTCCTCTTTTTTTTTTTTGCTGAGGAAGACTGGCCCTGGGCTAACATCCATGCCCATCTTCCTCCACTTTGTATGGGACGCCACCACAGCATGGCTTGCCAAGCGGTGCGTCAGTGCGCGCCCAGGATCCGAACCGGCAAACCCCAGGCCGCCGCAGCCGAGCATGCGCACTTAACCACTTGCGCCACCGGGCCAGCCCCTTTTCTGTATTTCTAATCCATAATTTTAAAGGAAAAGTCAATCCTTTAGCAATATTAAGAAGAATATACTTTCTAGGAAGAAGGAAGGTAAAAAGGTTTCATTTAAAACAAAAAAGTGGGGCCGGCCTGGTGGCGCAGCGGTTAAGTGCACGTGCTCCGCTTTGGCAGCCTGGGGTTCACAGGTTCGGATCCCGGGCATGCACCGATGCACCACTTGTCAAGCCATGTTATGGCAGTGTCATATAAAGTAGAAGAAGATGGGCTTGGATGTTAGCTCAGAGCTAATCTTCCTCGGGGAAAAAAAAAAGTTTAAAACAAAAAAAAGCATAATCTCTACCGTTCTGGCAGACAAATTGTTGGCATTAATATGTATAATTCAGTGCAGTATATTGATCTTGTTTATTGTGATCCAAGTGGACACCTTCAGTCATTAGATGATGTAAATATCAACTACATTGTTCACTTCATGCCATTGCAGTGGCTCACTATGGATTAGTTTTTCAGTCTAAATAAATAAGTGGTGTCTATTTAAGTCCTTTGCCCATTTTTTAATTGGGTTGTTTGCCTTTTTATTATTGAGTTGTAAGAGTTCTTTATATATTCTGGATACTAGACTCTTATCAAATATATGATGTGCAAATATTTTCTTTCTTTCTATACATTGTCTTTTCATTTTCTTGATATCCTTTGAACATGCAAAATTTTTAATCTTAGGTGAAGTCCAATTTATCAATTTTTCTTATTGTTGCTTGTGCCTTTAGTATTTATCTCTAAGAACCATTGCCCAATTCAAGGTCGAAAGATTTATACCTATGTTTCTTTCTAAGAGTTTTATAGTTTAGCTCTTACAGTTAGATCTTTGATTCATTTTGAGTTAATTTTTATATGTGGTGTGAGGTAAGGGTCCAACTTCATTCTTTTGCATTTGGATATCCAGTGTGCCAACACCATTTGTTGAAAAAGACTGTTCTTTCTGCCTTGAGTGCTCTTGGCACCCTTGTCAAAAATCAGTTGACCAGAGATATATGGGTTTATTTCTTGGCTCTCACTTCTATTCCTTTGATCTGTATATTTGTCTTTATTACAGTACCATACTGTGTTTTAATTACTGTAGTTTTATGGTGAGTTTTGGAATCAGGAAGTGTGAGTCCTTCACCTTTGTTCTTTCTCAAGATTGTTTTGACTATTTGGGGTCCTTTGCTTTTCCATATGAATTTTAAGGTCTATTTTCCCTCATTTCTACAAAAAAGGTAGTTGAAATTTTAATAGGGATTGTATTGGATCTGTAAATGACTTTAGGGAGTATTCCTATTATAATTTTTTAAATGAAACTTTAAAAACACTATAATCCCTTGAAGAGATTTCTATTATGTGATGATTCTGCTTTCACCGCATTCAGGAGGGTTAATGTTCAGAAGTAGCAAGAAAATGAATTTAGCACACTGTCACCCTTTGCTCCAAATTTTGGTGAGATTCAAGCAAATTTCTTTGTGAACTTTTCCTTAAATCATGATGGCTGTGACACATCCGTGGTTTTTGTCTGTTTTCATGCTGTTCTCTTATTTGTGTGTGTGTGTGGGCACCTCCACCAAGTTGGTGAAGCCTGGGGCAGTGCCTCCCACACCAGGCTTTGCTGATGCCTATGATGATCCATGGTGGTTCTCAAGTTTTTTCTTAACTCACCACTTATGTATGGTCCTGTGATTTGAATCAAAGTCCAAAAAGAAATCCTGACTAAAATGATTGGGGAGTGAGGTCAGACCACAGTGGTGGCTGCTAGACTGCTTCCTGGCATGGAACCTTTATAGCAGATGTGTCCTGATTTTTTTTGTAGAATCTTGGGAACAACCAATGATTTTAGACTGGAACAAGGGCTGGTTATTTTGTTTTTCACAAGCAACTGCCTTCAAAGTTCATATTTAAAAAGAGGAGGAAAAAAAATCATGGTATATTTACCACCCTGAATATAGAGATGCATTCAAATTGAGATTAATTTTGAAATGTATTTCGACAAGGTCTAACTGGGAATGAGATGAATGTGTTTGCATGTGAAGCAGAGTTTGGAAGGAATGTTAATTTGCCTCTTGCTGTTCAAGTCTGAAACAAAACGTATCCCCCAAGTAAGCTTCATTACTCTCGGTTAATGGTTCTCCTGTCATCTAGACTAAGGGCTGCTTTAGAAAGTAAATTATAGAAAGTGAGGTATAGTATCTCATCAAAAATAGGAGATCAATCTGCTAACTTATTCAAAATTACTAACTTATTCAAAATTATGAGGCATGTGTCCAAACAAATGTTGACTTGGTATGAATCAAAACACTATTCCTAAAGAGTCTCTTGGACTTGGAGCAAGAAACAGGTGTTCAAAGGGCCAACGCTAGGATGTTACTTAATTTCAACTACCGTTGACAAATCTTTGACCTAAGACAATGGCTTTAAAATAGCCTATTTAATGTGTTTACTTTTTTATAATTATTATTCATTTACATGTGCTTGTGAAAGCATGAGTTAAATCTTATTATTTCTTTGAAACAGCAGTTGGTGACTACTTGTATTGTCTTGTGCATGTCTCTGTGTCTTAGCTTTTGGTTTAAGCGGCATTTAGATGCATCTGCCCATCTCCTGAGAGCAGACAGAGGAACTGTGTGTTCAGCTTCCTCTGTAACATTGAACTTGGTAAAGCTGCTCCTAAGGCCGGTAGAGACCAGAGACATCCTGTCTTCAAGAAGGAAGAAGGGGCAGCTGTAGGTTTCATGCCCCTCAGAAGCAATAGCCTGAGCCAGCCTGGCCTTGGCAAACTATTCATTTCTTCTCTTTCACAGGCTATAATAGTGAAGTGAAGTTCTTAGGCTATAGGGAGTCACTTCTAAAGCTTTGCCAAGATATGAAGGAACTTCCTGGGACATGAGCAGCAGAGACCTAGGGGTGCCAAAAGGGACCTATCATATTAATATGATTATACTTATTAGCATTTCACACTGTTTTTATTTAGGAAATTCTAGAAACAAACTAAATTTCACATTAGGGGTCGGGGGCCAGTTGAGAGAGATTGCTATTTGAAATTCTAAATTAGTTACTCTTTTTCAAAAACCTGCCTTCATTTTGTTGATGACTATTGAACCTTGAAAGAATTAAAATGAATTTACTTTCAAATGATAGTTAATATATTTGATAGAAAGGAAAGTTGCCAAACATGGCCTTTTTGATACGGCATATGCTGTGAGAAAAGTATCATGTATCTAGCTGCACTTGAAAACATTAATCATTCATAATATGACCTTTCTCTATTACATTAAAACATTTTCTTAAAATGAAAATTTTTTTTTTCGTTAAAATTTTTTCTTCATCTAATGCCTGTGACAAATAACATATGCTTCTTGCTATTTATAAATGATGATGCCAATAAGCTGTTCTCTAAAATTTTTATATATAAAACGTTAATAGTAGCTATAATTTTAAAATAGTTAAAGTTTTCTAATATCAAACAGCTTTTGTCAAATTAAAAAAACTAACGTTATCGTTGCCTCTGAGATATAATTACATAAATGCCTTAGTTCTCAGTCATCACTCTAATAATTTGTAGAGGAGTCTTGGAGGGTTTTAAAAGTATATATGTGGTGTTCACTTTGGCAACATATATACTAAAATTGGAATAATACAGAGATTAACGTGGGCCTTGACCAAATATGACAGGCAGATTTGTGAAATGTTTCAGATTTTTTTCTTCCACTTATATGAGGTACCTGGAGAATAAATTCAGGGACTGAAAGTAGAATGGTGGTCGCCAGGGCCTGGGGGAAGGAGGGAGTCAGGGCAGTATGTGTTTAATGAGTACAGAGTTTCAGTTTGGGAAGATGAAAAAGTTCTGGAGATGGATGGTGGTGATGGCTGCACAACATTGTGAATGTACTTAATACCACTGAACTGTACACTCAAAAATGTACAGTTTTAGTACATTTAAATAGTAAGATTTATGTTATATAAAACAGTAAGATTTATGTTATATTTTACCAAAATAGAAAAAGCTATATATATATATATATATATATATATATATATTTCATTTGCCATTGTAAATAGCAAGGAGATCCAAAAATTAATCAAGGATATAGTAACTTTAATGAATACTTATTAAACACCTACCATATTCCAGATTCTGTGCTCATCGCCAGGTATATTACAGATATAGGGCACAGTCTTTCCTACTCAAATAACTTAGAATCTGCTTGGGAAGACTGGATAAACAGAGTTGAGAGAGAGGCTGCACTCATTAAGCTGAGGGGTGTTGAATGCCATGTCTCTTGGCGTTAGGTAATATCATCTGACCGCAATTCTTTCCTTCCACCATCACTCACTAAAGATTATTAGAGAAGGAGGGAACCTTAGTTTTCAACTGGCTCAGCCATGTCATTTCACGGGCTCAGAGAAACTGCGATATGGCCGAGGTCATACAGCTGGTGAATAAGACGAATCCCAAATCTGTTCTCGTGTCTCCGTATCCATGGGTACTTGTTCTCCTCACTGCTGATGCCAAACTAAACCAAACTGGTTTTTGGAAGCTGTTCATTCAGCTTCAGCAACATTTCTTTGAAAACGTTATGGGTGCAAGAAACGTCCCTCTTTTAGCTTATGTGACTCAGCATCATGAGATGCTTCCCAAGCTCGGAGACTCAACACCCTTGAATACGTAAGTCAGTGTTAAGGTCTTTATGAAGGACATCAGTATGTAAGCGACATTGTGCATTTTGTCGGATTTTTGTGTGACATTTGTATTCTGTCTTTGCTTAGAAATCATATACCAACACATGAAATATGACAACAGACAAGCCTTTTTCTGTATGATTATTGACAATAGATTTTTTTTTTAAGTTTTTTTTTTTTATTGATGTTTTAATGGTTTCTAACATTGTGAAATTTTGGGTTGTACATTTTTGTTTGTCCATCACCATATATATGACTCCCTTCACCCCTTGTGCCCACCCCCCACCCCCCACCCCCATTGCCCCTGGTAACCACAGTCCAGTTTTCTCTGTCCATGTGTTGGTTTATATTCCACATATGAGTGAGATCATACAGTGTTTGTCTTTCTCTTTCTGGCTTATTTCACTTAACATAATACGCTCCAGGCCCATCCATGTTGTTGCAAATGGGACGATTTTGTCTTTTTTTATGGCTGAGTAGTATTCCATTGTATATATATACCACATTTTCCTAATCCAATCGTCAGTCGAGGGACACTTAGGTTGCTTCCACTTCTTGGCTATGGTGAATAATGCTGCAATGAACATAGGGGTGCATAAGCCTCTTTGGATTGTTGATTTCAGGTTCGTTGGATAGATTCCCAGTAGTGGGATAGCTGGATCATAGGGCATTTCTATTTTTAATTCTTTGAGGAATCTCCATACCGTTTTCCATAGAGGCTGCACCAATTTGCATTCCCACCAGCTGTGTATTGACAATAGATTTTTCTGTGCAGGATAGACAAAAATTTCTCTGAGAGCATAAAGTAATGATCTTCAGCCAGGCCTTAACCATTTGCGAGGGATCAGATGTAGAGGGTTTGGCTCTGTGACTGTTAATGGCTGAAGCCCTTCAAATCATACACATCGTTAGGTCATCTCCCAAGCCAGGGCAAGGAATCATTTCATGATTGTGGAGGCACTATTTATGCATTGCCACCCAAAGGTATTTAGAACAGGGAAGAGAAGAGGAAAGAAAAAGAATTTAATGAAAGATATCTTTCCTAAGTTTATATTATTACTCTGTTGTCTTTTTGATGACTTTGCTCTTTTTCTTTTTTTTTTTAGTCTCATTTGATTTTCAAAAGAACCCTGGACAGTCAAAGCAGATTTATTCCCTTATTCTCCTTCATGAGCTTGATTTTCCGGGAAAGCTGATCTTATATCCACAGCCCTGGATACAGTTATTTATGCTGTTCCATCTGTTCTATGCCTACAATGCCCACACCCAGTCTTGCCTGTTGAAATCTTAGTGAGCTTTTGAAACCCCAATTCTCATGTCACCTCCCCCTTCAAATCTTTGAATTTAGCATCTGTCCTCTGATCATATAGTTTATTTATTACATGTGTCTACTCTTGCTTTGATGTACACGTCAGTTGCCACATACTGATTATAAACTCTTTGAGGGTATGAATCAAATCTCATGTGCATTTGTGTCTGCTGAAACAAATTATTAGGTATAAGTAATTAAAAATACTTGCCTTCAGGGACTTTTTCAGTTGGAGCAATGGTTCTCGAAGTGTGGTCCTCGGACCAGCAGCATCAGCACCCCCAGAGAACTTGTTAGAAATGCACATTGTCTGGTCCCCCCCAACCTCCTGAATCAGCAATGCTGGGGTGGAGGATCAGCAATCTATGTTTTAACAAGCTATCCGGGTGACTCTGATGCATGCTAAACTCTGGGAATTACTAATTTAGAGAACATTCAATTTACAAAAAGTTAATAAATAGGTGAAGAGCTATTCTGGCACCCCAACAAGCCCATTAGATTTACCTATGTTCTTATCTTCTAAATCCACATGATTAAAACTACATGCCACAAAAAATATTTAAGGTGAAAACCCAAATGAATTAATGTATTTGATTAATTCATAAAATACAACAGCTCCAATTCACAAAGATACATAATTGGTGAGTAGTCATAGGTGAAAAGATACACAACTTCTTATGATTAAATAGTACAAATTAAAACATAATTTTTTTCAGTTATCCAATTTGTGGTTTTTAAAAATCGGTCATACTATTGTCAGGACAAGGGTGAGTGAAAAGGAACTTTCATAAGCTACTGATTAGTATATGGGCGTAACCTTTTGATGGGACTATTTAACTTGAATAAATTGAAATGCACAGTCTTTTCTAATTTAACACCTTATTCCAACAGATATACTTTAGTTTATATTTCTCTCAATTTGGGTTTCAGGGCCTTTAAAATTATAGGGAAATTGCAATGTGTGATGCTGGCTGGAAATGCAATATTTCAAGAAACTTAGGTGAAAATAGTCTAAGCCACCAGTCTAAATGATCAGTGGAAGTGTTAGATCGTCTCTGTTTCCTTTTTCCAAGGTTTTATCCTCTATTATAACCCTAGAGCTCTCAGTTTCTATGTAATTCTGGTAAAAAGGAAGGAGAGACTTCCTAATACACAATTCCTGCCCTCCTCTCCTATTTATTTAGGTAGTCGATTTCAAAACAACTTCTAGAAGTTCTTGGCAGTTTTTTTAATATTGAGAAGGAACAGTTGAAGCAAACCAGCCAAATCTAAGTGTTTTGAGGATAGTAACAATAACAGGAATAACACCTCAATTTTCTGCTAAGAATCAACAGTTTTCAGACTGCTATTTGCAAGTTATTATTAGGAAAATGGAAGAAAGAAGCTTTTTCAAGCAACGTAGGAATAGGTGGGGGCTGAGGGAAGTATCTTTTCAAGCCAGTATTTAGGCCCTGCCAGAATGTATTTAGATAGGCTAAGTCTCTGCTTCATTTTTCTTGCTCTCCTTTTGGCAGAAAACTAATTTCTCGACACTTGAGTACCTTCTTTCCATCTTAAGGGAGAAGCCTCCTTATACTTGAAGTACCTTCTTTCCATCTTAAGGGAGAAGCCTCCTTATACTTGAAGTACCTTCTTTAGGTGTAAGAAGAGAAATTAAGGCAAGACTGTGGATTTACTAAAACACAGTTATCAAAACAAAAAGGGGGCAGGGGAGCCTAAATAGCCTATCTGTTGATTAACATGGTATCCATAAATAAGTCAAATATTGTATGAAAATGCGAGAGAGCCCTTGCTTTCTAGATTGTTTGCTGTGAAATGAAGAGATGGGTCCCTTCCCACATTCAGTGTGGACTTGCATCCCCGTTGCTGCAAAACCTCTTCAAGGGAACAAGAAAGTGGAATCAAACCTCTCAGTTTTCAGGTTAAAGATTCTGGGTGATTAGGTGGCTTGATCAAAATCAGAAACTGTGAATGTGCTGACAATGGTCCAGACCCAACGAATCCAACATGTTTTGCCAAAGCCCTTCAGAAACTAAAGCAGGTCTCCAAATACTTGGGTCTGAAAAAATATAGTACTTTTTCTTTTAAAAAAAAAAAAAAAGTCACATTAGAGCAGAATTGGGAGCCCTCTATGGAGAGCTGAGTCTCAGTGTTCTAGTTTTATATGAGGCCTTGTTAATCTGAGCCTGAGGTCCTTGGAATCCACTAACAGGGGAAGCTAGTGTGATGAGCTCATTGACTCCAATCTTAGCTGGAGCTTTCTTCACTGCCCTACATGGTTTCTGTACCTTTGTGCCATCAGCCAGTAGACAGAAAAGAGAATCTGGCATTTGCTGATGTCTTCAGTTTGGTTGCTGTAAGTCCTTGGATGTGAAAGGCATCTGAGGGCTCATCCAGAATTCTCTTAGGAAGAAAATGCACTCTCCATGGAAACTGTCATTCTGGAAGCCGTCCTTTCTTAATGTGTTCTTGGGGCCAAGTGAAGCACAATAATTTGGAGGAGTTCTTGTTAAAAGTATAGATTCCTGGGCCCCACCTGTGACCTACAGAAACCTGCATTTTCCTTATCTCCCCAGGTGATCCTTAAGTACTCAGAAGTTTTAAAACTCACGCTTATATGAAATAGCAAAAATATAGGGATTCTTACCGACTTAGTTGTATTTATGTTGGTCTTGAACATAGAAGAATGGAAGGTGTTGTCATTGAAAATTAATATATTCTGGTAAGTTAGCCATGTGGATTTTTAGTGGTGCTTATTTACAAAGTGGTGATTGTATAAGATATTAAAATGAAGTGTTATTAACCTTGACGTTCAAATGCATTGAGAATTTGTTTAGGTGTGACAGAGTAGATGGCTGTGTTTTATTATCCAAGTTAAGACTTCTTATTAGCTATGAAAAAGGATTGGCCTAAACTGCTGATTAACTTCAATTAACTATATCTAAAAGGAATAAACAATACTATCACAGGGCAGGCTTCAGTCAGAAAATGCCATCTTTCATAACATTTTTCCCATTTGCTATTTTATTTCCTCTTTTAGGAATTGTGAATCTACTACTCTGGTTACCAGAATCTTTTCCTCCCTATTTAGATTCTTTACTTTCTACTATTGATACTGGCATTTTACTTAAAGAAATTATCCATTTAGGCTCTCTTCAAATCCAAAGTGATATTATTTTTATAAGGGATGAAAGGGGAAATTGACAAAATATGCCTGGAGTTGTCAGCCTTGTAAATGACAAACAGTAAAAGCATAATCTTGGGGCATTGTCAGAGAGCTTAATGTTAGCTCAGGAAGGATGTGTCTTCTTAGAGAAATGCCAAAAAAATTACCAAGGAAAGACATGCTGAGTACCAACTCCGGGTGCTAAACCTGAGAGGCAGCTCGCTCTGTTGAGCACTAGGATATGTATTTTGCAGGTTATACAGGAAAGCAAATTATATTCCTCTACTTCTTAAAGTATCTCATGCAGTGACTTGACACAGAAATCATATACCCTCTCCTCTTTTGTTCCCCCAAAGCAAATAGACCACATAACTGGAGATGTCCTGACGTAGAGAAATTGTTATTTGGATGGCAGAAGTAACAGAGGGGAGCATTCGAGAACTTTGTTGACAAATGGCCATGAAAAGTAAAGAAAATGGAAAAGCCCCAAAGGTCGAGTACACTTTCAAACCCTGAACCAAGTCACATCTGAAAAGATCACTTTCTTGTCATTTCTATGAAAGAGACAGAACATGACGTTCACTGCACACCCCTGGTGACCCATTGGTAATTTCACACTACTCTTCTCATCTTCAGCTGTCGCCTTTTCAACAAAACTAAAGAAAGATATAAAAATTCCTTAGAAAAAGCTCTTCTGACCTTTGCTCTTCCTTTTAGCTGGGTATCACAAAGTGGGTGTCTTAATCAGCTCGAGCTGCCATAACAAAATGCCACAGACTGGATGGCTTAAGCAAGAGAATTTTTTCTTCACAGTTTCGGAGGCTAGATGTCCAAGATCAGGGTCTCAGTAGGTTTGATTTCTCCTGAGGCCTCTCTCCTTGACCTGCAGACGACTGTCTTCTCCCTGTGTGTGTCCTCACGTGGCCTTTTCTCTGCATGAGTGAGAGAGATCTCTGATGTCTCTGCCTCTTATCAAGGACACCGGTCCTATTGGAATAGGGCCCCACACTTATGACTTCATTTAACCTTAATTACCTTCTTATAGGTCCTATCTCCAAATACAGTCACATTGGGAGTTCAAATTCATATGCTTCAACATATGAATTTGGGGAGAATCAATTCAGTCTGTAACATTTGGCTACATCATGCTTTTGTATAGATCCAGTGTACCCACTCTTCAACATTCCTCAACCATCGTCAATTTAGTGCACATGGGATCTTTATCCTAGGAAAGTCAGGAGAGGCCACTAAAGACATTTTTCCTGCATCTGCACCCTAAGTCATTGAAACTAGGTTTCTCTTTGGCAACCTTTATGAAAGTCAAATATAAGACCTCTTTGGTATAAAGAGGTATATATTTTTTGTATAATATATACAATATATACTTGACATGGACAGATTTGATGGATTTTTAAAATTTGTTTTTCACTAATTTATCCACACTCGGATCTTTGTCTCTGAGTGACTAATGCCAAGCATTCCCAGTGTTAAAACATAAAACCAGATCGTATAACAAAGTTTAGCAGGATAAATCCCTAACCAGGTGTTGGTAGCCATGTTTTCTTATATCTTGAGCCAAAGAGTCACAAATAACCTAGAAGTTACTATTAAGCACTCATTCTGGAAAATATTTACTCCAGTCATTCATATTTCATACAACAATAAATGAAAAACGTGTAGGCTACTGGAGAATTTTTTTGTTAATATCCAACTTGTCGAATGTGAACCCTGAATTGAAAGTGCTATGCTAAATTTTATAGATTACCCCAGCTGTCCCAACTTCACTCAGTTTAATTGCTGAACGTAGATATGCCAGCAGACTCAGTTCTGGCATTAGAGATGGTTATGTTTTCATCTCCGTGGAGTTAGTGAAACCTGAAACCTGCCAGGCGTTTGCCACACATTTTGCTGCCAGGGACAGCTCGGCTTCTGGCTTCGTAGAGAGGATATGACATAACCTCTGTGTTGACAGGGTGTTTGAAACTGAGGCCCTTCCACTCCTTGCTGAGCTTGTGAGTTGATACTGGCATCCAAAATTCCCACTGTCTTATCAGGACAAGACATGCGGCCACTGATGGTCAAGAAAGGAAAGTGGATGGTATTCCCTGTAGAAGGGAAGAGAGGAGCTGACAGCTGAAAGGAAGGAACCATTTAGTCTCCACTAAAACGTCTCTGCACTAATGGGGCTAGGTTAGACTATTAGATTATAGACTTCTTTATTCTTCTCCCCAATCTACCTATCCCAGCCGTGAATAAAGTGCTCACTCAGAAACCACAGTCTACTCCAGTGTGTTCATTATAGCCAGAAATGATTATCTTATCAGCAGATGGTTAATATTCACTTATATGGGATTAATATTCACTTATAGGAAACTAGGGCTGCTATAACAAATTACCACAAACTGGATAGTTAGAAATCTGAAATCAAGGTGTCCACAGGGCCGTGTTCCCTCTGAAGGCTCTAGAGGAGAAGTTGGTTCATTCGTTTCTCTTGCTTCTGGTGCTGCGGACAATCCTTGGCATTCCTTTGGCTTGTAGATACATCACTCTAGTCTCTGCCTCTGTCTTCACATAGTGTTCTTCCCTTGTCTCTGTCTCTGTGTCTTCTCCGATATGGTCAAGAGCCACCTTACTCTAGTAGGGTCCTCCCTACTCCATACTGGATTGAGGTCCTGTCTTATTCTAGTATGATCTCGTCTTTACTTGATTACATCTGCAAAGACCCTTTTTCCAAATAAGGTCTCATTCGTAGGTACTGGGGATTGAACTTCAATATATCTTTTTGGGGAACATAGTTCAACCCATACTAGGCACTTTTATTTTTTCTTTCCCTTGACTCCTACAAATCTAAAAAATTGTCCAAGTTTCTTTATAAAACATTATCAAAGTTAAGTAGTAGGACTGCGGGTCTTGAATTTATGACCTTCATTTAAAAAAAAAATTTTCCATATTTAATTGGTTCAAATTGTGAAAGTCTTTAAATCTTTTCATTTGCTTAATGCTGATTAGTGAGTAAATTTGTACACCATGACTGTTTTAATTAGCCAGGGTTAATTAATGTTTACTCCACTTGGAAGATGAAAAGACATGTATAAATGTACTATAATGTGAAACATTTTTTAATTTGTTGTTGAAGCTTACAGAAGATTGCTTACATTACACTTAAGAAAAAAGCTATTAGAATTACACTATTGTAATTAGTGTAGAGGGCTTTAAATTTTGAGGTGAATTAATTACATATTATTAAAGATGGTTATGTTTTAATATTGTGTATTCAGAGAAAGGTAGTTACTTTTTTTTTTTTTTGAGTAAGATCAGCCCTGAGCTAACATCCATGCCAATCCTCCTCTTTTTGCTGAGGAAGACTGGCCTTGGGCTAACATCTGTGCCCATCTTCCTCCACTTTATATGGGACGCCGCCACAGCATGGCTTGACAAGTGGTGCATCGGTGCGCACCCGGGATCCAAACCCAGGCCGCCAGCAGCAGAGCGCACGCACTTAACTACTGTGCCACAGGGCCGGCCCCGGTACTTACATTTTTTAATCTGATTAAGTGAAATCAGAGCAGGGTAGAGGAGAGAGAAGGTTAACTGTGCTGAGATGAAAGTAACATTTTTAAGCAACTTTTTGAAAGAAAGGAAATGACTAGAATTCCATGTGAATTTTCAACAGGAAAAGCATCAGGGGCTTGGATGAGGTCTAGAGCTGAGACTAGGAAGTGTGGAGATTAGAAACAGTTGGGAAGGAAAGACTGGGGCAGAATCCCCCATATGAGGCCATAAGCTGTACATCCTGGGAAGCAGTTGTCTCAGGCAGCAAAATTGGTTATCCATTCTTGGTGAGGAAGTGGCCATCTGGGGTAATTTTCCAACACGTTCAATGGAACACACCTTCTGGCACCAGGATTTGTGGTTCACTGAGTGACTGAAAGCAGAGCTGGCCTCGGTGATAACCACCTCCATTTCACTTCTTGGTCTGAAGGGAGAGCATATCTAAAGTCAAATTAACAGAAAGGTTGGATCTACTTTATTTTTTATCTCCTACATAATTTTCTCCTTTGTTCTCTGCAGAAGAAAAAAATAAAGTTGCTTTTTTTATCATCTCATGGACACAAATACTGAAATGATTTGATTTTTTTAAAAGCCATAACTCTTTATTTGGATAAGAAATACTTTGCCCCTTATAGTTCTTAACAGTAACCACCAATATGCTGTTATTGTTAAGCACTACAGTTAGACACTGTAAAGAATTTTCAGCAAGGACATGGCACTTCATTGTAGGTAGAACTGTTCGCTATCTAGCAGAATTTAATATATGATAAATCTTTTTTGGGGAACCTAATGTGGACTTTTTTCACGAAACACCTACAGAATTCTGCTAGAATCTGGAAAACTCCCATTTTCATTTCAGTGCTTCCCTGTGGGCTGTTTCAGCATAGATGTGAGCTCTCCAGGCCTGTATTTCTAGTTCCCCCAGGACATCTCCACCATGATGTGTTGGAATATCGCAAACTCAACGTGTCTAAATAGAGCCTGTCTTTCTCCCCCATATTTGCTCTTCTGACAGACAAAACTCAGGTCAGGAATAAAAAATATTATCAGCCACTTGATAGCACCTCTGCCCTGTCCCTGTCACAGTCTCCCCCAAAACCTCCCCACCAAAGTAACACTGTCCTTCCTGATATCGTTTCTTAGATGTCTCTCTGGTTTTATCACCGTAGTATACGTCCTTAGCTGCTGTCCTCTTGCCTGTTTTTTAATGTTGACATATCTCTTAAATATCTTTTAATCTCCAAGCTTCTCCATCCCTCTTTTTACAGTTTACCTATTAATGAACTGTAGGCCACTCAATCCATAGAATTCCGTAGTCTGGATTTTGTTCATTGCATACTCCTGGTACAAGTCAACATATTCCTCTGTTCTGTATCCCACAAACTAAAAGCCCCTGGCTTCTGTCTAAGCTGCTTTCCTTGTCACTTGCCTTGTGCCTCCACAGCCAGAAGAGTCACAGGTCCCGGGCAGCCCATCCTCTGTGCCTTGGTGCATGCACTTGTATCTACTAGGACGGCATTCTCTTTTCTTTCTCGCTCTGTCCATACCCATTACCATAGCACTTGTATGGGAATTATTTTTATGCCCATCTTTCCTCCGGGTCATGAGCTCTGAGTAAAAAGAAATTGCCTTGGTTATTTTGTGCACTGGCATGGAGGACAGTAGGATTGCTGAACAGTTGAATGAATGAATGAGATCATTAATGAATGATAAAGTGGTTTTATTTTTTTTGGCTCCAGATCATTTTCCTTGAAGTAAGTCCTTTCAGCCTCTCCTACTCCTGCGCTGTTAATGCTTCCCTGAAGACAGATGCTTTCCTTTCATCTCTAAGCCCCAAATGCCAAGCACTTTCCATCACCAGGCTTGGTTTCCCCAAACGTTGTTAAGGGATCACGTGAACAAGCTAATGCAGAAGAAGAAGAAGGATGATTGCTGTATCTATCTAGAAATGTTCACTGGAGAGCAAATTCTGTGTTAAAGAAAACACACGTAGGCCAGCGTGCAGAACACAGAGGGTTGTTGTGGGTTTTTTAATCTACAGAAATAAACATTTCAGGTGAGCTACCATGTCTACAAACATGATGTGCTGTCTACAGGAACAGGAGCTCACTTCCATTGTGAGGATGTATATATATTTGTGCTGATCTTATCCCCACTTGCCTGTTCCCCTCATAATTATCAGCGTAAATCTTTTAGGCTCTTTGAGTGAAATTAACTGTGGATGTTGAAAATCTTTTCTACCATGAGCTAGCCAGCTTTGCCAACCAATACTTGACATCCTTCTAAATGTAGAATTCCATCAATTAAGCAGTTATCAGAGATGAATCAGTTAGATTGCACTTTCTTCATAGCATAGCAGAGAATGATAGCTGTTGAGAGGGGCACTGTTTTTCATTCATTTGGTGTCCTCTGGTCCCCAACCAGGATCTCTCTTGTGTGGGTAAGAAAGACTTCTCTCACAAGTTTAGGAGAGGATGTTGGTCAGGCAGGACCACTACTTACAGCGTGCAGGTGCACAGGACACGGTTTTAGGGGCGTCACTCAGACTCCCTCCTTTGTCATGTGCAGCTGAGGGTACAAGTTGGAGCTGAAATCCAGTCTACACACAGCCTGACAGGCCATGTGCCCTATATGTGACTTACTCCCCAAAGAAAGCATCATGTGGGCTAGTAAGGGCCTGACCTGATCAGAAGTAAAGGTGATGTTTTAATTTCTACCTGCTCCTTCTTGATTGGTTCAGAGATCAGGTGGAGAAAAGGGGACATTATCAGCTGACACCCAGAACACCCCAACACCAGTGAGAATGTGAGCTCAGATTGTATACAGTCGCCAGAATGACTTTGCCTTTATAAAAATGTATGCAAGAGCAGTAAAACTGTCATATGAGTCTTACAAAAAAATAACAATCTTTGTCTTTACTTTCTTTTGCTCACTAAAAGCATTAGCAGTTTTTAAAAAAAGGAAATGTGATACTTCAGAGAGAGCAAACCTCAGGTTGCATTTTTCCAATTTACTCAATATCTAAAAATTTACTTAGGAGTAAAAACAAAAAACTGTACCAATTATGCAGAACAACCTGCTAGAAAATTGAGAAATGTGTACTGTAGAATAAAACTGGAGAAAAATTCATCCTTGTGATTCCATCTGTATCCTCAAACCTGATCATTCCATTTCCAAGGGCCTTCTGCATACTTCAGTAACCTCACAAAAATTTATTCTCATTGACCATGGTCATAAAAACTAGATAATAAAGGGATGATGGGAAGAGATGAAATAATCAATTCTGGAAAGGATAAAACTATTTTTAAAAAAAAAACACTATTCTTGGTTATCTGTTGTGGTGGGATTGCAAATGAATTATTGTTATTTCTTTTTTTGTCCGTTTTTTGCACTGAATTTATGTTACTCTTGTAATTAGTACCAACAGTTAGATATTTTTATAAAGGAAGGGTCACAGTGAAGTCTTAGCTTGTGCTGCAGGGGTTAGGCTCTCATAGACAGTTTTGAAGAGAGAATGTCACATGATCTTAATTGCTTTGAAAATCCTTGAGCTCCAGCCATAAGAGTACACATCTCTCAGTTAGCCCAAGACAGCCAGTTTTTCCTCCAGCTTGTAGGAGACAACTGTTTCCTCGGTTGAAGACCATCTGAAATAGTTGACTTAGGTTTAAGGAATCTGAGACATAAAAATCACCTTCATTTTTATTTTAGTTTGCAGAGGACGGGTAGGTTATATCTGCTTATGTTAATAGTCAAATATGTGTTTTCGCTATATATTGACGAGACAAAAACATCCAGATATATACAGGTTAAAGCTGGCATTACAGTTTTAATGCCTCAGTACTGAACTTTTTATTTTTACATAATTCCAGACTTAAAACTTCCGAAAATATTACACCAAATTTCTTTTTTTGAAAGTAACTTGCAGACCTATTGGCCCTTAACACATAAATTCTTCACTATGTGTTTCCTCAAAACAAGAACATTCATTTATATATGTACATCGTAACCTCGACACAGCTTCCTTTCAGAGATTCTTTCTAGAATATGTAAACTTAGTTTTTTAGTCTAAACTTTAGAAGATTTTTCCCCTCAGGATTGCTTAGGCTTTTAACAACCCAGGCAGGACCAAGACTCCTAATGTGGTTGGAAATAGGATCAGAACTTTGGCACAAGATCCACAAGTAAACATAAGGAAGGAACTCTTTAATCTGTTTTTAGATGCCAGGGAGCCTGACTCACTTTTATCTTGATTTCTGACTGATGCCATTGGTAGATCTGAGTTGTTTGATCTACGTTGTTTGAAAGTCAAAAGGAAATTTGTCTTAAATGAAAAGGGACTTCTTCCGTACCTCCCGTCTTAAGCGAGACAAGTGATTCTTCAGGAAAATGTCACTTGCAATAAGGGATATTCTCACAATGATGTACAGCCGTGTTTGTATGCCCCCCAGGGGCAGTTTGCTGCCATAAGTGGGCGAAGCACACTCCATTTAAAATCCGTGTCCAAGAAATTCCTAAAGAAAAACAAACCCAGATTCAGACATGGAGTCTGAATTTTGACTGTGAGCAATTTTCAAGAATGATAGTGTGGGTAAAAATAAGAGGACTGACCCAATTTTCTGGAGGTCAAAATAAAAATTAGATTTGTGGGCCAGTGTTACTTTGTGATATGTGTCTAAAATTTTTTCCCCAGTTTGGAAAATGTGGCAGTGTCGTTCAGGGATGTGTCACTCTCTGCCATTGAAGTGGTCTGGTCATTGCACCGTTGGTGTAAAGGTATATTTGGGTTGAGTGAGTGTGCAGAATCCACCCACCGTTCAACCATTTAAACAGCTCAGAATCTGAAAGAGTCTAAATTATTTTAAGTTTGACTGAGAATTGGTGAAACCTCGTGGCCATTCATGGAGCTATCATACTTAGGCCAATTTTCCGGAGAAAGAGAAATGTCGAGAAGGGGGAGTTAGGTGTTCAGAGGGGAAACCATTGTTGAGGATGGACTGGCAGAGCGGAAGTGACAAGTCAGGCCCCGTTAGAGGAGGGAGCAGCGCATGGTTGTGCTCCTGGGAACCACCTGGCTTTTCAGCTCTGCCCCACAGGAAGCTCTGTGACCTTGGACTATGGCTTTTTAACTTCTCACTTTGGTTTCGTCATGTGAAAAATGATACCGTTGAATTCTTCCCTTTCCAAATCCACCGAAAATAATGGATGCAAAACAGGATGCTTGTGGTGATAGATGGGTTTGTGTGTCTACATTATTAGTTACTAATCAAAGTTAAATAGCCATGTCCTCCATAAAATGGTATTTTTCATGGAATAGTGTGACGGTTGCACTAGGAATCA
Organism: Ceratotherium simum simum; assembly: GCF_057802395.1. NCBI lineage: Eukaryota > Metazoa > Chordata > Mammalia > Perissodactyla > Rhinocerotidae > Ceratotherium > Ceratotherium simum. The sequence goes on from NC_141926.1 coordinate 19,259,100, forward strand.
GGTACTTGGGTTCAGATCCCAGTTCTGCCACTTGGTGATTTTAAATATATTTCTCGAGATGGATGTCACTCTTTGCTCAACTATCAATGGCGGTAGTAATCCCACTGTAAAGATTGTTATGGTCATCGAATGAGCTAATGGATATGAAAAGGCCAAGAAATGGCAGGTGTCATTGGTATAGTTGATCTCATGCTCTAAGGATGTCGTAGCATGGCACGATTCCATCACAGTATGGCTGTCGCACGAGTCATGCTGATCAAAACATCCCAGCCATGTACAATAATCAGTCACCTGAAGTCCACATAGGTTCTCCCCCAAATCAGTATTTCCAGCAGCTTCTGCTCCATTGAACCATGACTAAGTCCATGCCTCAAAGTAAATTTACTCACCAGCTAGGGCTGGTCCTCAGTAGGGGAGAGCACAGCCATGAAGTGTCTCCTCGAGTGCCCTCTATGCATTTAAGTACATTCTTTTTCTCAGAGTCTGAATAACAGTGACCTCTTTCCTTAGCACTTCCCTACTCTGGCTCCTGTGTAGTTTCCTGCCTGACAAGTGGTCTGGCGAAAAAGGAAATTCGTAACCAGTCTTTCCTTTCCTGTGGCTCTCTGGTTCAGAAATGTTACTGTGAATGATAGCTTCAAGGCAGCCGAGGGGGTTGGGTTCTAAGAACATGACTTGAAGGTGTTTTGGAGTGTAGTTTCTTCTGGCAGTATAGTTTCTTGGCTGTACTCATCTTTCACGCCTTGTTTTGTTTTTGTGTTTTGTTTTGAGGCATGTTCTGTCTTTTGTGAAAGGCATAACTGAGGCCATTCTGTAGTGTTGTCTTTGTCCAAATTGTGGCAGGGGTGAGACTGTAATGTGCTTAAAAATCACCTGGGGATCACGTTAACATGCAGATTCTCATTCCCCAGCTCTGGGTGGGACCTGAGAATCTGCATTTCTGACGAGCTCCCAGAGGGCACCCATGTAGCAAAAGTCTATAAATAACAGGATTCAGAGTGAAGGAACTGCACGGACCGTCCATCCAACCTCCCCTAATACTATGGATGAGGAATACGAGGCTTAGGGAGTCTCAGAGGCCATGGCGACAATGAGTCTAATGGACAGCGTGGCAAGTTATATGCTGAGCCGTGAATCAGACATGCACAGAACTGTGGTTGGAAAATTAAATCTGATCTCATAGTTCTGGTGTGGGCAAAATGCCTAGAATGGATGACAGCAGATTTATAGTGGAGTTTCTTGAAAAAAATTACTTCCCTTTTACAAATAATTCCAAGGCAGCTGTGGCAGATGGGGGGGGGGGCGGAATTGTATTATACAGAGGTGTAATCCTCAGTCCTTGCAGATGCGTAAGTAAATGTTTATCAAAAAGATAAGAATTGGTCATATGAGAATCCCCTACTAGACAAGGCTGAAAGGAAATTTCCATTTTGGGGAGAGGCTGTAGGTAGATATATGTATCTTTCTGTTAGGAACTGGAAGAATTAGAAAATAGAAAAGAATAATAACAGCAGTGCAGGTTTGATCCTAGACAAAGTAAGAACCAGCAAGCCTGGGCGACCTCTTGTTCTCACCAGTCTCCAAACCAGACCCTCAATAGCATGTTTTACAGGGCGAAAGGCTGAGGTTGAACCTCCTCTATGTGAAAGAAATTCTCCTCCCCCTGCCAAATATGTTTAAGGTATAGATGAGGTAGTTCAGTAATTACGACTGAAGCTTCTAAAAGAAAACTGATTTAATGTTGATAAACTTTATTTTCTTGAAGCCTAAAATGTGGCAGTTAAATTTTTAGGAGGAGTCTGGCTAGTGGATTAATAATTAAAAGAAGAATATTAAATGAATTATCTCCAATTCTTCTGTTTCCCATTCAGTTGTCCTTTTATGAGGCCATTTCTCTCAAAGTGAACTATCAAGGAAGTCTATTGCTTCTATAAAAAGCAAAATATCATAGCCATTTGAAGATGAAATCACTACTGGGTGTCTCTGTTGATGTTACTTTCTTTAAAATAGTTTAAATATTTTCAGTGATAGCTAAGTGGTGAGGTTTTGGGGGTTTTTTCTGTTTACTATAAATATGCCTAATATATATCCTCAAAGCATTTTTTTGTGTGTGTGTGAGGAAGATCGGCCCTGAGCTAACATCTGCCAATCCTCTTCTTTTTTTGCTGAGGAAGACTGGCACTGGGCTAACATCCATGCCCATCTTCCTCTACTTCATACGGGACGCTGCCACAGCATGGCTTGACAAGTGGTGCATGGGTGCACGCCCGAGATCCAAATTGGTGAACCCCGGGCTGCCGCGGCGGAGCACACACACTTAACCACTTGCGCCACCGGGCCAGCCCCCTCAAAGCATTTTTAAAAGGGCAAGCTGGCCCGGTGGTGTAGTGGTTAAGTTTACGCACTCTGCTTCTGTGGCCTGGGGTTCACAGGTTCAGATCTCAGGCACAGACCTACACACCACTCATCAAGCCATGCTGTTGCAGTGTCCCATATACAAAATAGAGGAAGATGGGCACAGATGTTAGCTCTGGGCCAATCTTCCTCACCAAAAAAAAAAAAAAGAAAGAAAGAAAAAGGGCAAGGTGATGGGGTTCATTATATGTTTAATATTTGAAATTAAATGTCTGTTATTGTTTAAACTGTAGTTTAGACATTGCCATCATTGAACTCAGTTAAATATTTCTGTTTATTTAACTGCAAGGCTCATGTTCTTGGGGATTACAGAAGAAGATATTTTACTCCAGAGCTAACTGTTGCAATTTGAGCAATAGCAAATAGCTTTAAAAAAAAAGGAATCTTGGGGGAAAATGAGCCTAGTGTCTTAGTTTAATATGGCAGTTGGCAAATGTAGATGCTTCAAAGCTTTGGAAATCCCCAATATATGCCATCAAAGCATTGTAATAAAATATTAATTGAGATAAAAAGATAATCCATCAGGGCCACCAATGTAGTAGAAGTGTGGTTTCTGTGTGATTAGTCTCATCCCAGGATTCAAAGATAAAGTCCCACTGAAAATGAACAATGAAATAATCATATTTGGCTCTGGATTTTTTTTATCACCGGCAGAATTGCCCAGTGCCAGTTGTGTTAGCGTTGGTAAAATCCTGAGCCCTTAATAATGTCAAGAGGTGGCTGGCTGCCTTAGACATTTTATGATCACAAAATCGAATCCTATGCCAGTTAATGGTAATCCATCATTTCCACCCTCTTTTTGTCACTTAGAAACCACACTGACTTCATTGTTCCGAATGAGATTGTTCCGAATGAGATAACCAGAGGTGGTTGTTTCTAAATCTGCTGTGTTAAATTGACATAAGAATGTGGATTTCTGCTATTTCGTACCCCCCAAAAAAGCCTAAGTGCTTTTCACTCTGCCAAAACTGTAACGTTTCTTGAACATTTCATTCTCTCATTTTCTGAAAATGAATATAATAAACCAGGAAAATTAACCACCATGGGGCTCAACATTTGAATGGCCTTTGGGAAGAAATTTCCTGCCAATGGTATAAGAGATAAAAGAGAAAAGGGGGTGCCATGATTTGCTGTAACCCAAAATGCCCTGAATATTTTATGAAGTAGAGATGTAAAATTTTCCATTGTGACAATTCACTACTCTACCTTTTTTACTGTCGTGGGCTGAGATGGGTACAGGACTCCGTCCAGTTCTCATGCCTGGGAGATCCCTGTTTGAGGGGACAAAACCAGTAACCATTCCATAGGAGTAGTGGCGTTTAAGTCAGCTTGCAACCCCATAGGAGTAGAAGACATTATGGAATAATTATGCTTACAATGCCTGGTTTCTCCATTTACTCTGTAAATGAGCAATCTAGTGATGAGGCTAGGGTGAGCCCCTCCCCTGGTACTGTGGAAACTGGATAGGGGTTACGTGTGGGAAAGTTGGTGTTAGGCAGCCTAGAGCTTGAATTTCAGCACTGATACTTTCTGGCCATGGGATCTTAAAGAGATTTCTTCATCTCTCCTAGCCTCAGTTTTTTGTCTCATAAAGTTGTTGAGTGGAAAATCGTAGAGGAGGGGACATTTGAGCTGGGCTTTAAAGAGTTCATGTACTTTAGATAAGCAGAAATGGGTTCCCAGGTAGCAGGAACAGAGAGCACAGGTGTCCGGATGGGAATGCATGGTCCTCTCGGGATAATCCAAGCCGTTCGGTCTGAGAGAGGTGCGGTGTTACTGACGCCAATTCCAATATGTGAGTTTTTTCCCCCACACTACCAAGCAATTTTCAGACATCAGCTGAGTGTCCTACAATTGAACCCAGTTCTGGCGCTATCTACTTGGAGATAGTGTCAGATCTCACAGGTTAAGGGCCGAGTCCCACAAGACTGCTGCCCCCACCCCTTAGCCAGTCTCAAGTCCAGGTTGTCACCTGGGTTTCTGATGACCAGCTATAAATCAGAGATTCCAATCACCTCCTCCTTGAGTTTGATTAATTTGCTAGAGTGGCTCACAGAACACAGAGGAACATGTTACTTACTAGATTAGTGGTTTATCATAAAAAGATGTAGCTCAGGAACAGCCAAATGGAAAAGATGCATAGGGCAAGGCAAGGGGAAAGGACTTAGAGCTTCCACACCCTCTCCCAGCGCACCACTCTCCCTGCAGCTCCACATGTTCACCAACGGCAAAGTTCTCCAAACTCTGTTCTTTTGGGGTTTTATGGAGGCTCCATTACAAAGGCGGGATGGGTTAAATCATTGGCCATTGGCAGTTGAGCTCAATCTCCAGCCTCTCTCCCCTCTCAGAGGGTGGGGAGGGGGGACTTAAATTTCTAACCCTCTAATCACATGGTTGCTTCCTCTGGTGACCAGCCTCCATCCTTAGGTGACCTAGGGGCTTTTCGAAAGTCATCTCATTAACATAATGAAAGACACCTTTATAGCTTTCCTTACTTAGGAAATTGCAAGGGTTTTAGGAGCTCTGTGCCTACGAAGACCAAATATATATTTCTTACTATAAATCACAATATCACGGGTATATACAGCAAAGAGCTGTGAGCCTCTTGGCTAGAAACTTGAGGTGGGCCCAGATCACAGAAGGCCTTTAACATCTGGCAAAGGAGTTTGGGATTCATTCACTAGAAAATGAGGAGCCACTGAAATGGGTTGGAGCCATCCCTCAGTATCAGAAAAAGATCTAGGGAACAGAGAGGGATAAAAATTGGAGTAGGGAAAGCAATGAGGAGACCATCACAATTATCCAGGCAAAAAGTAATGATGGTTCAAGGGAGGTGAGGAGTGGAAAAGGAGAGTGAGAAATAAATAAGAGAGAATCCAAAAAATGGAATTAAAAAGGAGTTCTTGGTAATATAAGCATGGGACATAAACCCAGAGAGTCACAGATGGTTCTGAAGGTTTCAGACCTGTGGCTGGGAGAATGGTTCTGCCATGATTAGAAAACTGGAAGGTAGACTTGAGATCAAGGAGCCCTGAGCACAGTTTTGTACAAACTAAGTTCATGGAAGATCTAAGTTAATAGATCCAGCAAACTGTTAGAAATATATAAACTAGAGTGGGAGGGAGAAGTCGCAGCTGGGGTAGCATGTTTCAGCTTCATCCAAAGGTAAAAGATCCTGAGAGTTTTAAGAGTGGATGGGATTTCCAAATGAAGAATTGCAGAAAGAGATACAAGAAAAAAATGATAGGGATGAAGAGATTAGAAAAAAGGAACAAGAAGAGTTAGTCAGAGGGGTCACAGGGAACAAGCTCAGTACTGTGTATGAGAGACAAAGAGAAAAAATTTCCAGAAGGAAGAGGGGCGGGTAAGTGATGGTACATGCCTCAAAGACACCGAGAGCAACATGGCGCCTGGTGGGGTCAAGAGCGGATCATGCTGGCAAAGGTCATTCCTTCTCAAGATGAACATGTAAGCCAATACTTATTCCAGAAGATCCACTCTTTAGTATAGTAAGGGCTTAACCATCAAAAGCATAAGATTTATCTAAAGGAAATGCCCATTTAATTTATTAAAGCAGACATTGGCTAAGTTATTAGCCATTACCTATGACTGTAAGACATGAAAAAGTTGGAAGAAATCTAATGGGGGCCTTTCATCTGTATGGGAAAGGTCACTGCAAGCATCAAATATTGAATTTTAGAATGGTACTACAGTGAATAGATATATATTATTACTCAAATTAGACTTCAGGAGGACTGATTTGCTTGGAATTTCATTATTTAAAATAATATGTTGCAATAAAACTGACTCCATAGGAGGATATTAATCTCATGCTTTAATGCTATTCTGTCAAATTGGTTTAATATATATATTTGAACAGAATTTTAATTTTTCAGATAATTTTTTTTGTCAATTTAAGAGAGAATGTGACGGATGACAGTAAACTCTATGTTACAAGTCAAATTTAAATCCTGATTTTATTTTCTTCATTTTCTGTAGCAATACTACTAACCAATGATTGGTTTGAAATATATCATACAGTAAAGTCTTGACAAGAAGTATGATTGTAAAATGAGATATTCTGATTAACATTGTTGTTAATAGCACATATGCTATGTATGGGTCTCTAATTTAAAAATATATATCACACAGAGAAAGTTGGTGAATCTTTGGCGGTATAATAGGAGATTCACAAATCTTGTGATACCCTTTTAGTTTTTTTGCTGAGGAAGATTCGCCCTGAGCTAACATCTGTTGCCAATCTTCCCTTTTGCTATGTGGGGCGCCACCACAGCATGGCTTGATGAGCCGTGTGTAGGTCCGCGCCCGGAATACGAACCCATGAACCCTGGGTTGCCAAAGTGGAGCATGCGAACGTAACCACTATGCCACCAGGACCTACCAACCTCTTTTTTCCAGTAAAAAATGCATTTCAGTAATGAAATGTATAACTTGGGAATTTTCACTAGTCTACAAGGACTTCAGATAAGTCGATTATGCTCCATAAAGTTGATTTTGTGTATTCAGTTTTAGAAAGGGGTAACTGATAGCGTTTTGCAAAAAGAGAAGCAGCAGAAGAGAAAGATAGGCTATTCGGTATGAAGTCACATGAGGAATGTTGGGAGGCAGGGATGTTAAGAAGAGAAGGCTAGAGCAGAGCTTCATGTCTGCAAAGCCACAACTGAAGGGCAAGGGGACTGTTTCTTCGTTGCCTCAGAACATAGATCATGCAGCGCCTGGGGACCCTGTGGGAAGGCAGATTTGTTCAAGGCAAAACAATGAGAACTATTCAAGAGTGGAACATGCCGCCCATCATTGGTGCTTTTCCTGTCCTTACCCATATTCAAGGAAAGACTAGGGATTCACTGGATATGTCCTTCACCTTGAAAGAAATTCTTGCTTGCATTTTGCCATCACTCTGCCACAAACACCGCACTAAAGCATGCTGCTGATTCCTCTGTGATCATAGGTTACTGGGAGCATCTAACTGTGTCAGAGGAGGAAATGGCGATATAGCTCTTGAGGTCGTTCAACTCTGGGAGGAGTGGTGCAGCAATTCAGAGCATCAGTCTAGGTCTAAGCCATTCTTCCTGGGCTCAGATCCCACCTTGGGCACTTGCTGGCTGTGACTTTGCATAAGTGGCTTCACTGCCGTGTGCCTCAGTTTTCACATCTGTAAGATGGAGACAATACTGGTACCCACTTGTAGCTCTAAATGAGCTTGTGAGTGTAAAGCAGTTAAAGTCGTGCCTGGCAGACAGTAAATGCTGTTGTGATTGTTGCTGTTACTCACCAAAGACATGGCTTTGTTTTGTTTAGATGAGCTGCTGCAGAAAGAGCAAAATTACTCAGATGATGTCTTGGCCAACATGATCAGCGAACCAAGAATCAGTTATGGAAATGATGCTCTCATGCCATCTTTGACTGAAACGAAAACCACTGTGGAGCTGCTTCCCGTGAATGGAGAGTTCAGCCTGGACGATCTCCAGCCCTGGCATCCTTTTGGAGTTGACACTGTGCCGGCCAATACAGAAAACGAAGGTAAAAGAGGCCCAGGAGGGCACAAGAACCTTCTGGGATATACATGTGTCTCTAATGTTTTTGAGTAGTGAGTTTTGGTATAAATTCTGAACAATAGTTTTTGTTTTGTTACTTTGGGAATGAAAGAACAATATTCAACTTGTTGTTTATGAGATAGTGACCTAGAATGCCCACCTTTGAAGAAAATGGGTGATAAAATTATGGAAATCACAGTTCACTCAGTGGAGAGAGTTTTGATGGGGCCTATGTAAATGGAGATTTGAAAGGCACCAAAATAGTCATCATTGGTTATTTATTCTGGTGCATTAAATTTCAGATTGCATTAAATATGTTAAAGGCAAACATAAGGAGCCACTTATAAATAAAATGTAATTTTGCTTAAGATTTAAACAATTTTCTATTTAGAAAATTAAATTTAAGGCAGCTGTCAAAATTAAGAAGCACATTGCTCTAAATATTTTTCCCTATGATAGTTTAGAGAAGTAAGATTTTCTCTGTGAACTAGTTTCCACAATGGATGATATACTTTCTTTCATAGGGATTTCTTAGCAGAAACTTTCAAATAATATCTACTTAGGAGAGAGCATCTTTTAGTTCTTTTAATCCATAACATTTTTACATGTTTAAAAGTATAAAATTTTGAACACAGGAACACCTTAATTTCTAGATCTTAATAGCATGTTTTTCAAGAACACAACAGGATTTTACCTGTGATTTTTCTTTGTTACAGTAGCAATATTTGTGGTGGTAATATTTGTAATATGGATATTTGTAGTATGGATACCTCAAAATGCAATCAGTGTACTCCTCAGACTAAAATTAAATCTAATATTAGACTTAAGTGCACTGGAAAAGCTTTTTTTTAAAGAACCATTGCAGAAGATCTTTATATAGACTATTTCATAATATGAGTAATCACCCCAAATTTGTTTCATTAATTTGCAAACAGGCATTTTATAGTAATAATATCAGATGCGAACAGCAGTGTTACTTATGATATAAAAAATATCATAAGACTTTATAATTTATAAAAATAATTTTTACTCACATAAAGGATAAAAATTTAAGGACTTTAGTTGTCAAAGACCTGGGTAGCTGCCTTATTAAATTGTAATAGAGTGCTGGTTGTGTAATTTTTATAGGTAGGTACATTTTGGGCATTCAGAATCCTCATCATTCAGTTTCTAAGGAGAATTGTTTGTGAAAAATGTCCAATCTCATTTTGTAAATTGAATGCACACAAGATTTCCTCTTTTCCTTCAGGACGTTGGACTGTTTAATTGAGGGAGAAATAGTAACATGTCTGAAGTCGAACAAACTTTCTTTGATAGAAAATTACACTCCTTAATGCCCTTTATACCAAATAATGTTAAATGTGTAATTTGTTATTTATGTCCAAGTCTTAGCTTTTTATGAAAAAACTTAAATATATGGATGATACTACATTTTTATTAAAAATTGCCTCAGCCTTTGAGAACTATTCATCTGCAATGTGATTCTAAAACTATGACATAAGGAATTTCCTATCAATTTCTCGTCATTTAAGACCTTTTCACATATCTTTCAATGATATAGTTTCTATAAATGAAATGTTTCCATTTAGTATTTAACATTATTGGTTTTGGAGAAGTAGGATAAAACATACTTTAGAGCTTACCTAAATCATGTTTATGAACACACACACAAATAATAGAAACTAGAAATTATAATTTATTTACAGTGAAGTTTATGGAAGGAGATTTAGAAGGCCAAAATAAGCTAAATTAGCAGCAGAGTAACATATAATTTATATAGAAATTACCGTGTATGTTTGTTGTAATACTTGGTTTTTCTCTTAAATGTTGTGAATCCTTTAGAAACATAGACTGTACGGAGTTTAATGAAGATAGAAGACACTCAAGCTCTGTTTGCGTTAACTCTTCAGATTTAGTGAATACAGTGAAATGCGCTGAGCTTGGTGCCACACAGCGCAATAGCGAATAGCAAAACATTATATATCATCCTAGAAGCTGTTGCATTTCCTCAATTTCAAATTTTCCATGTACTTTCTCACTCTATCAGATTTTTGAGAGCTTAACTGCTTTATAATAAGAATATCAGCCTACATATTTCCTTGGTGTCTTTAATGAGGTAAATTTAACTTTGCATTTATCATATCAGGAGTATAAATAATACCAACAGTTAAATAAATCTGCCTTTATATGCCCTAAGCATTTTATCTTCAATTTATATGTATTCATATGTGTATGTATGGTCTCCATTAAAAATTACATGCATTCTATTAAGCATGAAGTTTATATTAAAATTTTTTAAATAGTAGCCAAACTGATCTATTTTGTTTAGGGAAGAAAAAAGTGGAAGGATACTGAATGCTCCTTTGAAGTAGAAACATGGGAAGGAACTATTTCACCAAAGCAGATTCCAGAAATCCAAACCCTGATGCCATTGTCAACACATCCACTGTCTGCTAGTCTTCTGCCCCTTAACAATCCCCCCAAATCAAATAAGAGGCAAAGAAGTCTTGGTCCAAGTTAGGAGGCAGACTGATTCCTCCACCTCTTCCCCTGCCTCTTGCCAAATAATCCAAAGAAAAAAGATTGGATTAACTGTACTGGGTTCCCCCAAAGTGATTAATTTTTGGAAGGCAAAGAACAAAACAGTTTGGAGATACCTCAGAACAGCAGTGGCTAAACACCTCTGCTCAGAAGTAGACTCTGAGAGTGGCCTGTGACCATTGGGCTGAGATTCCTAACAGCACATACTGTAGCATCAGCCCTGGGAGATAATCTACACATGCACAGGCACACACACAACACACACCCCCCCCCAAGCCCTTGGGTACTGCCAAGATGCCCAGTTGGGCAAAGTCCTTGATTGACTGCCTCTGGATCCTTGACCAAGATACAGCTCTTATATTGCCTGGGCCTCATCAAAAGAGCCGATATCTTTGGGGCTGGCCCCGTGGCCTAGTGCTTGAGTTCGGGGCACTCCGCTTCAGCAGCCCAGGTTCCGTTCCTGGGTGTGGACCTACGCTACTCATCAGTAGCCATGCTGTGGTGGCAACCCACATATAAAATAGAGAAAGATTGGCAACAGATGTTAGCTCAGGGTAAATCTTCCTCAGGAAAAATAAAAGAGCTGATATTCTTGTTAAATAAAGATCCATTACTGAAACAGCAAAATCTTATGTAAGAGTACTGGAGGCCATCATATTTAAGATCTCAGAGCTTGAGTTCTGGTTCTCCCCATTATCAGGCCCAACAGCCCTTTTATAACATTTTGGAAAGCCTCCTTAATGATGAAGCTTAAAATAAAATGTGTTGACAGAGTTTAGGGGGGAAATCATTACAATTTATAATAAGTATTTCAACATGGAAGCGTCCAGGCTCAACAACCAGTGGAAGCAGTGGCGTGGTCAGGCGTTGTCCTGTATGGATGTGACAAATAGATGCAGACTGATAACAAGGGCTGATGGCATGATTCAGGTTCTACAAGCAGCAGCGAAGGGATTTAATAAAATAGTGAGTATCTCTTGGGAAAGCTCTAAATAAAACTATCTTCTCTCAGTTTACCCAGTGGTGAGTTCCTGGAATATCCAGGTTACAGTAAGCGCTGTTCAAAAATGATTTGTGTTTCTATATAAAACTGACTTAGGTTCTAGGCCCACATAATCATGAATACATGAATGTCCAGCAGGAATTTAGGAAATCGTGTAGGGTGCAGGACAATTTTTATCTGTGTGAGATTGCCCTGTGCAGGTCCATCCCCATGCACTGAAAGCCAATAGTGTCCACCCTCCCGCTCCTGTCCTAGTGTCAACGAAAAATACCTGTACATTCCCCACGATCCCCAGGAGAGGGTGTGAGTGTTAATGAGATGGCATGCAAAGCTCTTAGCAAAGTGTCTACAACTTAGTAAATGTTTAGTGGTAGCTTTTTTTTTTTTCCCAATAGAACCAGGATTTTGTTAGAGAGGTTTTACCAGGTTGTCTCAAGGAGAATCATCTTATGGCCCAAACCATATATCCTTAAAATTAACGACTATAACAAGCCATATAATGGTACAACCCTAAAATCTTACCCTCTCTCCTCTCCCCAAAGCCTTGTTCCTTGTTAATCTTACAGACATGTACTCACACACAGAGCTATTGAAAATTCCTAAAATTTCAGGATTTCCTTTCATTGTTCATGCAGTCCTTATCATCATAGCTTCAAACACTTACCAAAAATTTGTTGTTTTTCTTAAGAACAGTCAGTCAAGTCCAGAGAAGGGATCAGACACTCAGGCCTTTTTTTAGTTTATATTGAAAAAATAAGCATATCACAAACACAGTTTTCCAATATTTTAGGCTCTTCTGTCAGCTGTGATTTGCCTTAAGGGATTTTTATTCTATGGTTTTTCCAATCCACAAAACCTAACTGGCGAAACCGAAGCGAAGCTGTTTCTTATAAAACAGTTGCTCTCCTGGATTGTGAAATCATTTTTTTTAATAGCATTTGTGTCTGTTCTGCTTTTCCATCCCAGCCTGAGCAGGCCAGCCACGAGGATCAATATGGAATGCAGTGGCCAGCAGAAAGTCTTCGTGGTCGAGTGTCAGCTTCTGTGTATATAATACAGACATAAAATACCATGATATTCTTAAAGAGGCGCAACAGCTCGTATGAGACTGGATGTATGTAATTGCAAAGTGAGGTTGCCCCTGTGGTATATTTTTAATTAGCCATAAAAAAGCAATGATCAAATCACTTTAAATGCTGAAATTGAGATTAAATAATGTCTTTCATTAAACTGCAAACCAGTCCTTTTCAGGGCTCTCTTATCTATGAAAAACTGATTTCCTGCTGATTCCACCTTTGGCCTGGTGGGGAGGTTGTGCTAGGCAGCCTTTAGCTTAGAATTGGTCTATTACAGGGAACGCCAGAGCGAACAAAGTCAAAAGTGTCAGAATTTCGATCATTCTGTTTCTCTCCTCTTGTAGGAAAGGACTTGATTCAAAGCTACTGAAGGCAGGGGAATAATACATTTCTGCTTAAGTTTAATTTTAACTCTTCAAGATGATCTGTTTCTTATTTTTGATTTACTAAACAGCCAATGTAAAATGTTTTGAACTCTATGTTGAAGTTACCTTCTGGTTCAATGAGTAATAGTCCATTTGAAAAATTAGAAAGTATTTGCGGTGAATTGGGAAATAATGCACTACTTTTTCTTGTCACTGTTTGTTCTTTTTTTGCAATGATGTCATAATGGTCTTCTAAAAAAATGTATTGATGTCTGCACACTGAACCAAGAGTTACTTATTTTTTAAATATTAATTCATGCTGAATCAGCCTCAAACTGTTAAAGTAGTCTAGGGTTTAAGTCACTAAAACTATTATTATTTTATTTTTTTAATAAATAGAAAAGGTTTTATTACTGTTTGCAAATAATACATGTACATTGGGAAAAAAAAAAAAGGCAGAAATTTATATGAACAATCTCCTCACCCAGAAATAACTAGCGATAGCTTTTGTGGTAATATCTCTCAAGCTTTTTTCTATACACATTTGATGCTTTTCAATATTCCCAGAGGTGACTGTGGAATAGTGCTTTATCATTTGTAAGGTTCTTTCTCATATGTGTGTATGTTTGAGCCTTGGAAAAGTCCTATGTACTTGTGACAAAACTAAGGATCAGAAAGAAGGTGGCTTGCCCAAGATCACAGAGAAAATAAGTAGTAACATTAAAGTGGATCCATGGACTGATACGAGCTCGTCAGCCTGCATTTAAAGCCCAGATTCAACCACTTCCCTCTGAGTCAAATGTGGTTTCTGAGGATTGAACCATTGGTGAATGTAATCGCCACTTAAAGTTACTTTTTTGCTCTGTGGCTGTGCCTTGGTATGTTCTTGTCTTCAGCTGAAGCACCATTTGGGGCCCTTCTGAGGAAAATCTCAAGAAGTACCCTTAACTCCATTTTACGAGGAGTAAGGAAGTTGCAGATGGGGAAAAAGATGAAATATAGAGAAACTGTATAGTTCAAATGTATTTGTGAGTGACAGAAGGAAGTGTGTCTTAATCTGATACCCAAATAAAGTACTAGAGAGGAGTCAATCTCCTAGGAATAGTTGTTATAAAATATTTCATAAATGCAGTTTTATAGTATTTGAGAGTTTCTGAAACAGGTTTTAAAATTTTTTGGTTCCTCACTACAATAAAATATATAGATATTATTATTTCGATTTTATATATGAAGAAACAGAAGAAGTGGTCCTTTGCCCAAAGTTGCTTACATTGTAAATGTTGGGTTTAGATGCCTCCGCGCCCCCCTTCTCTTCCCTGCTGCCAGTCTGCACGACAAAGGACCAAACCATGCTTCTCTTTTGATGCATCCAAATATCTTAGTCTTCTCAGAAACATTATTTTCTCATATTTTGAAGACTTGTCTTGCTGCCACTCTCTTCCCCCTCACTGTTCCTGCCCACGTGTGGCATTCAAGGTCGATTTGGGTTTATAATCCCACCTTTGAATGCCTGGGCTGTGTGCATCAGTAAGCTGTATGGTCTTATTGAAATTGCTGATCCAAAAGGCATCCCATGGCACACACCTTGTCTTCCCATGGACACATTTTTCCTTACCTTCTTTTTTTTTTTTTAAAGATTTTATTTATTTTATTTTTTCCCCCCAAAGCCCCAGTAGATAGTTGTATGTCATAGCTGCACATCCTTTCTAGTTGCTGTATGTGGGACTCGGCCTCAGGATGGACGGAGAAGTGGTGCCTCGATGCACACCCGGGATCCGAACCCGGGCCACCAGCATCGCAGCGCGCGCACTTAACCACCAAGCCACAGGGCCGGCCCTACCTTCTTTTCTTTATATTTCCCAGACCTTACGGAAGAGGCTTCTGCCCTCTCTCGACTTTTATTTGCCCCTTGTCCATTTATTAATCCTAAAAGCTTTGTTTCTCTCCCTGGCCTGTTTCTTCAAAGCCCAGTGTCAAGTTCAAGGTAATATTTTCTGAGAATCAGAAGCACTTTGGAAATACCAGCTACTGGTGGAATTACCAAACAACGATGGACGCTCTTGTGTCACCCACACTGGTTTTTTTGGGTCAGACCCAGAATACTCACAAATGAAAAACTGTAAAAGTCAACAAATGAGAAAGGAAATATCCACATTTCAACTGTATGTCATCTATTAAATAGAAACCAGCCTTTAAAAATAGAGAAAGAGAGACTTCTGGTTTGCCTCTTTTACCCTCAAACTGGGAACAATTGGTTTCACTACATGGCAGATTATGTGGTGAAACTTTCCTCTCCTGATAAATTCATATTTGCATTTCCCCTGAGTCCTTTCGTAGTTAATTAACTGTAAAATAAGATAAGATCAGACAGTTGTAAAAGAAGGTATCTTTAAGATTTTCCACCGGGCTGGGTATAATATATTTTATTTCTAATCAAAAGCCAAGAAAGTATCTCTAAACTCAGCTGAGAGGAAAATCCGCACTCCCAACCCCTCTTCTTTGATGTTGCAGCGTATCCTGGTGAGTGCTTTTATTAGAAAACGAAGGAGTAGGATTGCCATATCAATAGAGATAAGCCTTTTGAAGTGGTACCCCTCCCATTCCTCGATGCTCAGGATTAACTCACTGTGGTTCTTTTCCAGCTGCTCGTTTTTGATAACTTGTATATTGCACGTGCTTTTCCCTGCTCTGCGTTCAGGAGCCGCGACTCACCACCTTGATTTGTCTTGTTTGCTTTCTGTGTATCTTGCTTCCTGTGCCCAGTTGAGCCTGTTGACGCCCGCCCTGCTGCCGACCGAGGACTGACCACTCGACCAGGTACAACCGGGGACCTCCTACCTCTCAGCATCTTGCGCTTGAGCCTGGGCCCGCGCCGCCTCTGTCTTCGTTATTAGCCTCTTTAGATTACCCACATTGAGAAACAGGATTTAAATGACCGTGGAAAGCAAACTTTTTAAAACTCCCCTTTGTTTCTCCTGCACTTCATTTCCCAAGTTCTTAATTATTTAATCTATTTTTTCTCTCTGAGCTTTCCTTTGGAAACAATAAAAGAGAGCCCTTCCACCTTTTGTGTTTTTCTTTTTTAAGTAGAGAGGACCTTATGGAGCCTGTCTGTCCTCAAAAATGGAAACCCACACAGAGGCAGACTCTATCTGGTGGTGACTTGGTCACTGCTATGAACATCTCGTCCTCCCTGCCTTGTCTGATCCTTTTCTAACTAACTGGGCTCAAACTTCAGTCAGTTCCTCAAGTAGATGTAACTTCCTAAAAAATATCAATATTGGAATATCTCTAGAGCCCAGAAATATTTACATTTTCTCTTTTCTGGGTCGTATATACTTATTCTCCATGAGTGGCTAAAATGACACAACAAATGTACCTGCATAATTTTGCATACGTCCTTTATTTTTTATGATACTTAAAATTCCCATTAACACTGAAATAGACGCTTCTTTTTTTACCGTTTTCCAAGCATTGAGAAGAAATACGTTTTCACCCTTTGCTCTGTATTTAGCCTATGTCTTAAATTTAGTGTTAAGCATAATGTCACAGCACAGCAGAAACACATGCATGCCTGGGTTTGACTTCCTGCACAACCTCACCCAACCGATAGTAGCCAGTGTTTTCAATGAATTAAAAAGAGGAGAGAAGTTACTGAATTGACAAATCTGCATATTCTGGGGAGATTTTACTCCCAACAGTGCATCTCTTCCCATATTCATTTTCTACTTTATCCTCATAATGTCCCCGTGCAGTAATCAGGGAACAGGGAGTTAACCTTATTTGAAGATGTTAACACATGGAGGTTGACCCTTTGCTCCCTGGTTCAGGTACAGTCAGCAGGGGGCCAGGAGCAGACCCTGCCCCTCTCACTGTCAGTGGGGGCCCAGATCACTTCTGCCTCCAAACACAGTCCTCAGAGAACTCAGAGTCTGCCTTGTGGCGTTTTCATGCCTCGGCGCTGTGATTTTCAGGGCAGCAGAGACAGTGGAGTGACACATCTGGACAGCTGATCTCGTTGATTTTATGAATCTCTCTCTGTAGGGCTTTTCAGAGGAACTTAAAGTATAGTAAGTCAGACATGGTTTCAGCTTTCCTAATGTCTTCCTTATTGCCGGTGTCACACGAGTGAATTTCAAGGAGCCCACGGTCAGCATCCCCATCTTACTCAGCTTTCTGGGGGTCCCCAGGCTGAGGGTCAGTCAGTTCCATTCTAACTGCAACCGAGACCAGCTCAAGTTGGTCATTTGCCTTGGGCCTTTTTTTCATGGTGCATCCTACTTTGTTTTTAAAGGAAGAGATGCTTTTCCTCTACAAGCATAAAATGTGAATTAGAAGCACTCATGCAACCAATTTTATTAAGTTCCTACACTGGGTATGCTGGGCTGATATGTTCCTATTGAAATATCCAGGAAGGGGTGACATTACCAAAGTTGATTATTTTTTTCCTTTTTTTAAAAAAATCTAACATGAAAAGAACTTTTCCGTATATTCCCAAAAATAATCTGTTGTAAAGGAAGAGCTAGAGAGTAGTTAGAGGTATTATATAGATGGGAAGAAGCCATCTAAAGCCTTTGTTGTAACAATAGCAATATTTCATTTTGACATTTCACGAAGATCAATGCACTAAATGCTGTGGAGGGTCAAAGGAAATAAATGATAAGGTCCCTGCTCTCAGGAGCTTGAAGTATAATAGAAGGAACGCACTTTGTGTATTTAGGAAGATGAGATGGAATCAGAAAGGCAGGGAAATACAAAGTACATAAAGTGTAAACCAGGATGTCTGTGATGTGAGCAGATGGGGCACTAATGGCACTTGCTGGAGATGAGCTTCAAGAAAGGTTTTGAAAGATTTGAGTCACATCCATTGGCAAAGAAGAGGGGAACAATTCTATACAGATAAGAGAATGGCCTAGGCCAAGCTCCCTTTCTTATACTACGTAAGGCTTGGGTTCCCCAATAGGAGAAAGCCATAGATGGGAAAGAATGCTCAGATATGAAGTGAGGAAGATTCTAGTTAAGATGTGTTTATGAACAACTGTGTTTGATGGACATGTATTAAGACATATGTATGCTCTATATTTTTGTGCTTGTAGTGCGTCTGTCAAGCATTTGGACCAATTTCCTCCCTATGTTTTACAGCATTAATTTTTATTCTTCCATCGTCACACTTTATGAGACTACATGCTTGAGTCTAATGTGCCCAGTTATATCTTTAGACTTTCCAAACTTAGAAACCATTCCCAGAATTGTCATATCATGTCATTCAATTGGTGGCATTGTTTTTGAATAATCACTGTTGTCACTCTGAAACAAGAAAGGATTCTTGTGTAATCACGACTGAGGAAATTGACTTCTCCTTATCTTTTGTATCTGGAATACCAGGGCACTGTAACTTCTAGAACATAGTGTCAAGTAGGGGACAGAATAATATCAGTGGTGATTTCTGGGCATAGTGGCCATTACAGCTACTCCCATGGCTTATTTCCAAGGAAAAACAGACACTGAAAGACAAGTTACATCATTTGACCAAAATAAAGAAGGAAAATACATTGGCAGGCTCTTCAAAAATACATTAGCAGGGGTGGATAGCTACCGTTTGCACTATAATTTATTACCACTCTTCTCCAGTTCTAATAAAGGAAACCAGGTTCTTGACCCCAAGCCATGTGAAAGGTTTCATGAAGGACATGCCTCCTTTCTCCCTCAAATGAACAACAGACAGTCCTCACGCACCACGACCTAGAGAACTGGAGTCACACCAGGGCTCAGGATGAGTTGGCACAATTCAGAAAACATTGTCTGATGAGCCTATAAACAAAAGTCCCTGCAATTTATTTAAATCTACCCGTCACATTTCATGGCATGCAATATCAGATTACTATTGATGACGTTTCCCTATGTGCAAGCTTACTGATTTTTCTCCCCTTTTAGTGAGATTTGCTTAATGTATAGAAAGCCTTTTCAATAAATGGCTGTACATACTATACAAAAATGAATTAGCAAGTGCTCTTTCTGCTGAGAGTCTTGTAAACTGCTAAGCTATAATTAATTATCTATTCTGACTTGTTACATGAATTTGAATTTTTTTTGAGCATCAAAATTATTCTCCATCTCCTTTCAGAAATAGTGTCAGCTTTTTAAGTTTTGAGTAGAAAGCTCATTCTTTACTCATTTTTTGAGTAGAGAGTAATTATTTGATCCCACAAATCTAAAAGAAAAGACTATTCAAGAGAGTTTTCTTAAATCTTAGAAATGTAATTTTAACTATTGTATTGCTAGATGCTGATGATAAAAAAAGGGTGAGGTATAAAGAAATCACTGTGGTTCTACAAGGATCTCAGATTTTAAAGGGCTTGTAGGAAAATAAAAATCTAGAACCAATGAGAAATAAAAGAGCATTAGTGTCAGGAAGATTAGAGGTCAGAGTGAGGTAAAACAACAGAAAATGCTAATAATTTTAAAACAAGAAAATAAATAAGAATAGAGAGCCCTACAGCTCTCTGGATGGGGTTAGGGGCCACGGGGCAGTCAATAGTCTTTTATGTCTATATTAAAGAGAAGGATCTGATGAAAGGAATTTAAAGCCCAAGGTAATTTAAGATGAGAAAAGAACATACTGGTCCCTTGTATTAGTCATCTATTGCTATGTAACAAATAATCCCATAACTTAGCAATTCAAAGCAACAAGCATTTAGTTTCTTGTGATTTCTGTAAGGCTCAGGATTTCAAGCATGGTTTAGCTCAGTGCTTCTGGCTCAGGGTCTCTCATAAGGTTACAGTCAAGACACCCACCAGAGCTGCAGTCATCTGAAGGCTTGAAACTTGAGTGGGGTTGATGGGTCTGTTTCCAAGATGGCTCACTCGCATGGCTATTGGCAGGAGACCTCCACACCTCACAGTGTGAACCTTTTTATAGGGCTGCTTGTGTGTCCTCACAACATGGCAGCTAGCTTTCCCCAAACCAAGTGATCCAAGAGAGACAATAAGAAGGAAGCTGTGATGCCTTTTATGACCTCATCTCAGAAGTCATGCACCATCACTTTCTCCATATTCTGTTCATTAGAAGCGAGTCACTATATCCTGTCCACACTCAAGGGAAGAGAATTAGTCCTACCTCTTGAAGGGAGGAGTATTAACAAATTTGTGCATGTATTTTAAATCTACCACACCTGTCTACCCAAGTCCAAGTCCTTGTGACCCAGACAAATCATAGGCTAAGAGAACTTAAGAGTGAAATCATAGGACTACTCTTCATGATCTTGGTGGAACTCTGGACAGCAAAAGAGCTGGGAAGATAGGGATAAGAAAATAATAGTTCTGACAGAGCAGAAAGGAGCGAAGATAGCTTGACAGTCTACAAACCAGGTGTAGACTGACATTGATCTTGGGTCCATTGTCAGAGAGGTTATTAAATGGAAGCTTTGTGAGCAATTGGACAAGGAATCAGTGAGATGTCACAACCAGCATGGGTTCCCTAGGTCTTGTCAAATGATCTTCCTTTTCTTTTCATATAGGCTGTGCTGTTAGACTGGCACATCGCATGCTGTGGACATTGTGCTTTTCAGTTTCAGCAAGATGTGTGACAAGTTTCACAGCACCTTGTAGACCAGACAGAGTGTAGGGCAAAAGCAAGAAATTAGGTCCTGTGGGATCTGAAGGAACTGGTAATGTGTAGCCAGAAGAAGAGAAGAATCATCAGGGATATGATGCCTTTCCTTGGGTATCTGATCTGTTCGAGGCTATAATGCGGAAGGGAGAATTAGGCATGTTCTGTGTTGAAGACTCAAAGAGTAGAAGTTAGAGGGAAACTGATTTAGGCTTAATGGAAGAAAGGCTATTCTTGTAGGCAAAGCTGTCCAAAAGTGGAAGCAAGAGGATACATTCCTTTATGTTCAGTCAGGAGCTGAGAGTTGCCCCTGGATGGGAACACCCTAGAGGAGATGATTTCAAAAACCCTTCTCGTTCTAATGCTTTTAGGATGCCTAAAATTCTGACTTTTGATATTTAGATGCTACAACATGGAAACTGATATTTATACTTTGTACTTTCATTTTTGTTTTAAACATGACTTTGCATTTTATTTTGAAGCTTCAAATTATTATTTGAAAAATGAAATTCATTATAACAATTAGTGGAAGAATCATATTTCTAGAGAAGGAAGCAGTTTCTAGAGAAGGAAGAGTTAGTAAGTTATAAATTCTGTTAGTCCCAAAGACGTTTTTCCAACAATTATGGACGGCAGCTCTTTATTCAGCAGAGGAATCAATTACATTCTCGATCTATAACTAAATCACTTAACTAAATAAATGATACGATTGTTACAATGCTTCACTGCATAGATACATGATCATAATTTATTTGTAATTGGAACAAAGCCCCAAAGTAGCAATTCTGTTCTACCAGGTAATTAATGCTCATTTTTAAAGCCTTTTATTATTTTTTCTGAAGGAATGAGGGCGCATGAAAAAAGACATATAGTGAGTTAAACAATAAGCCCTTAAACCAAGCCAGCATATTCTAGAAAAAACTCCTTGCCAACCTCCTAACTAGCATTTAACTTCTGTTTTTCCCTGCTTTAAAAAAAAACAAAAATTATAGCATGTATGTAAGGCAGTGTGTAACTTCAGATTTCTTTAAACTTTAATTTCTCTTTGTTTAAAAGAGGTAGTGGTTAAGGATTTAAATACAAGGTGTCACTTTTCTTGAAGAAAGTCATTAATCTATTTTCCTCTAACTTCAGGCCTAGAAAGAAGTTTTTGGTAGCCTTTGTATTGTAGTGGTTTGTGGATAAAACGAATTGACTGTGCTGTGTATTTTAATTATGATATAATGCTTATGGTATAATGCAGGTTCAGGGTTGACAAATATCAAGACGGAGGAGATCTCTGAGGTGAAGATGGATGCAGAGTTCCGACATGATTCAGGATATGAAGTTCATCATCAAAAATTGGTACGTAAAATAATTTACCTCTTGCTGCCGCTCTGTTTGTCAAATGACCTATTAACTCTTGTTCAAGTAAGAAATCCACTTAAGGCAAAGATAAAAACAAAAATAAAACACTTGCCTATTGGATCATCATGAAAATGTGAAGAAAAGAAAAAGAGGGTCTTTATATGGTATGTATATGTAGGCATGTAGTATATATATATGTAGGCAGCTAAGCCCACACAGGGATTAGAGTTAAGTTAATTTGTATTATAATATCCATTTTAACTAACTTTCACTCTATTTTCTAGGAAAGCGCACGGTTTATAATAGGTTTATTCAAAGGATCGAAAATCCCAAATGAACACATACAAACACTACTTGGCTTCACGGAACACTTTTTTTTTTTTTTTTAAACAGATCTCTGTTCTTTATTTTTTATTTTTTTATTTTTAAAGATTTTTATTTATTTGTTTTTGTCCCCCCAAAGCCCCAGTAGATAGTTGTATGTCATAGCTGCACATCCTTCTAGTTGCTGTATGTGGGACGTGGCCTCAGCATGGCCGGAGAAGCGGTGCATCAGTGCACGCCCGTGATCCGAACCCGGGCCGCCAGCAGCGGAGCGCGTGCACTTAACCGCTAAGCCATGGGGCCAGCCCTCACAGGAGACTTTTTATGGCTTTCACTTAAGTTGATATTTGTGACTGTCACCTTGTGCTGCTTCATCTCTCCCTCTCGCCCTTCTGTCCTGTCCCCTCCCCAACTCCCACATTTTAAGTTCTCCTGCAAGAGTAGGATCTTTGGGTCTCTTCCGAGGTAGGTGGAAGGAGAAGGTGAGCAAGATTCCATGATGTTCCCAGCAGTGTTGTTCATCGAAAGGCTTTGGCCAAGGAAGACAGCAGCTTCCTTTTCAGATGAAGTCACCCTTTTTTTTTTTTCCTCCAAATGTTCGGGTTAGAATAAATCAAAAAGCACCCATCTCCTTTGCAGACAGCCTCAGTAGTTATATAAAATCCTTTACCAAAAGCTTCAGATAAATCAAATCCTGCATTATGTGAGGGTGCCTTCCATCTTATCGGTAAGCACAGTAAGGGGGTTAGATTAATAAAAAGACAAATTTATTCCACATTCAGTAGTGAACAAAAATGGTAATAAAATTCTTATAGCAATAATAGTACTTGAGAGATAATCACCCTCAGGCACTTATTTTGTGTGTGTCTGTGTTTACTCTTTTTTTTTTTTTTTTTAATTTTTTTTTTAATTTTATTTATTTTTTCCCCTAAAGCCTCAGTAGACAGTTGCATGTCATAGCTGCACATCCTTCTAGTTGCTGCATGTGGGACGCAGCCTCAGCATGGCCAGAGAAGCAGTGCATCAGTGCGCGCCCGGGGTTCCGAACCCCGGGCCGCCAGCAGCAGAGCGTGCGCACCCAACCCCCAAGCCACGGGGCCGGCCCTGTGTTTACTCTTTTTTAAGAGTAATATCTTTCCAGGATTCGTAAATAAAATTTATAAATCCAGGTATTAAACTCCCAAAAGAAATGCTTGTACTGTGTATGCCTCTTTTCACTCTAAATAATTGGAACAAATCTAAAACTGACTTGAGATTCAGATTTGCATTTTAGCTCCATGATCTTTTTGGTAGAACTGCTGAAGAGTTGGGAGCTGGTGGGGCATAGAGCTGAAGATTAATGTGTGGATTTGCATTTTCTGGGGCCTGTGTCCTAAAAGCCTGTCTCCACAATTTCACTAACTCCTGTAATGCAACAGTGACTAATGGCAGCCGCAGCAATTAGGAGAAGCAGCTCCCTCTACTGAACTAGTTGATAAGATAATGTCCTGTAATTAGTGCAATGAATATTACAAAATTACAGTATTTTCTTGAAGACATAGGAAGATGTCCAGACTTGCGTTTACTCCTGATTACCTCACACTTGTATCATTAGCTAATTAATGATTTGCTTTTTATACAGTATGTTGAGCAAGCATATTTGGTTAGAAAGGAGAATAATTATGAACAGTTTCTAATTTTGTTGCAGATATACCCTGAGTAAAACTCTTTTAGAAATTTGCTGTATTTTATGTTGTGTTTTCAGGTTACTAGGATGTTAATTTTAGCTGTGACAACCGGTCATTTTAGTATCTTGAGATTATATTAAAAGAATTATTTAGGGAGCTATTTTCCTTAATTTATATAACAAATTTGGTACATGTTTAGTCGTAATTAGGCCAGATGATCTGGCCTAAGATCATCTCCTTACGTAACAAGATGATAAAAGTTGCAATATGCTCTTATAATTCCATTTAGGTAGATAAAGCTGAAAAATAATGACTTGCTTTTATAAACAATATGACGGAATGTAGTGCAATAAATTTATCATGTTGAATAAATTTCTTCTTTATAGTGTTCTCCAAATTCTTTTTATGTTAAATCCAAATAAACAGCAAGAATAAAACATTTTTAGTTGGATTGTAGAAATCCAACCATATAATATGTCTTGAGACAAGCTAGTAAGAAAGTGTGAGTTACGTGTGGCTATTAAGATTCTTATCTTGTTGCCTCTACTTCTTCCCTTTGAAATAACTCTTTTAAGCATTATGCTTCTCACAGTTAATTTGTGTCCTACTAAGTTATTGTGGCTAAAAGTAGGTAACAAGATGTCTTGTTTCTTCTGTTTAACTCCTTTGTTTCAGAATGCTTATTCCTATGTATTAATGTCCCTCTAAGGAAATTAGGACATCTGCAGGTTTGAAAAGCACCTAAGGCGTAGTTGTCATGCATCAGGTCTCCCAGTTTTAAGCGTGCTGTGACTGGGAAGATGCTGACCTCCCTCATAATCATGATCTGTGCGTCTATAGCTTTCGATAGACCCGAGAGCTACCGTCCCGCCTCTCACTGAATGTTCCACCTGTCAGAGAGTTTCAGGTCCCCCTTGGCTTCTGTTTTGCCTTTCGAGGGACATGTAGGGGGAAAGTAGACTTCCTAGGGCTGGGGAAACCACATGTTGTCCATCGTTCTATAGGCTACAAATGTCATTCTTCGTAAACAGAAGGTGTGATTTTTTTTTTTCAAGTATACGCCAAATAATGGAATGACCAACAACTCAAACTTAAAGCCTAAGATATATACTGAATAGACTGAAACTTTTCACATACCTCATCCAGATATCTCCTGCAATTACAATCCTTTTTCTTGACTTGTTTTGAAGGTGTTCTTTGCGGAAGATGTGGGTTCAAACAAAGGTGCCATCATTGGACTCATGGTGGGCGGTGTTGTCATAGCAACAGTGATTGTCATCACCTTGGTGATGCTAAAGAAGAAACAGTACACGTCTATCCATCATGGTGTGGTGGAGGTAGGTAAACTTGGCTGCACGTTTGCAAGTGGGAGTTAAAGACTACAAGGGAGATTTTGCTTGCTGTTAGACTAAGAATCATCCAAGTGTCTCTTCTTTGAAAAAAAATCCACATTCCTGCATGATGCTCAAGTTACAGCTGTTTTCTTGCTTTGGTTTTCATTCATTCTGACTTACTATAAATACTATGATCAAGGCATTGGGGTTGTATGCTGCTACCTTAACTTCTTATAATTTGTATTGAAATATCAAAATAATACTAAGGATCATGCTTGGCTTAAAAATATTGTGATTACCCTCAAATATTTAAAAGGAAAGAAAAAGACAACAGCAGAAGTTAAAAATGAAAAAGGAAGTGGAAGGATGCTTTTTCAAAAAAAAAAACCTAAACAAATTTATTCCCGGATTTTTTTTTTTTTTTGTCTTAAATAGTCTGATTTCTAAGTAAAACCAGATAACGGTAAATAATACTAATTTTTCAGTAAAGAGTCTTATCTTTAAAGCTTCGTAGGAAATCACATTGTACCAAATGCCTGAGCAAAACAGGCAAGGTTATTGGAGATGTTCATCCTGTTAGCTCACTTGCACCTGAAATATCTTAGTTTTAAGGTGTTAGTGTACTCACACTGAAGGTGGAGAGAAGACCCACAAAGTGACAATCACAATTACTGCACAATTATGCTTCCCCGAGATTTCTCCCCACAGGCCAGTCTGTGACTAACATGAGGGTGTACAGCTCAGAAGGCCTGGGTTACACCAACAAAATAGAATAGCTACAATGTTCAAATATGACTTCCTAAACCCTTTATGACATCTTAAATAGTATGACATAAAATACAGAAAAATAAAATTTACAAAAATTTCTTTTTATGCATTTAAAATGCAGGTTTTGGGGGGGACCTCATAGAATATATATTTTTTAGGAAACTGTTGCAGAAAGTGAATTAATGTATCTTGAGCAGAAAGAGATCTCAAAGGTCAATCAAGGTGATCTTCTCATTTTGTAGATGAGAAAACAGACCCAGACAGAAGTGTTCGCCCAATGTCAGACTAAGTAGGGCCAAGGTCAAAGTAAAGATTTCCCCACATCCTCTCCGTTGCTTTTTCCATCAGAGAAAAGTCTGGATAGTTCCAGTGAGTTCAACTTCTCCCTAACCCCAAGGAAATGTGCTCCAAACCATTCTTGATTATAGAAGGGCAGGAGCAGTTTAGATAAATTACATGTGTGGTGAAGCCGGAAACATCATTTTGTTCAGACTTAAAATCTCCAGGCTCCTTGTTTACAGGGGCTGCTGATGGAAATGGGTTTTGAGTCTTATTTCCCCTGTCCATACTGGTGTGGATGTGCTAAAGAGCGGTGAAATGAATGAACCCTGGAAACAGGTAGCAAGATGGAAAAGAGCTGAATGATTGACAGACTAATGTGTGAGCACATAAAATAAGCCATGACAACATCATCAAGTTTGGGGTATTGCTCTTTTCCTAATGGTATTTCTAAGCTGGTATCCTTTGAAACAGTGTAAGGTGTATTATTATTAGCATCAGTTTATCTCATGTCTAGTCAAAATTATTTTTTTCATTTTAATTCTATGTTTAGGCAAATAAAAGTGTTTTCATACTTGAATAATTCAAAAGCCCCTTTTAATTTCTTTGATATAATTGTATGTTTTAAGTGCCTTGGACTGATGAATCCATCCAAGGGGTAGCTTCATTTTTATCAGTTAAATTGCCTATCTTTGGGGCCAAAGGCCAAACAGCCTATATTGGTTTGCTCGGACTGCCATAACAAAGCCACAGACTGGGTGGTTTAAACAACAGAAATTTACCTCCCCACAAGGATGGATTTCTGAGATCAAAGTGTCGGCGGGTTTGGTTTCTTCTGAGGCCGCTCTGCTTGGCTCCTCAATGACCTCCCTGTGCTGTCACATCATTTCTCCTCTGTGCATGTCTACATCCTAATCTCTTCTGGTAAGGAAACCAGTATTATTAGGTTAAGGTCTACCCTAATGACCTCATTGAACCTTAATTACCTCTTTAAAGACCCTGTTTCCAAATACAGTCATATTGTGAGCTACTGGAGGTTAGGACTTTAACATGTGAATTTTTGGAGGACACAGTTCAGCCCTAACAGAGCCCAGTGATGGATCTCTCTCAGCTCTCTCAGAAGGACTCTCTGCCATGGTTGCGTATGAGTCTTACCAGGAACTTATTTAAAAGGGCACATCCCCAGGTCCCACCCCAGACCTAGGGAAACAGAATTTATGAATAGGAGGCTGGGAATCTGAGTATTGAAAATTTTCCCGACTGAATCAGACATGCATTCAGGTTTGAGAATCACTGATATATAGTATTAACACTCCTTCTTCTTAGTTAACTGTCTGAGCAAACCTTAGGGAGTAGAAAATATCTCTTGTCTCCAAGAAAACTAGTTGCCTTTTAAGCCTTCTTGTAGCTGCCTAAGTTAAACTTTTTTTTTTGGTTAGTTACCAAGAAAAGTCTCCTTGGATTTGGAATGTCAGAGAAGTTGACACTTTAACACAGATTCTGAAGAAAAGAAATTAATTTTTAAGCCAGGAGACATCCTTGAAGGAACAGAATTGTAAGGAGGGCAGTTACTCAGCTCTTCGCTTGGTATTCATTTTGCTAACTACTTGAGAACATCTAGAAACCTCTAGAGTGACTGTCCCACCTGGTTTTGTGTGTTTTTCTTTATTTCCTCTAACTTCTTCTTTAAAGTAAGGATATTGTGGAAAGCCTGGAAACCATCCCTTTGTCCCTCTTGATGCCTTCCTTTCTCTCCAGTCCATAAGCCACGCTTCGTCGAGTTCCATGTTGAGCTGTGGACAGCGGTGTTGGAACAGAACTTCATCCAAGGTGCTGTTCACCATCTCTGCCCTCAGGAAGATTATAGTCCAGCTGAGATGGTAGAATTTGGACATAATTTGCTGTAACCCAGGCTAGGCACCTAAGCTGTCTCACCTGGCCTAGGTGAGGGAGAAAGCTGTAGGGATTCAGAGCATGCAGAGTCTACACTGTATGGAAGTAATCTCCTTGCGAATGTGCTCTGCCCATCTTAGCAGGCTCTCTCACGCTCAAGTACATGGAAATAAGTGTTTCCAGCTCTGGTTAACCTGCTTCATTAATGAGTAACCCTACTTCACTAAAAACAAAAACAAGTAAATGAGTATTTCCAGTTGGACCTGCCTAAGTCTGTCGGGACAGAATACAGTCGTACTTCACGCCACCAATACGTGAAGAAGAAATCACAATGAAAGCATTGGTCTCCAGGAAATCTGTCATTCTTAGAGTGAAAGATCCCTGCAGAAGTCCACAGAGATGTGGAAATGAAAAGGAGCCTAGTATTTTTATTAGTCGAGTTGTTACTGGGTGGAAATGAGCAGTTGGTAGGTTTTGTTTTTCAAAAATAAGCAATAAATATTGATTTAATGATTTGCTTAGCCATAAGGCCAGAGATTCGTTCTGAAAGCCATTAGCCACACTTTCCCCAGAAGATGACTAAGCTCTATAGTCATGTGCCGCATAACAACATTGTGGTCAACAATGGACCACATGTGCAATGGTGTCCATAAGATTAGTACCGTACAGCCTAGGTGTGTAGTAGGCTGTACCATCTAGGTTTATGTAAGTACTGTAGGGGAGGAAGAAATTTTCCTCTACCCTTCTAGGTTCTTCTGGCTGGTCTAAGAATTAAATTGACGTGAGACAGATTAACAGGAGAAAAACAGACAAAAATTTAATAACATGTATACATGGGAGAAACCCAGGAAAACCACATAACTTGCCAAAATGGCCAAAGCCTTCACCTTAAATACCATCCTCAGGTAAAGACAAAAGAAGATGTTGAGGGTGGGGAGAGTCAGGGACTTCAAAGGGAAGGAAGGCAATTCCCAGGTAGGTAAAAAGAAGCAAATATTTGGAAAACAAGTGTTTGACCACATAGAAACAGAAGAACACAGAGAGGAGCCCAACAAACAGGATTTTCTAGGTTCCTCCCTGTCTACCACCTAGTTTGTGTTATGCTGAGACAGGCTTTTTTATCTGAGTTCTTTTAGGCAGTTAAGCGGGCAGTAACAAGAAAAACTTTGTGAGTCTTTTGTTTCTTAAAAATAATTAGCCTAAGGTAGTCCTCATGTTAAAGGAGACATTTTGGGGTGGCAAATTTTTTTCCCCTTCAGTACATGCTATGATGTTCGCATAACGACGAAATCACCTAACGATGCATTTCTCAGAATGTGTCTCCATCGTTAAGTGACACATGATTGTATTTGTGCCTCAAGCAGTGACATGATAGCCCTTTACACTGCTTCCCAAATGTGGCCCCCGTCTCTGGTGGCCAAGGGTCCTAGCACCAGTGAATTGTTCACCACTGCTCCTGCTTTACTGTGGTCCTGCCAAGCCCACTGGCCCCAGGTTCTGTTTAGTAGCAGATGGGCCTTTTCTACACTGATATCCATTGACACTAGATATTTGAATAAATATTGTAGCTCTTTCCACTCCTCCTCCCAGATGGAGACATCACCTTTAATGGGGGGTGGGGGGCGCCAATTCTCTTTATCGTAGGGTATAAATAAATTTTCCTTTCACAGATCTGAAAACTAGAACACCAGAAGTCTCCCCACCCCTAGTCATCTCATTAATGATCTCAATAAGGAAGAGAGTTGCTTATTTAGCTTTTTATGGAGTTATGGCATATGACTTTTCCTGATGACTGTGCCATCATACTGGTGACATTATAAAAATATGTCGTTAGGGGTTCTTTCTTCCTGGCAAGCAGTTGACCCACCACGACGGAGTAACCTAGCAACCACTAACACAGGTGTTGTAGAGCAGTCGGAGGGAATGGTCAGGTTAAGTAGGGAGCAGAGGTAAGAAGAAGGGAGGGTGGACTCAAAATCTGCATGTGGCTCCAAGCAAACAGCAGGCCGAGAAATTGGAAAGTCGAAGGAAAGCATCAAAGATGATTACGAAGGGGTAGCAAAGGAGTTCCAGAGCCTGCCTGAAGAATTACTTGTTGTAGGCAATAACCATCAGTGAACTACTTATAAAGACATGGAATTATAATCAAGAAAATGAATGTGTACACAGCTGAGCAGAGAACCAGCGCTGGGAGGTTACGAGGAAGGATAAATGTCTAGCTTGAAAGCTTCATTGCTGTTTTCTTTGCTTTTATTTTTCTTCCCATATTATTGACTCCTTTGATGTTCTTACACTCTATTGTTATTATGTACACTTTAGTTTATCTTACCCTCCTTTCCTTGTCCATCTTGGTGACCTGAAATGGAAAATCTTAGAGGCAGGGATTCAGGTTTTTTTCCTAACTCGGTGCCATGCATAAAGGGACACCCATTACCACACATCCTGCTGGTTACTATACATAATAAAATTAAAATATGGTGTTCACGGCCCCTTCTCCAAGCTTAAGGTACCTACACGAGATACGATATGATGCAGAGAACTAGAAATTAAGGAGACCAAAATAGAAGAGGCCATAGAGATGGTCTGATAGTTGAGCTATAAACTCCTCTGGATATAGTTAAAGAATAAATGGCTCCACAGAATCAAGTTCAGGGAGAAAGGAGTAAGAAGAAGACATTAGCCAAAGAGTATTCGAAAGTTCTCAAACCTATCTTAGGGTAAGGCAGATCAGGCTGTTTGGGCTCAGCTCTTTACACTGTACATCAGTAGCGGTAGAGAGTTGAAGCCAATCGGCAGTGCAGCGCCGGGGGCCCTGGGGGCCCTCATGAAGACAGTGCACCAAGAGCCAAGTGGAGACTTCACATCAGTTATTGCTCCTGTCTAATCCAGAAAGTCAGGAGAGGGAATGTTCAGAAGTGGTCTGCGTGTGTGTTTTTATCTGAGCAAGTGAGAGATGTTCCTGCCCAACGGGCAGATAGGGGTTCTGTCCCTGACTGCATTATTCTAAAGTTCCTTCCAGAACAATCACCACTGGCTTCAACTTCCCCCAGGTCTGCTTTATGCAAAAAGTATTGAGGTGTTTGTGCAGAGGCCTTGTCTGCACAGGGTCTAGTGAGGTGGCCTTCACATGGTGGCCCACACCAGTGCTGGAGCTTAGCCATGAGTGACAGATCGCTGAGCCCTGCTGGAGAGGAAGGCTCCCTCTCACCCAATGCTCTTCCTTTAGTGGTAGGTTTATCCATGGACGTGAGTACTCAGTGTTCCACTTTTAGCTTTCGATGATTTGGGGATAAAACGGTACAATCCAAACTCCTTGAGTGCCATGTTGTAAAGATAATCCCTTCTCCTATAGCTCCTGAGCCCTCTGAAGTCTGAGGGCCAAGCTGCCCCACTGCAGGAATAGCGAAACGTGAGCTGTCCTCCCCCGTGGCAAAGGGTAATGAGGATTAGCAAGTAGAAAAGAGGCCAAGAAAAGACAGGAAAGTTAGATACTTGGCTTGCACACCAGCCTCTGAGCTTCGCATTCCTGGCAGGGTTCTCCTAACCTAAGCGTTTGGCTTTGGCCTTTGAAGAGGAGATAAACTATTAAATTGCCAGGTGTTCTCCTATCCTTGATGAATGTGGATAATTGTTGACAGCCAGTGTGCGGGCTGATGTGGCTCCTGGAGGAGATACAAGTATAATATTCCAAGTTGGTTTTTTCTACATCTAGAAACATAGCTTTGCGTTGATCGCAGCAAGATTTTTTTTTTTTAACCTTGACATTCTTTGAAGTCTCAGTCAAGAGGTGGTACAGGGCAAAAAGATGCCCCAGTTGGAATGGGCATCTGCTGCAGACAGGCTGGTTCCTGGCAAACAGATTTGGAGAGTGAATGACATCGCTCATTATTGGTGCTTATCTTTAATGATGGTGCTTTAACTTAAAAAGTCCGTGGCTAATTACACAATTGCCAATTAAAGCAAAGTGACCTCATTTGTTGACAATAGAGTAGATAGAGCGAAGGAAGAGGAAGGGATGGGGAAGACATCTGTGATTATTTCCATAGGGACACTGAGCATCCATTTGAGCAATATCCTCTGAGTCCTGACTCTTGGCAGGAGCTTGTTGGTGGCTTTGTTCTAAGGGGAAGTGCTCAGGCCTGTCAGTGGGAGAATCTGAGGGCTTGCTGCAGGAACACAGGCAGCTCTGACAAGACGGTGGAAAGGGAATGTTCTGTGGGTAGGAACTTAAGAATCAAGGCACACAGTGGACAGCATGAGGGAGCTGTACATCTTCCTAATCCGGCTACCTTGGGATTAGCCAAGATGGTAATTCCAGTTCCTGCCCAGACTGAAAGGAGTCCATCGGTCCATGAGGTGGGGTCTTACAAAGCGACCATGAGGGAGCCAGCTTATATTGACAAATCTTTTTTCCCCCCAAAGCCCCAGTATATAGTTGTATGTCATAGCTGCACATCCTTCTAGTTGCTACATGTGGGATGCGGCCTCAGCATGGCTGGACAAGCGGTGTGTCGGTGCGTGCCTGGGATCTGACCCCGGGCCACCAGCAGCGGAGCACTTAACCGCTAAGCCGCGGGGCCGGCCCTCCCCCCAGTTTTATTGAGATATAATTCATATATAACATTGTGTTAGTTTTAAGTGTACAACATGATTTGATATATGTATACATTGTAAAATAATCACCACATTAAGTTTAGTTAACATCCATCACTTCATAGTTAACAATTTTTTTCTTGTGATGAGAACTTTTAAGAGCCAGCCCTGATGGCCTAGCAGTTAAAGTTTGGCACGCTCTACTTTGGCAGCCCGGGTTGGGTTTCCAGATGTGGAACCACACCACTTATCTGCCAGTAGCCAGGCTGTGGTGGCGACTCACGTAAAAGAACTAGAAAAACTTACAGTTATAAAGACAACTATGTACTGGGGCTTTGGTGGGGAAGAAAAAGGAGGAAGATTGGCACAGATGTTAGCGTAGGGCAAATCTTACCCTGCAAAAAAAAGAAAAAAAGGCCTTTTAAGACCTCTCTTAGCAACTTTCAAATATACAGTACAGTATTGTTAACTAGGGTCATCATGCTGTACATTAAACCTTATGACTTAAATTTATTTTATAACTGGAAGTTTGTATCTTTTGACCCCCTTCACCCATTTCACCATGCCCAATCCCGCCACCTCTGGCAACCACCAATCTATTCTCTGTATCTATGAGTTTGGTTTTTTTTAGATTCCACCTATAATTGATATCATACAGTATTTGTCTTTCTTTGTCTGACTTTTTTCACTTAGCATAATGCTCTCAAGTTCCACCCATGTTGTCACAAATGGCAGAATTTCCTTCATTTTTATGGCTGAAATTCCATTGCGTTTATACACCACATTGTCTTTATCTTTTTATCCATTTATGGACACTTAGGTTGTTAGTTTACAGGAGTCTTAGCTCTTGTAAATGTTGTTAGTTTACAAGAGTCTTAGCTCTTGTAAATGATGCCGCAGTGAACATGGGAATGCAGGTATCTTTTTGAGATAGTAATTCATTTCCTTCGGATATATACCCAGAGGAATTGCTGGATCGTGTGGTAGTTCTATTTTTAGTTTATTGGGGAACCTCCATGTTGTTTTCCATCGTGACTGCACCAATCTTTTAGTCTAAGTCATTCGTTAACCAGTGTGATCTAGTCATGGCAAATCGAGCCCCATCCCTAGACCTGGTGTCTCAGCACCAACACCCCTGCCCTCTGGTGTTCTTCCTTCATTGGGTTCAGGGGTAATGGAGCAATGGGACAGCTGTGTGGGGTCGGAACTGTACCAGACTGGCTGTGGCAGGGGGAAAAGCTGCCTGAGAAGCTGAACGTCGCTTTCCAGTACTCAGCAGTGGGGAATGGGCCTGCAGTATTCTCCTGGAAATGATGCGGAGAGCCCAATTTTATCACGTGCAGAATAGAAAATGTCCCTTTGAAGGAAAACCATCTTCTGTACAGTTTATCCTAACTTTTCTATGGAAAACATGCGTCTTCATTCTGATTAAATTTGTGTCGATTCTCTTCACCTTCCAGTGGTTTTGCAGAAGAGAAATTTTTTTTGAAAAAT
This sequence comes from Ceratotherium simum simum, assembly GCF_057802395.1. Classification (NCBI taxonomy): domain Eukaryota; kingdom Metazoa; phylum Chordata; class Mammalia; order Perissodactyla; family Rhinocerotidae; genus Ceratotherium; species Ceratotherium simum. Next base: position 19,293,363 of record NC_141926.1, read on the forward strand.
AGCAAAACTAAGCTTTCATTCATTCAGCAAAGAGTTAAGTACTTCATCTCTTCTGTGCACTGTGAGAGGGTACCGCAAATACACTAGAAACCTGAACAGCCACTCCCCACGTAATAGATCAGCTTACGTTGCAGAGGGTGAATGCTCCCATACAGCTCTATCCCTACAATGACACTGGGGGTGATACATTTACAACTGCTGGCCTGATCTTGGAGATAAAGCACCATATCCACAGAGAGGATCTGTTTTTAATCCCTTAGCAGGACATACTTCTATAGTATCTCTGTTCGGTTTAAAAAAAAAAAAAAAGATCATCTATAAGCTAGAATGGCGTGTCCTTGCTGTATTTTTCCTTTTCCCCTAAATAATAGCCCCTTTGATATACATATCGTTATTTTCATTAAAAGATTTTCAGGGGCCAACCCAGTGGTGTAGGGGTTAAGTTCACGCACTCCACTTTGGCAGCCTGGGGTTCACGGGTTCGGATCCTGGGCGCAGACCTACACACCGCTTGTCAAGCCATGCTGTCGCACGCATCCCACATATAAAGTAGAGGAAAATGAGCACAGATGTTAGCCCAGGGCCAATCTTCCTCAGCAAAAAAAGGAGGATTGGCAACAGATGTTAGCTCAGGGCTAATCTGCTTCACAAAAAAAAAAAATGATTTTCAGAACTCTCTTCAATATATTAAATTTAGTGACAACAGGAACAAATTCAAATAAGCATGGGAAGATAGCCATCCAGATTGAGGGTCACCCACTGTACTTTGCTCAATCTCTCTTCATGACGCTCTTGGATTTTTTTTCTAGCTTACCAACCGCAGTTTAAAGTAAAACAGTCCTCCATGGTGGCTTTTTGTCCTTTATTGAATCAACAGAGAAGAAAAAAATATTTGTCACACTAGACGTATCCAGTTACTATTAAGTTGGGGAAGCAACCAGTTAGCACTTTGCAAGCCGAGGCAGCACGTCAAGGTGTTAAGCGCCACCTGGTGGCTAGATGGAACATCTGTATCACTGGTGGGCACAGGTGATCTGCTCTGAGATGTCAAAGTAGGGGAGAAAGAAGAAAAGATAGTGGGTGTTCTGCAATCTTGGCAAAAGAAGAGTACCATGAACCTTATCTTTTTATTGCTTCTCCATGTATGCTCTTAAAAGATTTTTTTTTCTTTTTTGTTGAGGAAGATTGGCCCTGGGCTAACATCTGTTGCTAATCCTCTTTTTGCTGAGGAAGATTGGCCCTGGGCTAACATCCATGCCCGTCTTCCTCTACTTTAGTTGTGGGATGCCTGCCACAGCATGGCTTGATAAGTAATGGGTAGGTCTGCGCCCAGGATCCAAACCCACAAACCCCGGGCTCCCGAAGCGGAGCACATGAACTTAACCACTACGCCACCAGGCCAGCCCCAAAAGATTGATGTTTTTTTTTTTTTAACTCAACTTTCCTCATCCTTGCCTCTCAGGTTGATGCCGCTGTGACCCCAGAGGAGCGCCACCTCTCCAAGATGCAGCAGAATGGCTATGAAAACCCAACTTACAAGTTCTTTGAGCAGATGCAGAACTAGACTACCACCACAGCAGCCTCTGAAGTCGGACAGCAAAACCATTGCTTCACTACCCATCGGTGTTCAGTTACAGAATAACGTGGAAAGAAACAAACCCTTCTCTTTTATTATTTACTCATTATCGCCTTTGACAGCCGTGCTGTAACACAAGTAGATGCCTGAACTTGAATTAATATACAAATCAATAATGTATTCTCTCTCTTTACATTTTGGTCTCTACACTACATTATTAATGGGTTTTGTGTCCTGTAAAGAATTTAGCTGTATCAAACTAGTGCATGAATAGATTCTCTCCTGATTATTTATCACGTAGCCCTTTAGCCGTTGTATATTATTCTTGTGGTTTATGACCCAATTAAGTCCTACTTGAAATATGCTTTAAGAATCGATGGGAGATGCTTCATGTGAACGTGGGAGTTTAGCTGCTTTTCTTGCCTACATATTCTTTTCCTGATCACTATGCATTTAAAGTTAAACGTTTTTAAGTATTCCAAATGATTTAGAGAAGTTTTTCCCATGATTGCATTTTACTGTACAGATTGCTGCTTCTGCTCTATTTGTGATATAGGAATTATGAGGATACACGTTTATTTCTTCGTGCCTGTTTTATGTGCACACATTAGGCATTGAGAATTGACATTTTTTTGGTCCATGTATCTTCAGATCTTTGATAAAGAAAAGAATCCCTGTTCATTGTAAGCACTTTTACTGGTGGGGAGGTGGGGGGAGGGGTGCTCTGCTGGTCTCAAATTACCAAGACTTCTCCAAAAAAATTTTTTTTGTGGGATGATTGTACAGAATCATTGCTTATGACCATGATAGCTTTCTACACTGTATTACATAAATAAATTAAATAAAATAACCCTGGGCAAGAGTTTTCTTTGAAAGATGACTATGGGTATTATGTATTCAAAGTACTTTGAAGTGGGGAAAAAGACAGATTCAGTTTCCTTTAAGCAGTCTAAAACATTTTATTTATGATACCAAAGAAGATGAAAGGCAAAGGGGCAAAATCAGGGGATGGAGAAGGCATTCCTGGACAAACTTCTTTAAGAGTTGTCTTTGATTTGTATAAAATGGTGTTTTCATGTAAATAAATACATTCTTAGAGGAACACCACTGTACTGGTGTGAATGATTCCAGTAACCACCTTATGATTATTTAGTCATCTAAAGACTAGTGAGACACCTTCTAATGTTGGGCATCCACACCTGTTGTGTCTTAGCTGCACGTCTGAGTAGGAAATTGGGGCCACATGCATCTTTCAGCGCTAGTAAGATACTTCACAGACCTCATTTACAATTGTACTCAGTCCAGAGTATTTTGCTGCCATATGTTGGTCCTCAAGTTTGTCCCTGCCTTTCTGTCCAGGCTGCTATAACAAAATACCACAGACTGGGTAGCTTATAAACAAGAGAAATTTATTTTTCACAAGTCTGGAGATTGGTCAGATGAGAGCTCTCTTTCAGATCAAAGACTTCTTTTGTCCTCACATGGCGGAAGGGGCTAGGGAGCTCTCTGGAGCCTTTTTTATAAGGGCACTGATGGCATTTATGAGGACTCTACCCTCAAGATCTGATCACCTCCCAAAGGCCCACCTCCAAACACCATCATATTGGGCATTAGGATTTCAACATATGAGTGTTGGGGGGACGTAAACATTCAGACAGACCATAACAGTCCCAAATAAGATAAGAAGAGAAAAATTCTAGGGAAATAGAAATTAAGACCAGCTGAGTTATCTGTAAAGCGGGATTTCTCAGCCCTGGCGCTATTGACATTCTGTGGGGAATAATTGCTTGTTTGGGGGGGCTGTCGTGAGCATTACAGGATATTTAGGAGCATTCCTGGTCTCTGCCCGCTAGATACCAGTAGCACTCTCCAGTTACAATCAAAAATGTCTGTAGACATTGCCAGATGGCCCTTAGGAGGGGGGCAAAGTCACCCCCATTTGAGAACCACTGCTCTGTATCTATTGTATGACATTGTCCTATGTCCGTGATTTTTAATTGGAGAAGCCTATCCAGCTGCTCTTCCAAAGGCCTAAGAACACGTTGAGCCTGGTGTGTTGGCTCTGTTATGCTTGGTATCAGTTGAACATGAGCATCAGCCAGCACCTTTTAGCTTTAGATGGCAACTTTTTTTGTGTTTTGTTTTTTTTTTTTGATTACTGAAGGACTTTTTTTTCTTTTAAATACTTTTGTGTGTGTGTGTGTGAGGAGATCAGCCCTGTGCTAACATCTGCCAATCTTCCTCTCTTTTTGCCGAGGAAGACTGGCCCTGGGCTAACATCCGTACCCATTTTCCTCCACTTTATATGGGACGCCGCCACAGCATGGCTTGTCAGGCGGTGCGTCAGTGCGCACCCGGGATCTGAACTGGCGAACCCCGGGCTGCCGCAGCAGAGCACGCACACTTAACTGCTTGTGCCACCAGGCTGGCCCCAGGACTTTTCTTTTTTTTTTTTTTTTTGTTTATTGCAGTAATGTTGGTTTATAACATTGTATAAATTTCAGGTGTACATTCATGTTCTCATGTTCACCACTCAAATACTAATTAACAACCCATCACCACACACATGTGCCTAGTTAGCCCTTTCACCCTCCTCCCTCCCCCCTTCCCCTCTGGTAACCACCAATCCAATCTCTGTCTCTATGTGTTTGTTTGTTGTTGTTATTATCTACTACTTAATGAGTGAGATCATATGGTATTTGACCTTCTCCATCTGACTTATTTCACTTTGCATAATACCCTCAATGTCCATCCATGTTGTCACAAATGGCTGGATTTCATCGTTTCTTATGGCTGAGTAGTATTCCATTGTGTATATATACCACATCTTCTTTATCCATTCGTCCCTTGATGGGCACTTAGGTTGCTTCCAAGTCTTGGCTATTGTGAATAACGCTGCAGTGAACACAGGGGTGCATGTATCTTTACACATTGGTGTTTTCAAGTTCTTTGGATAAATAGCCAGCAGTGGAATAGCTGGATCATATGGTAGTTCTATCCTTGATTTTTTGAGGAATCTCCATACTGTTTTCCATAGTGGCTGCACCAGTTTGCACTCCCACCAGCAGTGTATGAGAGTTCCTTTCTCTCCACATCCTCTCCAACACTTGTTGTTTCCTGTCTTGTTAATTATAGCCATTCTGACAGGCGTGAGGTGATATCTCATTGTAGTTTTGATTTGCATTTCCCTGATAGTTGATGTTGAACATCTTTTCATGTGTCTGTTGGCCATCTGTATATCTTCTTTGGAGAAATGTCTGTTCAGGTCTTTTGCCCATTTTTTAATTGGGTTGTTAGTTTAGATGGCAACTTCTTAAACTGAAACACTAAGCACAGAAAATTAATCAAAATCATTCCCTGTCATCACTATGCAGTATGCACAGACTCAATGAAAAGTCATCAGAATGTGTCCTATTTTCATGAAAATAAAATAATCATCTCCCTTGCCCTGTGAAGGGCAATTAGACATGACTGCTACATGAAGATGTGTAACATATGACAGCTTATAAGCTACAGTTCATTTTGCCTGACCCAACGAGAGGTAGCTAATGGGGAAAATAAGCTCTGATATAACAGTGTGTTTCCAATAACACAAATGAAATGAAACCGAACTTTCTCAAATGTTTGGGTTGTCACTCCCAGGCCAGCGTTTGGTCCCAGTAACTGCAAGCTTTAACTTTGATCATTTCAGAGCTAACGAAAAAAAGATTTAAAGCAAGTGGATAGAATTATGAACAAAGAAGATAATGCCTTATAATCTTGGTTCTCAAATTGAGGTATATTGGAAGGATTCTGCAGATGGTGTGGGGATTAATCAATAGATAATTTACACAAAACTGAAGTGTTACCCAATAGAATTATAGTAGCAGTTACCCAGGCCACAGATCAATGAGATTTTGACAGAGTTCATGGCCAATCTGATGGGTGAGGAATGGCATCTCGATGTAGTTTTAGCTTGTATCTGTCTTACTATGAGCAGAGTTGGATAATCTTTCATATGTTCAAGGGCAATTTTATATATCTGAATTTTCTGTTTATGTCTTTTGTTTTGGGCTTGAAGTCTACTTTGGTATCAGGATTGCAACCCCTGCTATCTTACTGTTTCCATTTGCCCGAAAAATCTTCATCCACCGCTTTATTTTTAGCTTTTTCAGTTGCTGCGTTTTATGCGTGTGTCTTGCACACAACGCAGAGTTGAGTTTCTGCTATATGAGCCAATTTGAAAATCTTTTAAGAGGCAAGTTAGGCCTATTCAGTTTTATGATATGACTGCTGTTTGGTCTCCATTCGCTCACATCTCCTGTTGTAATTACCGAGTGTATTATATTTACTATGTCTCTTTGGGGGGAGGGCTCTTGGTGTGTGTGTGGTTTATAGCAAGCTTGCATTTTTATTCTAGTAGTTACTTTTGTACTAATGCTTTTTGTGGTGCTCTTAATCTCTTTTTTCATAAGCTTTTACTGTCTGTCTGTCTTTTCTAAATGATATTCTTTGACTCTTGCTACCATCTATACGACAATCAATTGGTCTTACTTTCCCCATTTTCTTTCCCTTCTCCCATTCTTTTCAGTTGTATTTGTTCTACTTTATCCATACATCAATGTCTACATATTTTTCTTCAACTCATGGTCCCACCCCATTTTAGTCTTAGCTCTCCAGTTGAATAAGTGAAATGCGCTCCACCAGTCGTTTGCTCTCAGACATCTTTTGATGGGATGAAGCTTGCCCTCCAGTAAACTTGGCAAGAACACATGTGCACAGTATTCCTGGAGTTCTGGCAGATTCAAAACTGGTTTTCTATGACCTTGAAACTTAAAGGGCAGCTCGTTTTTCCTTAAGTTTCTTGAAAATGCTGCTCCACTGTTTCCTTGCTTTATATGTTATTTTTGAGAAACCTGAGGCCAACCTACTTCTCTTTCTTTTGTAAATTTTTTTCATTTTTTTGCCTGGAGTCTCTGAGAATTTTTTTCTTTAAAGTCTAATGATGGTATAAGGCTATGTCTCAGAGTTGATTATTTATGGTCAGTTTTTCTAGGTACCCCCCCGGGCCCTTTCAATGTGTAGATTCAGTTCTTTTATTTCTGGAACTTTCTCTTGGATCAGGGTTTTAAATATTCTGTTCCATTACTTTTATTTGCTTCTGCAGAGACACCAATACTGTGAGCATTCAGCCTCCTTTGCCTCGTTTCCATTTCAACCTCTCTCTCTCTGATCTTTTTTATTTTCTTTATTTCATTTTCATTCTTGGTTGTTTTCCTTCTTTTATTCAGTGCCCTTTATTAAGTTTTTATTTGAACCCATTCTCCTTTGGGCCGCCTATAATCTGTTCTTCGTTACTGATAAGATTTTGTGATTTTCTTCTATTTCTTGCCCGAGTTCCATCAGCTCCCGTGTCATCTCTTCCTGGTTTTTTCTTGATTTCTCTACTTAGTTTTTGTATGTCTGATTCAGGGTATTTTCCATATCCCCAGATACATGTTGGAGAATATTTAATTAACATTGAGTGTTGTGTTACAGTTTCCCTCAACTTTATGCTTTTTTTACGGGGCAGACGTCACCAGCAGAGGAATTTTATTCACCATTTCTGACTTTGTAGTCTTTCTCTATGGAAATAGTCTGCTTTTTTCTGTTCCTATTCACATCACCGTGGGCAGGGTGCTTAGTGAAGAGCATGTTCTGTCCGTTCTGCTCTCTTCTGTGCAGTTCCTTTCACGGATGGCATCGGTGGGCAGGGAGAAGAGGGAAAGACCTGCTGTGTCTCGCTCCTGTTTTCTGTAGGATCCTTCGCTTTGCTCCTTATTTCCTTCTTTTCCTTCACTGCCTGTCTCCCAGGAACACCTCACCTCCCCTTCTCCATAAATCCCATTCTGCCTGGAAGCAGTGCTTCTCCCGCTCTGCCCTGTGTCCTGCAGGCTTTCGGGCTTCCTGTGTGTAGCCAGGGCTCTGAACTACCAAGTCCCCCTCTGTGTTCATTATTCGCATACATTGTTTCACTTTCTCTTTTGGAGGTGGTTTTGTCTGCTTTTTCTCGACGTCCCCTGCTCCCTCACTCTTTTTCCCAGAATTTTCTGATTCCCCTCCCCTGATTTCTGCACCCATCTGTTGTTTTGCGGTGGCAGCAGCAGGCCAGCAGTGGACACTCTGTTGGAATTTTGTTTTGTTTGTTTCCTCTGCTTACACATAATTTGAAGGTTGTGGTTTCTCTTCCCCTTAGGAATGCTGCAGAGGGAGGTTTAACCACCGTCACGAGGAGATCTCCACACTAATATGTTTTTTTTTTTTTTTTAAAGATTTTATTTATTCAGTTTTTTCCCCCCAAAGCCCCAGTAGATAGTTGTATGTCATAGGTTCACATCCTTCTAGTTGCTGTACGTGGGACTCGGCCTCACGTTGGACGGAGAAGTGGTGCCTCAGGGCGCTCCCGGGATCCGAACCCGGGCCGCCAGCATCAGAGCGCGCGCACTTAACCGCTAAGCCACGGAGCCGGCCCAACACTAATATGTTTTAAAAGCTCCCCCAGGTGATTCTAATATGCAGTGAGGGCGATGAACCACTTGTATCCCAATGAGCTTTTAATTTGTTTTACAGATATTGTCTCAAAAGTCCTTTGACTTCCTGGCCATGGCTGGTTTTCCTCCTACCTGGCTTCTTCGTGCAGTGCTGTTCTTTAGATCTGTTTCTCAAAGGGCTCTCTCATTCACCTGCATCAGAATTACCTGTAAGCCTTACCAAAAAATGCAATTTCCTGGATTGCTTCTTGGACTGACTTAGATAATCTCTGGAGACCTAGGACCCTTCATTTTGAATAAGCACTCTCTGCCACGATTATATGAGCCATGAAAGGTCATGAGAATCACCACTTTGGATGTTGGTGAACCGCAAGGTTCTGATTTCTCTCCTATACACTGTTTCTGAGTAATCTCAGCCACATGGAAAATATTAGTTATAACTTGTGTGCAAAGCAATAGCTCAAACATAAACCTTTTCCCCGAGTTCCAGGCCCAGATTCCTATTTTTGTTTCAATAACATGCATTGTGATTATAAATGCAAAGCATGCTTATTGCAGAAAATACAGAATGAAGAAGAAAAAGGATTCACTCATAATCCCACCATCCAGAGAGTAGTATTGTTAAGACTTTTGCATATTTACTTCAGCATTTTTTTTTCCTTTTTTGGTGAGGAAGATTGGCCCTGAGCTAACATCTGTTGTCAATCCTCCTCTTTTTGCTGAGGAAGATTCGCCCTAGGCTAACATCCATGCCCATCTTCCTCTACTTTATATGTGGGATGCCTGCCACAGCATGGCTTGATAAGTGGTGGGTAGGTCCATGCCTGGGATCCAAACCTGCAAACCCCGGGCCGCCGAAGCAAAGCATGCAAACTTAACCACTATGCCAGTGGGCCAGCCCCTATACTTCAGTATTTTAAATCACACGCATTTACCTCATTCACCATGTTTTTTCATATCTTGTAGACTATATCCTACTTTTTCACTTACTTTAATATGTACGTAGTCTCGTGTCCCTTAAAAATTCCTTAAAATAAACATTTTTAATGACCACATAAGGACATTTAATTCATCTTCTTCTGGAAATTTTTTACTATTATAAATAATGTGTGGACTGATATCTTTGACCACAAATCATTATTTTGTTTAGCTTTTGTTTTTTAATAAAAGGCAGTTTAGCATCCGCTTCAAAAAAAAAGCCTCATTTGGGTCTTAGTTTCCTCATTTGTAAAATAAGATAATAGTACTTCAGACAGTGGTTGTGAGGATTAAATATGTTAATATCTGTAAAGTGTTTAGAGCATTGTCTGATATATGGTAAAACTATGTAAGTGTTAGCTACTTAGGAGAGTGTCCAAGAGGTAGGAGGTATTTTTAATTCTTATTTCTTTACTCACAGTACCAAATTGATTTCCAAAAATGGAAGTTCACTCCCAGCAGTAGTGTATGTGAGTGGCCTCTCAACATACCGCAGGACTACAGGGACTTGGATAATGTCGTGTATCGCCATCAAGTTGAAATGAAGAAAGAGAGACTAATTTTGGCCTCACTTTACACACCATTTTCCTATTAGGCTGGTGGCTCAGGGCTCAGGGATAATTCTCTTGTAGAGGATTCTTGAAAGGTCGCTGAGGCCATTCTCTTTTTATTCCCTCTCCCACAAACATAAAGGCCCTACAGTGGTAGGATTTTCTGCATATAGGAAAAATTGGAGCACAGATCACTTATGTAATTCTCTTGCTTTGATTATATATATTTACTTTGTGGAATACATTTGCAGATCAAATCAGAATATGAAGCTCTTTTGTGGCTATGAATGCAACAAAAGCTGTCCTCCATCTTTTCCAGCAAGTAGCAGGCAAGGTCTCATTTCTAACATCCCTCTATTTGAAAAGATTTCAGAGTAATTCCCAAAGTAAATGACTTAATTGTCAATGTTTTCTTAGATAACTAAGTATTCTTGGATAGCCTGGTTTACACTCCTCAGAGCACGCTGAAGAGCATTTTTAACCATCCTGAACTGAGTTTTTCTTAAACTGAACTCTGTTTCTCCAAACTAGGAACCTTTCTTAGTGATCCCAAACTTCTCTCCTTCCGTTTGTGAGATGGCCACAGCTGCTTCATCTTGGGTCATTCATTCATGTAAAACAGTTGTTGAATGCCTACTGTATGCACTCAGACAATGCCAGGGACAGGAGATACAGTGATTAAAAAAAAAAAAGACATGGTCCCACTCTCAAGACCTTACAAGTTAAGTCTCCAAGTAACCATTATTACCCCAAACAGTGATTGTACACTAACAATTTTTATTTTGCCACAGATCTGCAGTTTGGGTAGGGCTCAGCGGGGAAGGTTCGTATCTGCGCCACAGAGCATCAGCTGCGCCAGCTCAACTGTAAGTGGAAGATCTGCTTCCAAGATGGCGCACTCACATGACTGGCGAGTTGGTGCCAGCTGTCAGCTTGGGAGTCCAGTTGGGGGCCTCCGTTCCTCTCCACATGTGCCTCTCCGTGTGGCCGGGGCTTTCTCATGTCATGGTGGCAGGGTTCCAAGGGTGAGCATCCCAAAAAAGAGGACAGAAACTGTATCACCCTTTATGCCCTAGTTTCGGAAGTTCTGTGACATCACTTCTGTGGTACCCAATTCGTTGAAACAGTCACACGGGCCTGCCCAGATCCAAGGGAGGGGACACAGCCTCCGTCTCCTGATGAGAAGCAAGTCAAAGAACTTGTGGACATGTTTTAAAACCACCACGTTAGGAAAAATATATATATTCTATTGGAATAAGAAGAGGCGACGGCCATTCCCCTTTCTTGATCTACCTATCATAATTAACTAGTAATGAAAGACTGTTCGGGGTACACGAGGATGTGGCTTAATTCCCTTGGGTAGAGCAATTTCTTTTTAGTTTCCATTCTGGACGTGTCTCCTGAGCTCCAGATTCGCTGTTGCCTGCTGATGGCCCCATTTAAATATTTAACAGAAATCATACGCTTAAAATGTTCAACATCAAACTCCAGATGTCTTGCTCCTCCCTGAGCTTTTCCCTTCTCAATAAAGGACAACTCTTACTTTTCCATTTGCTTAGGCCAAAAATCACAACCCACTGGATATCCATTCAGCTTATTCCCTTGTCTCCTTTAGGTCTTTGATTAAAGGTCATCACTTTGATGATATCGTTCTTGACTCAAGCTGGGTAACACTGAACTCCCTCCCTGCGCCCAGCATTTCCTACACCCCTTCCTTCCGTCATTTTTGGTGATGGTTCTGACTCATATATTTTACTCTTTTATTTGCTTATTGCCTCCTCTCATTACAATATAAACTCCACAAAAGCAGAATTTTTTCTCTGTCTTGTTCAGTGGTGAATCCTTAGTACCTAGAACAGTGCCTCACACATGGTCATTGCTCAATGAGTATTTGTTAAATAAACGCATGAATTTGAGTTATCACACTTCGGCAACTAGCACAGAGAAAGGATCAAGGAGGAGGAGAAATGGGAGGAAAAGGAATGACTTACTCAAATATTATATAAAAACTAGAGAAAACCAACATATCTTGTTTTGCTTTCTCAAGATCCAGTCGTAGACTAAATTGTCTCAAATATTCTTCATAGTATGTTGGCTGGGCCTAAATAAAATGTCTATGCCTATGTAGTTTCTTCCACGTGGGCATGGGGGAAATGGGCTGGGAGGGCCTGGCGGAGAAAAATAGGCTTGTGTGGCAAAAAGCAAGCTCCTAAATGACCGCCATCGTATTTATTCATCCTTCCAAACCAGAGGGTTTTATCTACGGCCAAGAACCCTTTCACATCAAGTGATAGAGCTCCAACAGTAAGAAAAGGAAAGCAATCGTTTGATGAAAATTACACCGATTACTGAAGAATTTTACTTCAGCTTAGAAATTATGACAAAAGCTTTGGTGAATTGCACCATGAAATATAGATGCTTAAGAGGAAAATGACAAATTCAGTGCAATAGAAACACCTCAGGAGTAGTCAGCCAAAGACACGCACAGCATAGAATCTTTAATAAGCTTTAAGAATTGAGGAAGCAAAATTGTCTACAAGGAAATGTGCCTAAGAGAGATGAGTTCCTGGAGACTACACCTTGCCGATTTCAATGTGTATTTATAATCTCATGTCTGGTCTCTCCTGGCTCGTATTAAACTTTGGCTACTCATAAAAGCTCTGCACATATGGAAAGATATTCTTCTTCAAACAGAAAGATAATCCAGAAAACACTGGACTCCCAGGAGAGACACCACTCCCGACTCCCCCACCCCCACCCCCCACCCCCTGCAGCACTGTCTCTCTGAGCATTCCCTGACAGAAGCCAACATGCATGCAGGGCTTGACCGGGGGACTCGTCGAAGAGTCTCTGAAAATGTTTCTGGCTAAAGATTTTGTATCTTTACCTCTAAGAGAAAAGGAGTTTATTACACTTGACTTCATGGCTGTCTTTAAAAAATGAATGAAGAAAGAGTCCTCAGGTCCCCAAGCTACCTTTCTCACTCGAGTTACCAAAGTTTTGCCCAAATATTTAAGAACAAAAAATATTGGGCCGGCCCCGTGGCTTAGCGGTTAAGTGCGTGCGCTCCGCTGCCGGCGGCCCGGGTTCGGATCCCGGGTGCGCACCGAGGCACCACTCCTCCAGCCATGCTGAGGCCGGGTCCCACATACAGCGACTAGAAGGATGTGCAGCTATGACAGACAACTATGTACTGGGGCTTTGGGGGAAAAATAAATAAATAAAATCTTTAAAAAAAAAAAAAAAGAACAAAAAATATTAAAGGTGCAGGGACATTAGCGATCATTTAGATGGATGCCTGTATTTTACTGAGCGGGAAACTAAGGCCCATTGATCTGAGGTGACTTACTCAGCTCCTGGCAGATATGAGAAGTACTCTGCTCAGTTCACTCCTCTCACCACCAGCTCTCTTGGACACCCATTTCTTTTTCCCTTAAGACTCCTTGTTAGAGCTTGTAATACCTTCCCTTAAAATGAAGTCTTGCCTCCACCAACACTCTACCCTGTCTTCTCCACATAGTTGCCAGCTGCTGCTTCCCCATCTGTACCCAAAGGTATAGTGCAGAGGAACCCCCCCCCAATGGAATCAGGAAACTTTCCCAACAGGATTTAGGGTAATCTCACCAGGAAAGATGACTCATGTCGGGGAAGGAGCCAGAAAGTATTTAGTTTTTCTCCCAGGCACCAGGTGGGATAAGGTATGTGCTGCTTTTCACAACGGTAAACGTTGAACTTCCAAGGCCGAGTTCATCTTAAATGTCACAGCCAAGTTATATAAATACATTATGTATTGTTTTCAAATTATGGCAGAAGAAGATTAACTTCAAGGTGCTAAAAAGGTAAAACAGCAAGTCCCCTCTCAGTAGGCCACAGAGATAGGGGACTGGGATAATTATTCCTACAAGATCTTCATGCTATGAAGTTACCCACACTATTCCCAACAGCTAAGTACATGCTTAGCCACTGGGCCAAGAGAATGAGTTTACATCCCCAGTTTTCACTGCGATGTACAGCAGAGCATGAGATTATCGAAGGGCCAAGGAGGCCAGTTTGGGATGGAAAATTGCTAATGATAACTTACTAGAAGGAATTTTTTAAATCCTCTCGTTCTAACGATATTATTATCTAAAAGGCGAAAACTCGGGAACAAATAGGTAACAAAAGAAAATACATATCGGGCTGGCCCGGTGGCTTAGCAGTTAAGTACGCGTGCTCCACTGCTGGCGGCCCGGGGTTCGGATCCCGGGAGCGCACCGACGCACGGCTTCTCTGGCCATGCTGAGGCCGCGTCCCACATACAGCAGCTAGAAGGATGTGCAGCTATGACATACAACTATCTACTGGGGCTTTGGGGGGAAAAATTTAAAAAAAGAAAAAAAAAGAAAATACATATCATGGTGGTATTCTCCCCTCTTTCCTTTCTAGAAGAAGGTTAAAGGAAGAATTTTGTTGTCTCCATTAAAATGAAGCTGCACCTGCACCATGGGTCTCAGAAGGACACCTGGGCTTTCCCTGCACTGCTCAGAGGTGCTGACATTCGTCGTCTTGCCTTTCAATGTCGAGACGGGAAGGGAGCGCTTCTCAGCCTTATCTAGAAGGATGGACGCAAAACCACAGCAGCAGGCTCCCTAACACCACCATCAGATGGTCATTTGCATGGCAGCACGTGCTTTTGCAGAAAGACACAACTAGAATTCTCTCACTCACTCAAAGGAGAGCGAGAGGGAAATTTTTCTTTTTCCTGTCCTAGACAGTAGACAAAATTCTAACATCAGGAAACTTTGAGGAAAAGGAAAAAAAAAGTAATGGGACACAGATGTTTTCTTTAAAAAAAAAAAAAGGACAATAGCCATATATAAAAGAACCCAGAATTAAAGTCCAAAAATGGTTCAATCTATTATAATGCAAACTGCTCTGACACCAACATTCTCATTATATCTACATTTTACTGAACTAATTTCAATGCTATCGCTGCATCCTCTGACCATTCATTTTTTTCATCTGTTACTGTCATAGGAATAGTTTCATCTTTTTGCCTCTGGACATTAAAATGCAACTAATCCACCACCCACTAAACCCATTAGCATAAAGAATAAAAGTGCCTGGCTGCTTGCAGTTTCAGACACAGAACTACGTGATTTTTTTGTTTTAATGTATGTTGCCTTTGCTGGTTTAACTGTTTTGACAACAATAGCCCTCAATTCCACAGAGACTTTTCACAAACAATCCAATGTCTCTTGGATATTTTTCTCTCTACCATCCTCTATATCTTACCTAAAATTACAGATAAGTCTGGCAAGTGTTTATGGTTCACTACATATAAATACGTTTAATTTTCATATATAAGTGAATTAGTTTAAGGGAACGGAAATAACATGACACTAATAAAAATAATTCTTCATTAAAGGTGGCAAAGATTTGAGGGGATTAAGGCAAAGGTTCTGGGCTTGCAGATCAGCCAAAACTTGGAGAATATTTACTCTGGCTGCCCAGCGGGTGAGGCTCTCTATCTTAGCGTGATAAAATACTAGATCTTACCCACAACCAGTGTACTGTTTCTTGTCATGGAAAGAAAGAAAAACTTGGCAGTCACAAATGGCCTCGTTAGATTTTTCTCTCCCTGTGGCAAAGCGGAGTCTTCAGTCAGCAACACAAATGCCACAATACTCCAAAAGCCAAGGAAGTAATGATCTGTTCTCAGCTACCCGTGTGGATTAAATTCGGATGGGCCAGAGGCACACGCTGTACCTGTCATACAAACCCAGTGATTTCTGATCATTTCGCTGACAAGGAGGCTCAGATACGTGTTTAAACAACCCAGACAACAGACCTCAAAGGGTTTCTCTCCTTTTTTTTTGGAGTAGGGAGAAAGTAGGATGGAAATGTAAATAGAAAGATCTTAGAGATGCCACAAGTGATTCTTGTAAATAAATCTTTTCCAATCTGAATAACAAATTGATCCTTGAACATTTCGTGTTTGGCTTTTTCTTTCATTTCTTCAATCAAGAAAACCAAGTTCCTGCCAACAAACCTCTGTAAGCAAGAAAGGTCAACATGAAACTTCTAATGGGTTTTTCTTGTACTCCCCAATGAAGAACATCCCAGGAGGGATTTGTCTATTGTCATGGAGAACACGAAGCCACTCTTGTGTTTGTCATTGATATGGGAGACAGCAGAGATGGATGACACTGACCACAAACCAACAGCTCCTGATAGGATGCCACACACATTCCCAAAACACACACACACACACACACACACTCACACATACACACTCACAGTAAAACAAGGCCGGAGAAGTACACTGACAAGAATCCATGAGTTAGAAATGTGATTCTTCAAATGAATCTTCTTGGGGGTTTTGTTTGTTTGTTTGTTTTTATAAAGAAAAATATTTTTTTTATTTTTATAAAGAAATACTTATATTTCTTTCTTGCCTCCAGTTAAAAATAGTCACCACATCTAAGCGGTATGAAAATCACTAAAACAAACCAGAGGCTGGAGTTTGGAACCACCTTGAAATAAACGTCAAGGCTGAACATATTATCTCCATGATATACATGTATATACATATATATGTAGTTTTTTATTGTAAAGGAAGGGTATTAACTGAAAAGGAGGTAAACTTTTTATCAAGTACAGAGTATGCAGCAGCCTGAGATGGAGATTTGGGTTATTAATATGAGCCCCTGGCAAGAAGTTTCCAGGAGTTCTTAATACAGGAACAATAAGCCAATATTCTGAGCCCCAGGGCTAAAATGATGACATTTGGCATCAAAGAGCCCAGTGCTATTGAGAAAGGAGAATCCAGCTAAAAGAGCATGGGGCTAGAAAATGAGTCCATTCCCCAGAGCTGCCTGTGACTAGTGGATCCCTCTCTAGAATTCAGTTTTACTTTTTCTGAAGTGGAGAGGTAGAGATCTAATGAAATAAGAAAGAAAAGTATGGAAACAGTACCATCAGTGAGGATGCATTATTTTAAATTTGAAACAGTACTATATTCCTGATTTTGATAATTGTGCTATGGTTTTATGTAAGATGCTAACATTAGGGGAAGCTGGGTGAAGGGTCTGTGGAGTCCTCTGTTCTATTTTTGCACCTTTTTGTAAGTCTAAAGTTATTTCAAAGTAAAAAATTAAAAAACAGTGCTATATGGTACAAGACTTTTTAAAAAAGTTAACAGAGATGTATAAAAGTCCATACAGAGTCTGTGTGACCTTGTCTCTCTTTTGGGTGATTACCAAGATAATCCTGTGGCCACTGTCATTATTTATAAATAGTTAAATACTCTCATGGGGACTCAATAGCTGTTGCTAATGAAAATCTCTAGGTGTCCCAATTTCAATCAATTTAGATTTCAATCAATTTAGATTCAAATGACACAAAATGTAAACTAAGGAAGAAGCAATTCACCGAGAACAATGAAATTTACTAGATAATCCAGAGACTGAGAAAGAAAAGTTAAATTCACTGTTAGCATGTATTTTATTAGCAGTCTTTTAGAGGGAAATAAATTTGACCAAAAATGGAAGAAAATAAATACCTTTGGGTCCCTATACCTTTTACAAGGTCTCTGTAATTTGCTTCTGACCAGTTTGCTTACTTTTAGCTACCCCATGTTTCCCCTTCGATGCACTGATTTTGAACTTGCATTAATGTTTACCATCTCTACAACATGGCAATAATTTTAAACAATTTGCCTGGAGTATTTTACTGTATATTTTTAATTTTCTATACTATTAGTCTTTCATCATCCTCCAAATAAAAAAATCAATAAATTGTATTTATTAAGAAAACAAATACATTTTATTTGAAATACTCTTATACAGATGTACTGTGTTCCTTGGCATTCTTAATTTTTTAATTATTAAAATTTTATAACTAACACTAAATACATGTTCTGTTGCCCCAAATTGTGGCACCAAAAGGCAGCTGGGAACAGGAAAACAGGTGAATGCAGAGGTTGGAGAAAAAAACCAAAATTTCTTTTGATAACTTTTTCCAAATCCTTGAACAGCAGAGGAATCGTTATATACTTGTTGAAACATATGTAGGCAATAAATGAATAAATGGATGAATGAGTGAAATTTCAAAAGGTTTGCCACAAGGAGGCACTCCAGGGGCAATGGGAAGAGGAAGGGTGCTTAGTTTCCTCCAAACTTACAGAAATTGACAAATTTGTAGGTGGTTACAAATGAGCAGGTAATCAATGTGAGCCAGTGGATGAAATCAAAAGTGCAGAAACTGTCAATCAGCCAAATATTTGCAAAATTAGAGTTTCTAGCCATTTAAATATTCTGCTCATTTACCTTAATCACATTTGGATCACCAATTCAAAAAAAAAAAATAGAAATCAACAACATTTAATTCTTATTGAATAAAATTTGGTCTTTGTTTAGCTATTTCATAGAACACCAAGATCTTACAATGCTTTTGTGTGATTTGTTCCTTCATTTAATATATATTTATTGAGTACCTATGATGTTCCAGGTGCTGGGAATAGACTGGTGGACAATAGACCAAACGCCTGCCCTCGTGGACTTTACATTCTAGTGTTAGTATGGTAAATATCCATTATCACACAGATGTTCAGAGAAGTGGGTCTTAATTTCCGGTAGTTCATGGACCACTTGAGAATGTATTGAAAACTGTGGGCCTTCTCCCTTTAACAAAAATAAAGAAAAGGAAAGAAAAATGAATGAACGTATGCATCTGTTGGGGGAAGAGAGAGAATCCCCTCTGCCCTTTCCCTTAAGGTTCTTATGGCTGGCCAAATAATTAACAAGATAGGTTAGCAGGAGAAAATAATACCAAGTTTAATAACATGTATACATGGGAGAAAGCAGGGACACTGCGTTTCTCAACACAATAGCAGAAATTCTCGTCTTAAATACCATCTTCAGCTAAGGACAAAGGAGGATGTTGGGGGTGGGGGGCGTCTGTTACAGGAGATTACCACTAAAGCACAGTAAACAAGAGTAAGGTTATTATGCAGATTTAAGGCCTCACTTTCCACATTGATAAGTTTCTAGAAATGAGGTCATCCCCACTCTTCCCAAGACAGAGAGGGAGATACCTTTACAAATGGAGATTTCCCTTATAAATGTAAATGTTTGTCTGGCAACTCCTCACAGGGCCATTCAGAGACTGTGGCCAGAGAGACAGAATTTCCCATAAGATGGGCTTGTTCGTGCCCTTCCTATTGTAACATCTATTTTACATTATATTACAGCCATCAGATAGAAGATCTGTTCCAGGAAGGAGTTACTATGTCAAATTCTTTAGGCAGTTAGTGGGGGAGGTCAAATGTCCGTCAGAGAAAACAATCAAGGTAAAGAGATGTATTTCAGGGTGGCCAAATCTTGATCTCCCACACATCCAATTTGGTATATCTCAATATCAGTTGTGATCATGATTGCCACACCCTCTGTTTTTTCAGCCCTGAACCTATAATTCATAGATTTATTGGGACAAGACTAGACAGATAAAAATGGGGCTACATCAGCTAATTCCAGATTATTTAAAAAACCACTGAGCTGTCCTCTGGAATGCTGATGTTTATGTATGATATATAATGACAGAAACCCACTGGCTTTCATTTCCTCTGAGTCATATTGCTGAATCATTGGGTATAGACCATTGATTGTTCACTCGTTGGCACATTAAACTGGGTTAAATTTTATTCTAATACACAAAGTCATGCTTTTTAACAGAGAGCAACTATGAATTGCACCAAGAGACCACTGGCTTCAGCCAAAAGAAGAAAACGCATCATTATGTTATTTAGCTTTTAGGACAGCCACGTTTAGAAGGCATATCTTTGGGTTACCAAATATGTCATTTTTAGCTGAAGAAATTAGGGCAGGCAACATTTAGATGAAAGGATAATTAAGAAACATGCTTGGTTGCTGAGTTGTCTTGTCATGAAATTAGGCACTCAGATTTCCATAGCCCAGGCAAAAAAATTTATTTACCACTAAATCAAATTTATTCACCACTAAAAAGTCACTTACATTTTAAAGTGATGTATAGAAAAATGGGTGATGTTTTCATAGGCTGTGTAATCTAATCCTGAGTCAGGTTCCCTTGATGCAAATGCAAGTCTTAACCTTAGATGCCAAGGGCAGGTGGAGGGAGGAGATGGAGAGGGTGAGATCACTAAGTACTAAGATATTGAATTTTAAACTAGTCTGCAAATCACGTTTTACTGTGGTAATGATCATCACCATAATCGCAAAGCAAGTATTTTGTCATACTCAGTGCAAAAGGTGCAAAATAGCCACTTCAGTCTCTATTTCTCAGTGGGGGCACTACCATAAAAACTATCTTCTATGTGGGTCAAGTTTTGAACAGGTAAGTAAGGCCTTCAGAAATGCTGAAGACTCTAAGTATGACTTTGACATCGAGTCTTGTCTGAACTGCGGTGGTCACGAAAATAAAGAAAGAAAAGAAAATATCAGAAGAAAAGAAGGTAAGTAAGGAGAAAAGGAGGGAGGGAGGATGCTTCCTGATCTATATATACTGTAAATTATAACTTTTTCCCTCCTGAATAAGGAAAGGAAGTGACTGGCCCGACTAAGCCAGGAATTCCATTACTTTTATTAAAATTGTCACTTTAATTTATGACCCCTTTGACCAAAACCAAGTCCTTTCACGTCATTTTTTAGAGACTCCCTAACGGTCGATGGATTACATTCTTCGTTAGACTTCTTGACTCTTGTTTCTGTAGCTCAGCTTCTTTGCCTTGGATGGATCATTGACTCTTAGTAGATTCCTACCAGACACAACGCCCAACTCTTTTGTTTGATCAAATTCTGACAAGTTTACGACTTCACAAAAATTTATTCTGACCCAAACCCTTCTGAGCACACATTTTCAAATGAATAATGTTTTCATACTTGGAGAAGAATAATCACAACAGAGTTTAAAAGATATTGGATTTCCTTCCTTGTCATCCTAGCTAAAAGCTCTCTTAATTCTCCACAGAGGTTGTAAAGGAAATAAGCAAGCATAAATCACCTGCCTGACTAAACTTAACCATCACACACTTAGTGGAGTACAGACGATGGTCTTTTCTGATTTCTACTGTACATTTCCCCTGAAGGGGCTAGTCAATAATGAGCCAGTGGAAGCGAGGCAAAAAGCCGACGTGCCGGCCCTGCTGGGTGACCTTGATTAAGCCTTACTTTTTGCTTTCAGGTTCTACATCTCTAAAGTAGAGCAACTAAACTCTCAGGACTTTTTTGAGAAAAAGGCAGAGAGGTGACTGAGGCAGAAGCGACAGAATGTCAGCAGAGGCCATTAGAGGCAGGAAGTTGAGGATCAAAAGGGGTTGCCTGCTCGTAAGCTAGAGTCGGGCGGAACTACAGGGACTCAAAAATCTTAACTCTTTTTCAACATCTGATGTGATAAGGGAAAGACTGTTGGAAAAAAATATTCTATAGTCAAGGTAAATGCAAATTCCAGTTATGGTTTACTGCTGTTACTGTGAAATGCTAAGTTATAAATTCAGCAAGTGTAACATGGTTTTTCAAAATAAAGTTATTCATCTGGATTAAAAATAGGAAAAAAATGAGTAATTATGGCTGTATTGGTTAAAAACTGAGTTTCTCAAACAGCACCACTGACATTTTGGGCCAGATAATTCTGTGTTGGAAGTACTGTCCTGTGCACTGTAGGATGTTTAGCAGCATCCCTGGCCTCTACTCATTAGATACTAATAGCATCCTACCCCAGTTATGACAAAAAAAATATGTCTCCATACATTGCAAAATGTCCCTTGGAAGACAAAATCGCCCCTGGTTGAAACCACTGGTTTTGCTTTTGGTTTAAAGATAAGGAGCCACTTATGATACTTTATAAGCACTTTTAGTTTTTGCATGAAACTCTCAGGTCCGAATTTCTGATGCTTTGACTTAGCTCGTGGAGGACACGCAAATCTTCTCATTTGAGGGCCTGTCACTTTAAGAAAGCTTTCCAAACATCTGGGAATATGTTAATCACATTAGGCTTGAATGTTTGGAGAGGCAAGGCTGTTCCTTGGGGCAGAGATTATGTATTTCCTGTTTATGCTACAGACCAGCTCCTAGCATGGTGCTAGCATATAGTATGCCCTTAGTAAGTACTTGGATGGGTGGATGGATAGAGGAATGAATGGATGAAAAAGTAAAGTAAAGTAAGAAAGAAATCAACATAGGAAGACGGGGATTTATTTTCTTTGGTTGTTTTTTGAGGTATATCAGATCTCCTTTACCTATACCAGGGTACTGGAAAGAGCATCCTAGTGATCAAGGAGATTTAATGTGTCTGACTCTGAAAGAATTTCCCACTGAGCTTCTGAAGTGGTACATAAAGGACCAGGAACCTACTGTGATACTTCGCGTCTTTCATCCATTCTGCGGTAAATAACGCTGCTAGGTTGAGAATTAAATGAGCCTTGGTTCCAGTCTGGGAAAGTAACGCACACCAGTAGGCACATAAATATACCAACATGGAAAAGTCTCTTCTACGACCCGTGTTACCCTGTTTCTTCCCTCTGTGGTTTGGGAACAAAGAGCTTAAAGTGGGTCAGCCATCGGTATTATAAAGATACAAGCTTCTCAGAGAAAGCCTTCAGCTCAGACTGCGCTGAAGGGTCCAAGGCTGGCTGAGGTCTGTAAATTCCTCTTCCACAGCAGTAATCTAATATGCCGTCTTCTATTGTGGTTGGCCACGTTTGCCTCAATTACCCCTTCTGTGACACTGAAACTTGACCTTATACATTTGTTTTTGGAAAATTCTTTTTGTAGTCTGAAATCAGTTGGTTTCCAGTTTGAAGATATCATCTTTATACTATATAAATAAACAAACTTCTGACAAAATACAAACTATCTCAGTGGGCTGTGAGTTTTCTAAAAAAACAAAGTTGGGGCCAGTGAGAGGCTGAGGATGGGCAGTTCCTAATGTTTCCATTTCGTGGGAGGTGTTTTTATTGCTACGGAAGTAGGCAGAATATCCCTACTGGTCCCAATTACCGTGGCCCCTTCATTAATGGGTCCTGCCAGCACCTCATCTCTTCTGTGAGGAAAATGGCTTGTTCACAGAGCCACTCAAGCAGGACTGTTTGGCTCCCACTGACAAATGTCCCATAGCAATCTTCTGCTTCCTGGAAATTACTCTCTTTCTAACTCAGGGGAGAGATTGCTCTTGACTGTTTTAAATGGCACCCTGTGCTCAGCAGGCTAAGCAAAGAAGAGGCGTTAATCATCCCTTTCAAGGATCAAGAATGAGCACCGAGGCAGAGATGGCAAAGAAGGAAAAAAGCTTTTAGAACATTGGGAATGTAAAGAGAAATAATTTAAACATCCCATAGGGTTGCCTTGCAGCATTTCATGACCCAGGTGTGTCTCCAATTTTCTCTGTGCATAGAGCTCCAAAGCTCAAAGATGAGTAAGACCAGGAGATTGGTCCCTGATACTCAAAGATTTCAAATCCTGATGTGCGGTGATGGAGAAATAAGAAATATGTACAATAACAACAAAAACAAGGCAGAATATGCTGACATGAATGCGAAACGAGTCTAAGATGCAGTGGAATAAGAAAACATTCATTTTGTGGGGGACTTCACGGCATGTGAAATGGATCTTGAAGAATGGATTGGATTTGGACAGAAAGAGATGAATGTATGTGTAGGGGAGAGAGGACTGTATTTCATGGGATACAGACAATGAGCAAAGTACAAATGTGGAAAAGTGCTCAGAAGTAGGAAAGAGAACAGGAAGAAGTCCATTTTGTATTTGGAAGTTGCATCATTCAGGGTCCATTCAGGAGAGAGAAATACTATATAAATAAACAAACTTCTGACAAAATACAAACTATCTCAGTGGGCTGTGAGTTTTCTAAAAAAACAAAGTTGGGGCCAGTGAGAGGCTGAGGATGGGCAGTTATTTTAACAGAGAGAAGTCAATATAAAAAATAGCTAACTAATATGAAATTCTGAATGAGGTAAATAAAAAGGCATTGCTGTGCTGAGCCATATTGGAGCCTGATGCAAAAGGAAAAATTGTGCACCTCTATATACACAATTTTATATATTTTGTAATGGTGAATTTTTCCAGAACATTAAAGTAGTTGAAAAAATATTGAAAAGTTGAAAAGTAGGTGTATTAAAATTCACAATATTGTTTTAAGTTTAAATATTTCATTTATCCCTGAACCTAATTTATTATAATTTTACATCAGCTTAAGCTAATGTAAAATTATTCAAGATCATCCCTTGGAAAGAAGAAATGGTCAAATAGAGCAATTCTCTCAACTGAAAATGAAATAAGCAAAAAAAGAGATTTCGAAAGTACTTCCATGAGTTTGTTTCTGTTAAAGCCAGCAGAGCATATTTTTCTTTTTACCTCAGGCTCTAATGTGGCTTAGCGTGGCACTGGTCTCTAAAATTTTGATATTTTGTTCATTAGGGTTTTGTTACATTTCATTTTGATTTTCTAAAGATATTGCATTAGACATAATTTATGTGGATTCCTGAGTCTTTTGATGCTCCCTTAAATGTTGTGCCTGAGGTGAATGCCTCACTCACCTCACCCTAGTCCCTGCCCTGTGAAAAGGGCAAATGAGAACTCTAAGTTATCACAGCTGAGGGGAAGAAGCGTCGCTGGCTCCTAGGAGCAGACAGCAGGAGGGAAACTCCCAGGAAGTAGAAAGGAAGAAGCAGTCCCGTCTTCCTCCTCCAGTCCCGCAGATACCCTCTACCGCCCCCTATAGGTAGAAGCCTGCAGTCAAAGCAGAAATGCAGGTTGCAGAGTCCTGACCCCAGCATTACAGAGTCAACTACAGAAGGGTGAGTCTGGAACTAAAAGATAATAGCCTAATAACTGGCACATAGGTGATTTCCCCTGAGTTGAATCTTGAAGGATAAGTAGAGTAATAATAATCACTTTTTGAGCACTGTGCTAAGCTCTTTACAATGCCACACAGTTGATACATGAAAGTATCCTGGATCCAAACCTGGTTGAGTCTCACTGCAAAGTCCATGCTCTCAACCACTATGCCTTAGCGAAGGAGAAGACACTTCAGGCAAAGGAAAACAGAATAAAGCAAGACAAAGAGTTGAAAAATAACATGGCGTATGATGGAAACAAGCAGTCCAGTGTTAATGAAACTAACATCATAGAATATCTATTATGTGCCAGATACTTTCATAAGTGTTTTATAAAAATTATTTTATTTGATCTTTCTAACAACTCTCTGAGTAGGTGCTCTTTTCATTCCCATTTTACAGATGGGGAAACTAAATCATAGATCATTAATTAAGTTTGCCCAGGGCCACTCAGCTCATAGATGAAACAACCAGAATACAAATACAGACAATTTGACTCCAGAGCCTTTGCTCTTAGTCACTAGCCATGCTGCCTCCCACAGAACATAAAATAAACATGATGCCAAAGAGATATGGACGAGTCAGGTCATGGAGGCCATCCTAAGGAGCATGGACTTTATTCCCTCTTTAAAATTCTCCTAAAGCATTTAAAACAGCATCAGCTTTGTATTTAAATGGATTACACTGGTCTGAGCCCAGTTCGGAGGACAAATTTTAAATATACAAACAGGTATTGGAGAAACCAATTAGGAAGCTATGGCAATGATTTAAATGAACAATGAGTAGAGTTCTGATAGAGTTAAGAACAGGGAACATATCTAAGAGATTAGAGATGTTTATAACACTAGTGATTGGACGTGGAGTAGGAAGAAGGGAAGAATAATGGACTACCAGGGTATTTTTGGCTGGCCAGGAGATTAGAGGGTCATCTACTGATAGAAATATCAGAAAAGGAACAGTCTGGTGCAGTAGATTAGTTTCAACATTTGAGTTTTCCAGAGCTTTGAGCATATGTAGAAAGGTGAGGCAAGCCAAGTCATATTATCTTAGTTATTGAATGCCAGCTAAGGAATTTTAATTCAATTTTACTGGAACTGAGAATCTCAAACTTTTTTTCTTAATAAAGTGCTCTGACTATAACTGCCTGAAAGAATTCCAAATTTGCTTCTCCCTGGAGAGAAACTCATGTGACATCTCAGGCCTCTAGAATCTCTAAAATGTTCCTTAAAAGAAATGTATCTTGAGACCAATTTTAAATACACATACCTACTGAACTAGTGAGCATCAAGCTACTAAGAACCTGACTAGAACTGTGAAGGGTCTCATATTTTACCCTACTTTCCAGCCAACAAGTTACCCTGCCACAATTTCACAGATGCAGGCAGAATACACAAGATGCCTGGGTCAGAGACAAAGGACTCAATTACTCATAGCAATAGCAGTAGCCAGAGTATCAACATTTGTTCCTGAGGCCCAATTCCCACAGGCTAATGTGAAGAGAGCCAGACTATACCTATATAAGCAATGGAGTGTGTTAAAGGAGTAGAACCCCAAGCTTGGAGGACTCATATATTTTACAATGAGCATTAAACAAACTTGCTCCTTTGTTCCAGGGAACAAGAGATTGGTTTTATCTTCCCAGGCTAAGCAAAACTTCCCTTTGCTCTGGAAAGAGACACTATCTCTAGCTTCGAAGACAAACGTCCTTGAGAAGATAGCCTGGAACAAAGGGTGTAAATTCAAGGGAGTGACTATAATGACGGACTCTGCTTGCAAGACATGTAGAAATATGAGAGACCTGAGGATATGTGTCTCCCAACAATTAAACGTTTTTACAGTTTTCAAGTGACTTTATAGAACTCTTGGCTTTCGCTTGGCAAGTACATGACACAAAAGTTTTGAAAGCATAAAACATAAGGCAAAAGAATTAAGGTGGTTCAACAAATAGAATATGTAGTAATATCTAAAATAAATTAGGTAGTTCAAACTCACTGGAAAATAGAGAGGCAATCACAAATACAGATTCCAACAAATCAACCTTGCAGTGCTTTGGGATGCGAGCAACAGGGGGGCAAGAACGGACCACAAAACGGATGCCACTTATCTCCAGAAGAAAGAACAAAAGAATTTAGGGAGTGGTTCATTTGCTTGTCGGGCTGACATTTGCAGTTCTGTCTGAAGCAGAATATACCAGAAATTGGAGACCAGTGATTCATATCCTGGCTGCAAAGATACTGCACTAAGGAGTCGGGGATTAGAATGGGTTTAAATGAGAGGTAATAATCCTATCTTCTACTCACACTTGACTGTCTGAGATAGTTTTTACATATATCATCTTATACGCTTTCAATCAGCCAGAGAGCAACATAATAAGAGAATACAAGAGGCTCATAGGGAGCTAAAAGAGAAAGGAAGCTCCGCCCTCTCCTCTACTTAGAAAGTGCAAACTTGCACTGGGAAGGATGTTGCTAGGCAACCACTAACGTCTATAGGCTTTGGGACTATATGTTCTTGCTTTCTAGTAGGAAAAAATATCAGATTGATGGCACAGGACAGAAAAGAATGATTTGCTTATTGACGGTGGTGAACTTGCCTATACCATGAGGGTCACTGGTCATTGGTTTAGCACCAGGGAAAGTCACGGGTCCAAGGCAGGCCTCATATATATCAAATTTTGGAAATTTTTTTTAAGACTTTGTCTAGACAGCTGTAAAATTTATTTTGCCTTTCAGAAATTATCAATCAATCAAACAGAATTACAGCACAGCCTCTGGAGAGACTCATGAGGCAATGTTGAAGTGATACAAGACCAAAGAGTTCAGCTCCCTCTCAGGTGCCCACGTTTTTTATTATAGTGGAGAAGAACAGGGGGAGAGAGAAAACAAAAGGTCAAAGCTCTCTGGGCCATGGATTATTTAAGAAGATAAGAAGAGTGAATATTAAAGCAACTCAAAACTCCATCCAAATATATTAAATTTAGCCGGGTTACATGATTTCTTTCCCCCGGTAATATTCAGCAGCATGTATGCAGGCAAAGAAAAAGGGGATGGTTTTCTAGGGATGTAAATTTACTAAATTGGCTGTACTGGATGGAGAGAGGGATAAGTCATTTGGGTGTAGATTCAAAGGAGTGATTATAAAGATGAACGCAAACATCTAAGGTGGGTAAGGAGGAAAGTAAAAACAAGAAGTGATAAAGAGAAAGAAATAGAGTCAGTGAATTGAATCCCTATGGTATATAGCAAAATTGGTTACAGTTCTTTGCATCTCCTCTCAAGAGGTAAAATTTATTTTCTCACTCCTTAAATTTGAGCTGGCATTATGACTTGCTTTGATCCATAGAGTATGATAGAAGTGATGTGCAAGTTCCAAGCCTAGACCTCCAGAGCCTTGAATGCTTCTTCTTTTGTTGCTTTTGGAACTCTTCAAATTACACATGAACAAGCCCAAGCTGGCCTGAGGGGAGACCACACAGACAGAGACTTCAGTCATCCCAGTAGCCCCGGTTATCCCAATTGAGACCATCATAACCCAGCTAGTTCTAGCCACTCCAACTGCTGACCACAGATGCGTGAGAAAGCACAGCCAAGAGATCAGCCAAGCCTGGCCAAGAATTGAAGAACTTCCCTGCTGAGCCCAGCCCAGATTGTCAACACAGAGAATCATGAGCTGGATAAACAGGTTCTTGTTTTAAGTCACTAAGTTTTGGCATAGTTAGTTATGCAGCAAAAGCTAACTTTTACATTCTAATGAGAAAAAAAAATTATGTGGGTTTTTTTTGTGTGAGGAAGATCAGCCCTATGCTAACATCTGCCAATCCTCCTCTTTTTTAGCTGAGGAGGACTGGCCCTGGGCTAACGTCCGTGCCCATCTTTCTCCACTTTATATGGGATGCCACCACAGCATGGCTTGCCAAGCGGTGCGTTGGTGCGCACCCGGGATCCGAACTGGCCAACCCCGGGCCACCACAGCAGAGCGCACGCACTTAACCGCTTGCGCCACCAGGCCAGCCCCTCTGTGGGTTTTTTTAAGCCAGTGAGCTATAAAGATGGGCAGTTGTATTTGGAGAATAGGCTGTCTGAACTTGGGATGTTCACAAGAGTGTTTCTGTTGAAGACAAGGTCCAGACTGTGATCATTCTTAGCCATGTGGCTAAGAAAGAGTGGATGAAATAATCTTTGGGAGTAGGGATGTAAAGAAACTTAGAAATTAGAGTGATTGATGGCATGTTGACAGTACCAATGGTGATGACAGGAGTAGGAATAGAGAAGGAGTTTTGGTGTCAAGTGCAAAAAAATTAATGAACAACCAAAGTGAGAGCAAAGTAGAGGGTGGATGGTGGACGAGCCAGACGCCACATGCCCAGAAGGGGCTGGGGTTTTATGAACGAGCTGAGGAGTAATGGTCTGAGATAGGCATTGGAGAGCAAGAGGACATTGACTTGGACACTGACTAGCCTGAGGTATGGCGTGGGGAAAATACATATCCTGCAATTGAGAAGGATGCAGATGAAGCATATCCTCAGAGGACACAGTTGATGTTAGGGAGAGGAAATCGAAGCTAGGAAGTAGATGAGGATGAGATGAAAGAGATGAGAAGGAGAAGGAGATGAAGGCAAAAAGAGTTTGAGGATATATATGGCATCTGTTGCCCACTGTGATGGAGTTCCCAAGGACCTAATAAAATAGGTTCAGGGAGTTGTATGTGGTGGGTAGGGGGTGGTGTAGTGAACAAGGCAGAATAGGGTGAGATTTGGGTCAATAACCAACTAGATAGAGTATAACAAGGAGTTAGTCCTTGGAGTCTCAAATAGAATGGTGAGAACTTGGGCTCAGCGGTGAGATCCTGAAGGTATAAGGCAGTGGCTCGGTGCTGAAGGAGTTGAGATGGTTTATCCTGGGGGGGATGCAGGCAGCTGTTCCAACAGGCCTCCACAGGAAGGTGTCCTGGGTGGAGTACTTTTAGTAAAACTTCCCTGTCTGATAAGCAGGTACTAACTGTCTATAAGCGCCCTGCTCAGCTGCAGGGGAACTAGCCCCACTGGACGGGATGGCACAGGCTCTCCTGCTGTTTAAGGAGGTGACAAGTGTGTGGTCCAGGCAGGGCTATGTTGCATGGTTTCATGGCTGGACCCGGAATCCCAGAGCAGTGCAAGTATGGTCAGTGGTTGTAAGGCCATGGGGACCATGCTGCATGATGAAGATGTGAGGCTGTTAGCCCAGTGGAATATAGAGGCGGCCAAAGGAGGAAGAGGTATTTCTGCTGTGTTTCAGAGATGTCCATGAGCCAACTGGAAACCGAGTATAGAAGTGGACTTCAGGGCAAAGGAGAAAACTACTCTTATAGAAGCTTAATGTGAAAAGTACAGGTTTGGAGAATTAAAGGGTAAAATGTGCATGTAAATGAAGTTCTTATCCAGAGAAAGACTGAGAAGTGGGCCATGAGGCCTCCGCCCAGGATCTCAATCTATGAGAGACACTAAAATGTGATGGAGGAGATGAAAACCTTACCAGACATGAACTGAGATGGAGAAAGGGGTACTTATCAGTATACATCTCAGAGGATGCTCCATGTGATGGGGAAGAAGACTTTGAGCAGCTGCTGTTGATGGGGTGAAGCCCAGAAGACAAGGCCCAGGAGACAAGGCCCAGAAACCACTTTCTTAGGAGGGAGGATGTGGTGACCTGCACAGTTTCTCTAGTGACGTGGGTTACACGACTTTGGGACCAAATCTGAGGTGCTTGAAGGAATCATGAGGAAACTGAGCATAGATGCCATGTCCTTCCTTCTTTCCCTTCACAGCATTTAGACTCTCCTCTTTATCCATGTTGGAAAATATTTAAAGAATTTTTGTTTGAAAGAGTGCCAGACACTGTAATTCTGCCTGTAGTACCCACATCTCCATCTAGCTCTGACTTCTAGTAGCTTAAAATGGCATTTTTAAGTCCATTAGGGGCTACTCCAAATACTGAGCTGGGCAAACTCTGGAGAGTGTACGTCTTCCCTGGCCCTTTACAGTCTGAAACAGAGATTATCAATGCACTGCATTCACAGGAGGGAAAATCACTCTTTTGAGGAAATGTGCATAACAGATTGGGGAAGCAAATATCACAGAGGCAAAGGCCACTGATAACTTTTTAAATTATGCCTGCCTCATCCAAGAACAGATTCTGATGATGAACAGTCCAGTGTTATCCAAAACTGAGTAGCTCAGAGAGCAAGTAAATAATCCCTGATCCACTTACAATAGGATATTCACCTGGTTGATCTAAATTACAGTGCTGTTATGACTAATCTCATCAGAGGGATCCTAGGTTGAACTAAAGAAAGGAGATAGAAGCACAGCACTGAAAAATAATGCTCTAGGAGAACTGAGACTGATTAACCATTAATTTAGGGCAGGTTTCATCGCCTGTCATCCTCTATATCTAAATAAAGATGTTTATGCTCCAGAGCAAGAATTTTGAGATAATGAGCATATTTCTTAATAGCATATGATAATTAGGTTATGCAAATTGTTAAATGCAAAGAAAGACCAATTTAGTAAAACCAAGTTGACCACCACCATCACCAGCCACAGAGAGCCAGGAGTTTCAGCTGCCCACCTACAGCATCTACACAGCAGGCGACAAGATAAATGTAGAGAAATAAAACATATGGGAATAATCAGCTGTAATTTTCCCCCTAGTATGGGCATTTATAGATATATCTATATATCTTTAGATCCTCTATGGGTGTTTTTCTTCGTTATTAGCTTAAAATAATTTAATGATAAGTGTTCTAGATTCTGGGGATATAAACAAGAATAAATAAAAGGTTGTCCTTGCCCTCTAGGAGCAGAGAGAACAGTAGGAGAGAGAGATATGTGAACACATCATTGCAATATCAAAGGTTAATTACAAGTACAGGGGAGACCTGAAGGAGTTAGGGCAGTTTCTCAGGGGAGAATACATTTGACATTGGTTTAGTTGAATGGACTGAATCCGTGAAACATGAACAAGCACAGAATTTCCAAGCAAGTGCTTTGTGAAGAGTTGAGTAAAGACCTCAAATTGCAGCTCTTGATAAATGTGGCATATATGACATAGTCAGAGACTCCAGGAAAAAATAATCATCTTGGCACTCAGAGGATAGAGAAGGAGTGATTCCTTGAGCCAAGCCAGACCTTGACTATTAAGTAAAAACATCAGAATTAAAACCCGAACATCATCTCAGAGATTTACTTTAGTTTCGCCCACCATCCAACTAATTAATACATCTATTTATGGTTTGTTTCCTACATCCGGACGCAAGATGTGTGAGGGCAGAGATCACTGAGGCGTCCCCCAAAGCTAGATCATAGCATGGCATTTAAGGGGTCCTCAGTAAATATTGTTGAATAAATGAGTAAAAACTCAAGCGAATAAGACACTGAGTTTTTAAGTGTCTTTACCTGTAAGATACCTCACAAACAAGGCTAGTGAAGACACTGAGATGACTCATATAAAACCAATTCTGTCTAGCACTGTGACTACTGCATAGAAATCACTCAACATTAGCTATTGTTTTCAAGAATACAGTCTTCATGAATAGTCTCCGCTGGGGTTAAAATTCATTCATTCATTCAATTCATTCAAGAAGCATTTATTGAGCTGTTAGGCACTGAGATGGATATTCCAGTAGCAAAGATGAATAACAAGGTCTGGGTGCTCAAGGACCCCATTTGGGAAGGCATTTGGTTGGTACGGTGATGGACCGTTGAGCAGAGGGGCAATGGGTCCCTGCAGTCAGAGAGACCTGGGTTCGAGTTCTAGGTCTGCCACTTCCCAACTGTACGCACATTGCTTTAATCTCCCCTGGCCCCAGTGTGGAAAGAGATCATTCTTCCTGGGCAGGGCTGTTTTCAGGCCTTTTGTGCTGGTGTACAGAAGGTTCTCAGCACTGACCTGAAAGCATTGTAATAGCTAAAAAAAAAAAAAGAGGATGAGATTTTTTTCTTTGCTATCTCGTACAGCGCATTAAGAACACAGAAAATGGCCACGTAACTTGTTTCTCTCTCTACGCTTGGAGATTCTGTTCTCAGTCAGCAGTTAGCAGCTGCCAAGACACACATAGTAAAAAGGATTAAACTACCTCCCTAGATTTGAACAGCAAATACACAGTGGCCATCGCTAGCAATAGCGCCACGGCATAAAACAACACGCCACCCAGGGTAATGCCAAAATAATTGGCCAACCCTCGCTGCTTGCGTTCTTTCTAACAAGTCTCCGATGTGTGTTAGCGTGTCTTTTGCCACATTGTCCAATTGTATCCTAACTCTAAGGCTTAAGGAGCCCACAATTGAATTCTGCTTAAATTAAGGCTATTCGCTTCCTTTGTCACATCAAAGTGTGAAGGAAACTTCCCAGAGGGAAAGTTTCAAAAACACCCTCATTGCAAATCACTCCAGTCGAAGGCAAGAGAGGGTCTCAATAAGCAACTGTAATGAACAGCAGCCTCTGGACATGCTGTCAAAAATGTCATCTTCTGATGACATCTACCCCTGTTCACTCTCAGTTCATTATTTCTCAGTCTCCAACAGTGACAGAACTGAATTTCAAGAGATCTCTGAATGAGTAATGTGGGCAGAGAATAAGTAATGAGATCCCAAGGCACCAGCTCTCTCAGGAGGTGCTGACCCTACTCAGAAGAGAGTGAAGGGACCCCGGGATAGAGAGTCAGAGAAGCAGGCTCTGATTGAGCTGGCCACGCTCTGTTGTGTGCCTTGGGCAAGCCCCCACTTTGCTTTCTGCCTTAGTTGTGCCACTTACAAAATGGAACCACTTCCAACTGCCTTTTCGCTTCCTCACAGGGGATATTGTATCTGCTGGCTGGTTGGTTTCCGGCTGGTTAACTTAAACTAAACAGGGCAAGTAGTTGGAAATATTCACGGGTAGCAAATCTGAGCTTCACAAGAGAATAAAATGTGGAACCGGAAAGTGAGGAGCTCATATGATTTTTCTCCATCTCTCTAGGCTGCTCACCTCTGCCTCTCTCTTTATCTCTACCCCATTCCGTCCTCCCTCTAAAGACCCACTTTCTTTGCTCCCGCACGCACAAGCCAAGGTTGATTTATCACGAAGTTAATGAAGCTTAAGTTTCAGGATCTCTTGCAGGGCCTCTTCCAAATAGGTATTCTTTTTCACACTACATTTTGTGTGTTTTGTTTTTGTTTGCCCTGAAGAGGACCCCTACATTGTACCTGCCTCAGAAACTGGAATCTGCTCCTGCCCACGAACCGTGTGTTGCCATACCTTACAGATTTCATGCTTCACATACCTTTCGTTTGTTACCTAGCCCCCAATTTAAGTGGCTCCCATACCTACAGCCTAAAAGAAGGTGGCTAGACAGTGTTTTTTGCTTTTTAAATGAATGGATTTTATTTTTTCCAGCAGTCTTAGGCTTACAGAGAAACTGAACAGAAAGTACAGAGAGTTCCCGTTTATCTCCTCTCCTCCCACATGTGGTCTTCCTTATTAATATCTTGCATTGGCTTGGTACATTTGTTACAATTGATGAACCAATATTGATACCTTATTATTAACTAAAGTTCATAGTTTATGTTAGGGCACACTCTATGTGTTGGATAGACAGTTTTTGAGTCTCAATTCCAAGTTCCTAAATGAGAAAATCCAATGGGCTTCACTGAGTAGGTGGGTACCACAGCCAGGGGGTGAGACCATGGGGTCTGCTGCCCCATCAGCTGGGCTGAGAACAGGTTCTGAGAGGTGGGGGTGTGGCCATGGCTGTGTAAGTGATAGGCAGGGTGTCTGGTGGGCCAGCGTTTCTACAGGGGAACTACCACAGAAAGATAAACCAAACTACATATAAGAAAATGATTGGCCATCTCCATAAAAAGAGCATTACGTAGAGAGAGGATGTTATCGTCACACTGCTTTCTCTTGCAATGCATTTGAAAGAACTTTTCTTCCATTCTCCATTGCTGTCTGAATGAGTCAAAACTATTTCTAAGAATCAGCTTTCTGCTTGATGTCCTTCTTAATATCTTTAGATTTGGTATTTAAGATCAAAGATTGACCAGCTAAAGGAAAAGACTACAATTCCATGCTCAGATTTAGGGGGGATGGTAAAAAATAATAAGACGAAAACAAGGCACAGTTTGAGAATTTGAGTTGCCTCTCACTCCGCCCAGTGCCAGAATGACTCAGTAAATTGTATTTACTAAGCAGGACAATTCTGGACAAAGCCTCCTACCTTTTCGATCTAAAGAGGACACATAACTGACCCTTGGCAAATATTTGCTCCCTGTGGTAGGCTGAGGAATGGTCCTCCACAGATGTCCATGCCCTAATCCCCAGAACCTGTGGGTATGTTACATTAAGTGGCAAGGAGGAGTTAAGGTTGCAGATGGAATTAGGGTTGCTAATCAGCTGGCCTTAAAATGAGATTACCCTGGGTTACCTGGGTGGGTCCAATGAAATCACAAGAGTCATTAAAAATGGAGGAGGAGGGCCGGCTCCGTGGCTTAGCGGTTAAGTGCGCGCGCTCTGATGCTGGCGGCCCGGGTTCGGATCCCGGGTGCGCCCCGAGGCACCACCTCTCCGTCCAGCCAGGGGCCGGGTCCCGCGTACGGCAACCAGAAGGATGTGAACCTACAACATACAACTATCTACTGGGGCTTTGGGGGGAAAAAATGAATAAATAAAATCTTTAAAAAAAAAATGGAGGAGGAGGGAGAAGTCAGTGTCAGGCTGATGAGACATGAGAAAGACTGGATCAGACATTGCTGGCTTTGAAGATGGAAGGGGGACATGAACCAAGTAATGTGGGCAGTCTTCAGAACCTGGAAAAGGCAAGAAAACGGACTCCTCTTCTAAAGCCCTCCAGGGCCGGCCCTGTGGCTTGGTGGTTAAGTGCGCGCGCTGCGATGCTGGCGGCCCGGGTTCGGATCCCGGGTGCGCATCGAGGCACCACTTCTCCGTTCATCCTGAGGCCGAGTCCCGCATACAGCAACTAGAAGGATGTGCAGCTACAACATACAACTATCCACTGGGGCTTTGGGGGGAAAAAATAAAATAAATAAAAAAATAAAAAAAAAAAAAATCTTTAAAGCCCTCCAGAAAGAATCTAGCCATGCCAACGCTCTGATTTAAGCCCAATGAGACCTGCATCAGACTGCGCACCTCCAGAACTGTAAGATAATAAATCTGTGTTGTTTGAATCTACTAAATTTATGGTACTTTGTTACAGCAGCAAAAGGAAACTAACACACTCCAGAACATTCTGCTGTTCCTACAACTGGCTTATTCTTGTGAGTCCAGGCAATAAGATCCCTGAGGACAGGGATTCTTCAGAGCCTAGATCCTCTGTCACATCACAGCCTTGCTCTGCACTCACCAAGCCTTCAGAAAACAGGGACTGAGTCCTAACTTCCATCTACATGCATATCAACATGAAATGAGAGTGTGGAAAGCACTAATTCCATTACTTACCAATTTTGTCTGCTTCCCAAAATGTTTTAATGGGAATTTTGAACACTGATATAAAGGGAAAAGATTGATAATGAAAATTCTTTTTTCAAGGAACTGCTCACCCATTCTGCCAATGTGTTAGAATTTAGTAGACTGAATTACTTGTGACAGCTGGTATGATGAAAATTATTAGTCCTAGCCAGCTCCAAAACATGCGAGTCCCTAGTGAGAGAAATTCAGTTCAGGCAAGAGTTTTGCTTTCTGTGACATCTTTGAGCCCAAGGGAAATAACAGCATAGATGCACAATAATACAAGAATTTTTAAAATTATAAAATGAAATGAAGCCAAAGGTAATGCATAACTAATGTAATGCATAACTCTGAAAGCCAAGTCATTCTAATTATAAGAAAAGAAGAAATATTTGGTTTATTTTGAAAGACCTTATTACTCAGAATACTCTTCATCATGTAAGTCACACAAATACAAAAGGCTAGGTCTGGCAAATTTCCTAAAATAAGCTAAAAAATTCTGAAGAGTTCCAGGTACCGGGGGGTCATCAGGAAAATGACTTTGTAGCCTCAAAGCACATACAAGAGCAGTCTGAGAGTGGGATATTCAGAATAAGGAGATGCTACTCTCCCAAGGAACAGTGTATTGAAAATGAGTACAATTTTTACTAATTTTAAGTAGTTTGTAGAATTTTAAGAGTGGTTTCCATTGGGCTTTCTGGTTTCCGGGCCAGACTTGCCCAGTTTGAAGAGAGGGACTATGCTTTTGGTGCTAGACAGAGTGGGCTGATGTGTTCTCCACTAGCAAAAATTTCAGGATATAAGAAATCTATGGGATTTTTAATTTCCCAGAGAAAGCCCAGCTTTGACCAAAGTTTGAATATCCAAAAGTCATAATTTGTTACTCACTATACCAAGTTCATGCCTTGCATGCTATATGTGGACTCTTCTGCTGAGCTCATCTAAATACCTATTTCCTAATAGCCTTCTGTTATTGGTTGAATTGAATCCCTCAAAAAGATATGTTGAAGTTCTAATCTCTGGTACAAGTGGATGCAAATCTATTTGGAAATAGAGTACATTGGCAGATGTAATCAAGTTAAGATGAGGTCATACTAGATTAGGGTGGCTCTAATTCCAGTGACTAGTGTCTTTATTAGAAGGCCTTGTGAAGACACAAGGACACAGAGACACATGGGGAGGACACCAAGAGGTGATGGAGGCAGAGACTGGAATGATCCAGTTGTAAGCCAAGGAATGCCAAGGATTGTTGGCAACCATCAGAAGCTAGAAGAGAGAGAGATTCTCCTTCAGAGCCTCCAGAAAGAACTAACCTTGCTGACACTTTGATTTTGGACTTCTGGCCTCCATAAACTGTAAGAGACTACATTTCTGTTGTTTTAAGCCACGCAGTTTGTGGTAACTTATTAAGGCCTTCCTAGGAAACTAATACACCTTCTACTAGAGATTGCTTCAAAATTAGATCTCTGTTTTTTGCTTTAAGTTGGTTTTCATTTCCAGCAAAATCCTCAGAAGGAATTATTATTGTTATTGCTCTCAGGAAAAGTTGAGCCCTCTTATATAATTGCTCACAAACCAGTAAGATCATGGATACACACTCTCTGTTCTTATGCCAACACACACATAGGGTGTGGATGCTAGAGCCCAAAGAAGAAAGTGTGGGCCAACCACTCAGACTGATTTCTACTACACTTACAAGTCCTCCTGCCTCGGATCACCAATGCATAATACATTGTATAGAGACATTTCTCACCACCACAGATCTGTGCAATTATTATATACTCATGGTGTACTATGTATCAATGTATATCATCAATATTCACAAAAAAAAGGCTAAGACAGCTACCGAGGTTCAAATTGGCAAAACAAAGTTCACTCCTTTAAAATTTTTTATTAACCTCCACTCTGTTCATTATTAGAACTTGGTTTGCATATTTATCTTGGGGACTCCGGGATATACCAATCTGTCCGTTCCCAGGATCTTATTTGAATATGTGGCCTGGAGCTTGTAGGGAGGACATAACAAGAGGAATATATGAGTCTTTGCAAGTTCTTTAGATACCAGACCTGCAAAATTGGAGAAGGGGACAGACTCCACCCAGCAATAACGGGTTCAGGGTTCAGCTCTGCCTTGGAGAACAGCAGGAAGGTCCAAAGGTGGTTTGAACATGTGTCTCAAAAGAATGCTTCCTCAAAAGGCTCTTCCTGTCATCACTGGTGCCAAAGACTCAGCAAAGACACCTCTGTGGACCCAGATTTCCTCAATGAGGAGTCTGGAAATGGTCCCCATGTAGAGTGCAGACACCTTCCAAGTGGGCCCTGAACTCTGCCCTCAGTGACAGTTGCTCATTTCCAGTGCCATGTGGCATGTCCACATATCTCTCATCTTTTAAAAAAGAAATTTTCTTTTGGCCCAATCTCTCTTTTAATCAGGAAATCTCTCTCCTCCTTTCAAAGAGATTCTTCTTGAAAGAGAAGTCCATACTCCCCCATCTCTTGTTACTTCTCAAACCATGGCAATCTAGCTTTCCAAAACACTCTCATTCCATCATCCCACAAAAGCTCTCACCAGCATTGACAAAGCATCTCTAGTTACCAAACAAAAAGGGCAGTTTTAGTTGGGATCACTCTGGACCTTGCCGAGGTATTTCATCACTTTTCCCTGGACAATTTCTCCTCTCGTGGCTTTTGAAGCACCACTTCCCTCCATTCTGATGCTCATTTGTAATCTCCTTGCAAAGCCCCTCTTGTATTCTCTCTTTGATATTTGTGGCTGTGTAATTTCATCCTGACTCTCCTCTCTTTCTATAAACTCTTTCCAAGTGTTTCCATCTAAACCTACAACTTTAATCAAATCTAATTCAACTAACGACATCTCTCCCACTAGCTCCAGACTCACATGTCTCTAGCTGTCAGCTGGGCAAGTCCACAAGCATATCCAGCGTGCAACTCGAAAATCATCGTGCTCAAAACTGGTATCATCTCCCTCCACTTCCCACCTGATCCTTCTCCTGTGATTCCCATCTCAGGAACTGTTCCAGGTAATGGGGCTAAGGAAGTGAATGAAATAGCCAAGGCTCCTACCCTTATGGAGTTTTATTCTAGTTGGGGGAAATGAATAATAAATAAACTACTAAGCATGAAAAACATCAGGTGGGAGGAGGTGCTCAGAAAAAATGGAGCAGAGTGAGCAGATCGAGAGTGATAGAGAGGTGTGTTTTATATGGGTGCTGAGGGAAGGCCTCACTGATAAGATGATATCTGAGTGGAGAGCTGAAGCAAGTGAGGGATGGAGCCAGGTGAGCATCAAGGAGAAGACACCTCCAGGCAGAGGAAGAAGCCAATGCAGAGATCCTGAAGGCAGAGCATCTCAGGCTGGTTTCACTGGAAGACTAAGGAGTTCGGGGTGGCATGAATGGTCAGAGACACAGCACAAAGCCACATGATGTGAGACCTCATAAACTAGAGCAGGGACTTTGAATTTTATTTTTATTGACACCAGAAGCCATTGTAGATATGATCTGACTTGTTTTAAAACTATAATTCTGCCTGCCATGTGGAGAAGCGACTCAGGGAGTTTACATAGGGTCCAATCAGAAGATAGAAATCACCCTAGGTATTTCAGGATGACCCCGATTGGAGCAAAAAAGGAAAAAGAGAGTTTTTCCTTCTTCCTCTTACTTTCCAGTATCTCTCTGCTGTGCCCCCATTGTGAGAACCAGCAGGAAGCCAGGAGGCAAAGGAGAAGGGCAGTTTGTGCAAAGAACAGTCCAGAGAGCAGCTTGTATCACTTAGAGATTAAACAAAATGCAAATCCAAGAGACATCCACTAACAGTGGCTTAAATAAGTAAGGATTGGGTTTTTTTCAATAGAAAGAAATGTGGGGGTGAGTGGCTGTGCACAGTGATTCAGTTATTTAATGGAGTCAGAGCATGCGTCTTAGAGATTCCCTGGGCTGCTACAGTTCCAGGCATCATATTCAGAGCACCTAGAAGGAAGAAGGGATGGCATCAGCTCCCAGAGACCGTTAATCATAATTCTTCTAACTTCTCATTGACCACAACAATGTCAAACGGCCACCCCAAGCTGCAAAGAAGACTGGGGAAGCAAGTACTGGTTTTCTTGCTTCTCTAGTGGATGTTGGCAAGGAAACGAGGTGTGAGACACCAGTGTTGAGATAGACAGTAGTGACCACCATATGGTCTAAGGGGAGTAAGCTTTTGAATCTAAGAGTAGAGAATGCTGTGAATGACTCAATGAACAAGGTTACTGAAAGATACTTCTTGAGTAAAAGAAGCTTCTACTTGGCTCTGTCCAGTGCAGTAGACTCTAGCAGCCACATGTGGCTAGTGAGCACTTGAAATGTAGCTAGTCTGAATTGAGGTGTGCTGTAAGTGTAAAGTACACACCAGCTCCCAAATTTGTAATACAAAAAAAAAAAAATTTAAATATCTCATCAGTAATTTCTTCTGTTGATTACATGTTGAAATGATATTTTGGATATATTATAAAAATTGATTTCACTTGTTTCTTTTTACTTTGTTTAATGTGACTGCTAAAGAATTGTAAATTAGGGGCCGGCCCCGTGGCTTGGCGGTTAAGTGCACGCGCTCGCTGCTGGCGGCCCGGGTTCGGATCCCGGGTGTGCACCAACACACCGCTTCTCCGGCCATGCTGAGGCCGCGTCCCACGTACAGCAACTAGAAGGATGTGCAGCTATGACATACAACTATCTACTGGGGCTTTGGGGGGAAAAAAAGAAAAAAAGAATTGTAAATTACGTATATGCTCACATTATGTCTCTATTGGGTAGCGTTGCTCCAGATTATTGAATGACCCTTTCTTTCTCTAAGGAGAGGCCCCAATTTCTTGCCTCTAAGCCAATTTCTCCTCTCTTGAGGACGCTGGTTGTCATGGTTTTCTAAACTGGGGAGATCTCACCAGAAGTGCATCTCCCGTGATCTTTGTTGGTCCAATAGCTCAAAAAGCTATTTTCTAGTGATGGCTTTAAAAAAACCCAAATTCTTTTCATAAGAAACTAGCCACAACCACTGTATATAGTTCATGCTGAAGTAAATAAGAACAATTATAAAAATGATTAATTTAAGGAAAAGATTAATACCCCGAGGCTGTCAAATGAGATGATTTGAATAAGTATTGGGAGAGGGATTCCAATTTAACTTAGTCCTTTACTTAATCCTTAACTTTTTTTTCATTGGATACAAGGAATCATGAAATTCTAATTTGCTACAAGCTTCTCCATGACTGTGCATTAAAAAATTTCCTCAGTGACTCTGGTGAGAAAATGGATGAGTTGGAACATTAAATCTATAGTCAACCTGTGGTAGGCAGAATAACGGCCCCCATCCCCAAAGATGTCCATGTCTTAATCCCCAGAACCTGTTAATATGTTACCTTATATGGCAAAGGAACTTTACAGGTATGATTAAATTCATGACTTTGAGATGAGGAGATTATCCTGGATTATTTGGGTAAACCCAATCTAATCTCATAGGTCCTTAAAGCAGAGACTTTTCCCAATTGGAATCAGAGGGAGATGTGATTACAGAAAAAGGGACCAAGTGATGCAACATTGATGGCTTTGAAGATGGAGGGAGGGGCCATCAGCCAAGGAATGTGTGTGACCTCTTGAATCTGGAAAATGGGTTCTCCAGGAGAGCCTCCAGAGATGAACACAGCCCTGTGACACCTTTATTTTAGCCCAGTATGACCCATGTCACACTTCTAACCTCCAGAACTGTAAAATAATAGATTTGTGTTGTTTTAAGACACTAAGTTTGTCTTAGTAATTTGTTCTAGCAGCTATAGGAAACTAATATACGACCCAAAGAAGATCAACATTAAAACAATAATGAAAACATTGATTTCTGAGAATATCATTACCCATAAAACTTTTTACCCTCATGAAATTCTCACCAGCCTCCCTGCCAGCTATCAGAAGCTAGAAGTAATAGAGCAACCAGTTTATGAGAAATTATTCTAATGTGATGCTCTTCTTGTCTATTATAACCTCCCCCCACGAACACACAAACACACACAAAAAGCCTCATTAACATTTCCCAGAGGATTAAAAGCAAATTTCCCTCTCATGTTGTTCACTCTTTTCAAATAATATATAGCACTAAGGTTAGGGAGAAGAGTATTTTTTTATTCTCTTGTTTATATCTTATTTTTACTAGCTTATAATTGGCTTCTTTTGCCTTGTAATTTTTCTTAGTTACTTACTTTTCAGCAGTCGTTCTATCCATCCCCCTCAATTGTAGTGTACTTAAACTACCAGGCCTTGCTCAACATCTTTTGTCTGTGTAAGAAAATATGTCTGTGCAAGAGAATTTTGCTGTCAGCCAAAGGAAAAAAAAAAAACCTTCTATCCACTTTGTATTTAGACTAAATGAAGTTGAACAAAGTCATAAATGATGAAATACTACCCGCTTCATAAGCAAGAGTTTATTTGAAAATTCAGCTATGTGCTGACAATAAGAATACACAGAACTGGGAAAACATCATCAGGGGAAAAATGGTAAGGAGATATCCATCTGTTATCAAAGTTTCCTTCAGGATTCCACTTTCAGATCTGTAGGAAGACATGAGAAGACTATCTCTTACTAATGTCCCTGAACGTCCTTAAGTCTTCCAGTCATTAAATGGGCCCAGATCGAACAAATTAAAGCCCATGCATATAACTGTGGGGATTCCAGCACACTCTCCTACAATTCCGAGGAGTCCCAGAACAACTCCTGCTACTATTTGCCCCTCCATCATGTCTGACACTCTGAATCTACCTCCTGATGCTGCTTTAGGTCTCTTTGATCTGCCTTGTTTCTCTCACAAAACATGACCCACTAACACAAGGCTATAGTGTATGAGGGATTAGGATTGTTAAAAACAAGACAAAAGGCCCAAAATGGAGTCTCTTATGCTAAGCCCCCACATCACCAAATTGAGACTTAATTACAGTTTCGGCTCTCCCAGAAATGGACTTTTAAACCAGTCAGTCAGAAAGCACCTGATCAGGGGCTGGCCCATTGGCCTAGTGGTTAAGTTCATGTGCTCTGCATCGGAGGACCAGGGTTCGTGGGTTCGGTCGCAGGCGCCGACCTCCGCACCACTCATGTTACTGCGGCGTCCCATATATAAAGTGGAGGAAGACTGGCACAGATGTTAGCTCAGTGACAATCTTCCTCAAGCAAAAAGAGGAAGATTGGCAACAGATGTTAGCTCAGGGCCAATCTTCCTCACAAAAAAAAAAAAAAAGGAAGCACTTGATCAGCACTAGTTAGGTAATCTGCCTGATAGACCCTTGCCATCCCCTAAAGGAAAGTTTCCCTGCATTAACCAACCCACTTTTTTGTCTAATATAATCTCTGTGTTCCCACTCCCTTCTGCCTATAAAAGTCTCTCATTTTGTCTAGCTCCTAGGAGCTCCTTTCTATCTGCTAGATCGGAAGCTGCTCGATTTGAATCGATTTTTGCTCAAATAAACTCTTAAAATTTTTAATACGCCTCAGTTTATCTTTTATCAGTTCTAAAGCAAATAATTTGAACAGGCAGAATCAGACAGCACTGATCCTGAAGTTGATCCACCACTCCCTGCCCCAGGGACTCTCTCGCTGACTGTCTCTCCTCTAGCCTCCCATTCTTCCGTCACGTCACTTCAGCCCATTGCCTCCCTGTCTTCCCTAAGTTCCAGGGATCTCAAACCCACTCCTTCTGGAGCCCGGTCAAAGGAAGCCCACATAGCAGTTGTCATCTTAGGTCATTCTCTCCGTCGCCGGGGACGACACTATTTCAGTTGGTCATGAAGAGTAGTTTAGTTTGCTTAGTCACTTCCAGACTGGTCCAGGCCTTTTCGTTTTATAACCAAAGGGCCCTCTAGTAGTTTATCTAAGCAAAAGCATAAAATTTTCCACGAGGTGAATTCTGCTCTCCCTACAGAATAAAAATGTGGCTAGTCAGTTGAGGTTTTTCTTTAATAATAATATTTTTCTCCCCACTGCAATCTAGGATATATTTTTTCATCTATTTTTGTTGTATAAGCCCACAGATAGTTGCACTACCATGGGATATTGGTTTTTACAAAATGCTATTGCAGCACGTTGGAAAGTGGCCCTGCCCATTAGGCA
This sequence comes from Ceratotherium simum simum, assembly GCF_057802395.1. Taxonomy (NCBI): domain Eukaryota; kingdom Metazoa; phylum Chordata; class Mammalia; order Perissodactyla; family Rhinocerotidae; genus Ceratotherium; species Ceratotherium simum. The sequence continues at coordinate 19,337,468 of NC_141926.1, forward strand.
GGGTACGAAAGGGCTTTTAAGAGGGAGAAAGCATTGGGTTAGATACTAATTGCATGTTACGCCCTGGGATGATGCCAAAAAGGGAAATTCAAAATGAAATTTTCCTCTGCTCCAGCAAAACATAAATGGAAATGGCAACTTCCGAGTGTATCCATAATTTCTTAATTTCCCTTTACAGTTCAGGTCTGTTTTCTCAAAATGTATGCAGTCTAGAGACCAATGGATTAGAATAACCTGTGTTTGTTAAAAATATACATTCCTATCCAGGGTCTCCCTGTCTAAATGAATCAGAATATTCAGCAGGGAGACCAAGGAATGTGCATTTTTAAAGCTGCAATGTGATTTTTATGGTCGGCTAGGCTTAAGAACCATATCCAGAGTAAAATAGCTTCAACACATAGATTAAACCATTGAGCATTCCAGTAAGCATATGGTATTCTGGAATCCCTTGCATTAATAGTTTCCTAGAATAAAAAATAGGGGTCAAAATAAAGAGTAACTTGAGGCTGGCCTGGTGGCCTAGTCGTTGAGTTTGTGTGCTCCACTTCGGTGGTCCGTGGTTCACAAGTTTGGATCCCAGGCGCGGACCTACATACTGCTTGTCAAGCCATGCTGTGGTGGCATCCCACATACAAAATGGAGGAAGATCAGCTAGATGTTAGCTCAGGGCCAATCTTCCTCACAGAAAGCAAGCAAGCAAGCAAGAAAGAAAGAAAGAGTAACTTTACAGTGGAGACACTTGACAAATACTTCCTCAGCCAGGTGATCAAGGGTAACATCAACAGTGATAAATTATATTGATATTATGTACCTTGATATGATATGATATGATATGATGAAAACAGCACTTTACCTCCGTAGTCTTCCCCCCAAACCCATAACCTCAGTCTAATCATGAGAAAAACAGCAGACAAATCTCAATTGAGAACAGTCTACAAAATCCTGACCAGTTATCCTCCAAACTGTTAAGGTCATAAAAAACAAGAAAAACTTGAGAACTGTCCCAGCCGAGAGGAGCCTCAGTAATCACACTACTGAATGTAATGTGATTTCCTGGATGGGATCTTGGAACAGAAAAAAGACATTAGGGAAAAACTAAAGAAAGCTAAAGAAAGCATGGACTTTAGTTAATAAATTCTATTTAATTTTATATATAATATATTATATAAATAATTTTATATTTAAGTTTATATTTAATATATTAACATTGGTTCACCAACTGTGACAAATGCATCATATTAATGTAAAATGCTAATAACAGGGGAAGTTGGGTGTGGAATTATGGAAACTCTCTGTACTATCTTCACAGCTTTCCTATAAATCTAAACCAGTTCTAAAATTAACAGTTCATTTAAAACATTTTTTATAATTTTATTTATTTATTTTTCCCCCAAAGCCCCAGCAGATAGTTGTATGTCATAGCTGCACGTCCTTCTAGTTGCTGTGTGTGGGACGCAGCCTCAGCATGGCCAGAGAAGCAGTACGTCCGTGCGTGCCCGGGATCCGAACCCGGGCTGCCAGTAGTGGAGCGCGTGCACTTAACCGCTAAGCCATGGGGCCAGCCCTAAAACATTTTTTAAAATGCGAGTCAAAGCAAAGAAGATTGATCTATGCTGGTGTTCTTCCCATTGTCTCTAAAAAGCAACTACCTAGCCCCTCAATCAAAACTCCATTCCACACAGGTTAATATCATTAAGATGAGACAATTGATTAAATGAGTGACATCAAAGTGTATATAACCAATACGTTTAATTCTTCTATATTGTTTACACACAAGGCTCCCATGTTGTATAATTCTAGAAGGTTCTATTCACACAAAGTTGGAGTAAGGGAAAATCATTCCTATAGAACTGTGGGGGAGGAAAGACTTTCCCTCTACCGTCGTAGGTCCAATAGCTGGGTCGCTGAAATAAACTGACAACAGGTAGATTAACAGGAGAAAAGGTTTACAAATTTATTAACTTTTAGTTTTACATGTATGGAGGCATCACGGGAAAAAAAATACTCAAAAAAATGGTGATATTTGAGAGTTTATATACTATCTTAATGGGGGAGAGGGGTGATGTAGGACACTTAAAGGAGAGTAAATGATTTTTAGGAAAGTTAATGGGCCCTTAGAAGAATAGGTGGGAGATATGACAGTTTGTGACAAAGCTTGTAAGAGTGCGGTGTCCACTTCTAGCCTCCTTTCCTGTCATAAGAGCTAATCTTCCCTGGTTGATGAAACTCGTGGAGAGAGCATTTATGACAAGTGAATTCCTTTTGGAGGATCTGTCTTTAGGCAGATAAGAGGAGTTCAGAGAAAGCCTCTCCCTGCATTTGCTGTTTTTTAAGTGCCTTTAGTTCAAAATAATCAACATACCAAAGCAAAATATTTTGGGGTGGCATGTCCTGAACTCCTTCAGAACACAATGTGAATATCTCTGGAATTGTTCTAACTGTTGGCCTGTTCTACACATTACAAGTAGAAATTATCAATCCAATTGAGCCTCTAGTGGGTAAAATGTACAGATAGGATAGATGCATTTATGTAGGTAGCCAGTGGTGCCCCATATTTATTCTTCAAGTGACTCTACCAAGAGTAAAATAAAGAGCCAGCCCCCAATGTATCTGATCCCTACACCACTAATCTTTACTTATGAATGAAAACTCTATTCACCTTCTCAAGCGAGAAGACACTGCTTCTCTCCATCAGTGGTTATCCACTGCTCTCTTTCCTCCTCACTGCCTTTTAGATAACTCACTCTCCTCCAACTGAGATTCCACTTCTCACCACTCAGATCAATTTTTTTCAATTTTTTTTTGTGTGTGTGGTAAGGAAGATCAGCCCTGAGCTAACATCCATGCTAATCCTCCTCTTTTTGCTGAGGAAGACCGGCCCTGAGCTAACATCTATTGCCAATCCTCCTCCTTTTTTTTTTTTTTCCCCAAAGCCCCCAGCAGATAGTTGTATGTCATAGCTGCACATCCTTCTAGTTGCTGTATGTGGGACGCGGCCTCAGCATGGCAGGAGAAGTGGTGCGTCAGTGTGCGCCGCGCCGGGGATCCGAACCCGGGCCGCCAGTAGCGGAGCGGGCGCACTTAACCGCTAAGCCACGGGGCCGGCCCTCACCACTCAGATCAAAATGGGAAGAGGAGAGAGGGAAGGGAGAAAAGCCCTTGAGGATCTTGTTCCTTCCAATCCCCAGTCCATCTGTGGTACCAAGCACTTATTGGCTTGCTTGCAAGAACCTGTTGTGAAATTTACAGAAGTTTTTAAACTGGTTATTAAACTATTAGTAGCTTTAAATCATCATGGTGGGAGTACTTATACTTGAAAATCAGAAAACACTACAAATCGGGACTTGTTGTTTTCCAGCATTACCCGCTACGCCTTATTTCATAAATGTATCTACAGGCCTCAGAGCCTTGCTCCTCCTCTTTCTGTAAAGCCCTGTGGGGGTTTTCCTCTGAAATAGAGAAGACAGGTTTTTTTGATCCTTAAAGACCCATTGCCTTGGGAAACAACCCTAGCTCCATTGTCTTGGGAAACAACCCTAGCTCCATTGTCTTGGTCAAGGTATTTTGGTCTCAAGAAACTGAGTCCCAGTCATAATAACTCAAATAAAGAGATAAGAGCTGGGACAGTCACTGAAAAGACAGAAGAATCTCAGATAAACCAAGGCGAGAAGTACACAGTCTGACATTAGCGTACACTGGAAACCCAACAGGTCTCCACTACTGGGAGTCACCCGATTGGCTGGTCTATGGCATAATCAGCCACAGGCTGGGAAATCTCTTGGTAAGTACAGCTGCCAGTACAGGGCCAAGGTTCACACAGGCTGGCACAGTGAAACATGGCCAGCGCATCTTCCTGTAAGATTTATGGCTTGCTGTCTTTCCCTACTGGGTCTGGATGGAAATAGACTCCCTATTTTCATTTAACTGTTTGCAATGACATTCACAAGATGCATCAAAAAGCTGAGTTCTTACTTAAGAGGTAGGAGAGAAACTATCAAAGTATACAATTCTCCTTAACAGATCAGGAAAGATTAGAAACTGGAGAGATTTCATTTCAACGATTATGTGGCCCCTGGTATGTGACAATGCGGTTAGACAGTCATGATAAAGGGTTAATCAAGGATCAGTCTTCCAGGAACTCATCACTTAATGGGAAGCTCATGATCTAATTGGACATAAAGGATAATAACAGTCGAGTTTGTAGCATGCTGTAGATCAAGCCCTGGGAGCCTCAGAAACACCAGGCTAAGTTCAGAGGTTACCCTGCAGATGGCTCTTGTCTTTCAGGGCTCCTTGTTGTCCCCTGACTTCTCATTCTCATTCTCTCTCTGGTCCAGAAGAGCCACTTTCTGCTTCAGTAGAGATTGTAAGCATCATAACTTTCAAAGACAGCCAGTGGAAGGTGGAGGGAAGTGTGGTCCCCAATTTCACTTTTTTTTTTTTTAAAGATTTTATTTATTTTATTTTTTCCCCCCAAAGCCCCAGTGGACAGCTGTGTGTCGTAGCTGCACATCCTTCTAGTTGCTGTACGTGGGACTCGGCCTCAGGATGAACGGAGAAGTGGTGCCTCGATGCGCACCCGGGATCCGAACCCGGGCCGCCAGCATCGCAGCGCGCACACTCAACCACCAAGCCACAGGGCCGGCCCCCCAATTTCACTTTTAAGAAAAATGCGTTTCTGGCTCCCTAAATGGAGGGTCTAAAAACATCCCAGACAAAGATCATTACAAATGGTGGCTGGATATTCTAGTACTATTCAAATCGAATTACTTTTCATGGATAGTAGGATTAATAAGACTCCTTGGGCTGCTTGTGGAACCTAATACCTAACATTGTTACTCTGGGAAAATACACTTCAAGTTAAACCATCCAATATGAGCTGGGCTTTTGGAACTAAATGCATCCATCCCAGATGGCAGACCTAGGATTGTTGATCAGAGTTCAAGTTCAACTCCACTGACTTCCCTTCCTCACCTTGGAAGTACACCTGCAATTTAAGAGAAACAAGAAGTTAACTCTGAGCAGGGGATCATAAGTTATTGTGGCAAATTGATTGAATTCTTGACTGGAGACTTCTCAAATGTAGAGGGCTTCCTCTACACATATGGATATATTTCTGTTTTTATTTTCACTCTTCAGTTGTAAGAGTAAAGGAAATCTTGAAGAGCATGGCTGTGAAAATTATGGATTTACAGTCAATCTTTTCGGTGTCTAACACTCCAAGAATAATGTTCTAAGCACTTTTCATTGATGAAAGCAGCTCTGTGGAAACAAACTTCCATCATCGAAGTTGTGATTACACCACATTGCTGTCTCCCTCTAGAACCTGCTGAGCTCTTTTTATGTTTGGGTTATGAACACAAGCAACCAGCTGCTCCTAATCCCTAAATTACAGAGTGTAGGGAAAATAAGAAATAAACAGGGCAAGGAGTCACTCCATGTATTCATTCAATTGCTATTGTCACTCACAAACATTTATCGAGCACCACTATTTGCTAGGCACCGTAGTTTGGCCCTGGGGATATACTGGTATGCAAAAAAGATATGTTCCCTGCTAACAGTCCTAAAGAAGTAACAACTAACATTTATATAGTGCTTACTAGTTTCAGGGTTGTTCTAAGCATTTTCTTATATTAAACTCATTTAATTAACCTTATGAAGTAGGGACTGTTATTATTTCCAATTTAGAGAAGAGGAAACTGAGGCATACAGAGTTAAAAATGGTAATCACATCATCTCACTAGTGAATACATAATTTCAAACCAATCATCTAAGGTCTCTGAAGGAAAGTAACACTGATGATTCATTTCAAGCAGTGGATCCTGGGATGATAGATGATTCCTTGAACAGGTCTGTGGTGAAGGGCAGATCCAAAAGATGTGTTATTATGCAGGTGGCTTGAGTGCTCAAAAAAGAGCAGTCTTAAAGATAGGGGCATTGTCTCTCAGATTTAGAATGTTAAAACTCCATTCTGTGTCTCTGTCATCACCCTATGATGTAATGTCATGAGTCTTGGTCTTCTTGGAAAAACATCTCCTACAAGATTGATGTCTGAATGAAATTTCAGTCATTTTCAGATACTGTTGTAAAAAATGTTCTCTGTAGAGAATTTCATATCATCAGAGATGCCAATCAATACATTTGAGTTTTGTCCCGAAGCAATGACGGGTGAGTACGCCTCCACCTGGTAACCCAATGGCATGCATTGGTAACACGTTAAGTGGATCAAGAGTTCTAATCTGGCCATGGGGGAAACAGTTTTTCCTCATTAGAGCTAATTAGTAGTTTTGTCTCATCAGCACTGTGCTCTCCTCAACCAAACTTACTGGACAAGCTCAAATGCTATTAGTTTCAATGGCAGAGTCCACCTCTCTGAAGAGATGTGGATAGCATTAGCTTACAATTAACATCACTTTGCTGTGTTTTTATGATTTCAAAAGATGGAAACAACATAAGTGTTCAAAATAGGGAAATGGCTAAGTAATTAGGACACAATCGTTTGAAATGTATGCATTCATTAAAAATGATAATAGACTACATAAAAATGTTACCATTAAAGTGCTAATATAAAGATTTTGTAGAAACATAATTTGTGATTTGAACTAATTGGGAAAAAATAGGGTTTAAAACTGTGTGAACTACATTTATAACTAAATGAAGGAACGAAGTACCAAAGACTAGAAAGTCACAAAAAATAAAAAGAGGTCAAGATTGTATCAGAGTGAAGAAATTATGACATTTCCTACATCTTTCTAGCTTTCTGCAATGGCTTTTGTCTTTTTAAATTGAAAGGAAAAAATGTAATGTTTATTTGCTATTTTAAAATGTCAAAGGCCTTGGTTTACTGCTAACTGCTCTTGTCAAAGTTCAGAAACGCAAACCATACCACGTCTAGAGGTATAAATCCACAGAGTTGGCATGTCCTCCCTTATCAAAATGGAAATCCAAAAAAAAAAAACTCCATCCGCATAGCTCCAGAGCACAGAAAATCACATGGTGAATTTGCTTAGTAAGACATACACAGCCATTTTTCAGTTGGGTTCTGGAATAATGCATATTTGTCTCCAGTCTTAAACACGTCTGATGCTTCTCTTGTTAAAGAAGATAAGATCTTGTCAGGATGTTTCTGTCCTCCCAGGCTGCTTCTACCCCCGAAGCCCTGCAATTCAGGGCTATCTGTGTTACAGAGAGCGCAGATATGGGTGCTACCCCTCAGGCTCGTCCCCAGTCAATATCTCACCTCCCTGGGGAAGGGTATGAAGGAACTAGCAATTCTGAGTCTCTGTTACACCCATATTTATACACTTGATGCAGATAGTTAATGCTATTCCAGTGGTTCTCGAAGTGTGGTTCCCTGACCATCAGCATCATCTGGAATCTTGTTAGAAATGCACATTTCTCAAGCCCCGCCCCAGATCTACTGAATCAGAACCTCTGGATAATGCCTAGTAATCCAGTAATGTTTAAACGAGACCTCCAGGTGATTCTGATGCACACTATTGAGAACCACAGTGCTGTTCTATAAGCCTAATCATAATACATTTCTACTTAGATACAAACACAGCAGCAAGAATATATTACTTCTAATTTCTAATTTGCTATCATAATCACATATTTTCCTAACATTTAACTTTTGAAATAATTATAGAACTGTGGAAGAATTGTAAAAAAGTAGTGCAAAGGCTTTCCATATACCTTCTACCTAGCTTCCCCTAATGCCAATATCTCACGTAATGATGGGACATGAATCACAACCGGGAAATTACCTTTGGTATAAGACTTTTAACTAAACCACAGTCTTCATTTGGATTTCACCAGTTTTTCCACCAATGTGACTTTACTCTTCCAGGATCCAATCCAGGATTCCACATCGCATTTAATTGTCATGTCTCATTGGTCTCCTCCAATCTGTGACAGTTTCTCGGTCTTCCTTTGCTTTTCATGACCTTGACATTTTGAAGAGTACTAGTCAGTTCTTTGTAGAATATCCCTCAATTTCAGTTTGTCTGATATTTTCTCATGATGAGATTGAGGTTACACATTTTAGGGAAGCATACCACGGTGGTGACCTGCCTTTCTCATTGCATCATATCAGGTGGTATAGTATGTTGAAATATCTTATTGCTGGTGATGTTACCTTGATCACTTGGTTAAGGTGGTATCTGCCAGGTCTCTCTACTATAAAGTTACTATTTTTCTTATTATAATTAATAAATATTTGGAAGGAGACACTTTGAGACTATGCAAATATCTAGTTTCACTTTAAACTTTCACTCACTAATTTTAGTAGTCATTGGGTAATCATATATTTTTAAAATATTTTCCTAAATCTACATCACTAGAGTTTAGGTGGCTCTGGCTAAGACTGGCTGAGTGGGGCACACAGGCCTGGTCTGTGACAATGATGTTTGGGGCATAGTCGCTTGGATCAAAGACAGAAGCCCTGAGGAGACAGAAATAAGAGGATCACAGTTCTCCATGCCAGTCCCGGGAATATGTCTGATCCCCTGTAGAACTGCTACTGAAGTGAGTGATTTCCAGCAGGTATTTTAAGAGATGTGCACTATAGGCCACACTGCTCTGGGGCTCAGACGATAAAATGGAGCCCTGAAGTGGGAAGAGAGGCATACTCACTTCTGTGTGGAAGACCAGAGAAAGAGCAATGACTGAAAAGAAAACACAAGGAACTTTCTGGCAAGACAGCCATGTTCTTCCTCAGGGCAGGTGTGAGGTAGCATCCTCTGGGGACTGGGCATCCACCTTCAGCCAGGATGCCAGAGCCAAGGAAAAGAGTGGTCTTGGTCCAGAGCTGGGGGAGATTGTGTGAGAAGGATGGAGGCAGGAGGGTGAGGCAGTGAGTAGCCAGGTGAGTGAATAAGCCAGAAAGTTAGGGTAATTAACGTGATGTCACTCCATCTGTGCCAAAGACTATGGTGGAGGCACAGAGGAAGGGTCTGGGCATATGACTATGCAATCATACATTCATCACATGACCCAACCCTACTCTATTTTGAGAAAAGCCGATTATATTATCATGGGCCTGGCTGGTCATCTCAGTTACAGTGAATTACCGAAACATAATCTTGAGGTTTATGTGAATTCTATCTTATTATTGGCCTTGAGAGGAAGTGTGAGTTCTGTTCCCATCCCCATCACATCACAAGGAAGTTCTCAAAGTGCATTTTCTTGGTTTTACCCTTTCATCACTGACAGCTGTTGTGCTGATACCCATGTCCTAGTCCTTTACTTTAGATCCTTCCATAGCATCTTCTAAAGTCTGTTGCTTCTGAACCTTTCCAAATGCCATTCACTACAAATGACACTAGAATGATCTTAGATGTTGAGACCACATGAGCCAACAAGACCATGAGGGAATATCCAGTATCCAATTAGACATCATTTTAGTATCTAGTAGGAGCTGTGACCATACAAGATAAAAAAATATGAAGAGGATGCAGAATGCTCTCAAGTTCAAAGTGTTTAGACCTATCTGTGAAAATGTTTAAATATGTTAAACACCAAAGAAATGTAAAATCCAATCAAGTGAAATAGTATCCTGAGTACAGGTAGCAATTTTTTATTAGTAGATGGAAGAAAGAAGTAATGATGTCAGGCAAACTCAGGTATGATGGTTAACCTTTTGTGTCAACTTGCCTGGATCAGAGATGCTCAGATAGTTGGTTAAACAGTATTTCTGGATGTGTCTATGAGAGTGTTTCCTGATGAGATTAGAATTTGAATCAGTCGACTCAGTAAAGCAGATTGCCTTCCCCAGTGTGGGTGGGCATCCTCCAATTCGTTGAGGGCCCTAGATAGACAAAAGGCAGAGGAAGGGGGAATTTGCCCCTTTTCTGCGTGACTGTTTGAGCTGAGACATTGGTCTTCTCCGCCCTTGGACTGAGACCTACTCTATCAGCTCCCTTGGTACTCAAGCCTTCAGACTCACAATCAGCTACAGCACCTTCTTCCCTGGGTCTCCAGCTTGCAGATAGCAGGTCGTGAGACTTCTCAGCCTCCATAATCGTGTGAGCCAGTTCTTCACAATAAGTTTCTCTGGAAATCCCGCCTAATACACCAGGGAAATGACAACCTCGTTCTCTAACTTTGGAAACGTGATATAGTGACTGTAAAAAAGCTTGGCCTAGCAATTAGGATTGCGAAAGAATCAAACCAGTCAGCATCCTGGCCAATATTTCTGCTTGTTATGCCATCTCAACCAGTTATTTTCTGGAAAATTTTAGAATTAAGTCCAGAAATGTTTAAGAGATTCAAGCCCATAGTATTACTATTTTTTTGTATTGTGCTGAAGAAAAATATATATAGTATTTGGTACTTACAAACTTGTCATGCTTAAGAGAATTTGGCCTATTACAGAAAGAGTTCAGACTTGTGATTTCAACTTAAATCATATAATTGATGAATTGATCTGAACTCATGATTTTAATGGAAAAGAATGAGAAAAATTCTTACTAAGCTTATGACATTGAAGTTATGAGAGGATCTAGGATATATCATATTAACAAATTTTATTTATTAGAGTTATAAGAATTTAAGCACTTTGGAGGTTTTGTTTGTCAGATAATTGAAGTATTTAAAAAGATAATCAAATATTTAAACTGTAGTTTAAATTGTTAAAAGGAGTTTATGTTTGTAAATGAAACGAAGGATTAAACCCCCCTATTAGAGTCTAGGGCTCTTGTAACAAATCAGCACAAACTGGGTGGCTTAAAATAACAAAAATTTAGGGCTAGCCCCGTGACCTAGTGGTTAAGTCCCGTGGCCTAGTGGTTAAGTTCGGCGCACTCCGCTTCGGCGGCCCTGGGTTCAGTTCCCGGGCATGGACCTACACCACTCGGCGGTGGCTGTGCTGTGGTGGCAACCCACATACAAAATAGAGGAAGACTGGCAACAGATGTGAGCTCAGGGCAAATCTTCCTCAGCAAAAAAAGAAAAAAAAAAACAGAAATGTATTGTCTCCCAATTCTGGAGGCTAGAAGCCTGAAATAAAGCTTTCAACAGGGCCACATTCCCTCTGAAGTTTCTAGGAGAGAATCCTTCCCCGCCTCTTCCAGCTTCTGATGACTCCTGGCTTTCCTGGGCTTGTGGCAGCATCACTGTAATCTCTGCCTCCGTCTTCACACGGGCCTCTCTCTGTGCATTCTTTTCTGTCTCTGTACAGGCACTTGCACTGTATTTAGGGCCTGCCCTAATCCAGTATGATCTCATCTTTATCCTTTCATAAATTTCACCTGTGAAGATCCCATTTCCAAATAAGGTCACATTCTGAGGTTCCAGATGGACATGAATTTTGGGGGGAGGGACACTATTCTACCCATTACACCCCCTTAAGAGTGATTGTTTAAATTCGCTAGACCTGTGAGTAGAAAGATAAGATTTGTAATCTAGAGATTACTAAGAACTAGGCCTTTGGATGTGCTTCCTTAACAAACTGATTATTAATTTGAAAACCAAGGTAACCTCTGAATAATCTATGCTGCACTCATGTCACCCTCAAGGTCACCAAACTCACATTAACATAAAAGAATCCTTTTATTAAAAAGGACCTGGCGAGATGACTTGCCTCATTCTTATTCTACTCCAACGTTTCTCTTTGGTGAGAGCAGAGTTTCTGCCTGACATTCACGTAACCTAAGTCCTGGGCGAAATGAACACCTGTCATGATAAAGCAGCTTAAGAATCAGATTCCCTATCAAAGGCCAGAAGAATACCCAAAACACCGAGATGAAACGGCACTGAAGGACACAGCTGCAAAGATACAGTCTCATGGGGAGCCAAAAATATTCTTTAGCCGATTAAAGGAAAGCAGACCACAACAAAAACATGATTTGTCAGTTTTTGCTATTTTTAGAGTCTTTAGGAAGCAGAATTATAAGACAGAAATGATTTTCAGATAAAAACATCTTGGCTAACTCCAGTAAATCTTCCAAAAGTCAATGATCCTGAGTAGAAATGAACTCCTTCCAGACTTCTTGGATAATGGCTTTTCCTCCACTGCCAGCTGCTGAGGGCTCAAGGCAGGGGGCTGCAGGTCTGAGGCCTGCCCACTGAGAACAGTCTAGATTTTCATTACTTCCTAGAGATAACCTATAGCAGGACTCTAGAGAAATGGTGTATAACACGGCTGTCTCCAGGCACTGGTCTGCAATAGGGCCAGGTAGGTAATGAGGAAGCTTTTGTCAGAAAGAGAGATTAGACACCACACAGATGCCACTCAACTTAGCTTTACAAATGGCAAGAGAAGCAAAGGTACCAACAGCAACAATTCTTGAAGGCTGATTTCCCAAAGGAAGTCTACATAGAACTGTAAGAATACATAAAATTGTAAGAAGCAGGCTTCTTTTTTAACATTCACTATATGTAGCTTTTCAAATGGACATCTTTTTCAGACGATTATGGTACTTTTCTAGTAATATCCTCATTCTTTAAGGAGACTGGATGACAAACCCTTTGATTTACAGGTGTAGTTCAAGTTATCTCTTTAGAAAGATTACCGTTATGAGGGCCGGCCCCGTCGCTTAGCGGTTAGGTGCATGCGCTCTGCTGCTGGCGGCCCTGGTTCGAATCCCAGGCGCGCACAGACGCACCGTTTCTCTGGCCATGCTGAGGCCGCGTCCCACATACAGCAACTAGAAGGATGTGCAACTATGACATACAACTATCTACTGGGGCTTTGGGGGAAAAAATAAATAAATAAATAAATAAAAATTAAAAAAAAAAAAAGAAACATTACTGTTATTTATTAAACAGCTCCCAAAATGAATAACAAGCTTCCCTGAGACTGGTACTCTCCTCCAAAGAGCTCAAAGCACTTTATATTAGTTGAAAAAATAGATTTCAGATTGGGGGTGAGGGGAAGAAGAAAATATAGAAAATAAAAAACTTTGATATAATAATGGGGAAGAATTTTCTAGGCATAGAAGAAAAAAAAGATATAAGATGCTATAAACAAATTGAAAGACAAATAACAGACTAAAAAGATGTTTTCAAATAATAAAATGAAGAATAATAGAAACAGTTAACAGCCTTAGTTCATCAAGAGCTCTAAAATCAATGAGAAAATATTAATGGGCCATGGCAATTTGGTGAAAGACTTGAACTAGCATTTCCCAAAAGAAAAAAATTGACCTAAAACATATGAATAAATATTTTACATTATTAATTGTCAAAGACACCCACAACAGAAACCATTATCACCTATCAACAGGCACAGATTTAATGTGTATATTGCAATTATTAAGCACCATTATATATTATCATATACAACATAGCATTATATTACATATTACATACTATTATATAGCACTATTCTAAGCGTTTTACATCTGCCAGTCAGTTCATCCTCGCAACAAGTCAACATTAGTAGGTACTATTATTATCCCCGTTTTACAGATGAGAAAACTGAGACACAGAAATATAAGTAATTTAACCAAGGTCATGTGGCTAGTAATTGGCTGGGCCAGGCTCCAAACCCAATAGTCTGGCTCCCTGCCCATGCTCTTAACCACTATGCTTTATTGCATTTCTGAGTACTTGCAATGGACTGAATGTTTGTGTTCCCTCAAAATTCATATGTCGAAATCCTTACCCCCAACATGATGGTATTAGGAGATGGGTTGTTTGGGAGGTGATTAGGTCATGACGGTGGATTCTTTGCAAACGGGATTTGTGCCCTTATAAAAGGGACCCCAGAGAGCTCTCTCACCTTTTTTCCAATATGTGAAGACACAATGAAAAGTTGGCAGTCTGCAACCCAGAAGAGGGTCCTCCCAGAACCCAACCATGCAGGCACCCTGACCACGGACTTCCAGCCTCCAGAACCATGAGACATAAATTTCTGTTGTTTATAAGCTACCCAGTCTATGGGATTCTGTTGTAGCAGCCTGAACTGACGAATACAGCAGTGTTGGGTGCAGTGAAACTCCCTCTCACATGTTGTTGGTGGGCAGGCAAATTGGACAATTGTCATAATAGGTACAATTGGTAAATGGAGCAGTGGCTTTGTGTAAAAGTTCTGAAATATCTTTGTACGGAGTAAGATTTTTTCTTAAAGGGGATGAAAGCCTTGATGACAATGACCGGCGTATATATGGAATGGCCCCCACTGTAACTATGGCACCGGGAGTGAACACAGAGAAAGGGGTCTCTACCCAGAGCTAGGCCGCTGGCAAAGCTGGAACTGCAGAAACACAAAAAAGGGAAGGATTGAACTAGTGTAAATGAGGCAGTCACATTTCACCGCCTCATCTTCTCAGTAACGTTTGAAGCACAGTCACTGCCAGAAAGATGAGTTGTGGGAAGGGGGAGAGAGAGGATGCCTGGCAAGACCACCACATGGATCGTGGTGGGAATCAGAGAAGATGAATTAAAATTTTTTTCTGAGATGCAGAAAGATGAACTTTAATCCAGGCAACGGGAATTTTCAATGGACTCGGATTTAGTGGTGAGTTATGTCAGCCTCTGTGTTACTCTGGCCTCAGACGTTGGATTGAAGACAGAGACAGGGATCCAAGGATTGGAGCTGATGGGAAGTCAAGGGATAACAAACATGAGGATTACTGAGAACATCAGCATCATGCTGGACCATTACACATGATTCAGGGTCAATGTCAGTACATAGTACCCAGGAAGACCACACACAAACCCTGCAGTTTCACATTTGTGAATCGCTTCAGTGGGAGTTCTTCAAAGTACCTAACTGAAAATGTCAGGGAACAAATCAATATTCTTACAGAAAACCAAGCATTTAGGAGAAGAAAATGGAAGCAAAGTTCTTACTGTCTCTCATGGGCTCTATCAGAATCTGGGAATTCAGGTTTCACATACTTGTTGGAGAAAGAGCATTGCTTGCTTCCTCCAACACTAAATGCAGATATGGCCACCAACACAATTCAGATAACGAACATTTCCATCACCCTCAGCAGTGTCTCATGCCCTTTGCAGTCAATTTTCTGTCCTACTCTTCTGGCCTGATCTGCTTTCCACCATTTTAGATTAGTTTTGCTGGTCTAGAAATTCATATAAATGGAATCATATAGTAAATACTCTTTTGTTCTGACTTCCTTCATTCAGCATGATGTTTTAAAAATTCATCCATGTTTTGTGTATCAATAGTTCACATTCCTTTTTATTGCTAAAAAGTATTCCATTTGTGTGAGTATCACAAGTGGTTGATCCATTTACTTGTTGATGGATACCTGGGCCTTTTCTACTTTGGGGCTATTAATCAGGCTGGTGTGAACATTCGTGTACAACTCATCTTGAAGAAATGTTTTCATTTCTCTTGGGTAAAAGTGTAGCAGTGGCATTTCCAGGTCTTATGTCAAGTGTATGTTTAACTTTATAGGAAAGTTCCAAATTGTTTTCCAAAGTGGTTATACCATATTATTTTTGACATTTTTTCTTTATTTTTAATTGTGGTAAAATACACATAACATACAATTTACCATATTAACCATTTTTAAGTGCGCAGTTCAGTAGTAGTAGTACATTCACATTGTCGTGCAACTAATCTCCAGAACTTTCATTTTGCAAAACTGAAACTCTTTATCCATTAAACAACTGTTTACTTCCCCTCCCCACCCCAGCCCTTGGCAACCACGATTCTACTTTCTGTCTCCACAAATTTGACTACTCCATGTACCTCACATAAGTTGCATGTGGCTTATTTCACTTAGCATAAAGTCCTCAAGTTTCATCCATGTTTTCTTCATTTTTAAGACTGAATAATATTCCATTGTATGTATATATCACATTTTGTTTATATATCCATCCGTTGATGGACACTTAGGTAGCTTCTACTTTTTGGCTATTGTAAATAATGCTGCTAAGAACATGGATGTACAAATATCTCTTCAAGACCTTGATTTCAATTCTTTTGACTATATGCCCAGAAGTGGAATTGCTAGATCATACAGTAACAATATTTTTAATTTTTTGAAGAACCACCATACCATTTTCCATAGTGGCTGTACCATTTTACATTCCCAGCAACAGTGCTCAAGAGTTTCAATTTCTCCACATCTTCATCAAGATGTTATTTCCACTGGTTTTTTAATAGTAGCCATCCTAATGGGTATGAGGTGGTATCTCATTGTGGTTTTGATTTGTATTTCCCTAATGATTACTGATGTGGAGTATCTTTTCATGGGTTTTTTGGCCATTTGTATATCTTCTTTGGAGGAATGTCTATTCAACTCCTTCATTCATCTTTTAGTTGGGTTATTTTTGTTGTTGTTGCTGAGTCGAAAGAGTTCTTTATATATTCTGGATATTAGCCCCTTATTAGATATACGACTTGCAAATGTTTCCTTCCATCCTGTAGGTTGTTTTTTCACTTATTTTAATGAGACTTTCAGATTATTTATATGCAAATTTCAGTTTGAGAAGTGCTAGTCTAGATCTTGTTTCTAGGCTAATTGGAACTCATGGTCAATCTTCTTTTATCATTGGAAGCAAATCCAGACACCACATCTTTATATCTGTAAATATATAAGAACACACCCATAAAAAATAAGGACTCTTTTTAAAAATATATCCACGCTATGTTATCACATTTAAAACAACTAACAATAGCTACATAATATCATCAAATATCTGATGAGTCATGTTGATAGTTGAAGTTGCTTGTCATTATGACAGGAATTGATGTGGAGATAAATGTTGACAGCCAGGAGTTGACTTCCAAGGCATGAGGAGGAAAGACAGATATGTAACCAGATGACCTCATAAAGAGGAGGAAGGTTTTCAGGTAGCCTAAACCTCATATGTGAAACCCATCCCCATGCCCGCACCCCCTCCAAGAAAAGTAGAGAAATGGTTTGGAAATGTCAATGAGAAGCAAAGAGGAAACTTTTGAGTCTCATATTCTCACCTTGAGATACAAGGAGTAAAAACAACAAAAACAGCCACCACTTGAGAGATTTGAAGGGAGAAGAGTATTCACAGGGAGAGCCAGGTTTCAGGTGAGTTCAGGAAGTGAAAGAAACATTCATCAAAGAGACTGAATGTATGAGGATCTGCTGATTGCAGACCTGGAGGGCACAATGAAAACTCTGGATACGGGTGAGGATGAGGGGTGTAGAGGATCAAGTTAAATTTATGGGGGGGGATGTTCTGGACAGTGTGGGTCATGATTAGGGCGATGATCCATCCCTAGTTTTCCCAAGACTGTCCCAGTTTATACCTGTCGTCCTGACATGCAATTTAGTATATGTCCAGGTTCAGACAATAAACTATGTGACCTGGCTAGACGTAAAGGTGACTGAAGAAGTTCGTTCTCCAGGCAGTGACTGAGCGAGCAAGGATGTGCAGCATGGCAGGATTGGTCCTGAGAGCCAACCCGTTCTCGCTCCATGTAACCTTGGGGTCACTACCCCTGTGTAGTGCTGGGAGCTGATGTCTGGGATGGTCTTTTCTGTACCAGTGAGTCCATTTGGGTGAAGAATGCTAAACTTTTGACCCAGAAATTCCACAGCTGAGGGTCTCTCCCTAAGGAGGTAATCAATACTGCAGACAAAGATTATTTACCAAAAAATGCTTGTTCCAGTATTATTTATAACAAGCTGGACTCCCCAGGATAAATTAGAGATTAACCATCTTTAAACAAACTATCTCTACTTCTCCCCTGGGGAACAAACTACACAGAATTACCAATGCCTGAAATGTCTGAGTCTCGAACAACTACCTGCAACTCTCAGCATCTGCCATTGTGACCTTTGACTTGAGACTCATATTTGACATCATTTAAATACCTAGCAGGGGAGGCTTTGATAATCAGGGAACTTAAAATGCTTACCAATTTTTGAGTTTTTCTATTTTTCTTGAGCTAATTTTAATGCATGTTTTTTCTGGATAATTACAAACGTTGCTTAATTTTTCAAATTTATTGGTATAAAATTACCCACTCATGATTTCTAAATTCCTTATATTTTTATTTGTTCTCTCTCTCTTTTAACTTGATCCAGCTCTAGTTTTTTGACTCAATCATTTCTCGTTTTATAGCTCATTCATTTCTCTTTTTTTTGTGTGTGAGGAGATCAGCCCTGTGCTAACATCTGCCAATCCTCCTCTTTTTTTTTTGCTGAGGAAGACTGGCCCTGGGCTAACATCCGTGCCCATCTTCCTCCAGTTTATATGGGATGCCGCCACAGCATGGCTTGCCAAGCAGTGCGTCGGTGCGCGCGCGGGATCCGAACCAGAGAACCCCGGGCAGCCGCAGCGGTGCACGTGCACTTAACCGCTTGCACCACTGGGCCGGCCCCAATATAGCTCATTCATTTCTATTCCTGCCTTTATTTCTTTACTTATACTTACCTTATTTATTTATCCAGCTCTTGAGATAACAATTCATTTCTTTTCAATATTTCTTGTTTTTTTTTTAAATGAATGCATTTAAAGTTATAAATTTACTTCTAAATGTGGATAATTGAATTCCACATATTTTGATATACCATACTTTATCATTCAGTTTTAAGTATTTTATAATCCCCTTTTGGGAATTCTTTTGGAGTAAATTTTTAGGATTGTAGCCATATGGATATTTTAAAAAGTGATTTTATTGCTGATTTCTCATTTAATTGCATTATGATGAGAGCACATGGTCTGTATCATGTTGATTCTTTGACAATTGCTGAAATTTCTTAGTGATCTAGTGTGTGGTTAATTTTTGAAATGTCCTGCATACGTTTTGTAATGTACTCTTAAAGTGTATAATGTCTATTTGTTGGAGGCAGAGTTCTAGATATCTATTAGATAAAGGTGGTTTATTTTGTAAATTTTCTGATCCTTACTAATTTTTGGTCTAATTTATTACATTCTGATAGAGATATATTAAAATCTATCATTATGATTGTGATTCATCCATCTCTCCTGGTAATTCTATCAGACTTTCCTTCACACAATTCTGGGTTTTGTCATACATATTATATTATGATATATAGATATATTATATGTAGTATATTATATATTATCATAAATATTGTATTTTCTCAGTGGATTATTCTTTCAATCATTAGGAATTGATCTTCTTATCCCTATTAATTTTTTTGGTCTTACTTTTAATTTTTTTTGCTACACCCCTTGCTTTTAGTTGATATTTGAATAGTATATCTTTCCTCCATTCTTTTTGTTTTTCATATAACTTTTTACTTTGGAATAACTACATATTCACAGAAATTTGCAACAACACAAAAAATGTACAGGGAGGTCCCATGCCTGCTTCACTCAGCCTCCCTCAATGTTCACATCTTGCATAACTATACTTCCCTTTGTTTTAAATTTCTAAAGTATGCTTCTTGCAAGCAAAATACAGCTAGATTTTGTTTCTTTAGCCAATCTGATAATTTCAGTCATTTAAAAAGGTGAGTTTAATCAGTTTATCTTTAGAGTTGCTATTTATACAGCTGGAATTGTTTCTACTTTCTTATTTTCTTTCTTTCTTTGCTTTTTGTCCCCTGCTCACCACTCTTTTTATTTGTTTCCTTATTTCTTCTTTCCTGCCCTTTCATTTTCTTGTTGCTTAGAGGTATAATTTTATTTTTATAGTCAGTATTACTCTCACCAAACTATTATATCTGTTTCCATCCTTACAGTTATTTCTTGTATCCCAATGCCTTTTCTCTGTGTTTAATTTTCTTCCTCCTGTAGTACATCCTTTAGCAGTTTTCTTTTTTTAATTGATAAGATGTATGTGGTAAATTCTTAGTCTTAGTATATTCATCATTTTCTGAATATAAAACTCTAGGTTGATCATTATTTGCCTTTAGGACATTTAAGATACTATTCCACTGTCTCTATGCATCTATTTTGAGAGAATAACTCTTCAGTCACCAATATATGGTAATCTATCTTTCTCCCTGGTAGCTTTTAAACTTTCTGAGAGAATTTTACTATAACATATCTTGTTTGGCTTTATTTTTATTCATCTTCCTCAGTACTTAGACTACCCTTTTAATGTAAAAACTTATGTTTGGAATCAATTCTGGGAAAGCCTCCACTAATCTTTAAATACAATTTCTTCCCCTTTCCCTCTGTTTTCTTTCTCTTTCTTTATCCAACAGGGATATGGGGAAGGCTTTCAATCTAATCACTATTTCTGGGTAAATATTTTTATTAACTAATTTTTTTCTTCCATTATGTCCAATAGTTTATCTCATTTCTTAAGGTATATTTATGACTACATTGTTCATTTCTAATATTTGTAATTAGTTATATTTCATATCCACCCATTCTTGGCTCCTTTATGCCTATTTTGTTTCCTAATATTTTCTCTTTTACTTTTTTTTTCCTGAGGAAGATATTTCCCTGTATTTTATCTTTGTGTCTTAAAATATTTATTTTACAGTCTTCTTTTCAGATAGTCCTGTTATGTTTAATTTATCTGAACCGCATTTACTTCATGATTTTGCCAGTTGTCGTTCTTGGCATTATATTTCTAGATGCATTCTAAATATTTGGTTTGCAGGCTCTTTGGGTGTTGTTTTTGTTTCTGTTTTTCACCCTCTTGGCGTGCTCACTCCACACTGTCCGGTGGTTTGGTCATTGCTTCCACTCACTCTCCAGAGCCCCAGTGCAGAACGAATCCACAGCGGGGATCTGCCACTGGAAACACTGCAGTTCAGTCGCTGAGCCGCTAGGCGGCTCCCGCTCATGAGTCTGTGTCCTCGCTCTTCAGGTCTGCAGTGTCACAGAAGCCCTAGTGTCAAGCAGCTGTCAGCAGCAGAAATTCTGAATTATATTTCAGAGGCAGAGGATCCACACAAGCCTCTGCTCCAACAGTGAGCTAACACTGGCCTCTGTCTTTCGTGGAGCAATTTACCTTATCAGAGCCAAACTCCCAGCTCTCTCTGCCGGGTTCCAGAACCACAGTCCTGGGTCTTCAGCTCGCTCACCTCCTGCTGGTTCCTAGTCTATGTGGATCTTTATTTTGTTTTTGAGCATAACTGTCTTTTTATTTTTCCATTTGATACTATATCTACCACTGCTATGTGTTCGGAACAGAAGGAATGTTCCAAAGAGTGAAGTTAACTCTCACTTGAGTGGAGATTCTGTGTTAATTTGGGATCAAAAGACTTAAAAGGAAAAATATGGTTTTAATGGTTGGAATATTTTATTGTAGTTTTTCAAAAGTGATGCAAAGCATAGTAACCATGTGCTCTGATAAATAAGAGTTTGTAACAACCCTGTGTTCAGTGCCTAATAGGTGGTATTTTAAAAGATTCTATATAGAATCTTTTCTATAGAAACAGCCCACTAAGCATTTTATTAAGTATCTTGTGATTTTTTTCTTTGTGAAAACTGGGACTTTTCCCAAATTTATGTCAGACTCATAGTCTTTTCACTTTCTCAAGAATTGCAACAACCGATAAGGAAAATTAAAACCTCAAAGGGCAAATATTTTGCCAAACTAGTAATGGCAGGTATAGAAACCAGCAGAAAAATAGAACATCAGAAGTCAAAGAGTGACTTTTTCTTTCCTAATTCCATCCTTGTTGGAAGGATGATCTTATTCCTTGGGGGTTACTAGGAGAACGGAGGGGAATCTAATTTCCGTATAGCAATTGGTTATGGGGAGAAAAAAATCTATGCCACAGGGAATAATTTTTTTCTAAAAACATATTTTTAGTTTTAGCTTCATGCTGTTTTAATTCTCTGTGGATATGATGCCCCTGACATTTTCTTCAACAAAATTCATGCTGAAGTGGAAGCTTTTCAAGTGTGCGTTTCTTAACATTAAATTTAGAAATGTTAAGATTCTAAATTTTAAAACATTAATAAAATAGAAATGGCTTGCACATAACTCAGAGCCTTATCTTTAAGGAATTTTCAGGCTGGAGATCATTATACTGATTTCCATCTTATTAGCGTATCAATGATGGTGATGGTATGAGAGTTTAGTTTAAACATATTAGACAATTTGTCACTGACTAGGTGCCTCCAGAAACTCAAGGGTGGGTTTGGAAGCAATTAACTGCTTTTCCAAGTTGTTTCTTTTCCTTTTGTATGTCAAGGAGATGTAACCACCAGCCATCCTGAAACTGACCAAGCCTCACTGCAAGAGCTACGCCCATGACCTTTGCCTTAATTTTAATGGAAAGATGTCTCCAGGAGGAGCTTAGCCCTCATTATGTGGAAGCATGTTTTCCAACTGAGCCTGTGCAAGCGAATACCCACCTCTCTCTTTTGAATATTCATTCCCCAACCAAATAAAATTTCCTGCTTCCTTTTTCGGCGACGCTGTGACTTTGGAAATGATTCCTCATCGCTTCCTATTTGCTGCAAATATACTTTACTTTGTCAGACAACTTCCGCTGGTGTAGAGTCTTATTTAACTTACCAGGAGGTGAGCCCACTTGGTTTGGTAACAAAGTTACTACTCAAGTAACGGAAGACGTGGAATGTTGAATAAAATCATTGCATGGCTATTGATCCCAATTATCAAAAAGGTGATATAATCTTAAACTCTTTCATTTTCCTGTATGGGTTTAAGAGTTTTATTACTTTTATAAGCAATAAGCTGTATGTTTCTATATGTTGCCAATTAAAAAGAACTTTGGTACTTTTTTTCAAAGAGAGTTTTGTGGATACTGTGTGTGTGCATATGAGTCTATATATACACACAAACACATACATACAACATACATACTGTCTGAGAGAGCTTTGTAAATGAACATCCTAAGCTCCATTCTCTTAGGAGAGCCTTTATAGATTTTTTTTAGCATCCCTGTTTTTAACTATAGAATTGCTAGTTGTGTAAAGAATGCTATAAAATTGCTTGCTGAACATAAAGAGGAATGGTGAAACTCATAACCTCTTATATTGAAAGCCAAAATATAGCAAGGAGGAAGGATGGGAAGGAAGTATGTTGTGAGAGAGAAAGCACTGGGTTTGGAGCCAGGTAGATCTAGACCAGATGCTGTCTCTGCCACTGATTCACAGTGTAAACTTGTGAACTTCTTTCCATGCATTTCCTTACCTGTAAAGCGAAGATGATTTCTGGCCTACACTTGTGTGATGTCAATGCTCTTTGACCAATAACACATCAGAAACTAGGACAGGGATGCTATCAGAATAAGAAAATATGAAGATGTGTGAATATGAAAATAACATTTCAAAGCAAGTGGTATATGCAATGTAAACCAGATATCTGAAAACACATGGGCTGTTATCTTCCTGCCTAAGAAAAGCAGTCCTATCTGATGTAACTTAGCTTTAGCTGGTGGATACTGGTCATGAATTTTGTTTCCTGAACTCATCTGTTGTTTCCCACTTCTCAAGACCCCTTGGATGTGACCTACTAAAACTCCTACATATTATTCTCTATTCAAATGCTCTCTGACTTGGCATCAAGGGAGGGGCACTTATCCCAATGTTCATTAGACAGAAGATTAAGAAACGTAGACAGCATATCAACAAATTTTACAGTGTTAGGAGCCCTTTAGTAGCTATAGCAAGGCATCCTTTTAGAAGTTTTAGAAATGAACTTCAAATTGAAACGGCCATCTGGAGAGCAATTCTTAATGCAGCCACAGCAAAACTTTGCTTTAAAAATCTCTGACAATGGGCCGGCCCTGTGGCTTGGTGGTTAAGTGTGCACGCTGCGATGCTGGTGGCCCGGGTTCGGATCCCGGGTGCGCATCGAGGCACCACTTCTCCGTTCATCCTGAGGCCGAGTCCCGCATACAGCAACTAGAAGGATGTGCAGCTACGACATACAACTATCCACTGGGGCTTTGGGGGGAAAAAATAAAATAAATAAAATTAAAAAAACAAAAAAAATCTCTGACAATGGTGAAAACTCATAATACACTGAAAACCAAGACTGATATACATCCAGTTGCCTGACGAATCTCAAAGATATACCACAAATTGTAAGAAAGATGAAGCTGAAATAGGAAAATTAATCAGTAGTCTGCCCTCTGCACTAGCCCCAGGGGGCACTTGTGGTAACTTCTAGAATCACCTCCCAAACTATATTGCTCTCAACCCTTAACCAGTATCCCAGGACACAGAACAGGGATATAAACCCAGTCCCACTCAGAGTTAAGTTCTGTCCCCAGACATGAAACTTGCTTTTGTCCCTCACATTTATGCCCAATCCATTCCCCATGCAAAGTCTGAGTAACAGTTAAAATGATGAGGAGGATAATCTCAACAGCCCATGAATCAGGTACTGCTGTCATCGATTTTACAGATGAGGAAACCAAGCTCTGGTCAATCTGCCTCCAAATTTGATATGAGAATGAAATAAGCTTTCTTTCTTGTTTAAGCCACTGTTAATTGGGGTGTTTCTGTTTCTAGAAGCCCAAACAGGAAGATATATCAATACAATATCTCATCTTTTCTAAAGCCGATTTTATGTGGTCCATGTTTCTCTTATCCTTCTTTCAAGATTACTTTTTAAAAAAACCAGCTCTTGTTAACCTAAGCAGTTTTTGCAAGTGTCTGGTCATGCTGAACGTACACTTTTTAAATGCTATTTCCAGAGATAACCTTTCCATCTTTTCTCTGTGTCCTTGCCTTTGTGTACCTTTACATGTGATCTTTTAAAAGCTATAGATTTATTTATATCTTGCCCCATTTGGAAAGGGATGGGAGGTAAGTGCTTAGAGATCTTAGATGATTTTGTACTCACGGAACCCAAAATATGCCTTGCCTGAGCCTTCACCAGGTCTGATCTGAGCCATCCCAAATATATATATAATTTAGTGTCATTGTCACACTTCTTTAAAAAAGCAGGTTCTGCCAACTTGCTTAGTAATGAGGTCACCTTCTCAAGCCAGATATTTAATTTCTTTTAAAAAATAAACTTCATTTTTATAACAGTTTTGGATTTACAGAAAATTGGAAAGACATTACAGAGTATTCAAAGAGTTCCAGATACCCCACACCCAGTTTTCCCTATTATTAACATCTTACATTAATTAGTATAGCACATTTGTCACAACTATTGAACCAGTAGTGACACAATGTTATTAACTAAAGTTCAACTTTTCATTCAAATAGCTTTATTCATTTTCCCTGTTGATTTCCTACTTTCAATTTCAATGATTTCTGCTGTATATTTTATTTTTCTGCTTGCTTTAGCCTTAAATAGCTCTTCTTTATCTAGTTTCCTAAGGTAGGAGCTTAGACTATTGACTTTAGATCTTTCTTCTTTTCTAATATATGGACTTAATGCTATAAATTTTCCTCTAATAACTGCTTTCACTGCACTCCATGAATTTTGATAAGTTGTGTTTTCATTTTCATTTAGTTCAAAACATTTTAGTATGTCTTGAGACTTCATCTTTGACCCATGAGTTATTTAGGAATGTGTTGCTTAATTTCCAAACATTTGGGGATTTTCCAACTATCTTTCTGTTGTTTATTTCTAACTTAACTCCATTATGATCTGAGAATATGTTTTGTATGATTTCTACTTTTTTGAAATTTGTTCAGGTGTGTTCCATGGTCTATCTTGGTATATATTTCATGTAAGCTTGAGAAGAATGTGTATTCTGCTGTTTTGGATGAAGAGTTCTGTAACTGTCAATTAGATTCATCGATTAGATGGATCCATCGATTAGATCCATCATTAGATCCATCAATTGATGATGCTGTTCAGATCAACTATATCCTTACTGATTTTCTGCCTGCTTAAACTATCAATTACTCAAAGAAGGGAGTGTTGAAGTCTCCAATTACAATAGTGGATTTGTCTATTTCTCTTTGCAGGTCTGTTTTCTCACATGTATTTTGATGCTCTGTTGCTAGGTGCATAAATGTTAAAGATTATTTTGTCTTCTTGGACAGTCAACTCCTTTATCTTTATGTAATGCCCCTCTCTGTCTCTGATAATTTTCCTTCCTCTGAGGTCTGTTTTGTCTGAAATTAACATAGCTACTCCATCTTTTCAAAAAATTAATGTTACCATGGTATATTCTTCTCCATCCCTTTACTTTTAATCTGAGTCTTTATATTTAACATGAGTTTCTTGTGGACAACATATAACTGAGTCTTGTTTTTTAATCCACTTTGACAATGTTTGTCTTTTAATTCATGCATTTAGACCATTCCCATTTAAAGTAACGATTGATATACTTGGATTAATATCTACCATGTTTGTAACTATTTTCTGTTTGTTGCTTTTGTTCTTTCTTTTTCCATCTTTTTCTGCCTTCTTTGGTTTTAATTGGGTATTTTATATGATTCCATTTTGCCTCCTTTCTTAACATATCAATTATACTTCTATTGTTTTGTGGTTGCTCTAGAGTTCGCAATATATATTTTTAACTGATCTAAGTTGATCTTCAGATAACACTATACTACCTCACATATAGTGCAGATACTTTATAACAGAGTATTCCCAATTCCTCCCTCTCATCCCTTATGACATTTCTGTCATTCATTTCACTTATCCATATAATCGCCCAAAACATCATTATTATTACTACTTATAAGACTTTCTTTTAGCTTAATTAAGAATAAGAAAAATAAAATATTTTATTTCATTTATTTCTTCTCCAAGACTCTTCCTTTCTTCATGTGAATCTGACCTATATCATTTTCCTTCTCCTTGAAGAACTTCTTTAAACATTTCTTGTAGTGCTTGTCCGCCGGCATTGAATCCCCTCAATTTTTATTTGTCTGAGAAAGTCTTTATTTCTCCTTTATTTTTAAAGGATAACTTTGTAGGATAAAGAATTCTAGGTTAGTGAAGGGTTTTCTCTAAATACTTCAAATATTTCACTCCGTTCTCTTCTTGCTTGCATGTTTTCTTTTTCCACTGTAATTCTTATCTTTGTTCCTCCATAGGTTAGGAATTTTTTTTTTTTTATCATGTTTCTTTCAAGATTTTCTCTTTGTCTTTGGTTTTCTGTAGTTTGAATATAATATCTTTATGTGTAGATGTTCTGGTATTTATCTAGCTGAGGTTCTCTAAGCTTCCTAGATCTGTGGTTTTGTGTCTGTCATTAATTTTGGGAAATTCTCAGCTATAACTAATTCAAATATTTCTCCTGCCTCATTCTCTTTCTTCTCCTTCTGGTATTTTAATTATGGGACTATGGGTAACTTCTACCTTTTGAAATTGTTCCACACTTGTTGGATGTTCTGTTCCATTGTGTTCATACTTTTTTCTCTCTGCATTTCATTTTGGAAAGTTTCTCTTGAATCTTCAAGCTCACTGATTCTTTTCTCTGCCAAATGCAATCCATCAATAAGGCCACCATTCTGCATTTCTGTCACAGTATTTTTAATTTCTAGCATTTACTTTTGATTTTTTCTTAGAGTTTTCATCTTTTTGCTTACATTTTCCACCTGTCATTGCATGCTGTCTACTTTTTCCACTAGAGTCCTTGATATATTAATCATGGTTATCTTAGATTTCCTGTCTGATAATTCCCAAATTTGTGTCATATCTGAGTCTGGTTCTGATGCTTGCTTTGTCTTTCAGGCTTTATGTTTTTCTTCTCTTTTCTTTTCTTTTGTTCCTTGCAGCGTGTCTGGAAATTTTTTTGCTGAAAGCTAGACATGATGTATCAGGTAATAGGAGCTGAGGTTATAGGGCTTTAGAGGGAGTTTTTATGTCAATCTGACAAGACATTGGGCTGTGTTTAAAATTTACTGTAACTGTAGGTGTCAAAATCTTCAGATTTCTCTAGTATCCTTGTTTTTGTCTCCCCTGTTGACTTTGGGCTTTCTTAAGAACTCCTCAGATAGAGTCTGCAGCTTGCAGCTCTTTATTTTCTAAGAAAGAAATCAAAAGGAACCCCTAGGGATACAAAAACATTATGACAGCAATCCGCTGTTACATCGGAGCACTGTTGGTATGGCGGGAAGGCGTGGGGGAAGAGAAGCATTCTGTAATCTTATGATTAAATCCCAGTATTTCTGCGGGCCTGTGTCCCTGGGCTATGACTTTCACAAGGGTTTCTTACCTTGCCCTCCTTAAGTAAGAAGGCTAGAGGGGGTTGGAGTGGGAGAAATGCCCTTCCTCAGTTGAGACAAGGCTCTGGTAAAGTCTTTTCCACCGAAGAGTTCTCCTTTGTCATGGAGATCACTCTGGGCATGTTTCATAAGGGCTACTCTTACTCTGTCTCTACCAGAGCCAGGAGGGGATCTTTCTTTTTTGTGTGTGTGTGTGAGGAAGATCAGCCCTGAGCTAACATCCATGCTAATCCTCCTCGTTTTGCTGAGGAAGACCGGCTCTGAGCTAACATCTATTGCCAATCCTCCTCCTTTTTTTTTTCCCCCCCAAAGCTCCAGTAGATAGTTGTGTGTCATAGTTGTACATCCTTCTAGTTGCTGTATGTGGGATGGGGCCTCAGCATGGCCGGAGAAGCGGTGCGTCGGTGCGCACCCGGGATCGGAACCCAGGTCGCTAGTAGTGGAGCGCGCGCACTTAACTGCTAAGCCACGGGGCCAGCCCGATCTTTCTTGACTCTTCATCAGGAGAATCTGATGGGATTCCTGGAGATAAAACCGATGACAGAGTGGAAGTCCCCCTTAGACTGGGTCCCAAGAGTTTTTAACTCTTAAGCTAGTCCACAGCAGCCTTAAATTACTAGTTAAGTGTTTCTACCAGTTTATAGCTCCACCGTCTTCTGTTGCAGTTGAGTGGATATTGGCTATGACTCTTCGAATTCACTTGTCTCTCCAGATTTCAGGCAGTACTTCATCCTGTAACTTCAACTGTCTGACGGGTCCAAGAAAAGTCATATATTTTCCGTTTGTTCAGCTTTTTCTTACTGTGAGGACAGGAGTAACGAATTTCAAGGGCTTTACACATCAGAGCTGGAACCAGAAGTCCTCTAGATATTTAATTTTAATTCTTATATTCTTCTAAACTCAAGAAGATGCTGTGAATGTGGCATAATATTGCCACAGTAATGATTTATCCCAAGTGTGGGTCGAAATATTTTCAACTTGCCCTAGTACTGTATCCAAAAATAAGCATAAATACATCATATCAAAAAGCACAGTTTTAAGCCAAGAATTTCATGCTGCCAGTGATTTGTTGACGCGGTTGTCACATCTAGACTGCCATCGCCACTCCAAAGGCTGTAGCTTTTCCTCTCTTCTCTCTGCTTTCTTCCACACCCAATGTTGAGTATCATTTACTGAGAAAGTTTTTATATATATTCTGACAGCTCTTAGAGGCATGAAATACCTTTATGTGTTTTGTTAAGCTTTTTCCTACTGTGATATAAAAATCTTATTGTTACATCTCTTCTTTCATTTTCTGTGGACTTGGAAACTTAAAAGTCCCTGTCTCCTCATAAAACAGACCTTGGAATTTTAGAGTTGAAAGAATCAGAATTGATACTAAGGTGCAAAATTTACAGAGGCACCAAAAAAAAAACACAAAAATTGAGGTAAATAATATTTCAATGCAATATTTTTTAAATGAATGCAAAAAATCCATGATAAACAAAATATAAATGTTTTAAATGACATCAGGATCGGTATATTATCTTGTGTAAAGATTATAAATACTTCACACGTGGGCCCAGCATGGAAGCAACTCTTTAATTGCTCATAGCACATAGTCTTTAATAAGTCTTTACTCAAGTTCAGGGGTTACAGAAAGTAATTTCAATACAATAGACAAGAAGTTTTATTTTCGCTATCAATGGATACTGCTGCTGTCAGAGCTCTTCAGACAAGAGTCCTCCTTACTGGGTGCCTTGGCCCAACCTGCCTGAAAATAGAGGTTATCTTACCATCCGCTGACCATATCCGTGAG
Organism: Ceratotherium simum simum; assembly: GCF_057802395.1. Classification (NCBI taxonomy): domain Eukaryota; kingdom Metazoa; phylum Chordata; class Mammalia; order Perissodactyla; family Rhinocerotidae; genus Ceratotherium; species Ceratotherium simum. The sequence goes on from NC_141926.1 coordinate 19,367,214, forward strand.
CTTGTCTCCCGACGTCAGTGTTGCATCCTACCAGCAAAAGATCTACACAACAGAACCAGGTTCCATCCACTTCCTCCCTAAACCTTCCTCTAGATGGCTTAGATTCCAAGTCAATCTAAGGGCTGGATTATCAATCCTAATTTCCTCCTTTAGTGTGCACTTCCTCTTGGGATGATTGATGTTAAGAACATCCCCTTTGTTCAACAAAAACCTTGCCTACGGGGCTTTGGATTTGAGGTAGGGTCTCAGTAGGAAATTATATTAGAACGCTTGAGCACAACATTAGAACATTTCTCCAAATACGGATGATTTTGTTTTAATAGCCTCACAAGCAGCAGATCAACAGCAGAGGCTGAATTCCATCTGGGCAGTTCAGTTCCCTCTTCATGTGAGATGAAGATCAGGCTTCATATGGTTTCCACCAACATCCAGATCTCAGCTCCTGATCATATGAACAACTTCCCAAACAACAGAAGCGACAACAAGAACAACAAGACACACACACACACACACACACACACACACACTCTCTCTCTCCAGAAAAAAGAGTAGCAGATCACGGGCATAGGGCAGTTTAAATTCAAACAGAGAAATATGATACACTCTCTACAAATGCTACCCTGCCTAAACTCCTCCCTCTCTCTGTCTCTCTCTCCTGAGTATTATTACACAGACTCCTCTACCTCTTTAGGCGCTCCTCTTCTGGTGTAAGGTATCTGCTTCATGTATGCATAGCCAAATAATCCCTTCTGACTGTTTCCCCAGAACAGAGGCCTCAAGATATATTCAGGTCTTCACTTCCTGCAAGGTTTCCACCCAGTGTGATTAAGGTGTTGAAAATATCGGAACCAAATTTTAGTTAGGGCACCACGTTACAATAACTTTGTCCTCTATTTTGACAGATCAACACCAGTCATTAATAAAGATTTCAAGATTTCACTGGTCCTAAAAATAAGGACAAATCTATGAGACGTTTATAAAGTTAAATGTATTTAAAGAATACTGCTTTGTTCTTTGATTATGTCCTTATTTCTTCTTTTTTTCTGTTAATAAAGTATTTCTTTTATTAAATTATGATAGTTTCATATGTTGGTTTTTTGTTTCGTTTTTTTTTTTTTTGCTGAGGAAGATTCGCCCTGAGCTAACATCTGTGCCAATCTTCCTCTATTTTGCATGTGGGTCGCTGCCGTAGCATGACTGATGAGTGGTGTAGGTCCACGCCCAGGAGCCAAACCCAGGCTGCTAAAGCAGAGTGTGCCAAACTTAACCACTAGGCCATGAGGCCAGCCCAACGCTGGTTTTTAAAAAATTCCTGATTTGGCAAAGTAAGAAGTTTGAAGCCATGTGTCATCCACCTAGGGTTGTTGGTTTATGGGTTTGTTGCTGGCTATGGGCTGAATTGTGTCTCCCCAAAATTCATGTGTTGACATCCTAACCCCCAGTACCTCAGAATGTGATTGTATTTGGACATAGGTTCTTTAAATGGGTAATTAAGTTAAAATGAGGTCATTAGGGTGGACCCTAACCCAATATGACTGGTGTCCTTATAAGAAGAGGCAATTAGGGCACAGACACACCAGAGGGAAGACCATGTGAGAACACATGGAGAAGACAGCCAAGCAGAGAGGCCTCAGAATGAACCAACCCTGCTGACACATTGATCTTGGACTGCTAGCCTACAGAAATGTGACAAAATAAATTTCTGTTGTTTAAGTCACCCAGTGTGTGGTAATTTGTTATATATAGCAGCCCTAGCAAAAAATATGTTGTTGTTTGTATTGTTTTTGTAATTTTATCCTTCCATAAAATCCCAAAATATTAGGAATCTCATCTCAGTTTATTATGGGCCAGTTTTGTCTTGCAAATGGGTGACAAATGCTTCCTTTGTATCTGCTAGCACAGAGTAGACATTTAATCAATATTTGTTGAAACTTCAGGATACAGAAAAAATTCCCAGAAAGATCACTGGGGAAATGCTAGATTAAGAAAATGCTTCAACATACTCCCAGCAGACAAACTGGCAACTGTCTTACTGTCAATACTAAATCCCAATTTTATAAAACAAGATTTGTTTTGACAGAATTTGCTTTACAAGGACCATTTTCCTGTATAGATTTTACTCTGTGAACAGGAATCATTATTTCCTCTTTCTCTTTTTTCTGTACTCCATTTCACCCTTGTCATTATTATTGTCCCACTCTAGGGGATTTTTTTCTCTGCTCCCTCCAAGGGATGAAGTTACCTCACGGATACTTTCTAGGAACCAGCTGTGTCTTCCTCGTTACCTAGTCAAGGAATCTCATTTAAGGCCCATTTGCAATCAAAGTCCTGGTCAAGGCCATGGAAACCCAGGTCCTCTCTATGCCTTTAAAACCCATTTCATTGTTTGAGTGCCTGTTTTTGAAATGCCTATGAGAGCATTGCAAGACTGGTTTTCCCCATTTCTCCATCTCAGACCTGCATGCCTTCCCTGTAAAACCCTACCTTAGGCCTCTCTCTGGGTACCATGACCCTCTCCAACAGAGTACTTCAGCATCCAGAGCTATTGATGGCGATAAAGGGCTGCACAGTCCTGATTTTCTCCAGCAGAATTCCAAATATATGTTGTCCTCCATGCTCGTCATTACTGGTTCATAGGTTTAAAACAGAAACAGCAATTCTTAGCTGACGCATTTAGTTACAGCTTGAGTACCAATCACATCTCACAGTCCTGCCTTGAATTTCCTTCAACTTTGCAAAAACCTTTCTTCACTGGGGGCATCCAGTATCTTGATATGGAAAATTGAATTTTAAACAGGTTAGGTTTCCCACTTTTAGCTAGAACAAGCACAGCAAAAAAAACCCAGAATAGTTGTTCCTTAAAACAAGGTAAAACGCAACTTATTATTATCTTAGTTAGAAAAGTCACCTTTCGTATCAAGTGCAACAACAGGAAACGGTCTAAATGAGATTCTTCTTGAAAATCCTGGTCCCGTGGAGGCAGGTTTCATAACACAAAACATGTGTGTAACCTCAGCCCGAGCACTTTCCACTTGTGAATATCACAGTATGTTCTGTGGGGAGTGTTAATGAATACATCTGTTTGCCTCCCTGCACAGCTGAATATCTGAAAACAGATCTGTTTTCCCATTTCAGAAAAATACGCAGTAAATGCTTGTTGATGGACAGTGTTCAGTTTCGTAAGTTCCTTTACCTTGCCATTTAAACTAACACTAAAAGATACAGGAGTCCCTAAACAGCTGCTAAAATGCAAAGACATATTATTTACTTTGGAGCCTTAATGTGCTCAGGCAGACATTTTTATCCCAACTTCTGTTACTTTTCAGACACTGAACCATTACCACTCCTTTTAATAAACAATGTTGTCCTGGCTTTGGACTTCCCCTGTTATCTGTCCTGACTTCCTGCAGGGAGAGAGACAGTACATCAGCCCATTGCCAGACATTTAGCCTGATGAGGTCCATTTACCACTTTTTAAAGGGCTTGGAAGTCAGCCTAAAAGCTGTGATCGGCTACCTCAATGCATCACGGTAGTTCAGAGTGTGGAAAGATTTATCTGCTATGTCATTGCAAAGAGCAGTCATTTCAGCAGCTTCTAAACTCATTATACATTTGTTTGTTTTTTTGTTTGCTGACTCATGTAAGATTAGATAAATGCATTCACTCAGCCACTCTGATTCCAAGAATTGCATTCTGATGTTTGCCCTGTTCCCCATCCCCATTTTAGCTGCATCCCCCCAAATATGTTTCTTCTTGATTCAGCCACGGTATTAGCTTTGTATCCTCTACTGCTTTATGCCAGACGTTTGAGATACCTTTGCCATAGTGACATCAACTGGAAAAAGTTGGAACTGGAAACTTAAAGCATCATAGAAACCCCCAAATTCATGTTTCTACATTACTTAGAAGTATTACTCAAATAGTCCCTATATAAGTACCACAAAAATAATCCCAGCTAGGGGGCCGGCCCCGTGGCTCAAGCGGTTAAGTGCTCATGCTCCACGGCGGTGGCCAGGGTTCGCCTGTCCGGATCCCCGGTGCACACCGATGCACCACTTGTCAAGCCATGCTGTGGCGGCGTCCCGTATAAAGTGGAGGAAGATGGGCACGGATGTTAGCCCAGGGCCAGTCTTCCTCAGCAAAAAAAAAAAAAAAAAAAAAAAGAGGAGGATTGGCAGATGTTAGCTCAGGGCCGATCTTCCTCACACACACACACAAAAATAATCCCAGCTGGATTTGAAAAAGGACTTTTCAAATTCCAATATTAATAATAAAAATAACTTTTTATTATGAAAATGACCATGAGAACTAACTAGTGCATATTTTTTGACTCATATTTTGGAAAACATACTGGCAATCATGATATGAGTGATTCTTAAGCTGGCCTTCAGATTCTTAAAAAGTAGATTTCTCACATTTATCATGCAAATTCATAGGCAATTAATGCTTAATACTTTTGGATAGACTTTATTGGAATAGTCATTCATTTATTTTGAAATCATATTTGATATTTTGAAATCAGATTATACGTAAGGCATCAACAATGCAAGAGAACTACGAATATGCATACATTGCTGGTGTTCTGTCTCCTGGGAATTTACAATACAAGTACCTAAAACCTGTTTACAATACAACTGGATAAAACCCACAGAATACAGGCTGTGTTAATTGCCATAAAAGAATGCTACAAGAATTTAAAGGAAGAAAATCAGTTAGCATTTTAGTTGGAATTTGAAGAATGAGTAAGATTTTTTTAATAATGCAAATAAACAATACTTTATTACTTTTTATTCCTATAAGTAGTCTTAAGCTTTGTTCTGAAACTAGGCTTGCTTTTTAAGCTTTGTTAGCTGGGACCAAGGCAGCTTACAGTCACTAGTCTTCTGAGATCTCTACTCGATGCCTCGTGAATTATAAGGTTTTCCACTATGGCTGGAGGAAGCACATCTATTCCTGGCCCTGCACGAGCTCTGAGCACTGTTTCCTGTGCTCCTTGTCAGATAGTTCTTTCCTCAGCCTTGGGTAGTATCCTCATGTACTTGTACAGATCAGCACTCAGCTGAAGACTCTCAGGGAACCCTCTGCACTTCTCCCAGGCTCTGTCTCTGTGCAGCCCTCTTCTCTCTGCAAACTCTAGCTGTCTTGGCTTCCCAATCCTTCTCTTCCTGAGTTCCCTCACCATGTAATGCATGCTGGAATCTCAGTCCAGGCAGTGAGCTGGGGCAATCGTAGGCTTACTTCATTCGTTTCCCCCTCTTAGGATCCCTGTCCTATGCTGCCTGGCGTCCAACATCTGAAAAATGTTGTTTCATATTTCTTTATGATTTTACATTTGTTTACGGAGGGAGGGTAAGTCCAGTCCCTGTGTCTTAGCCTGTTCAGGCTGATGTAACAAAATACCATAGACTGAGTGGTTTATAAACAACAGAAATTTATTCTCCCAGTTCTGCAGTTTGGAAGTCTGCGATCAGGGTGCCAGCATGGCTGAGCGATGGCCCTCTTCTGAGCTGCAGACTTCTTGTACCTCACGTGGTGGAAGGGGCACAGGAGCTCTCTCAGGCCTCTTTTACAAGAGCATTACTCTCATTCAGGAGGGCTCTGCCCTCATGACTTACTCACCTCCCAAAGGCTCCACCTCCTAACACCAACGTATTGGGCATTAGGATTTCAACGTATGAATCTTGGGAGGGACACAAATATTCAGACCATAGCATCCTGTTACTCCATCTTGATCATAAGTGGAAGTGTGACTACAGTCATATATTTTTATTGTAGAAAATTTGAAATATACAATTTTTTTAAAAAACCCCCAAATCATAATTCTATCACATGGAGATAACAAATGTTTATATTTTAGCAAATTACCTTCCACTTCTTTAAAAGTTGCACACAGATATCCTCTAATGTACACACACACAAACACAATGTCAGCTGGGAGACTTTCTACTCCTTAAAATGCGGTTGTGTTTCTCAGTTAATTGCCTCCAAATCCACCTATTCAATGCATTGTATGTGAGGCAGAGACCGTGCAGGTGCAGGTAGGGGATAGAGAGGGATATATACTATAGCCATGCCAACATCTTAAATTCCACATTTGGTATGAATCTTGTCAGGATTCTGTAACTCAGGCTTTACAGACACATTACTCAACTCTCCTCTTCTTCTTCCTTATTTTCTGGTTTTACAACAGCAAAATCTTATTTTCTTCTACAGAACAACTCAGGTCTCTTCAAACCCTACCTGTAAACACAGTTCTAGGCTTTTCTTCACATACCCAAAGTGATGAAGATTCCGAAGAGAATAAAAAAGTCTGTTAAGGAACAGCATCCACATTTCTTAAAAGTTAGCTGTGGTGTAAATACCGCATATACATAAATATGTGCAATTTACATGTATAGATATAGATGTACATACGCCTCAAAGAGAGATATTTGAATACTGTGTCATAACTTGTTTTCTCCTTAATAAAACGTTGTTTATATGTGCCGTCATTTAATATGCAATATCATTTTTAATAGGTTGAATTTTTATGCACTTCCATAATAAATTCAAACAATACCCTTTTGTGAGAAATTTGGGTTATTTCTAACTTTTTGCAATTAAAAAAATCACTGTGATTAATATTTGAAATTAAACAACATATTTTGAAATATTTCAAGGGTGCAAAAGAGAAAATTATAGGAAAACTTAGAATATATTTGAACTTGGGCCGGCCCCGTGGCTTAGCGGTTAAGTGCGTGTGCTCCGCTGCCGGCGGCCGGGGTTCGGATCCCGGGTGCGCACCGAGGCACCACTCCTCCAGCCATGCTGAGGCCGCATCCCACATACAGCAACTAGAAGGATGTGCAGCTATGACAGACAACTATGTACTGGGGCTTTGGGGGAAAAATAAATAAATAAAATCTTTAAAAAAAAAAAAAAAAAGAATATATTTGAACTGAATTATGGTCATGCGCCACATAACATTTTAGTCAATGACAGACTGTATATAGAACAGTGGTCCCATAAGATCACTACCATATAGCCTAGGCGTGTAGTAGGCTGTACCATCTAGGTTTGTGTGAGTGCATTCGATGATGTTTGCACAACAACAAAATTGCCTAAGGACTCATTTCTCAGAATGTATCCCTGTTGTTAAGCAACGCATGACTGTATAATTTTATTTATTTATTTATTTTTCCCCCAAAGCCCCAGTAGATATTTGCATGTCACAGTTGCACATCCTTCTAGTTGCCGTTTGTGGGATGCGGCCTCAGCATGGCCGGAGAAGCGGTGCGTCGGTGCGCGCCCGGGATCCGAACCTGGGCCGCCATCATCGGAGTGTGAGCACTCAACCGCTAAGCCACGGGCCGGCCCCCGCGTGACTGTATAATGAGAATACAACATTCTAAAATTTGTGTGATGATGCTGAAGCTATGTTTCAGAGAAACGTACAGCTTTATGTATTTATAGTAAAAAATAATAAATGTGTAAAATCAATGATGTTTCCACCTTAAGAAGCCAGAAAAATATGATTAAACTCAAACAAGAAAGAAGGCAATAAAGAGCATAAATCAGTAAAGTAGAAAACAAATAGTAGAAAAAATTATCCCAGCCAAAAACTGATTCTTTGAAAAGATTAATAAAATTGATAGATTCCTAGCAAGAAAAAAGAAACAAACCCAAATTATCTAAATCAAGAATGAAAGCAAGTTATCACTATAGATTCTATAGACATTCAAACGATAATAGCAACTTTATGCCAACAAATTTGACAACAGATGAAATGCACGAATTTCTTGGGGGAAAAAAAATCAACTTATCCAAACTGACTCAAAATGATATAGAAAATCTTAATTTTCCTGTATTTATTTAAGAAAATTGAATTTAGTATCAAGAAAAGTCTTCTCACAAAGAAAACTCCAGAGCTAGATGGTTTCAGTGGTGAAATCCACCAAATATTTAAGGAAGAAATAATATCAATATTATCCAGAAATTAGAGAAGGAGGAAACACTTCCAACTTATTTTATGGGGTCAGCATAAACCTGATATCAAAGCCTGACAAGAAAAGAATGTTATAGGACAATATCCCTATGAACATAGACAAAAAAAATAAAATCCTTAATGAGACACTAGTAAACCAAATACAGCAATATACCAAAACAGTAATACACCAGGACAAAGCGGGGTTAATATTAGGAAAGCAAGGTTGGTTTAACATTCAAAATTAATCAGTGTAAATCACCACATAAAAAGAGACTCTTCCAGAAATCCATATAAGTACTTTTGACTTGGACAACGGGGTTAGTAACAGTGAAAATGGAGGACAGGGGATGGATTTGTGATAGAGATTAGCGATAGAATATTTACTGATAGCTTAGATGTAAGGATGAGGAAAATAGGGGAATCAAGGAAAATTATAAGGTTTTTTTTTGAGCAGTTGGGTGGATAGGGGTGCTATTTACTGAGAAGGGAAAACTGGAACGAGTAGAAATGAGCTGGAAAATTAACAGTACCATTTTATACATATTTAGGTTAACATATCCTATTATGCATCCTTGTAAGCAGTTGGAGATATTATTCTTGGATTCTGGGAAAGGTCAAGGCTAGGTATTAAGATTTGCAATGGCATAGATGGTTTGTAAAGTTAAAGTCACTTAATGTTAACGTCACTTAATGTGAAGTCAGAGGAAGGAAGGAAGACAGTACTGAGCCCACAAAACAGGGACCATTGAGGTAGAAAGATCAGGTGTGTGTAATTTCAAAGACACTGTGTTGGAGAAGAAGGGGAGGGTCAATTCCAGACAATAAAGAAAGATAAGATTTTTGACAGGCAGAGAAGTGGGAGGAAAAGGAAGAATAAAGAGAAAAAGTGTTTCAATCAGAAGGGACAGAATGAAGAAATACAGTCCCTATTCACGTCCACCCCAAATGAGACAGTAAATTGATCTTCTACCTATCAACTTTCGGGGAACAGAGAAAATATGGAAAGATTTACACCAGAAAACCAGTATCCTGTGTCTGGAGTAAAGATTTCCAAGGCACAGCATTAACTCCTTCAGATTTCTAGGACACTGTTTAGTAAGCTGAGATCATCACTGACTTTCAGAAGTACATTCAGCTTCTACAATGTATCTAATTTATTCTCAACAGGCCCCACAGGGTGATACAAGTTCAACTATTCGTCAACTGAGAGAGAACACTCAGGATCATTCTGTTTCAAAGATTGTTGATGACTTGAAAATCAAATAGCCACAGGAAATTCTGGTATCTTCACTGAGAAAGTGAAAATGTAGAAAACAATCTTACTTTGATTTATCTCTGCAAAGATATGTGGAATTATATATTTCTCAACGGGGATGAGATGAGCTAATTGTTACACAGGAAATAACTATAAGGGAGAATTTTTTTCCAGCAGTAGGAAAGTCTATCAAATCAATATGGAATATTTCAGTCCTAAATCCACCCAGGTGAATGATTTCAGCTCTGAAAGCTTTCTGACTCCCTGTTTGCTGAATTCTTCTGAAGCTACTGCTCCCAAATAGTTCACTGCTTTGCTTCATTACTGAGAATCTGACAAGAACTTGTCATAAGAATTCTGCTTGGCAGCTGCTTTTTTCAGCTTATGGAACAAGAAAGGTTAGTATGAATTTTCAGTCCCTGTAATATCTTAGCTGGAGGGTAATCCTGCCATTTCTAACTCTGCACCAAAATCTTGATGAAAGAAATAAGACACCACAGATGGTCTGATCCCCTTCGCTTTTTCAAACTTATACCACAGATCTCAGTCAATATGTTTTCATAATGAGATGTCAGATCAATCAATGCAACAATCTAAAATTTCTATTTAGGAGAGAGTACTTGAATGCAAAATAGTTTCTACAAAGTTACTTCTGAGATTGATTTTAAAAGGCATATAAAAATCAAAAATAATATGGAAAAGAATAAGTATTAAGGTGGTGAAAGGCTTTTTTCCCTTGTGACTTCTGTTACCCAATATGAATCCCTCCACTGAGCGTGTTCTACACTACCACAGCATGCCTCTAAAAAAAAAAATTCCACACAAATTTTATTGTTTCATGTCAGAAAGATAAAATATTTTAATACAAATGTATTTTTAAAATTGACAAATGGACATGATTTCCCTCTCAAGTGGATAAACATACGTGATCAATAGGATTATTTCTGATATTTTCAATCAATTTCTTTTTTATCTATTTCCTTATGCTATGCTGATGCTGCCAATAATGTGTTCCAGCAGATCCAAGTTTCAATGGAATTATATCCTAAATAACCACACGAAAGAAGCAGTTCTCTAGTCCAATAATTTTTCTTTATCTAGAAAATAAGTGATGTAAGATGCCATTCACCATGTATTTTGAGGACCAATGCTGCAAATAAAGCATTTCTTATACATTGAGGTCCATTTCATTCTTGTTCTTCCTTCATTTATGCCTAAACTTATACCCCAATTTTCCATTTATTGAAAGATGATCCTCCTTCATATTTATTGCCTATAACCTTCAATCCCCTTGCTCTCCACCAGCACCCTCCTCCCCAACATACAAACACCAGAAGAATAAGACCCCAAACCATTTACATCAAATGGTCCTAGATTAGGAGTCAAGAGATGGACTCTACAGATTGGTGGTTACCAGAAGGGAAGGGGGTGGGGGGAGGGCAAAAGGGGTAAAGGGGCACATTTGTATGGTGATGGATGGAAACTAGACTTTTGGTGGTGAACATGATGTAGTCTATACAGAAGTTGAAATATAGGGCCGGCCTGGTGGCTTAGTGGTTAAGTGCGCGCGCTCCGCTGCTGGCGGCCCGGGTTCGGATCCCGGGCGCGCACCGACCCACCGCTTCTCCGGCCATGCTGAGGCCGCGTCCCACATACAGCAACTAGAAGGATGTGCAGCTATGACATACAACTATGTACTGGGGCTTTGGGGGAAAAATAAATAAATAAAATCTTTAAAAAAATAAAAAAAAGAAGTTGAAATATAATGATATACATCTGAAATTTATACCATGTTATAAACCAACGTGACCTCAATTGAAAAAAAGAGAGAGATGGGTTCTAGCCCTAGCTCTGTCCCTTGCCTTCACTGTAACCCTCATTAAATCACTTAACCTCTTTCAACGTCATTTCTCCCTTTTAGAGAAATGGAAATCAAAATAATGAAATAGAATTTGTGACCTATTATGTTGTAAGAATTTAAGTGTTTGATAATATGTAGTGTTGGAGAGCATGTTTAGAACCAGACATCCTCGTCCCTTGTTTGTGGGAGTACAAATAAATTCAACACTTAGGTGGGCAATTTGGCAACACGTGGGTAGGGGAGGGAGGAGGGAGGGGGCTGGAGTGGAACATTCGTGTAAGAGGAGTGTATTTGTTTTGTATTGCTGTGTAACAAATCACCACAAATGCAGGGGCTCAAAACAACACACATTTATTAGCTCCCATCATTACCTGGGTCCTCCACTACGGGTCTCATGAGGCTGAAAATAAGGTGTTGACCAGCTGTGTCTTCATCTGGAGGCTCAATTAGGGAAAAATCTGCTTCCAATCTCTCTCAGGTTGTTGGCCGAACTCATATCCCTCTGATTGTAGGACTGAGGTTGCCTCGTCTTGCTAGTGGTCAGCTGGGGACACCTCCTATCTCCCAGAGGCCAGTCCTTGCCATGTGGCCTTCTCTATAGCCTCTGCCACACTTCCAATCTCTCTGACTTCAGTAAAGGCCCTGTGCCTTTTAAGGGCTCACCTGATTATATCAGGCTCACCTGGATAATCTTCCATTTCTTTAGCTCAAAATCAGCTGATGAGTAACCTCAGGAGTGCTATCCTGTCATACTCACAGATGTGACCGGCCCTCAAAGCGAGGGGATTGTACAAGGCATGGACACCAGGGATGGGAATCTTGGGGCCATCTTAGAATTCTACCTACCACAGGGAGGCAGGAAGACAAGTCCTTGAAGTTGACAGAAGAAAGGGAGATTGGGAAAGCCAGCCAGGATGGAGAAGTGTTTCACCAAGGAGAATGATACCTGTGGATCTTTCCTCACAATTCCTTCCCACCACCCTCCACTTTCTTCCTCCCCTTCCCCCCAAATAAATATCATCAGAACCCGTGCTCTACCCAAATAACCCTTGCCTCTTCTCTTCATGGCAGAATATCTACCTCCCTTTGTTACTGGTCTCTACCAGTTGGGTTAACAATCAAAATATGTTTTGATATAGATCATGAGGACATTAAATCTATTGCTGACTGCTTCCCTCAGTGGCCATCCTGCAGAACCCCACCTCCCCCCAGCCCAGGACATCAGAGCCACCACCAGGAGCTTGAACTACCTGGCAGTCTCTTCTCCCAATATCCACCTACCTGGGAATCAGAGAGGAGAGAAATGTCTTGCCTAGAATATTGACCAAAATTAAACAGGTTTTACTCAATATTTAAGGGGAGAAGTTGATAAAAATTTAGAAACTGCTAAGGAAAAAGAAAGGCATAATTAATAAAATATAATACTCTAAGATATAGCCTAATAATTTCAAAAACTTTGTGAGAGTAAAGTGCTAAATTTTGTAGAACTTGGCATTTTGTTTATGAAGTCAAATTCAAACTAGATGTATTCCTGATATGATAGGATTAACACTACTGTTCATAATAAATCAAAAGGAATATAATCGCAGATAAAATCTCCTTCTTGACACAAATTGGCAAGGGATATGTCACAAATAAGTACAAGACAATATTCGAAGAAACAACTCTGCCAGTCTGCCATGTTTCTAAGGGACTTCTTGGGCCAGAGTGTTAGTAGATTTTTCTTGCTCTTTTCTCAGCTGTTTGCTAATCATCTTCAGAGCTGAAGTTTTAAAATGCACTGGTAGGGGCCGGCCCGGTGGCACAGCGGTTAAGTGTGTGAGCTCTGCTTCGGAGGCCAGAGGGTTCGCAGGTTCGGATCCCAGGTGCACACTGACACACTGCCAAGCCATGCTGTGGCAGCGTCCCATATAAAATAGAGGAAGATGGGCACAGATGTTAGGCCAGGGCCAGTCTTCCTCAGCAAAAAGAGGAGGATGGGCACGGATGTTAGCTCAGGGCTGATCTTCCTCACACACACACAAAAAAAAGATCTGTTAGTAAAATGCACTGGTAAACAAGAGAGAATCAAGTCCTGAACTCATGAACCCACCCCATGCTGTGGGTTCGTTCGTAATTTGAATTTGCTAGGCAAAATAGTACTGACGATGTGAGGCCGTGGGCAACTATTAGGGCTATGGCTCCTATATAACTTCATGGTGTTTGGATAAGGACAGCTACGATTACTAAAGCTATGTGGCTGACGGAGGAGTATGCGATGAGTGATTTCAGGTCTGTCTGGCGTAGACAGATTGAACTAGTTATAATTATTCCTCATAGGGATAGTATAAGAAATGGGTAGGCTATATAACTTGTTAAGGGGTTAAGAATTGTTGTGATTCGTAGTATTCCGTAACCCCCTAGTTTTAGTAGAATGGCTGCTAGTACTATAGAGCCGGCGATGGGGGCTTCAACGTGTGCTTTAGGTAATCAGAGGTGGAGGCCATAAAGAGGCATTTTTACTATAAATGCTATTATGCATGCTGGTCATAGGAAGGCGTTGGATCAAGAATTGGATAGTGTTTGGGCTGAGTATTGAATTAGTAAGAGATTTAGTGAGCCTGTGAGGTTTTGGATATGGATTAATGCAATTAGGAGTGGCAGTGATCCTGTCAGTGTGTAGAATAAAAAGTAAAGGCCCGCGTTTAGTCCATCTGTTTGGTTGCCTCATCAGGTGATAATAATTAGTGTTGGAATTAGCGTTGCTTCGAATAAAATGTAGAAGGAGATTAATTCTACGGTGGTAAAGGTTATGATTAGGAATGCTTGGAGTATAATTAGTATTGTAATATAGAGCTTTTTTTGGGCTAGAGGTTCTTTGGATAGATGATGGCTGGCTATAATTATGAGTGGAAGCAGGCATGTGGTTAGTACTAGTAAAGGTGCTGATAAGGCGTCGGAAGAGAATGTCAGGGAGATATTAAGGCTGTTTTCATTGAATTGGTTCAGGAATGATAGGCTGATAAGGCTAATTAATAGGCTGTAAATTGTGGCGTTAATTCAGATTATGTTGTTTTTTGATAGTCATGTTAGTGGGATTAATATTAGGGTAGGGAAAATGATTTTTAACATTGAAGGAGATTAAGGTTTTGTACATAGTCTATACCGTAAGTGTTGGAGATCATAACTAGTAGGGATAATCCTAGTGCAGCTTCACAGGCTGCGAATACCAGAAGAATGATGGGCATTATGCTAGCTAGTGTGAAATGGGAGTTTAGAACTATTATAGTTGCTATGATAAATAGTGATAATATTATACCCTCCAGGCATAAGAGTGAGGATATTAGATGGGATCGATACATTAGTAGTCCTATGAGAGATACTGTGAATGCTAGAAAGATATTAATGTGGATTAGGGACATTTGATAATTATGAAATAAATCATAATCTAATGAGTCAAAATCATTTATTTTGGTTTAAACTAATTATCATATTCGGTTCATTCCAGTCCTTTTTGAGTTCATTCATAGGCTAGGCTGGCAGCTAGTAATGAGATTAGGATTAGTGCCGTGGTGAGTATGGTTTTTAGGTTAGTTGTTTGAGATGCCCATGGTAGGGGTAGGAGGAGTGCAATTTCCAGGTCGAAGAGCAGAAATGTGATGGCTACCAAGAAAAATTTTATGGAGAAAGGTAGGCGTGCTGATCCTATTGGGTCAAATCCACATGCGTAGGGACTGGAATTTTCTGTGTAAATATTTAATTGGGGTAGTCAGAATGCAATAAGTACTAGTACTGAGGCTAGTAACATGTTGATAAATAATGTTAATATGAGGTTAATTATTCTTTTTCGGGTTTGACCGAAGCTGATTGATTGGAAGTCAATTGTACTGCTTGATACTAAAATAATAGGAACCTCATCAATAGATGGATACGTATAGGAATAGTCACACTACGTCTACGAAGTGTCAGTATCAAAGAGCTGCTTCCAATCCAAAATGGTGGCTGGATGTGAAGTGGAATTTTAGTTGGCGTAGGAAGCAGACAATAAGGAAAGTGGAGCCAATGATTACATGTAATCCGTGGAAGCCTGTAGCGATGAACAATGTCGATCCATAGATGCCATCTGAAATTGTGAATGGTGCTTCATAGTATTCTGAGGCTTGAAGTAGTGTGAAGTCGATGCCTAGTGAGATTGTGATGAATAAGGCTTGAAGTGTGTGTTTGCGATTGCCTTCCATCAGGCTATGATGGGCTCAGGTAATGGAGACTCCGGATGCTAGGAGAACTGAAGTGTTAAGGAAGGGGCACTTCTATGGGGTTTAAAGGGTGGATGCCTGTGGGTGGTCAACAACCTCCGAGTTCAGGTGTTGGGGCCAAGCTTGAGTGGTAGAAGGCTCAGAAAAAGCCGGAGAAGAAGAATACCTCTGAGACGATAAACAAGATTATGCCGTATCGGAGTCCTTTTTGTACGGCGGGTGTGTGGTGACCTTGGAATGTGCTTTCTCGAATAATGTCTCATCATCATTGATATATAGTTAGTAAGTTGGTTGTTAGCCCCAGGGTTAGTAGAAATGCTGAGTTGTAATGGAATCATGTTACCAGCCCTGATGTTATGAGGAGGGCTGATAGGGCTCCTGTTAGAGGTCAAGGACTGGGGTTGACTATATGATATGCAAAGAGAGAGAGAGAGAGAGAGAGAGAGCAAAGTAACCAAATCATTATAATGCACAAACCTGAACCCCAGGCTAAGGTTTGATAAGCAGTGCTTCCTGGAGGAAGGGGCATAGAAACTGAAACCTGCTTAAATATAGAAGCCAACTCTAGCAGGAGGTCCTTGTACACCATGCTAAGGAGATTGGACTTTTTTTCCAAGGGCAATAGGAAGCCGTGAAAGAATTTTAGAAATTGGTGTGAATGGGATCCAATTTCCAGGTTAGTAAAATGTGTTACCTTGTGGTAATTCCTGTCTATTGTTTCTCGTGAAATAGTTGCAAGTGTGTAGATATACTTATTATAGTTGCAGTTTCCACGTACTAAATGTTTTTCAGGTCACTTCTCTGTAATTGAGGTTTAAGTATAAACCTCTTTTCTTCTCTTATTTAAGAACTATGAATGCACCTTTTTTTGAGCAAAGTATATAAAATACTGTGCAACTTTTTTGAGGAAACAGTGTCTAAAATACTGCAATTACATTTATAACATTTTATTTATTCTCATGTTTCCAGAAACCCATTTGTTGCATAGAGTATCTCCCATTTGATGAAGAGAAATTAGTATTCTTCACATAGTGACCCAGTTTTTAAAACGTGATGTTAGGGGGCTGGCCCTGTGGCATAGTGGTTAAGTTCACGCACTCTGCTCTGGTGGCCTGCGGTGTGCGGGTTCAGATCCCAGGCACGGGCCTACACATTGCTCATCAAACCATGCTGTGGTGGTGGCCCACATACAAAATAGAGGAAGATTGGCACAGATGTTAGCTCAGGGGCAATCTTCTTCAAGCGAAAAGAGGAGGCTTGGCAACAGATGTTAGCTCAGGGCTAATCTTCCTTACCAAAAAAAAAAAAGTGATGTGGTTTTGTAGATGACATTACTACACTTGTGATATTTGTTTTGAGAAAAAAGCTTCTTATGATAGTGTTTTTTAAAAGTTCTTTATATTATGGAAAGTTTCACATATATACAATAGAGAGAATAGTATAGATAATGAGCCTGCATGTATCCATTACTTAGCTTCAATAGGTTTCAACACATGGCGTTTTTTTTCAGCTATAGTCTACCCACTGAAATATGTTGAAGCAAATACTAAACATCACATTGTTTCATCTCTAACTACTTCAGTATACATTTCTAAAAGATAAAGATCCCTTCTTTTCACTTTCCTTCCTTCCTTCCTTCCTCCCTCCCTCCTTCCCTCTCTCCCTTCCTTCCTTCCTTTCCTCCCTATAACCACAAGACTATTCGCACACCTAAAAAAATTAACAGCAATTCTTTAATATTTTAAAATATCCAGTGTTCAAATTTCCGATTGCCTCAGTGTCTTTTATAGTTTATTTGTCGAAATCAGGATCCAAACAACACCACACATCTCATTTGGTTGATTAAAAAAGACTCTTAAGGGCCGGCCCTGTGGCTTAGCGGTTAAGTGGGCGCACTCTGCTGCTGGCGGCCCAGGTTCGGATCCCGGCGCTCACCGACGCACCGCTTCTCCAGCCATGTTGAGGCCGCGTCCCACATACAGCAACTAGAAGGATGTGCAGCTGTGACGTACAACTATCTACTGGGGCTTGGGGGGGGGGGGGAGGAAAGACTTAATATATGTCAATTATACCTCAATTTTAAAAAAGACTCTTAAATGTCTAGTAATCTATATATTCTCCTTCCTCCTTTTTTTCTTGAAATTGATTTTTTTATTCTAATTATTTTTTCTCGTACTTGTGTTTGTCTTCATTTGTATTTTGCTGTTTGCATCCATGTAACAGCAGTTTTTCTGTCTCTGATGTTTCGATTGCCTAGATCCAGGATCTTACTAAGGGTTGGTTGGGTGATAGTATTTTATAAAACTTCATTGACATATACAATTAGAAATGCACGGGCTTAAAGAAAAAATTCGTGTAAGCTTCTCACTTTGGATATGACAAATAAAAGCCAGGAGAAATGAGAACGGTACCCAGTGTTTGCAATTCTTCTTTGTTCCGAGCGTTAAACATATCCCCCTTTCATTGACTCTAGGTGTTACAGCAATCTTCTATGGAGACAGAGCTACTCAATGAAAAGCACCAGCACTGGCCTCAAGTCTAGCTTGGCCTTATACAAGTGACCTTGATTGACTTGTCTGACCACCATATGCCTTAGTTTCTTCATCTGTAAAATGGATAAAACTCATATCTACTTCAGAGTTGAGAGAAATAAATGAGAATGCAGATAAAGTGCTTGACACAATGTAAATGATCAGAATTAGCATTATTCATTTAGTCACTCGTTCAGCCATTCAACAATATTTCATCATTTTTATAATACTTTATCATTTTACAATATTTTATCATTAAATGACATGAGCACCAAGAGAACTGGATTCTTTGGAGGGTAGTTTTTCATTTCCAGACCCTTTCCTTATGTAGTGTTACGTATTTGTAAGATGCTTTCACATACATGGTTTCATTTAGTCCTCTCAATAGACCTGCACTGTAGCCAAGTGTATCAACTATCTTGGCTTAGGAAGGAGAAAATAGAGGAGAAGAGAGGCTAAATGACTTGCCCTGTTTCATATCTAGTTAGTGGTAAAGCTGGGACTATAATCTATTTCTTCTGGCTCTTTCCTTGACACAGTGCTTTACATTTCCTCCACAATTAGGTATTCAGTATTTGTTTAAACAACTAATCAATACATTTCAGGCCAACAGAGCAGATTTTAGCACTTAAAGAATTTTCTTTAAAATAAAATATCCTCTCCATTTTATAATCTGAGAGCTGAAGATAAGAATCCTACGATGGGGTTCTTAATACACAGCTTCTTTTTTTTGTGTGTGAGGAAGATCAGCCCTGAGCTAACATGCGTGCTAATGCTCCTCTTTTTGCTGAGGAAGACTGGCTGTGAGCTAACATCTATTGCCAATCTTCCTCCTTTTTTTTTCCCCCAAAGCCCCAGTAGATAGTTGTATGTCATAGTTGCACATTCTTCTAGTTGCTGTATGTGGGACGAGGCCTCAGCATGGCTAGAGAAGCAGTGTGTCGGTGCATGCCCGGGGGTCTGAACCCTGGCCGCCAGTAGTGGAGCGCTTGCACTTAACCGCTAAGCCATGGGCCGGCCTAATACACGGCTTTTTTATTTAACCACTAAGTCAAGCGAACATTCTGGTTCAACTTCACAATGACATTAAGTTGATCAATGTACTAAAGAAATGCGTATCATACCCTTTCATTCATAAAGTCAAACCAACATTAGAGATGGGAGATTTTACTTTTCCTTTTAGTATGGAAAGTATTAGAACAAATTTTTTGCATAAATAGAGTTCTAAGCAAGTGAATTAAAGAGTTGCTCATACATCTGATCAATAATTTATCTTTGTGTTGTTCTATTTCATTCATATCTAGTTACTGTTATGTCACCTATAGAAATAGCATAGGTATTAATTGGATGTTATTTGTGTCATAAAGACCCCCAAAACGATTACCTTGTTAGCAGATATGAAAAAGTGCTTTTCCCAGATTACAGAGAAATTTTCATACACCATTGACATTGTCATAATCATTCAGTTAAAATTGATGCTTATCATTTAATGACAAAATATTCTACAGCAGTGTGATCTGCAGATGGGTGTCAGTCTCTGAACTGTTTATCAGTCCACAAGGAGATAAGGACAGACATCAAAGCAATTATAGCAGTTTGACAGAGTAATCTTATGTCTGTGGAACCTAATAATTTTTATAAAATGGCTATGTATTTTTATCTTTTTAATTTTTCTAGTAATTCAATTTTTAACTTTATTGAGGTGTAATCTATATAGCCTCATGCCGCCATTTTAAGTGTACATTTAAGTGAGTTTTGGCAAATCTGACCACCCATGTAATCATCAACAAAATATAGGATATGCTCATCGCCCCCCAAAATTTCATTGTGCCCAATCCAGAAAGTCATTTCCCATCCCCAGCCCTGGGTGACCACTGATCTGCCTTCTGTCCTTACAGATTAGATGTGCTTGCTCTAGAGCTGTTGGTGTCGCAATTGCTTACTCCTTTTCCATTGCATGGATATCCCACAATTTGTTTATTCAGTCACCTGTTGATGGACATTTGGATTGTTTACAGTTTGGGACCATTATGAATAAGATGTTATAAACATTTCAGTGTTTTATTTCTCTTAGGTAAATGCGTAGGATTGGAATTACTGGGTTGTAACAAAAATGTGTTTAACTTTTCCAAAGTAGTGTGCTATTTTACATTTTCACCAGCAATGTGCATGATTACCATCTAGTCCATGTCATCACCAACACCTGGTGTGAGACTTTCAATTTTTAGCAGTTATAATGGGTATTTAGTAGTACTGAATTGTGATTTTGTATTTCCCGATGACTAGTAGTGCGGAACATCTTTGCCTATGCTTATTGGCTATTCGTGTATCTTTTGTGAAGTGTCTGTTCAAATCCTTGGCCACATGTTATTGGATTGTCTTATTAAGAGTTCTATATATATTTTTGAAATAAGAACTTTGTAAGATATGTGTATTACAAGTATTTTTTCCCAATCTGTGTTTGCCTTTTTATTTTAACTGTTTATTTCAAAGAACAGTGGTTTTAAAAAAATGTTGATGAAGTCTTTTACTGATTTTATGATTTTGCTTTTTTGTCTTATCTAAGAAATCTGTCTACCTCAAGGTCACGCCAATTTTCTTCTGTTGTGTAAGTTTTAGAGTTTTACCTTTTGTGTTTAGATCAATGATCCGTTTTTTACCCATCCAATTTCTATGAATGATATGAGGTAAGGACTGAGTTTCATTTTTCTTCATAAAGATATCCAGTTGTTAGAAACATTTGTTGAAAAGACTATCCTTTCCATATTGAATTACCTTGATACCTTTGTCAAAAATCAATTAGCCATCTATGTGTGAGCCTATTTCTGGACTCTACTCTGTTCGTTTGTCCGTGTCTATCCTTACCTCAATGCCACATCTTGATTACTGTAGCTTTAAACAGCAAAGCTTTATATAGATAGCGCAAGCTCCCTAATATTTTCTTTCTCAAATTGTTTTGGGGCCGGCCCCGTGGCTTGGTGGTTAAGTGAGCGCGCTCCACTGCTGGCGGCCCGGGTTCGGATCCCGGGCTCGCACCGACGCGCTGCTTCTCCGGCCATGCTGAGGCCGCGTCCCGCATGCAGCAACTAGAAGGATGTGCAGCTGTGACACACAACTATCTACTGGGGCTTTGGGGGGAAAAAATAAATAAATAAAATCTTTAAAAAAAAAAAAAATTGTTTTGGCTGTTCTGGGTCATTTGCATTCACATATAAATTTTATAATCAGCTTGTTTTCAAAAAAGACTGCCAGAATTTTGGCTTAAATTGCATTATTTATAGATCAATTTTGAGGTAATATTTATAAAATCAAGTCTTCCAATTTACAATCAAGTCTTCCAATTTACAATTACAGCATCTCTCTCTCTGTTCACTTAGTTTTCATTTCTTAGCAATTTCTGTGGTTTTCACTGGACAAATCTTGCACAAATTTTGTTATATTTTCCATTTCATGATTTTAAATACTATTGTAAATGGTAGCTTTTAAATTTAAATTGCCAATTTTTTGTTGCTAGCATGTAGAAATAAAATTTTGTATATTGACCTTATACCTTCCCTTACTAAACTCCCTTATTCTAATAGTTTTTAAAAATTTGTTCTTTAGGATTTTCGATGTTTGGTCATGTCTTCTGGAAAGTTTTATTTTTTATAATATGTATGCTTTTTCTCTTTATTTCACAGGCTAGGATCTTCAGTAGTGTTGAATAGAATGGTGACAGCATCTCTCTTTGCCTTTCCCCAAATCTTAGGAGGAAAACAAACCATTATGTATGATGTTAACGTAAGTTTTTCATAGATATTCTTCAAGTTAAGAAGTTCCCTCCTAACTGTAGTTTGCTCAGACTTTTTATCATGAATGGATGTTTAATTTTAGTGTACACTTTTCCTACATCTATTAAGATGGTCATGTTTTCTCCTATATTTTGTTAATTTGGTAAATTACACTGAATTCTTAAATTCTCCTAGTAATTCATTTTTTAAAAAATTTTTAATTGTGGTAAAATACACATGAAATTTATCATCTTAACCATATTTAAGTGTACAGTTCAGTATTGTTAAATATATTCACTGTTGTGCAACCAATCCCAAGAACTTTTTCTTATTGCAAAACTGAAACTCTATACCCATTAAACTCCCTATTTTCCTCCTCCCCCATTAACTCATTTTTTATAAACATCTGTGACAAATTGGAAATAAAAAGTGGTCCTTTACCACAGAAAGTTTTAACAGCAGTGTTCTAAATCAGTCAGTTTACGAGTAGTAAAAAGCCTTTTAAACAAGTGCTTAGCTTGCAAATTAAGCTTTAAAGTCGTACACAAAAAATATCAGTGCCTCGGGAGAACAAATATACCTCACTAATTTCCTAACTGATGATTTTCATCACTTCAAACTAGATAAAATTAGATTGTTTTTAAAACAATTTATTTCACTCAAACCATAATTTCTTATTAAGCATGTCAGCCCAAGTTTGATCATTGTTTGACCATAAACAAAAGCAGAAGTCCCACTTTTTCTTGCCTCCTTCCATTCCTCTATACTCAGGTCCTGGCTGAAGCACTCTGTTGTTACTCAGCCAACATGGACAGGTAATTTTTTCTAATTAAAAAAAAAAAGGCTTTACTAAGAATTTTTAGTTTAACAGTCATCAGCTTGCCTTTTGACAGGTACTCAGTGTTACCATTTCTTCTCCTGCTCTTCTGAAAACAGTTCGGCTTTGTGGATAGAATTTCATTTATTTTCTTAAAAAGACTAACCTCTAACACCTAATTTTAGTTCAGTGGAATCTGTTCTTCTCAAATTGATTAATTTTTAAGTAATTATATGTATTGTATGTACAATACATCAGTTGTGGACTATCATATTTTTATCCAACCTAATATCCCAGGAATTTGAGACTATTTGTATGCAGGAAAAAAACTTCTAAAAACAACAATATACTGTATAATAGTTTTATTTTTCTCATTTTACTATTTTTACATTTTATGCACAAATATTTTTATCTGAGTAAAAATAGAAAATAACTGTCTTATGTAAAATTACCAAAAAAATAAAAACCACAAAGAAATACATAATTGTTATTATGACAGTATAAGTGTCTTTATTTAAAGAGTAAAAATGTATGCAAAAATCCTCCTCCCTTTTACAAAAGATTGAGAATATTTTTTTCTGGCAGCAAGTGAAATATCACTGAATATCAATATTTTTACATCCTCTAGATATGAAGACATTAAGTTAGTCACAGGTTGTTTTGCAATTATGAATTTTAAAACATTTCTGTGCTATTTCAAAGATACACTAGTTCTTTTTTAAAGGCAGTAGCATAAAATGATGAATACAGAAAACAGCAGTCCTCACCAAAAACATTTGGAGGCACAACTCTTAAACAACTAAACAATTTTTCCTAATTGACATGGATTGATAAAAATATGAATATGATGTCAATTCATGTGAAGATCAACCACATGTAGGAATTTTGCCTACTGTTTGATTTTCCGATGCCAACACAAATTTCCAAACTCCAGGCTAGCAAGATACGCACGCAAGTTGGCTCAATGAGAACCTCGTGTGGAAAACAAGTTTGAAAAGGAAAATGAGCATTTCGTTATTTTTGTAAATATACGGCACGAAAGATGACCAATAATTTTATCTTTCTTCCTTTGAATATACTGTAAATTCTCCTATGGAAAATTCATTCATAAAAACAGAGCAAAGAATGCATAGCATGAACTATATTTTCTTGCGCAATACTAGTTATCTTTCAATAAAAGAAAAGACTACCTGGCTTTCTGATGACTGTAACCTCAATAAGGACAATGGAAATGGTTTATATGCAAGTTGAGGCAAAGTAACGGAAGTTTCTCGAATCTACTGGGGAACTCAGTCTCACTACTTTACCCATGTTATGGGCCGGCCCCGTGGCTTAGCGGTTAAGTGCACGTTCTCCGCTGCTGGCGGCCTGGGTTTGATCCTGGGCGCGCACCGACGCACCGCTTCTCCAGCCATGCTGAGGCCACGTCCCACATACAGCAACTAGAGGGATGTGCAGCTATGACATACAACTATCTGCTGTGGCTTTGGGGGGAAATTAAAAAAAAAAAAATAGTACTTTACCTATGTTACGGTGCTTAAAATGGTGAGAGGTGAAGAAGATAAAAGAAACAGCACCTGATCATGTACAAGAACTGTCTCTGTTCAAATTATAATGAGGAATAAAATAAAAACTGCCAAAGGAAGAAAATGGATAGAATGGTTTTTTTTAAAAAGAGCATCTGAAGAACGGTTTAAGGAGAAAAGAAGTAACAGTTTGATTTTAGGGATCTAAAGGAAATGCTGGTGTTCCTTGCCTTAAAATATACATATACATAAAATTGAGACACAAAGGAAGTCTGTCAATCTTGCCTAAAAGTGTAACATAATGTCTCCCCCAAAACATTTTAAATCTAAAAGTCAAGAATTTTAAGCTTTTGATAATATACCAGAAGACTAAACTTTATAATTTTTTAAAGCCATAAGCAACTTGTCAACTCCCCAGGCCATGGTGCAAAACCTTCTTTTTAGCTATCTGTTATCTGAAACTAGAGCTTCTATATATTATTTCATATTGCTATCCTACTCAGATATTCTTGTAATCACAGCAACCAAATTAAACAAATAATTTGTCAGTCTGTTCTGTATGTAGTTATAAACAGGTAAAAATGTAAGTTACAAATTTTATTCTTTTTATGTATCTACTACATGGTTTTAAAGGACTTAATACAATATAAATAAACTGACATCACACGCTGTAGTCCACTAACACGGCACTTAGAATTAAGATCTGAGGTTACCAGAAAACGAGATCACAGCTCCCTCCTCTCCTTGCTCCTGAGATCCCTGCCTCCCGTGGTTCATTCTAAACCACTATTTAGTATTGGGAGCATGACTGCTAACCTCGCTGCCTTGCCTGTATTACCAGGGCCCTTTCCTCCTTGTTAGTCAAAAGCCTTAACTGAGCTCTTAGAGGGCTGTTTTGGGGGATGAATTTAGAGGAAATGATGAGGGAGAAGGTGCATAAAGTAATATTTGAGAATCAATCTTCTGCTATAAGAGAATTGAAAGCTATTTGCCAGTATCTCATATCATGATTCGTGCACAATACCTTAAAACAAATGAAAAAAAAAGCAAGCAAGCAAGCAAAAAAGACACTTCCAGCCATTTCTGTTTAGTGTTAGCCTGTGGTTAAGCAGAGTTTCATATATATAAGAATTATTTAATTTTTAAAGAATTTTTCAAATTTCAAATAAGTTACCTTTCGAAGTATGTTTCCTTTTGAATATCATTATGCCTCATACGTGTGTATATATATATATAAAGTGGTCAATTAAACTTGTATATAGATATTTATATATTCACACATATATAACATTCAAAAAGAAGAGATTAAATAAATGGGGAATTTTGTTTTAAGAGAAGACTGCCTATACCAGAGGTCAAAATTTCCTTTTAAAACTATTTGCAAGTAATTTACTAATCTTGAAAGGTAAAGTACTGCTGACTGATTTAAAGTCTTCATATCATCAGAAACATAATGACTATATAAGCTGCTTTGCATAATAAACCAACACTATAGGGTAATTAAAAAAAAAAAAAGAAGGGAAGCCATCTCAAACCACACTACACCAAACTTTTATTTTCTGGCTGAGGTAAACCTTTTCAGTTTTTTAAATCTCTGACAGGAAAAACAGAGATCATTTCAGAATTTTTCTAATAGTTGGTTTATTAGAATTAAATGCCTCTCAAAATAATTTAAATTCTTGTCCTGACATTATGAATAATCTATACAGAAAATCCTTAAAATTGGCTTGAGTTAAGCCTGATTTAAACCTGGATCTCCTTCTTCAGCAATGTTCTTCTCCCAGTCGACTTATTGTCCTTTGATTGCAAATATATAAATTATTTTAATAACTCGATATTCTTAGTTTAGCAATTTATTAATATTATAATTTTATTTGATATGAATATTTTAGCTCTGCTTGATTAGATGACACAGGCACACATGCTTTAGCGGTGAAAAATTCCATTTTCTGGTTCTATATAAAGCAACATCTAATGCAGCAGAGAGGGGAACCAGTTATATTTTCAAAAATACAGTATTCCCCCCTTATTCGCAGTTCAGTTGCCAGTGGTCAACCGTGGTCTGAAAATATTACATGAAAAATTTCAGGAATAATTCCTAAATTTTAAATTGTGTGCTGTTCTAAGCAGCGTGAAGAACTCTCTCGCCATCACTCTGTCTCGCCCAGGATGTGAATCAGCCCTGTGTCCAGAGTATCCATGCTGTACATGTGTCCTGCCAGTGATCAGTAGCATCTCGACTGTCACAGTATGGCAGTGCTTGTTTTCAAGTCACCCTTTCTTTATCTAATAATGGCCCCAAAGCACAACAGCAGTGATGCTGGCAATTCGGATACGCCAAAGAGAAGCTGTCATTGTGAATCTCTTACTGTGCCTAATTTATAAATTAAACTTTATCATGGGTATGTATGTAGAGCAAAAAACATAGTATATATAGGGTTTGGTACTATCCTTGGTTTCAAGCATCCACTGGGGGGCTTGGAACGCATCCCCTGAGGATAAGGAGGGACTGCTGTAGTTAAGCCAGACTGTTTCCTAGAGAGACTTCATTTATTTTTCATCCTCAGATGCTACTGGCTATATTTGGTAGGGCTAGACATTAATACTGACCAGTTTAGCTTTCCTGACTGTTAATAAACTATCCCACAATGAATCTGCCTTCACGCTGAAGACATTGTGGTGATCCTTTAATATATACATATTCTAAAATATATGCTCAAAGTAAAAAGATCCAAATTCACAAGAGTATGAAATATTTATAAAAAAAATCATGCATCAGATTGTACAGTCTAGAAATAAAAGAAGATTCAAATTCAGTAATAAAGGTAAGAGCAATACTTGCTCTAATATTTAAGAAAGACCTCGCATTCCCAGAAGGTCCTGGACTCAATTGTCCTTTTCTGTTTGTAGAGAGGCAGTAGCCAGGGCTACCGCTGTGACTGGCTGAGCAATTCCATGGAGCTGCATCTTTGCAAGTTTCTTCTGTTCACATTCTGTGACCAAACGGTTCAACTCTGCTGCACTGTAGCCAATAAGAGTCTTCAAGTCACAGACAAACTTGTATACAAATCTCTTGCCTTGAACTTTACAAATCATGTCCCCATCATAGTAATACCTTTAAAAAGAGAAAAACACATTAGGACTATATAAAAAATCACAAATTTGGACTTCCTACAATATTTCAGACTCTTCCATAAGCAGAAGCCTAGTAGAGTATTGCATCTTCTATGACAGCAATTAACACTGGAGTTATATAGAAATATTTAATGTTACTATCCAAGGAAACTTCAAAATATTATTTACTAAAATTTCAATGCTCAGTACTCTAAAACTCTACATACTAAATTTTCAAAGCATATTTTCAACTATGATAAAACACGGACTTAAAAATAAGCATTATTAAAATAAAACAAAACAAAAAACCTTGGGAGCAGTAATAGAACCTAAGAACAAGAGCTTGGGGTCAGAATGCCAAGATTCAAAATCTAGCATCTTTACTTATTATCTGTGTGACCACAGGAAAGCCACCTTTTCTCCAGCTTCTATTCCTCATCTATAAAATGAAGTTAAAAAAGTACTTACCCTCATAGAACTGTTAAGGATTAAAAGGGTTATCTTTGCAAACAGCATGTAGCACAAAATGATTGGCACATAGCCCTCTATAAAATATAAGCTACATTAATGAACTCATATAGCATGAAGAAGTTTTTATATATATATTCTATGGACTGAAGTTGGAATGTCCACTTCTGTCTTGTACAAAATCCTTTATTATGCCTTCACTTGCATCATTCTAATATGTAAGTCTTTCCTTTCAGAGAAATTCTCCAAACCCAATAAGTATAAATAAAAGGGCAAGAAGGAAGAGAGGGTACAGAAAAACAGGAAAGAGGACATTATAAAGAAACAATGTTTCCAAACCTACATACGCACATTTGGGGAAATCACTTCAAAAGTCTAGTTTACTGCTGCTTTCTATGGAGATGGAAATAGAGTTGGATTTATATTTACTTTGGAAAACAGACTTTATTTACCGCTATACATTGCCAATTCCAATAACAGGAAAAAAGGTAAGTCAAGACTTTTCTGGGCTGGCAGATTGTGAAGCCTTTATTTTAAAACCGCACCACCCATTTGCATCCATTTGACAATGAGCAGATAAAAAAGGAACAACTATTTGCAAAAGCACAAGTGGTGTAAACTACCACATTTAGCAGGATTTCATTATACAAGTCACTCAGTCGAATCAAGAGTCTATTAATGAAAAGACTGACCTATACGCAGGAAATTGTCATCTTTCCCTAATACCACAACAGCAAAAGTACAATAGTTATGTTCACTTCCCAGTAAGGGATATAACACAGTAAGCATAGTCTTGTGTTTCTTTTTGTGCCAATTATGTTAATATAGAATTTAGATCTCAGCCCACAAGCCACCAATTGCTTGTCATTCAGTTTAAAATGCTACTGGAATTTCAATTTCTTAAGAAAATTTCCATATAACATGTAAAGCTGTAACAAACAGACACTTGAGAAAAAAGCAAAATGAAGAAGGAAAGTTGTTCTATATTTTAAGGAGGAAAATGAAGTTGGTATAATCTTATGTTTCTTGCTGAGAGGTGATAAAAAATACACACACTAAGTTTTAATCTTACTCAATACTTTCTTCAATCTAGTAGATGCATCCGCACAACCAGATACAACAGCATTCACTGCATTTGTTCCCTCCCTAAAATGAAGCAGCAGAAAGGTCCACAATACCTGTATTTTCATGGACATGATTTCTTCCCTCTTTTATGTGAAACTTTTTTTTTAACCTTTTATTGTGAAATATATTACACAAACAGAAAGGACACAAAAGTGAACAGCTTAGTGATTTATTACAAAGTGAACATTCACCTGTTAACTATGACTCAGGTCAGGAAACAGAACACCGCCAGCACCCCAGAATCCCTCCATAGCCAACTCCCAATCATCACCCCTCCCTTGCTCTAAAGGCTAAACACAAACTTGTTTCAGGATAGTAATTGCATTGCTTTTACGTATATTCTCATCACCTAAACATGCATCGTTAAAAGCTGTAATTTAGTTTTCCCATTTTTTGAACTTTACTGTATAAACGCATTCATACAGTATATATTCTTTTGCGTCTGGATTCTTTCACTGAACATTATGTTTGTGAGGTTCATCCCTATCAGTGTATTTTCATGGATACACAGCGTACTCTTGTACACAATTTATTTCTTCACTTTACTTTTGATAGATATTTGGGTGGTTTCTGGTTTTAGGATGTTATGCTGCTTATGAGCATGTGTGTGGACATATGCATACATTTTTGTTTGGTAAACATTTAGAGAGAAACTGCTGGGTTACAGGTTACAGTTTACATTTCTACCAAAAGAGCAGAAGCATTCCCACCGCTCCATATCCTCACCAACATTTGGTACTGCCAATCATTTTAATTTTAGCCATTCTGGGGTATATGTTGCGCCATTTTATTGTGGTTTTATGCAGTTCCCTGGTTACTAATAAGGTTGTGTACTTTTGCATATATTCATTGGCCATTTGGATAATCTCTAGTCTGAAGTGTGTATTTAAGTCTCTTGCCCATTTTTTCTGTATTTCCTATTGATTTGTAAGAGTTCTTTAGATATGCCAAATATGAGTCTTATATCAGATATGTTGGCTTGCCTTTTACTCTCTTGATGATGGCTCCTGATGATCAGAAGTTCTTAATTTAAATGTAGTCCAATTTATTATCTTTTCCATTAGAGTTAGGGCTTTTGATTCTGTTGAATACTTTTCCTCACCTACCAAAGTAATGCAGATATTCCTAGATGCTTCCCTATTTTACTTCTCACATTTAGAGCTATAAGTTACATGGAACTGATTTTTAATAGTCTATGAGGAGAGGGTAAACTTTCACTTTTTCCTATACAGATAGTCAACTGTCTCAGCACCACTGAGTGAAAAGTAGGTCTTTTCCTCCTATGTCTTCTCGCCATTGCCTTCTTTAAATCAAATGCTCCTACATTCTTGGTTCTACTTGGGCTACCTATTCTAATCCATGGTCTATCTGTCTATCCTAAGCAAAGAGCACACTGTCTTACTGTTGTACTTTACAGTGAGTCTCAATATCCCAGAAAGCAAGTCTTTCCACTTTGTTAATCTTCTTCAGGTGTCCTGGTTATCATGGTACTTTATATTCCCATATAAATCTTACAATTATCTTGTCAAGTTCTAAGAAAAAACTTATTCAGACAGTTACTGCTTTGAACTTACATCAATCTGGGGAGAACCAACATCTTAATTATTAATTCTAATAATTCACCTGTAATTTTGAAGGGACTTGTATGTATACAATCATATCAACTGTCAAAAATGACAGTTTTAATTCTGATTATACGAAAAGGATCTTTATCTTTAGACAGTTGGCAAAGTGCTTGAGATTGATAAAGCGATAACCACACTGAAAATAAAGTATTTTAGTTACATATGAACACTAAGGAAAACAAAACGTCACTGTGGAAAAGAAAAGTAATCATAGTAAACCATGTAATAGTACTTACATGGCCACGACCCTGTAACAATGAATACTGATCTAACCAAAATTTCCATCTAATTACACTGGGATGAGGGGATGGGAAGGGTGTGTGTGTGTATGTATGTCTGTGTGTGTGTGCAGTGATGAGAGGTAAATCATCATCTCTCAGTGTGAAATTCATAGACAATGTCCACGTGAAACATGAAGTAGCAGTAAAAGTATGTTCTTTAGAAATACAGAGGTAAACTGCAGAACTATTTTACTACAACCACTCTTCCAAAAAACCAGACATAATTCCATGATATTCCTCTATGTCCTACTTCTTGATACGTAAATGTACAAACTCAATTTCCATCACTGTAGCAAACAGAATTTCTGATAGTAATTATTTCAAAAAATTTCATGCTACTTATGGGAAATTACAAACAATTTTATTCTATTCCAATTCTGTCATGTAAAGGTTGGATATTCAGATTTATGCAGATTGTAGAGGAAGAAAAAACAGAATGGGTCAACATTTTGCATCTAATTATAAAAACGGATAATCTCTGCATATTTATCAAAATTTACATTCACACAATTCACCTATGCAAATGACAGCACCTTTATGTTATGTAAATGACAGAAACCTCAAAGATTAAACATGTTGGTTTTAGAGTGGTATATGCTTTTAAATCAGATAAAACCAAATAACCTTAGAATAATCTTTAAAAAGAAATCTATGTACCACAAAATTATTACTAAAGGTCTTTTTAAAAAGTTATTTTTAACTTTTAACAAAAGTGTGAAAATTTTAGCTTTTTTTATACATAAAGAAAACAATATCTTATGAACAAGTATTTTAACATCATTATATAATAATGCTTACACCCAGAAGAAGTCATTTTAAAGAAAGGCTTGATGTTAAAAAAATAAATAAATAAATAAAGCCTTACCTTAATGCACGACTGAGTTTCTCATAGTTCATTGTAGGTTTATTTTTACGCTGTCCCCATTTCTGTGCAACCAGTTCAGGCTGATTTAGCTTAAACTCGCCTTCATCACCAACCCAAGAAATGCAGTCTCGAGCATCTTTGTCAGTAAGAAGTTCTAGCAAAAACTGCCATAGTTGGATTTGGCCATTGTTTCCTAAATTGACAAGAACAAACGACAAGCATTGACCACAGTGCTATGGATTAACAGAGGGCAAAAGGCAACAAACAGGTTCTCTGGTTCATGTCTCAGCCATGCTGAAAACACAAATTTTTTTTACAAGTGCTATCTAAGCACTGCTAGAGAAATAGTCCATATTCACATTTTCATACAGTGAAATAAAACAAAATATATATAATTTGACAAATTTTATAAATACCAGATGATAATGCAAAAATACCTGTTCTGTTCCCAGGTGAACTTCTATCTTCTCCTGAAATCCTTGGAGCTCTTTGTATTTTAGCTGCCTTTGCACTACTATTTATAACTTTAAGGGTAGTTGGTGTAGCAGACTGCACTGAGGCTGGAATAATTTGCACAGCTGCAAAGAAAGACACGGGAAAAAATTTTTTTTTCTTTCCAATATAAGCAGTGAAAACATACTGAAAGACATAAAATGCAATTAGTTTAACTAATGCCCCTCTAATTACCTCAACAAAAGGCCTCATTTCAAAAAAGCCTTAATCCACAACAAAAAATGTTCAGAGGATAAGGTATAATATTTGCATTACGGTTTTTGAATCTTAACCTAGTGCATAAAAGTTACTGTATTTTGAAATAACTTGGTGGTGAATACACATTGACAAAGAGTTATAAAAACATTTACTTTTAAAATATTTGTTCATAAAAAGTGGTTTATCAAATGTTGGAGAAAATGTGGACAAATGAGGACTCTCATTCCACTACTGATGAGAGTACAAACTCCTATCAACACTTTGAGAAAAGCTTTGATAACACCTAGTAAGGTTGGAAGGGCAGAAACCCTGATATTACAACCAGAAAATTTCACAAACTTTCTTACAAACGTTCATTCAATAGTGTTCACAAAATTTTAAAAATAACATACAGCAGTGAAAATAAATGAAATCGAGCTGCAAGTACCAACATGGGTAAGGTCTCCTAATTGTTATACAAAAAAATTGTTAAACAAAAATTGTTAACTTGTTCAACAAAAATTATTAAACATTTATCCAAAAAGTTTAAACGTGTGCAAAACAATGCTATAAAGTGTTTATGGTTACACAGTTGGTAAAAATATAAAATACGCGTAGAATAATGAACATCAAATTCAGGATACTCATTTAAAATGGGATCTGCAACAGGTAACCATGATACCAAAGTTTTAATTCTTATGGTGTACACAGATGTTGGGTACACTTTATTTCACTGTATATTTAAAATACTTCATAAAAAATTTAAAAATTAGTCTTCCTTGCAGTACTAAATAAAGAAAATATTTCTTATTGATAAAAGTGCCATATTTCATGGCTATGAATACTCACGTTGATCAATTGTAACTATCTCATTCATCTGTTGTTCTTGGCTTGCCAATACATCTGAAGAACACACATAAAAATTTTTGTTTTCATTTAAAACCAGAAATACAAACCCAAATCCAGTAAAACTCAATAAACATGATTGTTTTAAAAGAACCTTCACAATTAAAACCAAACCAACCAACCAACCAACCAAAATCAAAACATTAAACAATTGAAACTTAGGGGCATAATAACCTAAAAAAATACCTGATAGTTACTTTATAAGGAAAAGATATTTTTAAGAGAAGAAACAGAGGGAAAGCTCCAGTTTCTTTTCCTGTTCAGAGAAGTTATTCAGAGAACCATGGTTTTCTAAATATAAATATCTGTACCTAAATCTATCTGTTTATCTCTATATAAAACCATGTAAAACATGGAAATCTTCAAGATCAGATCAAAGATGAGAATATACACCACACTGGAATTATTTAAATATACATTCTTCACCAAAAAGGCTCCCTCAAGATGATTTGGGAGATCTCCATCATTTACTAATCTGTTTTAATATCTAACTTTTGAATAAAACTCCTTTAACTCTTTAATGCTCCTTCTTAAAGAGAGGTAAATTTTCAATCAATTGTAGCTGTCTTGTCACAACTGAACTAAATAATTGAACATGTCTACAAATATGGCTTTCAACCTAAGAGCTACATTGCAAAAGGTCCTAAAATAACCTTACAGAGAAGCATTCATTACTCACCTGCTGCTATTCCCTACTCAAATGCCCTTCTTTACCTCTTAAACAAGAGTTACACTTCCCAGGCTATATATTATATCAGCCTATTTAGTGCCCATCATAGACCGGATGCTTCTCTCTTGAGAAGCAATCATCTGTGTTCTGAGTGAGTCCTGGGCCTGGGCTCCCAACATAGTTTTACTTAGGGTGCCATGCCAAGATCCAGTTCCAGACACACAGAGCTGGAAAGGGCTAGAAAACTAAAAAGAGGTCTGAATCCTACCCATCAGATGGAGCTTTTTTTGGGGGTCCCAAGTCTGGGGGCTTAAACAATTATATGGGACTAGACTCAGATCCGGATTCCGATCTTAGCATTCACCTACTGGCTGTGTGACTTTGGTAAATTATTCAACCAACTTGAACATTAATTTCCTCATGGTTAAATGAAATATCCTCATCTACCACACCTCATAAGGTGGTTGTGAGGATTAAAGGAAAATGTTTTAAAGTAGCACAATGCCGGAAACACAGTTCAACTTTCCTGTAAACTGAAGTTGCCACTGTTTTATCCAGATTCCTAGTTCTGAGCATTCTCCCCCTCAAATTGCTATTTCTCTTGAAGAAAAATCCATGCCTTTTTTTTGTTTGTGCTAGATTTTTCCAAAAATTTTATAGAAGTACCTTGAAGAGGCAAAGTGCTATTGAAATTGAAATTGTTTCATTCGTGACTATAAATGAATGCAAGTGCCCTAGCCCAAAAAAAGGCAAAAGAGAGTCACCATCACACAGCACAGGTGTTACCAACCTGTAGGATCAGCTTTTCAACCCTTACCCTCAGAATGGAGTTTGGTCAGTTTCCTGGGAACTCTCAAGATAGACCACAGGACACCAAAAGAGAGGAGTTTTTGAAAGCTTGGTGCAAGACCATACAGGCACTCTAAATATAATATTCCTCTGTAGCCTTCAAATCCTGGCCACGCATGAGGGAAGCAGAGTTCTGAGAGGCAAAGCTCGGGGGGATATGGAGACATTTTATGTAAAAAACTTTAGACACTAAAGATATAAGGCAATTCTTTTTCCTAAAGAAAATCCTCAACAAACTGAAAGCTTTGCTCCTTTGGTAACAGAAGACATGTTCACACTAAGAAGAACATCATAGAGCTGGTAGTACAGGAACATTGCCTAATTATCCTCCCCAAGTACTGGAGGACTTGGATGAAGTTTCAACATAAGAGGAACTGCAGGAAGGTGGTGGTTCAGGTGGGTAATCTAAGACAAATATCTAAAGAAGGAGCTCTACCTGTTCACTACTGCTTCTCCTTGAAAGATCATTGAGGAAGAATAGGTAATAGATGCTGGGTTAATAAGTGCCTTTCAGAGACATGCTGTAGACTTCACTCTACAGGAAGGGCCAGAGAACTGGACTGTGCTCAAAGGAGCCTGTTCTGAGAAGTGAAGCTCATGAATTATAGAAAGTCTGCCAGAAATAGCTTCGTACTTCATCCTACCCATCCCCAAATTCTGAACTGAGCATTAGATTCCCACACCACATGGGATTTCCTTGCTAGGGCAGAGCAAAGAACCACGGCCGAAGAAGCAAGGAATTCACTGAGACACTGATCTAACGCTGCAGGGCATTGCTATTTTTGAAAACAAAACAATTCCAGAGCAGAGCTTTTCTGAAGAAGACCCATTCTACTGCAAGGAAATGCAAAGATACATAAGATTCCTCTGCCCCTATACTAGGAAAAGTCTCTCAATGAGCTTTCAAGTTTGAGAAGCACTAGGAGAACCAGAAAGAGAGAACTACAACAAAGTGCTGACCTGGGAGAGACAGCGAAAACCACAAATTTGAGAAAAACTAAACCGTAGTCTAAGCACTGTCCTTGTTCTATTCTTAAGAGTTCCTACAAGAAAATGTTTCCCTAAACATGACTCACATGTTAAGAGCCTGAAACAATTCAGAATTTACCTTACTCATCTGAAAAGCTCTGCCAAGAAGAAAGCCTGTGAAACCAAGGACAAATCTTCAACCAGCATATTCAACTTACTCATCTAATAAGAACTGAAACTGGAAATAAACCCTGTAAATGTAATGAATGCAATAAGTCTTTTAGTGTCATACTTTTTTCCCCCTAATATTTAAGAGAACCAATATAAGAGAGAAACTACAGATATAGACAACGAAGGAAAGCCTCTCTCCAGAGCTCATTTCTTATTCAATAGCAGAGAATGCATCCTGGATGAAAACCCTAAGCATTATTTGACTGTGGAAAATCCCTCCACCAGAGC
Source organism: Ceratotherium simum simum (assembly GCF_057802395.1). Lineage (NCBI taxonomy): Eukaryota > Metazoa > Chordata > Mammalia > Perissodactyla > Rhinocerotidae > Ceratotherium > Ceratotherium simum. Next base: position 19,403,196 of record NC_141926.1, read on the forward strand.
TGTCCCCTGATTGGGCACACAGTAGAATGAAATGCTACCAGTTACATTTTCATCCATAACCATTACAAAAACAAAGTCAGAGCGTCCTATTCACAAATTCTGAAAAATATGAGCTTGGCTAGCATTTCTGTTCAGTAAAACAGTGTTAGGGAATGGGTTACTGCTAAGATATTTTATCAGATAGTCACTGAAAATGTAAGACGGATTAAAATTCAAAAATAATTTACATTTATTTGAGCTCTTTTTGTTGGAGAGGCAAGGAGTTTCTAATTTCTGTGCAGTCACTTAATCATAACAATAATGTCTATGGAGCAACACGGAAACAACCAGCAGCTTCCAATTCAAGACGGTGGGTTGCACACTTACATTTCTCCTTTCTCCTTAAGACTCCATTCAATTAAAAGAGATTTAGTTTCACTAATAATGAAGAGAATGAAAGGGAAGCCATTTATGAACAATCTCTAATTTCTAGATGAGCAGTAAATGGAAGAATTGACTGATGAAAGAGAAGTCAACAACTAGAATATATGAAGACAACTAAGTGTAGGGCATAGCATCTTACTTAAGAACTTAAGAACTGTTAGCCTGTGCTTGGATCCTGGCCCTGCCACTCCCTAGCTCTGTGACCTTGTGGGGCTCTCTAAGCCTCAGTTTCCTACCTAAAAAATAAGGGAAGTATTTGTGGCATTAGTACAGAGATTAAATGAAATAATACATATAATGCTCTCAAGAGATTAAATAATACATATAACGCTCTCAACACAGTCTTATACAGTTGATAGTTGTTAATTATTATTGCTATTATCAATGAATAATTAAGATGAAAACAAAGCTATAAAGAAATAAACTTAAGTTACAATGTAAATAGATAAAAACTTCAATGTTGTACATTTTCGAAGAAGCTCCAGATGACTCCAGAGAATTTCTCCCCGAGGTACCCGCTGAAAAAAATCTTCTTGGTTGAGACTACATAACTCTCTTCCCGAAATGTTGAGTGTGCTGAGGTCGATATCAGTCATGCTGAATTCCTTCATTACCCAAACCACCCAATGCAGCACTTGATCTGTGGACCACTGTATAGGATCTAAAAAGAAAAATATTACCATTAGCCTGGTTCCATCTTAGATATTATATAAATTTACAGTTAAAGGGTCAGCGCCATGGCTTAGCGGTTAAGTGTGCGCGCTCTGCTGCTGGCGGCCCGGGGTTCGGATCCCGGGCGCGCACCGACACACTGCTTCTCCGGCCATGCTAAGGCCGCGTCCCACATACAGCAACTAGAAGGATGTGCAGCTATGACATACAACTATCTACTGGGGCTTTGGGGGAAAAAATAAATAAATAAATAAAATTATAAATTTACAGTTAACATAATACACACACGTAGATAAGATTCAGACAGCCCCCCCCACGAGTGAAGTAAAAAAACTCATTATATGAAGTAAAAAGATTTTTATGCTATATTTTATCCTCAGCTTCTTTTCAATTTCTTAGTCTAAATTTTTGATGGATTCACTTGGTTCTGTATCAGTTCGTCTGGAATTTTATCAAGAAAAACAAAATGCAAAATTGCTCTGCAGTGCGCCAAATGGAAAATATGTGATTACCCTGAAGAGAACAAAGTAAATTATCCAAGTTTAAAAAGTTATTTTGTAGCAGTGTTACGATTTGTTGCATTGAAAAAAAAATATAAGGGGTTTCTGGGTTGCTAAACTCATTCTCCAAAATGTGAAAAATATACTCTCTCCTCCTTTTTGCTTCTTGTAAAAAGCTGGTTGCTCCTGCATTTACCCTCACGGTGGCACTTACAACACAACATGCTAACTGCCTATTTACTTAGCTCATAAAACATTAAGCTCCTAAAGCTGGGGAATGACAGAAACGGATGGGAAATTTCAACTAACTTTTGAAGACAATAGTAGAGTGAATATCAAATAGCACAGGAGAAGCTATGACCTAAAATGTTTACCAAGGAGGATACCAATAAGAAGTGAGAGTGTCCCTGCCTGCAGACCCTCCTTAGTGGCTCAGGTGGTGGTGGTTCCAGGTAGCATGAGAGGCTTAGGTGGAAAATGAAGTGACTGATTTCAAGTATACGGTATGGTGAGAACCTCCAGGCTCCAGGGCCTCTCCCTCATCCTCAGGAGCCAAGTGAATAGAAGCATCCCTACGCCTTAGGGGACACCAAGAACACTTCAGATCAGGGAGAGACATGAAGTAGACATTGGGAGAACAGAGCCCAGTAATAAAAGTCTACAAACTGAAGAGTGAGACCCTCTCCACCTCCTCCCCCTCCACGTCCCTGTCCACCTCCAGAACGCAGCATTCACATACACATCAACCCTGAATCCTCACCCCAACCTTCCACTCCTGACAGGTGTTCGGTCAATTCTTCAGAGAAGTTGAAGAGTCTCAGGAAAAAGATCTATATATATACACTGACACTTGAACATCTTTTAATGAATTGACCAATACCCCATTTCACCAGTGTATAGTCAACAAACTCCTTCCAGAACGTCAAACTAATTATAATTAGCTTTAAAGTTATTTGCTCTTAAATATGGACAGACGGTCAAGAATAATCAGATATTTGAGAAAACTAAAAACAAACCATTAAACAAACAAAAATAAACAGGAAAACAAAACCTGGAGGAAGAAAAATAATGCAATAACAAATTGATAATCAACATACTCGGAGAAGAGAAAATATGATATCCATAAGATCAGAATGCCATGGAAAAGAAACAACCAAAAATAAAGAACCGCTGTAAATTGAAAATAAAAATCAGATAGGTTGTAATATAAAGACAAGAAAATTTGGCAAAAGTAGCACAAACAGATACAGAGATGAAAAACAGGAAAGAAAGGAAAAAAGACGTAGAGGATCAACCGAGGAGATTCAACAGGAGTTCCAGAAGAACAGAGAAACACAGACGTAATTAACAAAACAATAACAAGAAAATTTCCCAGAACTGAAGGCTACAACTGTCTAGATCAGCACTGTCCAAAAGAAATATAATACAGGCCAATATGTAATTTTTAAAGTTTCTAATAGCTACATTAAAAAAGTAAACAGAGATGAAATTCATTTTAATAATAATTTCATTTAACTTAATACATTGAATGTTATCATGTCAACATGTAATCAATATAAAACACTGAAAGATTTTACATTTTTCTCTTTATGAACTGGGTATTTTACACTTACAGCACATCTCAATCCAAACCACGCACATTTCAAGTGCTCACACGGGACTCCTGCCTACTGCATTGGGCATGCAGGGCTAGACTGAAATGCTACACAAGAAACCATAAATCCAGAGTAAAGGAAAAAGATCCACACTGCCACTAAACCAAGATAAAGACCAGAGATAAAAAGAAGATCCTAACAGCTTCCAGAAAGAGAAAAATAGGATATACAAAGGAACCAGAATCAGAATGTCCCCTGAACTTCTCACACTATAACAAAATGGAACAGGGTCATCAAAATTTTGAGGAAATTGTTAAAGTTAATTTTTATACCCAAACTACCAATCAGAGAGAGCAGAATAAAGATAATTTCAGATATGTAAAGTGTCCCTCCTACCGGAAAAGAGAAAAAAAAAATTTATTTCCTAGCTGCCCTTTCTTAAGAAACCTATAAGACAGAATGAGAGAACAATGAGTAAATGAGAATAAAACTGAGAAAAAAGAAACTACGAGATCCAGGAAAACAGCGGATCCAGCACTGTAGGGAAAGTCAAGGATGCCCTAGGATGACAGCTCTGCAGCAGATCTAGAAAAGATGCATTCCCGAGATATTTGAGAATTTGGGAAAAACTAACAACAGGCACAAAACAGACTGATGGAAACAGGAGAAAGTAAGTCTCAGCATACACTGAAATCTACACAACTAAAAAACAAGTCAAGAACTTCAGGAAAACTAAAAGTTGTATAAATGAAAGCATGGTCATATAAGACATAAATTCTCATAATGTACACAATGACTAATGATTTAAATAAAAGTTACGTAACAATATTAACAAAATGCGGGGAGATAAGGTTTTATTTTGTTTTCTAAGGGAGAGAAGTATAAGGGAACTAAACCTCATTACTGTAATAGGAAGTCAATAATGATTAAAAGCAGTAAAGCAAAAAGCGGCTGCTTTTGCGACTGGGGAACAGGACAGAAGAAAGGAAAATCATGTTAGATAACCACTGTTTTCCCTAAGACTTTCTTTAAACCAAACTTGAAAGATAAATAATAAATGACAGACCTTATCTATGGGGATGGGGAGAGCTATGGAACTGGATAGCTAGTTAGATAAAAATCAACTGTATCTGTAATACTTTATTTTTTGAGTATATAGTATTTCATTTTTTTGTGTGTGTGTGAACAAGTTCAGTGCTGAGCTAATATCTGTTGCCAATCTTCCTGTTTTTTTGCTGAGGAGGACTGGCCCTGGGCTAACATCCGTGCCCATTTTCCCCTACTTTATATGGGACGCTGCCACAGCATGGCCTGACAAGTGGTGCATCGGTCTGTGCCTGGGATCCGAACCCATGAATTCCGTGCCCCCAAAGCAGAGCGCACAAACTTAACCAGTATGACACTGGGCCAGCCCCGAGTATATAGTATTTCTAAACGTTGATATCTGACAACTCTGGGAGCCAAAAATATGAGTATGTGTTTCTTTTTGATTATTCAAACAACTGGAAGAAAAAATAAAAACAAACAATCTCAATATATCCATCTTTTCAATATTATTATTTGATAAAAGACAGGAATAAATATTTTTACTTTAATTTTACTTTTCGCCAGTTTTAACATTTCCTATAACTCATCTCTTTGACCAGATTTCTAACTACTAGAAATTCATTAATTTGAGTTTCGTCTACAGTTGTTTAATGTGAAATAGTAAGGAAAAAAATCTAAAACTGAAGGGATTATATATGTAATGTATAGTATATATGATGTATATACACTATATATGTATATGTAATGTATAGTATATATGATGTATATATACTATACATACTATATATACATGAAGAGCTGGCTCTAAGCAGTCAAGATATAAACTGATGTGTATAAAGTGAACTTGAAGGAATTTCCCAATGTGGATCAATATTCCAAAGAGATTTAAAGTAGCTATGCCAGTTAACCATATTTCAAAATTTTGCACAGAATTAAGCAATTAGCAAAATAATTACCTTAGGTGCAGAAACAGAAACCTGAAACGATAGTTTCCTAAGAAAACACTAATCGTTTCTAAAATTTTCTATTAGGTAACAACTTCATAACAAGAAATCACCAATGATTTTTAAAAAGCCTTCCTATACCTAAATAAATCTCAAATGTCCTGAAAGAGCTTCATTTTAAGTAAATAATATTCTTGGCAGGAACTCTAGTGAGAGTTCATAATCTTGCTATCTACAATTCATCTTTATATACTACTTTCCATAAAAGATTCTACTACTGAAGAATTCTTGTTGAAAGTATAGCAAACTCTATAAAACATTATGTCAAACATTTTTATGCTTCCTTCTTTCCTTCTCAGCATTTCCCCTCTCAAGAGATGACTCCCAACTTGCTGACAGTAAGGTCAAGTATACCATCCATACTAGCTCCCACACGTCAAAAATAAATAACTCAATATTTTCAACCATCTTATCTCTGAGAAATGGCTAGATCTCATCCTTTGAACTGGGCTAGTTTATCTTGTTATGCTCCAATTCACAACCCCTCTCCTTGCTTCTTGCGTCTCTCCTTCCTCTACTAGTTCCAGACCATTTATCTATAAATACACTTAGGTCACCACCAACTCTTGAAACGTCAATATTATTTTTTTTTAATTTTTATTTTTTTACTATCTTTTTTCTTTTTGTGAGGAAGATCAGCCCTGAGCTAACATCTGTTGCCAATCCTCCTCTTTTTGCTGAGGAAGACTGGCCCTGGGCTAACATCCGTGCCCATCTTCCTCCACTTTATACGGGACGCTGCCACAGCATGGCTTGACAAGCACTGTGTCGGTGCCTGCCTGGGATCCGAGCCCTGGGCCGCCGAAGCGGAGCGAGCGCACTTAACCGCTACGCCACCGGGCCGGCCCAAAACGTCAATATTATTTACTTATTCCCCCAGCCTCTTCCCACTTGCCCCTCAAAAAAGTTAAGACTAAATCTTTTCCATTTCTATAATGTCTGTTTCTTTCTTTTTTTTTTTTAATTAATTAATTTATTTTTCCCCCAAAGCCCCAGTAGATAGTTGTATGTCATAGTTGCACATCCTTCTAGTTGCTGCATGTGGGACGCGGCCTCAGCATGGCCGGACAAGCGGTGCGTCGGTGCGCACCCGGGATCCGAACCCGGGCCGCCAGCAGCAGAGCGCGCACACTTAACCGCTAAGCCAAGGGGCCGGCCCTATTTATTTCTTATAATTCAGCTTTGTCTCTCCAATTCTACACTTACCTTTATCTAAATCTACCAATGAGCCTCTGATCACCAAATTTAATAGACACTACTCAGTCGGCATTCTTTGACTTTCTCAGAAGCATCAAGACTTTTGACTATCTAAAACTCTCTCTCAATTTCAGTGATAACTATATACAATTCTTATTTTCCTTTTATCCAGCTATTCCACGTCTTCCTTCCTTTTCCTCAACCCTAAATGTTGACAAGGTCCAGAAACCAGTCTTTAATGCCGTATTCTTTTCCATTTTCTCTCTCTCCACCTTTATAGCTTCAATATAAATTCAACGTGACTGAGTCCCAGATAACATCTTTATCTCCAGTCCAAATCTTGTGCACCTGAAACTACTTTCTGGTTACCTCCAGATAAATATGTACTATTACTTCAAAATCAAGTACTATCAATACCTTCCCTTGAAAAATCTTCCCAGTACCAGACCTTCCTACCTCCCCCACTAAGCTGAGGAAGGCACCCTGTGCACCATCGAAAGCCCAGCATTTAACATGGTGCCTGGCATCTGAAGTTCACGAAATATGTAATGAAGATGTGATTAATTCTCATCAATATTATTCTTGTTCTAGTCACCCAAGCTTGAGACATTAGATCAATACTTGAATCTCCCCTCTCTACCCTCACACAATCCATCAATCAGTTGCTCAGTCCTATCACTGTTTTGATCCATTTCCTTTCTACTCCCACAGAAATCACCCAGTTGACTAACCTAGACATTATCTCCTCGTCACACCTAAACTACAATAATATGCTCGTTTTCCCTTCACTCAATCTGTACCCGCTCCAACTTATGCCATACACCACTGCCATGTTCATTTTCAGTTATCACTTCCATCAACCCAAAACAGTTCTACAATGCTACAGAATGACTCCTTACCCGCTAAATCTTCTCACTACTCATGCATACTCCCACTTCTCGGCTTTGCACGTACATTTCCTGTCTGGAATGTGCTTCTCTGTCCAGCAGTTTCTTTGTCTACAACAAACCCTTTTCCAATTTTCCCCCAAGCCACCATGATCCCTTTGAGATTCTAATAGCATATTTCCTGTATACCAGTTACCGACAACTTAAAAACATGTTACCTTTATGGCAATTATCTCTTTTCATCTCTCTTCTCTCTCTCCAACTACACTGTGAACACCCTAAGGGCATAAATTTTTTTTTTCTTTGTATTCCCAGCACCTAGGACAGTGTTTGTCCATCATGTGTTAAAAGTCCAAAAGGAAAAAAAGAAAAATTCAGAAAATCAACATCCTTCCTAACAATTTTACGTTTAAAATAGACTACACTTACTCACCCTAGTTTCTTCTATGTCATGCTTAATTCTTATTATTCTACCTAACATGTAATTATGTATTTTATTACCATAGGGTATCCCAAGGCGTTCTTGCTCTTTCCTATAACCTTCCAGTGCAGCAGCCCATCTTGTCACTTGTTCTGAGGTTTCATCTGAAATCGTTGTAATGTGCTTTGTGCCATCAAGAGTTATCACTTGAGCTTCCTCAACAAGATGTGCCTCTGCTTCAGCATGGTGGGCATCTGGATCAATAACTACTTCAACTGTTTCCGCAGGTTTAACAATTTCAAGGATGTTTAGCTTTGGTTCAATTCCTTAACAGCAAAAAAAAAAAAAAAGTAAATCTAAACGAAAACATGAAAGTCACTAACAAATAAAATTTAGCTTAGTTTCTGTTCTCAAATGCAAGAGCAAAACTCCGTTTTAAATATTTTTAGCAATATGTCTAGAGAATTTAAGACATTCCCACTAAATGATACAAACAACAATCCAATAGAACTTTGGCAGATGAGATAATAGTATTGTACCAATATTAATTTCCTGATTTTGATAATTGTACTGTGGTCATATAGAAGAATTCTTGGTTTTAGAAAACACAAACACTGATATCTTTAGGGATAGAAGGGGATCATGTCTGCAACTTATTCTTAAACAGGTCAAAAAAAATAATATGGGGGTAAGGGAGAGAGGGATTAAAGCAAATGTAACAAAAGTTAACATTTGGGGAATCCGGGTAAAGGATATCCAGAAATTCTTTCACTATTCTTGCAACTTTTCTATTAAGTCTAAAATAATTTAAAAACAATAGCCCCTCCCCCAGTAACCCCCACCTACAAACATTAGGAAAAAAAAGTACCAGTATGGAGAGTATGAGTAGCTACCCACCTTGAGAATTTTAAAAAGTCCTTCTAAGCAAATTAAAATTATTTACTGACTGCTTTTCTTCTTAAAGGACAAAGTACATGTTTTAAAAATAAATAGACACTGAGTTCGTTAAATTAAATTCACATCATTAAATTCTAATTTTCATTTTTAATTGAATGAACAAAAATCCAAATCCTCAAGATATTCAAAATAGAATAAACTAGCCCTTTATGAAATAATCTCAGATACTTCTGTTAAAATGACAGCAAGAAACTATCATAACACTTAACAGCTACTGTTTGCTCACTGATTCTATTACAGTCTATATCAAAATTTTATCAAAGTCCATTTGAAAGAAAAAACAAAAGTCAACTTCAATCTCCCATGAAAAGCAGTATTAAAAGAAAATGTACTGCTATCATTCATTAGGTGGTGTAAACAGAAGTCACTTTTTTCAAATACACATGAGAAAAAAAATTAGTATTTTTGAAAAAAATATTTTCCTAAGATATATTCCCTAATCCCCCATTGAAATTTCATCAAGTCATTTCTTCTTAAACACACTTGCATTGAGAGGTCAGTAGGCTTTTAAAGATAAAAACAAAGATTTTCTTTCTTATTCCCAACAATAGTCAATCCTGGGGAAATTAAGGATCAAAAGTAGATAACTACCATTTTCATAGTCTGAAGAAAACTTCAGTTTGTGAAACAATTGTAAGTGATATAATACGTTTAGTGATTAAAATTAGTCTAACTCTGGTTAGAAAGTCCAACAAGCCACATTGAAAAAAACTAAAATTCAAACACCAAAAATGGTTTCCTAATTTTCTTTCTAACTTGTATACTTACATAAGACTAGTAAAATACCGTGATGGATACGGCTGACTGGGTCATTCAACATCCTTTGCAAATTCCTTTCTCTGTGCTAAACTGTAGACTGGAATTCCTTGCAGCTAGGGTTCCAGATATGGTTTAGGCTCTAGAATCACTGGCATGAGCCTTTTATTTGGAAATGAATTAAGAGGGGACAAGCAGGCACATGGCATTCATTTTTTGGCTACTGTGGATCACTGAAAAGGTAACATGGTTCCAAGCTGACAGCTACAGTGGTGGCTTTCAGATTAGGCAGTTACCAGATCATGGCAGGGAAGCAGCTTCCTTGGCAATCCAGTTCCGAAGTGTGGCCGAGGCATTCTTAGAAAGTCAACTAGAATCTGTTCTTCCAGCCCTCTCTGTGATCCTGTTATTTACTACCCTGTAGTATACCCCCTTCCTGATTAAACTACATACAATGTGTTATACTATCCACTTCACCCTTGCAGATAAAATAATTAAATCAAAAGTATATTGGGCTGGCCTGGTGGTGCAAGCGGTTGGGTGCGTGAGCTCCGCTGCAGCAGCCCGGGCTTTGCCAATTTGGATCCCGGGCGTGCACCAAGGCACCGCTTGGCAAGCCATGCTGTGGCTGCGTCCCATATAAAGTGCAGGAAGATGCGCACAGATGTTAGCCCAGGGCCAGTCTTTCTCAGCAAAAAAAAAAAAAAAAAAAAAAAAAGAGGAGGATTGGCAGATGTTAGCACAGGGCTGATCTCCTCACAAAAAAAAAGTATAAATATTTGGGTATAACATCACATTCAGTAATTTAGACAACCATCTAAAACTTATAAAATTGAATTTCCATATTATAAAAACATGAGCTAAACTTTTAAATAACTACACTAAAAGTAACTTACCTTGGTAAGAAATTACCTGTACGCTAAGCTGTACAGTTCCATCTGTCTTTACTCCTTGATCAAATAAACTTCGTTCTGGATCCAGCTAAACATGCATAAAATGAATAAGATTATTTTAGCTCAATCATCTGATTTAATAAAAATGGATGTACCAAACACGACTTAATTATGGAGGCATACTAATTAAATTATAAGAACACATGTAATCACCCAAGTTGTCATATCATTTAATTCTTTGCCAAAACTGAAAATATTTTAACCACTGTGGTAGTAATTAAGGACAACATATACAACGGAATTTTTTTAAGTAGTGGTTTTCCCTAGCTCTGGAGTCTAATTTAGGATTTTAAATAATACCAAAAGGCAATTGTTTATTCTGTAAAAGTATTTAAAGCAGAAGATAATGCAATTTATCTGTCATGAATAAGCAAGGGTGTTTAATTAGTGAAGACAATTTATATAAATTTATTACGGTAATTCTTGACATATCTCCCTTGTAATCAATGATACACACTGAAGATCAGGGTTAACTTTAACTCTCTGATCACAAAGTTAATAAAGTTAAGGGACTTATGACCTTACTACCTGACCTAACTATGAATATCTTTAATCATAATTCTATACCCTTTCCATATCAGGGCTTTACTCCTTCATGTCTCCTTGCAGTGAATGCATTTCACACAATGGCAAATGGATGACAAAAAGTAATTCTGATTTCCAGACATTTTCTGTCACCAGTTTAAAGATAGGCTTCCATTGCAATTATCTTGAATAATGTATCTCTCTCTGTGTCTGCCTATCATACAGCTGGAGGTACAAAGCTCCTCCCACTCTCATTCCCAAGAATTTAGTCAGTACTGTAGTCATGGTACAAACACATTTTCTATTACTAAAAATGTCGTACTTATAAAGCCTAAAATCTTAAGTGACCATGCATCTAACTTAAACAGGGACAAGACAAACTGTGTAACCCTGCAGACAGACAGGTCAAACACGGCACTTTCACTCATTAATATAACAGTCTCTGCCTGACACGTTGTTAAAAATTCTCCTATTATCAAGATTTCTCCTCTCTAGTAGACACTGGTTTTATCCACCAGAAGCTACGGTAGGCGTATTTCTGAAAGTGAGCTCTCAGGTACTGAGTACACCAGCTAGTTCAGTAAGAGCCGGCACAAGGACAAAAGTCAAGCATGGTATTTGATCCTGCGTCATAATCCTCAAAGAACTGCACTCAGTTGTTGTTCCATCAGCTTTCAAGTCTGCATTCATCTGAAAATGCAACAGCATTACCACAAGAAGCAAGCATTCTGACTCCAAATGTATATTTGCATTAACTGACATGGAGAACAGAAGTTGCTAGCCTTATATCCTTTTTGAGGAGAGGAAGGCAGACAGGGAGGAATGCAAAATGCCTTAGATACAAGACTAGCTCTGAATTCCATGCTATGAATTATGCATAATTCCATTTATTCAACTAATGTTTACTGAGAACCTAGGATAGGTCGGGTACTTTGCAGGTCATCTTTCATTTTGGCTTTCATTTGTATTACAAAAGAAGCAACAAATGTTACCGCTGAAAGATAAGTAAGACATCAAGTCCAGATTCCCCTTTATTTTACATATGAGAAAAATCAGGTAAAGTCCAGGGACACTCAGTTATTGAATACCGTACAAACTTTCTTAAAAGTCTGCCTCAAACAAGTGAAGAGTTTTGGAGTTACACAGGCCTGGGTTCAAATTCCAATGCACCCTTTTGTAGCTATGCATTGGGCAAATTAAAATCTTTAAATCTCAGTTTCTACATCTGCAGAAAGTGATCAGAATATGTTTACTCAAAGACTGATGTGAAGATTAAATGAGATAATTTGGGAGTGTTCAGCAATTGTTTTTTCATTCAATGTAAACTGCCCATATAGCTCTAGTTTACCAATTTTTAATGGCTGCCTTGAATTTCAATCTATAGAATTTATTTAATTCCCTGTTTTTGGAACATTTGAGTTATTTTCAGTTTCTGCACAATCATGCAACGAACATCTGAGACGTACACCTTTGCTCACCCAGGAGACCATTTCTGTAAGAATAATTCATTGAGGTGGAACTGATGGGTATTTCACATTCAACATTAACAGATACTACATGCTAGATTACCTTCCAAAAGGACTGTGCTTAATTTATCCTCTCACTGTTGAGAGAAGAAAAACCTCCAATCCTAAAATGATAATAGTACTAGACCTACCTACATTCTCTAGTTTTAGAAGAGCAATTCCCTCCCACCCCCAACATTTACTAGACTTATTGAAAGGAAAAGACAAAAGTATGGTAAATGGCAGCTAAAATGCACAAATTTCATTAAAACATTTCCACTTATTCTGCATCAAAATCTTATTTAAAAATAGTTGACATGATGATTTGAATTTTTAAAAAACTAAGGCCAAAGTTCTATAATATATGGAATAGCTATCATAAGGCAGGGAGGGGGAGAAGTAAAGAATAAAACAAGCCAAACAATTCAAAAGATGACATAATACACATTAGTATAAGTTAGTATTAAAAAACAGTATAAAACTCTAGTACCCAACTCAGATGTTCAAGGAAGGTCAGGAGAACTATTTGAGTAATCCTATCTAGGCTACTACCCTATAGACATAAAAATACTACCTTTCTTGAAAGAATACCATAAAACATGACTATAAACATGCTGCAAACATAATATATTGTTATAGTATTATCACAGGTAAAATCCTATTGCAATAAACTCCAAGAAATATATACATTGGTATTTAAATTCTTATCCAAAATTTACTGTTGGAGCGAATAAAAATGGAAAGGAATATAAAAATCATTTGGTCAAATTATCTCTTTTTAAAGATGAGGAAACTGATGCACAAAGAAGTTAAAAACCAGTTAGAAACGGTGCGAGGACACACTTCTTCAGCTTCCAAGGTCAACGTGCTTCCCACTACTCTATGTCTAAGCTCTGACTCAAATTTATTTAAACTTCTCATTTTATATTTGTGAAAGTAAAAAGATCAATGTTTGATTTAATATTCAATCTTTTAAATATAATTTTAAATAGAGAAAATTTTGCTGAAAGAATTCTTTTTATTTCTAAATGCCTAAATTTTATAATAAAACAGGTCAAATCTACTTATTGAGATAAAGGCTATAGCTATAGAGACAAAGGCCAACAAAAAAATCTTTTTAACATAGACTTAAATGCTGAAATATAAGTTAAAAAAAAATTACCTGAATATCTTGCAGGCAAATTTCATGAGCATCCAAAGAACACTGTAGTCTTGGTTCTAGTAGTTTCTTTAAATTGCCTATTGGCTCATTGATGTCTATGGCCTGGCTTACACATTCAGCTGGGGCGTAGGTTTGTTCTACAATGCTAAATGTTAAAGGACATAATGGTTAACAATTACATTTTTACCCTGTACATTAAAGTTAACAATATGCTCAAAACAAAATTCAATACTAAAACACATTTCTGGTCTTTGAAATTCCTTTTCTGCAGAGATACCGCTCATAGTGGTAGTCTCATCACCAACTAGTGTTGCCAAACTGAATACTGAATTGCACAGGGAAATGCTAGCCTGAAATTTAAAGAACCCTTGCAAATATACCTCATTATCTATATATGTATGTACGTGTGTATGTACATATAAATACTGCATATAAAATACTTAAGGAGAAATGTTTGCATTTATGTTATATTTTCAAGCTACTTTTAAGAATTTTAGGCCCAGAAGGAAAGATAAAAAGGCTCCTCAAAATTTGTATGCCATCTCTACTAGTCAATTCCCGTTCTCAACATAAATACAATTTAATAAATGTAAATTATAAGATATCAAAATATAAGTTATACAAAATACTTCCCATTTAATTTAATCTGAAAACTACTGGTTAAAACCAACATAGCTCCACATCAAAAAAAAATTATAATCTTCCTTTAAAACTCTCCTAGTGCTCTTTTGCACTGTTATTTCCTACTCTGAGTTCTACGGAACCATAAGTTCCTTGAAGGTAAAATCTGTGGTAAGTAATTCTCCATACCTTTTAAAAAGTCCTTTTTTGGGGCCAAATAGAAGACAGACACCAAGTAACATCTGCTGAATTGGTAAATCTGGAACTCAACTAAGTTTCACTACATGTTTAATGTAAATATGATTTAAATCTCACCTGCAGTTGTCGAAAACAGTATGCATTTAAAAATTTGTCAAGTTCCATTTTCACTTAAATTCCAAGTATAATGCAATATATACATGATATTCAATAATGTAGTAGTCTAAATTCTTCCTGAAACTTTTAAAATTTATAAGATAAACCACTCATGATTAAAAACACAAGATTATTTTAAAATAATAGTAAACTATTATTATTATTAGTAGTAGTAGTTAAGGTAAAATAATTGGGTCTTTTGGCTAAGTAAGTAAGCATTTTTACCAAATTCGTCAGCTATAGCACAGTGGGCTATATTTTTCTTTTTTTCTAACAATGATTCTTTAAAAGTCAGATGCCATTTAAGACAGATTTTTAAAGATCTATTTTACATGACCTCAACATTTAAAACATTTTTTTTTTTTTTTTTTGGTGAGGAATATTAGCCCATAGGTAACATCTGTTGCCAATCTTCCCTTTTGCTGAGGAAGACTGGCCCTGGGCTAACATCCGTGCCCACCTTCCTCCACTTTATATGGGGACGCCGCGCCGCAGCACGGCTTGACAAGCAGTGCGTCTGTGCACGCCCGGGATCCGAACCTGCGAACCCCGGGCCGCTGAAGTGGAGTGCCTGACCCTAACCACTACACCACCAGGCCTGCCCCTTAAAACATTTTTTTATATTTGGTCGCCACCATTTAAACCTTGGGAGACTTCATACAAAAATCAGAATTACCAGGGGCCAGCCTGGTGGCGCAGGTGGTTAAGTGCGTGCGCTCCGCTGCGGCAGCCCGGGTTTCACTGGTTCAGATCCGGGGCGTGCACTGACGCACCGCTTGTCAAGCCGTGCTGTGGTGGTGTCCCACATAAAGTGGAGGAAGATGGGCAGGGGTGTTAGCCCAGGGGTAGTCTTTCTCAGTAAAATGAGGAGGATTGGCAGATGTTAGCTCAGGGCTGATCTTCCTCACACACACACACAAAAAAATCAGAATTACCAATTTCTCTTGAAAAAACGTGGATGATCTCACATCACTGGACCTAAATTCCTACTCAGCGACAATCTGTTACAGCTGGACAGCAATACCTGCTCCCTTTACACAGCTACTCTCCAGGTCAACAGGGTAACTACCAATCTCTTACACGAGACATATCAGCAAAGGTTTTCTGTAAGGGGCCAAACAGTAAAAACTTTAGGCTTTGCGGACCATTTGTGTGTATGTGTGTACATAAAAATAAATATATGCATGTCAGGTTCCAAGATGGCCTAAATGATCCTCACCTCCTAATATTTACACCCTTTTATAGTTTCCTCCCAAATTGTACCAAGGTTGGATTGTGTGACCAAAAGACTAAGGCACCGAAGAGATAACATCACTTCTTAGATTAGGTTATTTAAAGACACTGTGGCTTCCATTATGGTGAGCACTCTCTCTCAGGCCATTTGCTTTAGGGGAAGGCAGCTGCCATGCCATGAGTGGCCTACAGAGAAGCCTACGTGGTGAGGAAGTGAGTGGTCCTGCCTCCAGTCTCATGAGTGATATTGGAAGCTGATATGCAACCCCCAGTCAACTCTTCCAATGACAGCAACCCAGACTGACAGCTTAACTGCAAGCTCATGAATACCCTGAGCTGGAACCATCCAGTTAAACTACTTCCAGGTTCCTGACTCTCAGAAACTCTGTGCGATAACAAGTGTTGGATGTTTTAAACTGCTAAGTTTTGGGGTAATTTGTTATATACATACATACATAATGTATACACACACACATACATATATATATATGAAAATTAAGAGAGGCATGTAGTCTCTCTATTGTTTCTTCTGCTGGAGAAAAAAGCATAACCAAACACCTTGAAACGCTCCATTAAAAATTTAAGGCCTCTCAGGCAGTCACGTCAAGACATTTTAGACCTTTTCTGTCAGGAAAATGTTCCTGTGCCAGGGCATGGTGGCGGAGGACAGGACCGAGGACAACTAAATGGGGTTTGTCGTTTGAGCTAGAGCCAGACCGCTCCTCTGAGCAGAAGAGAAGGTGGCAGGAGTAACCACAGCATGAGGGCAGATCATCAACTGGCATAAAATCTCCATTATGCAAGACGAGTCAGTTCTAGAGATCTGTTGTACAACATTGTGTTAACACTATTGCATTGTACACTTACAAATTTTGCTGACGGTAGATCTCATGTTGTGTTCTTACCACAATAAAATTAAGGTCTTAAATCTCAGCTGCACTCTCAACACTCAGCATCTTGTTTAACCTTAGTAATCTTGTCCACTCCCACCACAGTTCTTCTAAACCTTTGTTACTCTACAGAAATTCTCTACAACTCTTTAGTCCCTTTTATTTTCAGCATATTATCTCATTTCCTGCTTTAGAGTAAAGGAGGACCATTGGCCATGACCTTCCTTAACCTTCTTCTTGATTCCCAAATCTCTACTTTTACCCACATCCTCTCCTTGGATTCTGAACTCATTACCACTGCCCTCCTTCCTTAATGGAGTAAGTAATATTCTATTACTATTCCAAGAACTAACACCTTTCACTACTCTATATGCTGAGTACAGTGCACATAATTACTCATATACCTGTTTGTCTCTTCAAATACAGTGTGGCCTCTAAAGGCCAGGTTACTGTCTCATTTACTCATATACTCCTGACAATTACTAGTTCATAGTAGTTACTCATAAATATTTGTTAAATTAGTTCAGGTTGTGAACTAAACTGTTTCTGAAATAAAAGTAACCAGCACTGACAAAAGGAAAAAAGAATCCAACAGGGAGGAGGGTGAACGGGGTAATAGGGCAGACGTGTACGGTGAAGGATGGTAATTAGTCTTTGGGTGGTGAACATGACGTAGTCTACACAGACACTGAAATATAATGATGTATGCTTGAAATTTATATAATGTTATAAACCAATGTTACCTCAATTAAAAAAAAGAATATTATGTTGGTGAAACAATTGGGGTTTACTAAATTATGGTAAAGATACCTTATGAAATATTTTATATAACCAATAATATGATTATAAAACTAAAAAAATAAATAAATAAAGTAAAATAAAATATCCAGCCAAAAAAGAATCCAACAGTGTCTTGGGGAAAAAAACATCACAATCAACTGCTTGATCATGATCAGCTATATTATCACTATCTTTAGTTTAAAACTATCTTTCCCTCCCAGCTACAAACCCATTACAAGTCAAAGGAAAAAATGAATACATTGTCCCCCAAAATGCTGAGATCAGTTGAATAAGAAAGGCCCCAAAAGAAGTTGGGCTTGATTCTTAATTTTAATTAGATGTGTTGATAATATAAAAAGCAGTAAATTCAGAAAACACCAACCTTTCTTCTGTGCACTCTGGTTTCTCTGTTCCATCAATCTCAATTTCTATCAGCTCCTCTGCTTCTCTTTTAGTCATGGTTGAAGTATTTCAAAAGCTCGGCCCTGCAAGAGTTAAATTTCAAGACATTTTGAAATTATCTGCATAAACAGAAATGCTACATAAGAAGTAGAGACCCAATTCAAATAAAAACAGAGGGTAAGTAGAAGAGAAGTAATCTTCACATATAAAAGAAAATCCACAAATGATATATTTTTTTTTTAATTTTATTTTATTTATTTATTTTTCCCCCCAAAGCCCCAGTAGATAGTTGTATGTCATAGCTGCACATCCTTCCAGTTGCTGTATGTGGGACGTGGCCTCAGCATGGCCAGAGAAGCGGTGCATCAGTGCGCACCCGGGATCCGAACCCAGGCCGCCAGCAGCGGAGCGCGCACACTTAACCGCTAAGCCACAGGTCCAGCCCCACAAATGATATTTATAAATGAATTTTTATTTAAGTGGTGTTTATCAGCCTGACCTGACTTCTTCATCATTCCATTGGATTTACTGGGATGTTTTCTGGCCCAATCTCAAGTCAATAATTAACTCAAGTTACTTCAAAGTCAAGTGAAAGGTATGTCAACTATATTACAGAAACTGTCTTAACAACAGATTTAAACCTGCAACTTAAAAATCAACATAAAGATGAACTACAACTGCTCAGCTAAAAGCTGCAGTTTATTAGCAGAATTTACTGCAAACCATTGTAGTGATAGTGATATAAATTAAAGTTAATCCTAGCTGCAATTTGTTACAAATCACATTATGTTATAAATGCTATATACTATTCTAAAACACCAAATTAAAGTAACAAAATCATTATAGATATGCACATTATTGCCCTGATTACACACTAGAATTTTTTATGATTTATTCAGACATAGTTTTATACATTTTAAACAAACCATTACTTCAGTTTTTAATTCTCTGATGTAAAGTCATTACCTTCTATATTTAACTACCACTGATTTTTGTACCACTGATACACTTTGTAGCATTTGTACAAAAATATTATAATTTAAAAAATGCTAAGTAATCCATAAAATCACTGCATATATTGGTATTTCTTTGTGGCCATTTCCAAGGTGTTAATGCTTTAAGTTCCGGGTTGTTACAGCCTCACTGTAGGTCAGTGAATTTGTCTTTGGACTCCATATATACTCTCAGTCCAGAGTAGAATTCTGTAAGTTTACTGCCACTTCTAAAAAAGCACTTATAAGTGCCTTTGACTCTGATTTATAAGGAATGGTCCTCTAAATTTGGTATTCTAATTCTTGCAAAGGAGTCTGTGCTCCCACTTACAAGATTTCACAAAATGAAGAAATTCATTCCTACTAATAATAACCATTACTTACTGAGTGCCAGGCAATGCATTCAAATGCTTTACACAAAACAACCTTATTTTGAGTCCACCCTCACATGAAAACTATCCAGAGGTTAGTGAGGCGAACTGCCTGTGGCTCCATGTAACACTTTAGGTGTGTCAATCGAAGAACACATTATTCCAGCTGAGGCTGAACCATGCCAGACAGGCTCTATGCATACGCTAGTACAACAGCTACCCCCATCACTCACCTGGAATACTGCAACAGCCTCCTCCTAAAACCTTTCCCTGTGTATGTGCCCTTGCCCCCCTACAGTCTATTCTCAGTCAATACAACAGCCAGTGTGATCCTTTCCGAAACTGAAGTTACATGACAGCCCTCATTTAAGAGATAACCAATCACAGCAAAATCTAAAGACTTCACAACAGCCAAGAGGCCCTACGTGATCTTACTCCCTATCTCCGCCTCATTATTGCTCTCACTCGCTCTTCTACACCTGCCTCCTTGCTCATCCTTGCATCTTCCTGCCCTGTGGCCTTTTCTCTTGCTGTTCAGTCTGCCTGGCACCTCCTTCCCGGATGCCATCTTGGCTGAATCCCTCACCTCTCTGAAGTCTCTGCTCAAGTCTCATTTTCTCGACGAAGTATACCTTGACCACCCCATTTAATTCCGTAATCTGCCTCCTCTTTACCCCTTTCTTTCTTCTTGTCTATAGCACTTGTCCTCTAACATACTATATCAGTAATTTACTATATTTATTGTCTTTCTTCCTCTGTTGGATCATCACCAAAGTGCGAAGACCAAAATTATTCAAAAGTGACCCCAGGAACTTAAGTTGGTTTGTCTGGACTAGGAACTTCCCTTAATCTTGAAGTGGAAGGGGTTTTACCATGTCTCAACTTCTCAAAGGACCAAAGTCTCTGTGATAGGCACCATAGTGATGCAGAACCTGTGAATACGCAAATTATACAGCAAAGGGGAATTAAGATTACTATTCAGCCGATCTTAAAATACAGAGTTTATCTTGGATTATCTAGGTGGGTCCAATAAAAATCACAAGGGTCCTTAAAAGTGGAAGAAGAAATCCGAAGAGATCTAGAGTGATTCAAAGGGAGAAGGACTTGACTGGCCAGCTAGGACTGGTTTTGAAGATGAAGGAAAGGAGCCACAAGCCAAGGAATGCAGGAAGCCCCTAGAAGCTAGAAAAAGAAAGGAAACAGATTCCGTCCTAGAGCCTCCAGAAGAAACACAGCTCTGCCAACAGCTCTGCCAACATCTGATTTTAGCTCAGAAAGACCCATTTCAGACTTCCAGCTTCAAAAACTGTATAATACTAAATTGGTGTTTTTAAGCCACTAAGTTGGTAGTAATTTGCTACAGTAGCACAAGGAAACGAATACAGGCTTCTTTCCCACTTTATAAAGTGGGAAATGCTGGGACTCTCCTCAGGTCCCAGCATCTCCATCTGCTGGGGAGCTGGTATTCTGACAACCTAGTCTATAAATAGCTAGCATCCAAAATCTAGACTGCCTGGTACAAAAATGGTCTGATTTTTCCCACATTATTAAGCTTGCTCTCACACCTCCCCTATAAGAAAATCATAAGTCACTCAAAATCATAAAAACTGTTCTGTACAGAAAAAAGTGAGAAACAGTATAAGGTTTCTCAGCACTCAGAATAAGGTTTTAACAGCACTTAAAAAGATCATTTAAGTTTTATTTTCAGGGCCTCCAAGGGGTTCTACTCCCATATCCATAACCAATTTTTTAAAAATGATTAGGAAACAAGTGAATTTTCTGAGAACTTTGGAAAAATAGAAAAGCATATGAGGAAGTAACCAGAGGCTGAGAAATGGCCCTAAAGGCTTATCAGCAGGGATATCTGTAGCTCTCTCAACATAAGCACTAAAACAGGGAGTTATTTAAAAGAAATTTAGGGGCCAGCACAGTGGTTAAGGTCACACGTTCCACTTCGGCGGCCTGGATCCCGGGCACAGACCTACATACCGCTTGTCAAGCCATGCTGTGGCGGTGACCCACATACCAAATAGAGGAAGACTGGCACAGATGCTAGCTCAGGGACAATCTTCCTCATCAAAAAAAAAAAAAAAGAAAGAAAGAAATTTATCATCTTGGGATGATAAATTTTGGGATTATCTTGGGATGATTTATCATCTTGGAAGATCTGCGATCTTCCCAAAGTCATAGATTAGTCCCTAGAACATGCTAAATAAAGAAAAAAATGAACCCTACATACTTTTGGAAAAAACCACATTACTCAGCTTCTGAGTTGATCTTTCTCTTTCTCTCTGTTCTCTAAATTTAGCCTAGAGAAGCAATGAAGAGATTTGGGAAATTGTCCAAAACTTTGATATCACTGCTCGAGTGGGTCTTAACTCTTTTTCTGGAATGAATTCCCCAGGATTCTACGTCAATACTTAAGAAAATGGAGAGAAGAACACTACCTGGAGCCTTTCTACCCAAGGGCTGCCCCCTGACATCCTGATTTCTCCCAGATTAAGTCTAACCTGGGGTCAGAATGCTTAGCAAAACGAATACAAACTAAACTTGAACTTAACTAAAAATTCCAGGCAAGGCTAGTAGTCTTTAAAATACAGTTATGTTTAACATTCTCTTTTGGAGCTACAGATAAATCTGAGGATTCTTCTTCTTCATTTAACACATTATTAGTTTACAGTTTAGGATAATTTTTCCCAATAAAGGACATTAAATGAATAAACGATAAATAAATATAAGTGTAATCTGGGAGTACCTGCCTGATCAACCACACATTTTTTCAAGCTAAAAGATACTTTTAAACACTTGAGAAAATTAAAAGACCTGTTTTTTAGATAAAGTCAATAGCTAAGAAAAAGTAAAGCACATGAATCTGTATGCATGTGCGTGTACACGTATAGAGAGAGAAAGCAAGTATAAAGAAAGGTTGGTGACTCCACTGGGTGAATAATTTCATTGTATTTTTTTTTCCAATTTTCTTGTAGACTTGAAGTTTTATAAATAAAAGTTGGAGGAAGGAGATTAAAGTCAACAGCTTTAATTTAGTATTCAGCCTCCACACGCTCTCATGACTCGCTTCAATTTAACATCTAACTCATCATTTTTTTTCTTACTTCTCATTACAAATGGTCCTGTATATGCAATCCAGGTAAAACTGACTTAAGTCCACCTACTGTCAGAATATGTCTAAAAAGAAATAAGCTTGGAAAGCCTGGATCAAACCCTGAGAGAGAGAAGTTATCCCTTAAAGTAGCTATGAAATAGCTGACCAGTTTCTTCCCAAGTTTAAGAAAGACACAGCACCTAAGAACGCTATCACTGCCCAATTCTTCACTTTGCTCAAGTGAACCCTTCTAAATCTCTGCTCCTCCCACGAGTCAGACCTCCTGCATTTCTAAATTACTCCTCATCATCTTGCAACGCAGTATTAGGCGTTGTCCTCCCTGCCGTTAACCTAATCAAGCTGGGATCCCTAAATACAAGCACGCACAAACGGCTTATCTTCCAGTACACAAAAACCTAAAACAGCTGACAAGCTACATTAACTCATCGTTTCCCCCTTGTCTTACTTCCTTTTTTTTAAAAGAAACCCAATGGACACCACAGACGCTAATAAATGGCTTTGATGCAACCGTGGGATAATTCTAGAAAGACAACTGAACTGGAAGTGAGAGCGATCGCTGAGTTGGCAAGGCGACTGGTTTTGCATCCTCCTCGGAAACCCCGGGGGTGTCAGGATCACATCCCGACCGCGGAGACTGCGGACCACGGCGGTGGGTCGAGGAGGGGACAGTAAGCGAAGGGCGCGGCGGGAGGCGACGCGAGCACCCCGGCCCCGGGGGCGCGCGGCTTCCAGCGCCCCGCGCCCCGCGCCCCTCCCCTCCGCTCCCCGCACTGCCTCCCCCGCCCCTCCCCACCCGGCTCCCTCAAGTCTCCACGAACGGAAATGGGAGTCACAGCGCCGGGGACCAGCGGAAACAAAACACAGAGGCGGCCGCGGGGGGGCCGCTGTGGGGCAGAAGGCCCCGGAACGAAGCCGGCCCGCGCGGGCCCGCGCTCCCCTCCTCCTCCGCGGCCGCACTCACCCGCTCCGGAATCGGCCCTGTTGCCCCGCCCGCGCTCCAGAGCCGGCTGGGAAAGGCGGCGGCGCGGGCTCCACGTGCAGCGCCTCTCCCGGTAAGACCTGCAGCTCCCGCGACTCGAAGTGTTGAGGCTCCTGGGCCCTTCCCGCGGAATCGGCGCTGAGAAACTCCAACCCCCCTCCCGCCTCCCAGGCACCCCTGGGTCCCGGACTACAACTCCCAGCAGGTTGCGCGAAACGAACGCCCGAGACAACGGAGGCTCGCGAGGCACAAGGGAGCACAACGCCCCAATCCGCTTTGTTTTACACTCTTGTCACTTTGCTTGCACCACCACACGCCTCAACAATCCCGAAGAACAGGACGCTGACTCGGGACGGGGTGGAGGTTTGAACCAGGGGAAAGGCCAGTCCCAGCGCGCATGCGTTCACAACAAGGTCTCCCAGAGGAAAAAAGAGAGCAGGTCAAGTTAGGCGAAAGGAAGATGGCGGAGGCGTCACCAGGAGACCCGGAAGCACTTACCCTCCACTTCCTCCTCCTGTTTGGTTTCTGTCTCACCTAGAGCCGTCCGGTCGCAGACTGCCTCCGAGACGCTTCCTGTCCGGTGAGTGTCGAAAGACTGAAACGGCGGCCCATAATGCTTTGCGATGGCGGGTAGGCGGGTGGGGGCGGAGCCAGGGCCGGAAGTAGAACGGCGGCGGCGGCGGCGGCGGTGGCTCTTGCAGCTCGGGACTGAGTGCAAGGTGACTGGGAGGGTAACTGGGCTAGGTTGGTTGGCCTGTTGGGACTTCGATTCTGGGTTTCTTCGCGAGGCCTGGCTGCTCAGCCCTTCAGGAGCAGAGAGCAGCCGTGTGTCCCGGGCACCTTCCCGGCCTGGCCGGGGATCGCTGCTGACCTCGGCGCTTCCAGGCCTTGAAGGTTGCCGTGGACTCAGTATAGAGCCGTGATAATACCGCTCTGAGGGCACAGCGGGGCGGCGCGGGAGGCGGGGAGGCCGGCGGATCGCGGACCCGCAGCCCAAGGTCATGCCCGCGGGGAGGTCTGCCGCTAGGCCTGCGCAACCGGGGCGCGCGGGAGAGTGTTCTGAACTAGTTAAAGTAGAGCGTGCGCCGAAAAAAGGAAAAGGGTGATAGTCATCTTAAAAGTTTGCAACCCTCGTAAAAGTGTCGATATTTCTAAAACTTGGTTACGCAGCTTCGTTTTACACTCTCACTTTCCTTGCACAGTCATACACCTCAACAACCCCAAGGAACAGGATGCCGACTGAGGGGAGGAGCAGGGTGGGGGTTGCTTGAACCAGCGAGAGGCCGGAGGGCGCATTGCGAACACAGCGTTTCCAGGAGGGAAAAAGAGAGCGGGTCAAGTTGGCCAGATTGTGGGTTAACTTTAGGAATGTGCACTGAAGAGGCAGCGAAAGGACAGTCGTCGCTGCAAACCGGAGAGCCATGCTCCCTCTTCTGCACTGGCTGTACCTTTTCTTACTGTTGTGTTCCCGGTCTTTCTATGTCACCTCCCTGTCATAGGCTCTCGTGGCGCACCCCACAGTGTCACTCGAATAGAGAGCTTACCAGAGTTGGTGTTTTACACCTATTTGTTTAATAACATGTGTCTTCTGCCGGCCAATGGACAGTCTGCACTCCCTAGATATTTAATCATTGGAAAAAAATGAAAGAGAATAAAAGAAAAGGAACAAGTTTTGGTAGGTTGTGTGTGCGTTTTTTAGACAAGTTGAATTTGAGGGCCCTGCAGGCCTTAATGAAGGGATGAGAGCTGTTGAATGTATGAAGTGATGAGAGCTGTTGAATGTATGAAGGGATGAGAGCTGTTGAATGTATAGATTTAGAGTTCAGGAAAAAGACCCAAATTAGAGATGTGATTTGGAAATCGTTAATATTTAGATGATAGAAATAAAAAAAAATGAAGATGGATTTTACTCATGTTACGGTAGGAATAACATGATTTTTGCAATCTGTTAGACTTAGAGTAAATGAACTGTGGGAATATGGGCAATTTAATAACCTTTTGTAGACACAGTTTTATTATCTGTAATGGAGGAATAAGAACACCTTTCTCTACTTCTTAATGGTATTGCCATAAGGATACAAGGAGAGAATATATATGGAAGTACTTTGCAAAATACCTAGGGCTGAACAAATGTTAGATGACCCTATTGCTGAGTGTTGTGTGTCCTTTCAATTGCCAGAAGGGAAAATATACGTCAAGTTGCACAATTTTTAAAATATATTTGTGTGCGGTCAAATTCTACTGTGTAACCTTGGACCAGGTACTTACCTCTAAGCTTCAGTTTCTGTAAATGTAAAATGAGAATGATGATAAGTAGCACCCTAAGGTCATTTGTTGTTTGCTTCGAGTCTGTCCTCAGGTATTTTCCTCTGATGGGGTATAAGTGATATATGATGACTTCTTTAATTTCCTCAGATAGTTTTGTGTTCATTCTGGCAGGTGGAGGATATTTTGTTGATTGTAGGATTTATTCTGGTAGTTTTTGTGCGCTATTCCAGGGCTTCTCAACCTTGGCACTATTGACATTTTGGGCCAGCTTTTCTTGTTGTGGGAAAGCTGTTATTTTTGTTATTGTTACCGTAGGATGTTTGGCAGTATCCCTGGCCTTGACCTACTAGAGGCCAGTAACACCCCAGTCAGGACAACCAAAAATGTCTTCAGACATTGCTAAATATCTCCTGGGGAATACCCCCACCCCATTTGAGAATCACTGTGCTACTCTACTGTCTTCTAGCTTAGTGCTTCTCAGTGGTAAAGGGCCACTTTTCCCCCCAATCCTTGTGGATACTCCTGAAGAATACAATAAAAATGAAGTACCGGAAAAATCAGATGAAAGACACACAAAATACAAAGTCTAATTTCTTATTAGGAATTTCAACAGATAAAAATTACTCTGTGAAATTGCTCTAGTTTAATTTAAGACTTAAAATTTAATCTAAATGCTTATTCCCAATTTTGTATTACTATAGACCAGTAACACAATTTACATACTACCGCTGGCCCACAGACCACACTTTGAGCAGTAGTGTTATAACTTAATAGAAGTCCAGTGTCAGTATAATGATGATTATTGTTGTTATTATTGAGTAATTTGTGGGAGGGCCGTGAGCATCACGTTGTCATATCCGATTTTTCACCTTATCTTTAAGGTTCAGAAAGTTTAGCAGGCTTTATTGAGGTGTAAATCTTGTATCACCATTTCAACATAGGGTTTGGTACCTTTCTGTTTAATAGACTGGGTCTTTCTTAACCTGAGGGAAATTTCTTCTGATTATTTATGGCCTCCTTATCTATTCCTTCTCTTTTAGAATTCCTGTTTCCATATATCTGTGTTGTAATTTGGAATTTTTTTGCATTCCATCTTTCAAGACACTAAATGAGGTCTCAACTGAGATCATCCTCTACTTTATCTACTGAAATTTTTTAGTTAGAAAAAATGTATTTTAGCTTCAGAAAGTCTAAGGACTTGGAATCTTTACTGTGTTTAAAATTCAGA
This sequence comes from Ceratotherium simum simum, assembly GCF_057802395.1. Lineage (NCBI taxonomy): Eukaryota > Metazoa > Chordata > Mammalia > Perissodactyla > Rhinocerotidae > Ceratotherium > Ceratotherium simum. Next base: position 19,430,042 of record NC_141926.1, read on the forward strand.
CTTTAATTTCCACAAATTTTATTTCACTGACTAGATGGTACTGCTTGATTTTCCATCTCTTGTTGGACTCCCTTGGCTGGTTGCTATTATTCCTTGCGGGTTCTTTTGGACTTAGATTTGGTTGTTACAGTATTCTTGAATGCCTGGAATCCTGCAGTTGTAACAGGCAAAGCAGTTTCTCCCCCTGTGGGCCTGTGAAGTAGAAACTTCCAGGCTATCAGTCCTGGCTGAGACAACTGTTTCCAGTCTCCTTGCCCAGCTCCCTTCTGACTTTTTGAAGAGGTCAGGGAAACCTGGCACATTAATTTGGGGGCCAGTGTTGTTGTTTTCCTGCTGGGGATGGGCAATTTTCTAACATCCTAGCTCGACCATTTCCTCTGGTCCAAGACTAAGTTCATGGAGAAGAAACACCCTCTTCCAGATTTTGTGCTTTCTTGCTAAGTCTAACCCTAGTGGAGCTGCACAGGGCCCTGAGTTGTTCCTAACTGCTCCTAGATCCCAGGCCTTTTGGTGAAGAAACAAACTTGCAGTGGGGAGTGAAGGGAAGGGAGCTATGGTCAGGTGACTCTGCTTAGCATTCCCTGAGCTCTGGCATGATTTAAGCTCTGTAGCAATTAGTAGAATTCAATTCCCACTAGATGATATATGTAGAAGTGTTTTACAATTATATGTATTTTAAAGTATATTAACATTCTGCTGCTTGTTTTCAGTAACAGAATCACCATGATTCTTCAGAGGCTCTTGAGGTTGTCCTCTGTCGTTCAGTCTGCAATCTCAGTCCATTTGAGGAGGAACATTGGTGTTACGGCAGTGGCATTTAAGGAACTTGATCCTATACAGAAACTCTTCGTGGATAAGATTAGAGAATACAGAACTAAGAGACAGTAAGTGGATCGATAATCAACCATGGTGTAAATAGAAATATTCAAAGTATGTAAGTTTTGAAATGGTAATAAAAAATTACTTGGTATTTGAAAGTATCTAAGACCTTCACTGAGCTAATCCCTGACATAAAGGTTCATCAGGTACTCCAAAAGAAGAGAAGGATCTTGATTTTTTTTTTTTAAGTCCTAGATTTTTATCTTCCTTATATGGGTTCCAAGGGAGAATCCCATTAAATCTCTTGTCATTTTAGATATATCCTAATTATTATGTCATTTATTATAAACTACAGTCAGTTCATAGAAGGACATAGGATCTTGGAAATCATTTAGGAACTATGTTTGAGAAAACTAAGTCCCTTAGACCTTGATTAGCCTAGGGTCATAGAACTAATTGGGGGGAAATCATATAATCAGAATATTCTAACTCTCAATTTAGTGCCCTTTCTGTGACATCATGATTTGGGGAAACATATAAACACAGCATTTTTTTCTTTAATGCTATATCTGTAGTTAGATATTTCTGAGAGTATCCAAGGACAAAAGACTCTGAAATGGCATAGAACAAGTCCAGGAGAAATATGATTACAGAACCACAGAGTTGTGGAGATGAATGATGATCTTAGCCATCATCAAGTTCAACATTCAAATCTTTGAGAAAGTAGTATACATCAATTCCCAGTTCTGTTTTCTCTTGTTTAGTTGTCTACCATGTGCACAGCGCTGAGCTGTTAACCGGTGGGCCACAAAGAAAGAAGCCACGCTGCGTTTCTACAATACTCTTAAAATCTTAAAGGGGTAGAAAGCTTGTAAGCAAGTAAATATAATGTAAGGTAAAATGGGTTAGATGCTAATGAAATAGTGACATACTCAGTGTTTGGGGAATTCATAGAAAGGAATGTTCCTTTCTAGCTGGAGGCATTTTGGAAGGCAGCTTGCAAGAGTGAATGTTTTGTCTTGGCTTTGAAGGCATTGTTTGAGGTCATTCATCCCTCTTGAGAATCTCATGGATAGCTGTGTATCATTATCCCAGTGTAAAAAAAACAGTGAAGAATTTACTCACGATTTTGCTTATAGCTTGAAAGGGTTCTCAAACCCACAGAAGGCCATCAGTAGACACCCACATCCAGGGGTCTACCCCAGGCTATGAACAATTGGAGTGAAGGTTAGACAGAAAAATGGGGATGGGAGGAGGATATCTTTTAGGAGGAAAGAAGGTGTGAGCTAAGGCGTGAAAAAAGAAGACACAGTATATTTGGGAAATTGTGTAGTGCTGTTTCCCAGGACTGTAGGGTATATGAGGAGTGTAGGGAGCAGTAAGGATAGAGTGGGTTTAGAATGCGGGATTATGGAAGGCCTTGATTATAGACTGGGCAATTAAGATATTATGTGCTAGGCATTTATGAGAAATTAAAGTGGTGGTGGAGTAGAACAAGATTATATGAGGATGGTAATTTTAATCACGGTATGTTGGGAAAATTGGAATCAGAAGAGAGGGAGGACAGACATGTTAGGGAAAAAATCCAAGCATTGGTTGATGAGAAGCTTATCTTTATAGCAGTAGGAATGTAAAAGTGACAAGAGTCAAGACATTGAGAGACTGAGAACTAGTCTTGGTTAACTGGTGGAGAGGCAGAGGAAAGGGAACAGTTAAAGAACACTGAGACTTTTGAGACTGGGCAACTAACAACCAGGTGTTGTCATTACTAAAACTAAGGAAGGAGAGAGTGAAGGGTTTACAATGAAGACATTGTTATGAAACTCTCACAACAGCCTTATAAATGTTCTCTCCATTTTCTATATGAGAAAATCAAGGCTAAAAGGTCAGAATTTGCCTAAAATCACACTATTCAGTAAGCAGGTGTGTAGGACTTGTTGGGGAATTTGAGTGTCTTCTGTCTGGAGGTGGGATGGCATACTAGCATTGATAGTATTGTTGGCACTTTAATGTCCTTAAAAGCCTGTGCAGTGAGAAGTCAGTCCTTAGGTGTACCCTGAGTCCGAGGAGTCTGATCCATTCATTTGTGCACACACAGCATGGAGAAGGGGTCTGGGCATGGACTCTCGACTGGAATCCAGCTCTGCCACTTAACTAGCTCTATGATCTTGGGCAGGTTACTTAACCTCCGTACCTCAGTTTCCTCGTATGTAAAGGGGATGATAATAACTACCTATTTCATAGGATGTTATAAAGATGAAGTGATTCAATAAATTAGCATGCCTAGTATTTTTTAAGTGAAATAAACAAGTATACCTTGAGTGTCTACTTTGTCCCAGTCACCGTGCTAGAGCTTAGGGATATAATAATAAAAAAGATGGGCTGAGAGACTTATATTCAGTTAAAGAGGTAGATGGTTTCTGACCCCTTTTTATCATAAGAATACATTTTAAAGTTGTAACAGCCATCATCTATCAGTAACCAGTATATTGTTGAGACTGGCTGGATCTTCTCAAAGCACTTTCCAAAGCTTATGGATCCCAGAGCGGGAAGACAATCATTAAAGTATCTGGTTGAAGGCTCTACCTAGAGCTATACTGTATATTTTAGTAGCTAGTATCCACTTGTGACTATTCAAATTCTAATTAATTACAATTAACTATAAATAAAAATTAGTCACCTTAGTCACATTTCTAGTGCTCAATAGGCAGACATGGCTAGTGGCTACGGTATTAACTAGCACAGATACAGGGCATTTCTGTCATCACAAAAAGTTCTATTGCACATGCTGATCTAGAGTAAAATTGGGTCCATGACAAGAAACATAAACAAGTTCTTAAGTTAGAGCTGTCTCTGTATTTTTTGTGGAAATTCTTCAAAATAAGTAAGACCCTGTGCTTTTATCATAGGCACGTGTGAAAATATTATTATCTTTGATGGAATTTTCGCTTGTAAATTTTTTGTTTATTTGTTGATAGGTGGGCAGTAACATGACAAACACGGAAGAGTTTATGCAAAGAATTAATTAGATCTAATTGGCCCTGCTGCTGGTCCATGATGCTCTTTTTCTTCCCAAAGCACAACTCTGATTTTGTCATTTATTGCTTAGTAAATAAAATACAAACTCCCAGGCTTAACATTCCAGGCCTCTCATGATCCGGGTCCTGCTGGCCCTTCCATCTAGACTCTTTAGTATTCCCCACATACAGCCAGCCAATCCTTTCCCACCTCCACATCTCTCCTTTTCAGTCTTAGAATGTCTCAAATTAAAATCTGACCCAAATGTATGATTTGTCACAAATGCTACCTTTTTAAAATAAATTTTTCCTAATTAGCTCAGCAAAAGTTCTCTCTCCTCAGCTTGAGTAGCTTTTTGTTAAACATGTCTTTGAAGCTTATCACATAACTCTCTTACAGCATAAATGTTTTTATAAACATGTTAGGCCCCCGTATAGAAACTTAAAGTTGCTAAGATCTTTTAAAAGCCATTTAGTGGTGGCTGATTTAAATCAGATAATGATAATAGATAACACTTATTGAGTGCTCACTGTGTGCCAGGCACGATGCTAAGTGGTACATGTGCATTGTTTCTGTAATGCTCTTAACACCACCATTAGGTAGGACCTTCAGTTTTAGATGTGGAGACTAAAGTTTAGAGGGCTTCATGCTTTGTTCTGGTTTATGCAGTTACTGAATTGTAGAGCTGACATTCAAACAGAAGCAGTTATCGACTCCAGAGCCCACAGATTTAACCATTGTGCTTTATTGCTACTTGGATGCTGAGAGATTCTTTTTTTTTTTTTTTATAATTTTAATTAATTAATTTATTTTTTCCCCCAAAGGCCCAGTAGATAGTTGTATGTCATAGCTGCACATCCTTCTAGTTGGTGTATGTGGGACGCCGCCTCAGCATGGCGGAAGAAGTGGTGCGTCGGTGCGCGCCCGGGATCCGAACCCAGGCCGCCAGTAGCGGAGCGCTCGCACTTAACTGCTAAGCCAGGGGGCCGGCCCTGATCCTGAGAGACTCTGACTTAATAAGTATCTGTGATACTAACGAACCTTGAATGTTAGAGGTTTGTTTGAAGTTGCCTCATTTATGTGAAACCTCATCATATAAAAATACTTTGAATTGAAATTCAAGTGGAAATACTTGTTTTCTTTCGGAAGTCTATTTTTCCTACATGAATACCTTTAAAAGCTATTGAAACTTGATGGTGAAAAGTAATTTTGTTTTTGTAAACTAGTGCATGAAATGAGTTTTTACTTGCTTGTTTATCAACAGGACATCTGGAGGACCTGTTGATATTGGCCCAGAGTATCAGCAAGATCTGGAGAGGGAGCTTTTTAAGCTTAAGCAAATGTACGGTAAAGCAGACATGAATACGTTCCCTAACTTCAAATTTGAAGGTAAGTCTCTAATTACAGATTCATTCTTGTGGGAGATCATTTTAAGTGGAGAATATTTATATTTATTTATACTTACTTGGATTGTTTAGAGGATTAAATGACAATTACATGAGAATTTATTAGGACAGTGGTGTGTGCATGGGAAGCTCTGGGATCAATGTTTGCCCTTGGTATAGGAGATCACATAACATAGAGGTGAAATGGTGGGGATCTGAAATCAAACTCCTTGATCTTGAATCCTGACAGTATCACTTATGAGCTGTGTGATTTTGTCTAGTTAACTGGGTGCATCTGACATTTGGGGAGAATTACAGTATCTTCCTCATATGGTTGTTACAGTTAAATGACATAATATATGTAAAGTCAATTAATAGAGAGCCTGGCTTATAGTAAGTGCTGTGTAAATCTGTAGCAATTGTTATTTTACATGTAAGTGTTTAAAAATAGTAGATATTCACTAGAAGAAAATCAGGAGATTGATGAGTTAAATATTGAAGCCTTCTGGATAATGCACTTTATTGCAGTATGGCTAAGCTTGAACCTCTTTTTCCTTTTCTTAGATCCCAAATTTGAAGTCTTGGAAAAACCCCAGTCCTGAAGAAATAATGTAAAATTTATCTGGTAATTTGCCATAGATAGTTGTACCACTGATCAGAAGTATTAGAATAAACACACATTTCACAACTGTCAAATGTTCTTTTAATTCTGATTCCAAATAAATTATTTGCTGATGTTGAGTGTACACTTGAGTGTATTGAATTCTGTGGGTTAGCATTATTTTTAAAGCCTCCCATTTGGTTGTAGTGAAGCAGGTGGAGACCTTGGATAAATTGGGTACAGCTTGTCCATAACCTGCCGGACTCCTCTCATTGTGCAGGGGTATCCTTTTCGTTATGGAGACTTACTGCCTGAGGGGAGCCGTCCTGACCTAAGGAGTGTTTGCTGAGGAGGGATGTTACACCTGCTCCCAGAACTTGAAGAAGTCATTTATAAATTCTTTATCATAGCTTTTTCAGGAAACTCAAGTGTAATTTTGAATGTGTATAGAAACATCCGTTGTATTTTAACTTCCATCTCCTCAAAAGTTAAATGCTTTTATCCCCGTAACCCAGGTCCCTCCTCTTCCCTTGCCGTTCGCGATCAGAGTCTATTGCAGTGCTGTACAGATAGAGGAGGGTTCTGCAGAGGAACTTCCTGTCCAAGAGTAAGCTGTATGCTGTTGTTTTGCCCAAGTGATGAAAGATGCAGCAGATAAGCGCCGGAGAAGCGGAATAGCAGGCGCATCAAAATTTCAGGAACTGTAGATGGCTCTCCAGGAAATTATTTTTTTTAAAAAAAGGAAAACAGCTGTGCCTTTTTATATCTGACAGTCTCTGACTTGTGTCCGTAAGTATGGGTCTTAAACCTTTAAAGATTATCTTTATAAATGTGAAGTCAAAAAACAGCCAACTTGATGGCTTTAGCTCGCTTCAGAAGAGGAGTAGATTTTTACTACGGCATGCCATACTAGCTGACGACAAACCTGCCGAGGAGTACCTTTTGCAAGAGAGCCACAGATATTTCCTAATGGTGCAGGTGTGCTTAAACTAGTAAGATGGGTAGAGATGGGCTTGGGGAAGGTAGAGTAGTAGGAAGAAACAGCCCAGTCCTCTTCAAATGAAGCTAAGCTAAGTGGAACTCCTTGTATTTAAATAATTCTAGGTGTTGAAACAGAGAATTTGATTTAATGATGGCACTATTTAACGGTAATGGAGGAAGTCTAGTGCTCAGGTGGTTTCTCTGACCTCCCCTGAAGCAGCTGTACTCAGCCACCTGTGGCAGGCAGCAGCCTGGCGTCACCAGTGCGACTGCCTGTCTAAGGAGGGAAGGGACTGACCCTTTCAGCACATGCTTCATCTCCCTTTCTGTTTCCCTCCCGCCTCCACTCAGAGTTTAGTTGAATTTTACCTTTCATGATCTCACACCTATTTTCTCATACACTTTATCTGTCTTGCAACTCTTTGGAGTTTGCTTGAGCATTCCAGTCTCTTCATTCATTATGTAAACAAAAGGATTCTGTTTGTGACTGAACTGCAACAATACTGCATTAAGCACCTTACTCCCGTGCCGTACATGGTGGGGTTGTGCATTTGTAGCTAAATTTTGGCCAGGGAAGTGCTCTCTTTTTTCCCAGCTGAACCCTATAGTGGTCATGGATGTTGACCAACACCTCACCTTCCTCTTTCTGGTGCGACTGCCCCACCTCTGCCAACTCCAGCCTTTATCCATCACTTTGGCCTGCCAGTGCACTCCGCCTCCTGCGCTGACCATTTGGGCCACCTTATATGTTTATTACAAATGACCGCAACCTTCTAGGCTTTTAGCTGTTTAAAATGGCTTTTTTCTCTCTTGCTTGGTGTTAGGGGCTGAATTGTGTTGAAGCCGTAACCCCCAGAACCTCACCATGTGATTGTATTTGGAGATAGGACCTTTCAAAGGGGTTAAAAGTTAAAATGAGGCTGTTAAGGTGGGCCAGAATCCAATCTGACTGGTGTCTTTATAAGAAGAAATTGGAGTTGAAGAAAGTACAAAAAAACTGGAAAGGGACATGTGTCAGTTACTTATTTAGTGCTACCTTTAATAATGATAATAACCAGAGATGGCTTCTGGTCTAGGCAATTTTTACTTATTTAAATCCATTTAGTGTAGGATTTTTTGTTCCTTTTTGGCTATTACTGTTTCTCTGCCCTTGGTGTAGCAGAACTATAAATGCTTCTCTGGTTAGGTGCTGCATGTGTGAGTTTTGGGGGAGGGGGGGTGTTCTGTGGGCTAGGAGGTCTCCGCATTGTACACCTGACCTTAAATGGGAGGTCCAGTCCAACTCCATCTCTTCCAGACTCCCCTCAGCTCCCACCTCAGTGGTACATCTACAGTCGCTCATTTCTAATGTTTGCTCTCAGGAGACACTGGCCAGAGGGCTCAACGCCGACCACTGTCAACGATGCCTACTTGACCACAGGAAACTCACAAGTCCTTGCCCTAAGAAATGGGAAAATAGGTGCTTCACCATTTCCCCTGCTGTATTCCTTGATATCTTTTTCCAACTCTCACCGTGCTCAAATAGCTAGTTCCTTCTTCGCAGATGCCTTCAATTTTTGCAAGTGAGTCTCTCTAAAATTCTCTTGCTTTGAGGTGAGCTGGGGAGTAGAACTCACAACTTTGACAAACTCATTCTCTCACACAATTTGGACATTTCATTCTCTCCATTTCTCCCATCCACAATCCATCCATACACACTTCAGTTTATATGGACTTGGTGTGGTGAGGTAAAGGGGAGAGGACTGGGGTAGTGATTCAGGGTAGCACCACTGTCTCTTCCTGAACACTGAAGGGGGTATTTGAACCCAAATTATTAGTGGTTTTTTTTAGAAAGCGGGGTACTTATCTTCAGCCTTGAGGCAACAAAAAGTCCGAGTCAATATTTTGTTACATGAATATATCATATCTTTATGTATAAAACTTCTTATTTTCTCTGTTATATGTTATCCTAAAATTTAGAAAAATAAGTTTCTTGACCTACAGCAACTTAAATATAATTCACAGTAGTTAAATATTTGGAAGGAAAGTGACTTTGAGAATGAAAAGGTAAATGGCAGGGGCAACTTTAGGAATCCAACTACAGATCTTAGAAAATCTCAATTTTTACACCATCTTGAAGAAACACTTATAATAGCACATTCAATGTTGCAAACCTCATAAGATGGAGCTTTAAACCAGTCTTCTCTCAGTCTTAGAGGAGTTAAACAGGTCCTTTGTTGACACAACTATTCACTTGTTTTGAGAGCCTTTTCTTAGCAGAAAGTATAAAGACATTTTATACTCTAGCATGTCTTAATTAGTACTTTTTTTTCAAACTTGGTCAAAATAAAAATATGGCATGTATTAAAGTAATAAACAAGATTAAATAGAAAGTATCAACAAATAAAAGTTTATAGTTTACCTTTAATTTCCTGACCAGTTATTGCTATTAAAAGTGTCACAAACCCTTATAGAACAAGAAACGAAGGATGGAAAATTAAATTTTAAAACTCGAAAGTTGGAAAAATATCTTAAGGTCTTTTTGAGAACTATGTAGAAATGGACACCTAATAACTAAAAGGAGTAGCATAAGAGAAAATTTCTGTCCAGCCTTAATTCATGGAGCAATCATCGTGTAACTTTGTATAATAAATGAACTAGATTATGATAACATTGCAGAATACAATATTTTATAAATATTTTTAAATCTATGGAGAAATCTTATCAATAAATATTCTTTAAATTGTCCTTTGGCAGTTTGATTTTTGCTATTTGAAATCTTTTAATTTTTAAAAATTCATTCAGCATTTATTAGACACCGACTACACATTAGGTACTGTTAAATGCTTTGGAGTGTATAAAGATGTATAAAATATAAAACATGGTTCTTTTCTCAAAGTCTTCCAGATTGGTGGTGACACCAGATAATGTACATACATAACTGTATGATAGAATAAAACCCACCAAGCCCCATAAGACAATCCAGTGCTATGGAAATTCAGAGAGGAAAGAAACTTCTTCCAGCAGGAGGAATGAGAGAAGGCTTCATAGAGAAGGTGGGATTTGAGCTGTCCCTTAAAGAGTAAATAGGATTTACATATCTTGTGATTAGGAGAATCAGCATTCCAGTGGAGGAAGCATTGTAAGTAAATGTATAGAGAAAAATTGTGTCGTTCAGTTAGTTCAGTTTGATGGATGTGTCGGGGGAAGAGGGAGAATCTCCCTCTGCCCTTTCCCTTAAGGTTCTTCTGGCTGGCCAAATAATTAACAAGACAGGTTAGCAGGAGAAAATAATACCAAGTTTAATAACATGTATACATGGGAGAAACTCAGAAATGAGCAACTCGCCCCTCTGTCTAAGCTGCTTGCTTAAGTATTGCAGCTAAAGATGAGGAACGTGTTGGGGGTGGGTAGTGGCCTGGGACTTCAGAGGGCAGGAGGACAATTCTTTTCAGGGTCACCTATAGATAATGTGGTCAGGGAGAGACAAAGTTTTTGATAAAAGGGACTTGGTGCCTTTCCTCTTATAACCTCTATCCTACGTTATCTTTACAGCCATCATGATAGAAGATCTGTTCCAGGAAGGAGCCACCATGTCAAATTCTTTAGGCAGTTAGTGGGGGAGGTCAAATGTCCTTCAGAGAAAACAATCAAGGTAAAGAGAGATATTTCAGGGTGGCCAAATCATGATCTCCCACAGATGCATAAGGCAACCAAGGAGGAATAGTGGAACATGTGGCTGGACAGGTAGGTGGTGACAGTATGACAAGATGTGTATGTGTTGGGGGTTGTGGGGAGGCCTTGATTCCAGGCTAAGGAGTTTTAGACTATGTAAAGGAAAAGAGTGAAAAGTTTTTAGCAAAGAGAAGGAGAGAAGGGAGTTGACGTTTAAGCGGGTTATCTGGCAGTAACTGACTGATGGGGTGGGGGAAAGGACAGTCTAGAGGGCAAAGGAGCCTTTAGAAAAGGAGATTGAAATTGTGACAGAGAGTACTTGAGGGAGGAAGGTCCCAGAAGACAAAAGGTGATATAGTAACAAAAACCTAAGATGAAAGGATTAAGGTAGTGACAGTCATCAAATGTGCCAGGGAATGATGGAGTTAATGAATAAATGGGAGGTTAAAGATGGAGAGATTTAGAGACAGAGTGGTAGTGGTAGGGATAGAATTTAAACGTATTCATCATGGTTAGTTTCAATCTTTTCAAAAATAAGATTAGAGATTTGGGTATCTGTGATGAGGGGAAAGTGGATGAGAATGAAATGGCCCACCATGGCGTTTAGACTGGGTGGGGGGCAAGGGGTGGGGGTGGGCCAGGGATTACTGAGGCTGAAGGCAAGGTGTGGTAGGAGAGAGGAATTTGAGAATTTAAAAGGAAGGAATGTTGAAGGCAGAGAAAAAAACATCTTGTGTGAAACATCCTGGCTCAGAGGGCCCTGGGTCACGTGGACCCCGATTCCTCACTTAGCTCTGTGAACTTGGCAGTCACTGACCCTTGGAGTCTGTTTCCTCCTCTGTAAAATGATGACACTGCCCACTTTATAATATCTTTGAGTGAGATTTTATATACCCTCACCTCATCCAGCCCCACCTCTGACTTACGTAAAGTGTTCAATAAACAGTTTTGACTTTTTTCAGAGCATTTTTTTTAGCTTTTGAGAGGTTGGCAGGCATCCAGGCTGAGAGATGATGAGATTCTAATCTTCCACTGCTAAAGAGCCAGCCTGGTGGCTACAGATGGTAAGGGTGTAGTTTCCTGGGTTTTATTAACAACCATAGCTGGATGACTCTTGCTCTGCACCATTAAGTGGGGCTAAAAAATTGAACCAGTTCAGCTATTTTTATTAATGTAGACTTTAATCAAATAAAACCACCTGTGAGATGAAGGAAGTTCTTTGCAAAGTTGTTTTGAAAGACAATCTATTGTTCCAGATTTAGTTAGGTTAAACCCCCAACTAAAAATAAATTAAATCTAGTTACAATAGCAACAAGAATAATGAAAACAAAACTTGCTATTAAAGATTCTAGAGCCCTAATCCTTACACAACACAATTTCACTGCAGGAAAATAAAGTCAAAATGCTCCATAAATTACAGTGGGATTTTACCAATTGTTAGTGTTCAAGTCCCTCAAATAAAAGGAAAATAGAAACACACGTCCAGACACAGGTGGATATACTTTTAATAAGTAAGTGGAAAATGAGTGCTCAATACCATATCCTTTCTGTAGGAGAAAGCATTCACACAATGATTTTTACTTTGTTGTATACAATATTTTAAGGTAATGTATAAAATATATTTGACACAAAGAAAGTGTTAGATGTTAACACTGCATAAATGAATCTTGATATGCCTATATGATGGCTTAGAAGCTTTTCACCTATTAGTAAAGCTAAGGCACTACATATTTTTCCCACAATATGGATTTGCATAATTTCAGTTGAAGTAGTTGATCTTGTGTGCTGTGATGCCTCAAAAGGCATCTTGAAGACTCACACATCCCCTTGGCACTTGGCAATGCAAGAGGAAAGTATTCTTCAAACCAAAGCAAATCAAAGCATGGGCAACATTTAGCCTAATTTCTAACAAAAGTTATAGACAGGTGTTTTTTTCAAGCTTCACCACCAGGAGTTGGGAAACTATGCGTGTGGGCCAAATCCTGTCTGTGCCTGCTGTTTTTGTAAATAAAATTCTTTTGGAACACAAACATGCCATTTGTTTATTATTGTCTATAGCTGCTTTTGTGCTACAATGGCAGAGTTGAGTGGTTCTAACAGGGACTGTCTCACCTGTATGGCTTAAGGTATCTACTCTGGCCCTTTACAGAAAATGTTTGAAGGGGTGTGGTGAGAAGCACTGAATGCCAGAGACAAGTCGGGGGCGGGGAGGCACTCTGACACTGGGCATCTTCCTAGTGACCTGGTGTCCAGGCACACGGGTGGACACTCGGTGAGTGTTTAATCCATTTGTTTATCCAGTGAATCCTGGGACTTGTTTGCCTATTTGGGCAAAAAAGAGCTGGCTCCTTTGGCTCCTTTAAAAGCAGCTTAACCAAGCTCAAAGTTGTCAAAGGTAGTGAGTGACCTTTTCATCCAGATTTGCCCAGAACTGGAAATGCCCTATGCATATTTTGTTTTAATATGAAGTGAATAATCAAAATAAGTTATAGATGATTATGGTTTTAACACAGCCTAACTGCTCTTCCTATTAAGTGGGTCATTGGAATCTTCACTTTATAACACTAGCTAGAGGCTTTTGTGATTAATCAATCAGTTGAGAAACCAGATGATTAGACCCATGTTTCATTTCAGTCACTATTTCTCCTGTGCCCTCTGTCAAGTGGGGCGCCAGGTGCAGGGAGCCCCCATGAGCTTTTTTTTTTTTTATCTCATTTTACTTGTCAGATAACCACTTCTCCCCTCCATATTCCCGGCTTTATGATAAGCAGGATTGGCCAACCACTGGCCATAACAGCAAGAGACTCAGCACAATCTTTAGAGACATAGATGTGAAGTCACCATCACACAGGGAAAGGTATCTGCAGGGTTAAGTGTGTAGGCTCCAGTGGTGAGTTCTGACGTCAAGGTCACTGATCTTCAAAGGAGTCTTAGGGGAAGAAAATAGCAACAAGCAGCTCTGGGGGTGAAATAAGACACTTGGGTTTGTGTTTGACTCTCAAAATTATGTTTAATGAAGAAATCAGTGAGACACACCAGGTAAGTGAGCTCTGGCTGTTAGACGTTTTTCTTCATGTTGCTTTTGGTTCTCAGAAATGAAAGTAAACGCAAATTACAAATCTTTGGGTATGAGACCCAGTCCCGCTACTTCCCTTCTGTGGATATATTAGTGATAAATGAGCAGCAGAATAAGGGTTATATTAGGGGAGAAAAAAGGATTCTGGTGGAAATGAGACCAGAGGTTCCTTTTGCATCTGTCAAGAGTATTTTCTGAACCCTCCAAACCAGACTCCTGCACAGAGGGTACATGCAGTTTATATTTTCATGCTCTGTGGATTAATTTCGCAATCAGTTTCATATATTTTAGTAATTTTCTCTAGAAGTTAGAATATTTAACATTTCACAAACCCCAGAATATTACAAAGTATTTTGATTCTTTTAACTTAGTCCAGACGCAAGAAGCCAGACTGTATTTTAGGTGGTGACAGAACTGTTTGTTTAAAATAACAATTTCAAGTGATTTTGTGGTCATAAAATTGATAACGAAATACCAATTCCATCTCCTCATGTACCTCTTTGCAAATGTAAGACAAAGCAGAGTTTTATAATCTTTTAATAATTTGTGCAACAACTGTGGTTTTGGTGTATCTCAAAGGTGGGATTCTTTTAAATTATAAAGGATTTTGTGTGCTTGAAATCCTGGGAAAAGAAAGAAAAATCAAGTTTAAATAGAATGTATTAATTCATAATTAAAGAAATATATATAAATCTTATGAGTATAAAGCTACATCCACTATGAGAATCTTACAGGTATAAACCAGCATATATTACATCTATTTTATGGGGAATTAAATAATTAAATGCTAGGAGCCAAGGTCTTTGAAACTTTGCCTAAAGAGTAAAGAAGCAGGAATGGGAATCAGCAGAAGAAATCTTGTTTGCTAGGGGTTTGCTCCTGGCGTCTAGTGCGTAGAGGTCAGGGGTGCTGTTAAGCATTCTACAACGCACAGGACAGCCCACCACAGCAAAGAATTATGTGAAATTGTAAGAATTCATTACGTAAGAATGATAAGAAATTGCCATTTCTTACATAAATTCTTATATAAGAAAATGTCAATAGTACCAAGGTTAAGAAACCCTGGTCTAGGGCAAAACTAGAATTGGAGACTAGCTCCCAGCTGATGAGGGCAACTGAGAGGAAGACAAAGAAAAAGTAAAAGGCTTCTCTTCTTCCAACTCAGCCACAAAGCGTCTGTTACTGTTTGGTGGGATGAGATTATTTCATTCCACACTCAAGGAGTATTTTCCACAAATTGTAGGAACAAATATGGAGTTACATATTGCTTGTCTGCTAATTAAAGAATAGTATGATTTCAGTGTAGTAAACTACAAAATAAAGTGACTCCTGTGATAGAATCTAGAGTAGACAATGGAAAAAAAATTTTGACAGAAAATACTCTATGGAGCATTAAGTGAGTCTTAAATGTAGTGTTCTTTAGAATCACTTAACGTGTTTAAAATACTGATGTCTAACCCCCAACCCCAAGCCCTACTGAAAGGAAATCTAAGAGAATCCCTGCCATAGAGTACTAAGAAATTCAGGAAACCAGGACTCCATTTCTTAAGAAAGGGCTGAGGCCTCTAAAAACATTGGAAACCTCCCTCCCCACCTCCCCCTCATATTCCTGAAAAAGAATCCAGGTTAAATATCTATCCAAAGAGCTACAAAATCTGAGAGATGATGGCATTTACTGCTTCACTGTAGTGCTTACAAATACAAAAGTACACAAGGTCTAAATTATGTTCCCTAAACCATCTGAGACAGATAATTATTGCATCACTTCAAGGATTTCTGAAATGCTCCTTTCAACAATAGAAGAGGATATTCCATATCCCTAAAATTCTCCAAGTGCTTTGAATAACCAAAGGAGAGTGCAGGAACCATGGATCTGCTTAAAAGTGATCTTAGCTGACAAGAATCAAGGTCCCTCAGTCCCAGCTCGGCCACTGTAATCCTGTGAGAACTTGTGTCTTAATTTCCTCATCTATAAAATGGAGCTGATAATACCAGACCTAAGGATGCTAGGGAGGCTGACTAACAATAGAAAACCCCAGGAGAGAAAACAATGGTATGGTAAAGCCCCACTGCTCTGCGTATGCTGGGCAACTTGATCATGCCATCCCAGACGGGGGATGGAAGCTAGCTCTTTCTAAAGACCAGCGGTAGACATGAGTACAAAATGTATTAAACGTAAAAATTCATCCCTTCCACACAGTTACTTCGCTTTCCTGCCCTATTCCCTCAACACATCCGTTCTATAAATATGCTTTAAACATACTCACATTTTCACTCATTGCAGTGGCTTTTGATGCAGAACTGCTCCTCCTGGTTATAGAATATAAAAGACAATATTTACTACATGATCACCTCCAATTCTGGAACACACGCCGTCTATTAGTTAATGCTACCTCCATACATTTTCGCAGCAGGAAGAGGAACATTTATCTTAGCCAGGTAGAAAAAAAGCCAGCAATCTTAACTGAATTTCTTATACACAATATTCACTGAGAAAGCCATGCAACAAAGTATCAGTGTGTGTGAAGCCCTGCCTATTTAATTGTAGCCTAGGGCAGGTATACTAAAGATTTTTGTGGAATGGGGACACCAGAGACTTAACTAACTTTTAACTTATCAATGATCAATGAAGTATGATCATTATAATCTCACAATTCACTTTTTCCATGGAAAGAAAGTTTTACATGGTGACTAGGGTTCCAGTCATCTGTTATGGGCTGAACTGTGTCTCCCTCAAACATTCATATGTCGAAGTCCCAATCACCAGTACCTCAGAATGTGACTGTATTTGGAGATAGGGTCTTTAAAAAGGTAATTAAATAAAAATGAGGTCATTAGGATGGGCCCTACCTAATCCAGTATGACTGGTGTCCTCATAAGAAGAGGAAATCTGGGCACAAACATAGAGGGAAGACGATATGAAGACAGGGAGAAGGCAGCCATCTATAAGCCAAGGAGAGAGGCCTGGAATAGATCCTTCCCTGACAGCCCTCAGAAGGAACCAACCCTGCTGTCACCTTGATCCTGGACTTCCAGCCTCCAGAACTGTGAGAAAATAAATTTCTGTTGTTTAAGCCACCCAGTCTGTGGCACTTGGTTACAGCAACCCTAGCAAACTAATACAACATCCAATTCATTATCCAACAAATTTTAAAGGCCATGAATTTGACAAATGGGAGGAGATTTGTCTAGGAATAAAGATATTGCCTCCCAGATCTGCCTGGGTTAACAGAGGCACTGTGATTGAAGGGAAGAATAACCTCCCTTACCACAGTAACGCCGACGTTTCCCCATATGTAAGATGATGTCTCTTTTCTGCTCCAAACCCTCCAATTACTTTCCATTTTACTCAATAAAAGTGGAAATCCTCACACTTGCCTAGGGTATGATGGGAAGTAGCTATATCCTCAGGCTACCTGCTTTTCTGAACTCACCCCTTTTGCTACTGCTAGTCCTGATAACTCAGACCTCATCCTGGACATGTACTGGGATATTATGAGGGTCAGAAACCAGCGCTGAGCAGCAAGTCTGGGAAAAGGAAATCAATGGCAGCTAAGTTTTCAAAAGACTTAGGAGATGACAAAGTATATGAAGCCATGGCAGCTGAGAGTAGAGGGGAATATCCATAGACTCAAAGCTGGGTTTGCCATTTCCAGACGTACAAGAAGGACAGTCACAACTCAAGTGCACATAAACTGGGGACTTTGGTGATCTCATGCCCTTAAATTTCCTAATGACTCCAAAATTTCTAACTCTAGTTAAGACATTTCCCCAAACTCCAGATTCATATACCGTTACTTACTGATTATCTCTACTTGGAAGTCTAATAGGCATCTCAAATATTAAAATTCCAAACACTCCAGACCTCTCTACCTACCCCACCACCACTCCCAAACCTGCTCCTCCTGAAATCTTTCACACTTCTGTAAATGGTAACTCCATCCTTCTCAGAGCCTTGGAGCCATCTTTGATTTCTCTCTTTTTCTCACAACCCACATCCAATCAATCAGCAAATTGTTAAAAATATATCCAGAATCCTATCACTTCTCAACATGTCCAACACTACCGCTTTGGAACCAGCTGCCATTTGCTCTTACCTAGATTATTGAATAGTTGCCTAACTGGTCTTCTGCTTCCTCCACCCTTTGTCACCCTATAGTTTATTCTCAACAGAGCAGTACGTATGAGCTTTAAAGAATTAAGAAAGATATGCTACTTTTCCTCTCAAAGTCCCCCAATGACCCCATCTTACTCAGAACCAAAGCCCAACTCCTCACAACTGCCTACAAGGGGCTCTATATGATCTGGCCCCCGATATTTCTGTGCACTCATCTCTTCCCTCCGTGTCCTCACTCTGTTCAGCCACACTGGTCCCCCTGATGTTCTTCAGATACTCCAGGCATGCCCAGCCTTGAGATCTTTCCACTTGTTCTCCCCCTTTGGCTTGAACACTCTTCTCATGGATATCTTCATGACTTGCTCCCTCAGCTCCTTCAGGTCTTTCTCAAACATCACCTCATCAGTGAGGCCCTCCCTAACCACCCTATTTAAAAGGACAGTCACCACTCCTACCCTGTGCATTCTCTATTCTCTCCTGCTCAATTTTTTTCCATAATACCTATCACAATCTGACATACTGTAGAGTTTATGTATGTGGTTACTGCCCACCTTTCTCTACTAGAATGTAAGCTCCATGAGGCAGAGGGCTTTTTGTCCTGTTTTGTCCACTGCTACATCGCCAGTCCCTAGGACTGTGTAGGGCACAGAATTGGTATTCAATTAAATGTAAAAATGATGGTTAAGTAAAATTTTATTTGAAAATTTTCAATTTAGCAAAATACAACAAATATTTTTTTTAAGTAATATTATGGAAATGCCTATGAAGTCAGATTAGTAACTATATTTCTTCTCTGGGTAATTAAACATCATTGACAAGGCAGGAGGTGCAATATATTTCTCGATAAACTTGAGTAACTTCCCATAGGATTAAACCTTCACAAATAACCCAACTTCCCACTTTTGACTTTAAACAGATAATTAACAGAAAATTAGCTGATATTGGGGGAAATATGAGGGAAAGACATGCATTTTAAGAAAATATACTTACTGGAAGGAGGTTTCTTCTACAAAAGAATAAGTACATGTCATTAATGCAATAGTTAATATGGTATGATACAGATTCATATAAAAGTGAATGTTGACTTAATTTGTGTGTCTCAATTTGATTCTCACTTGCTGACATTTGTACCTTCTAAATCAAGGGTTGACAAACTTTTTCTGTAAAAGGTCACATGCCAAGTATTTTAGGCTTTGTGGGCCAAGACGTAAAATCAAGGATATTATGTATATACTTATATAACAAGAGAGAAAACAAATTTCCAAAAATTTTTATTGATAAAATTCAAAATATAATAACAATCAAAGTCTTGTAGTACAGGTCTACTAATTAGAAGAAGGGAATTCTTTTGCGGGGATAACATTTCTCTTAATTGGAGTTTGAAGTTACTATTCCCTATTATCAAATAGATTGCAAATGTTCATCTGTAACAACCATTCTGAGCTTGTAGCCCATAGAAAAACAGGCAGCAGCCCAGATTTGGTCCACAGGTCATAGTTTGCCAACCCCTGTCCAAAATGCAAGTTCAAGAAAATGGTTCTCTTGGATAAATTTTCTGCCAGATGAAAATGGGAGTAACATTCTTAACTAATGAACTACAAATATTCAAGTCAAAGCTTTAATTAATTCAGTATTAAAAAAAATTTGTTTACCAAGTCTTCATTAAAAATACTCAGGTATTCTTTGCAAGCATAGATAAACATGACAAGCATTTTGAATGAGTGGTCTTATCTGTCTGTGCTGTCACTGGTGACCAGCAGGGGGACTCAGCCCAATTCCATTCATAAAATTATTGTACACTGGACTAGATTGGGGCGCCACACAAAAGAACTGCTATTAACTTACAGAGCAGTTATTCTTAATTACCACAGGGAACATCCTTGAAACCATGTTCAGGGAAACATTTTATGACACTAGGTATTACTAGAAACGCCTTTTAGAAACGCCTTTTAAATTTGTTTTCTTTTGGTATAAAATATCTTTTAAACCTAAATTCCAAAATTAATGTTCACTGTAAAACAAAGGGTCTAAAACCTGTTCATACTGTAAATTTATTTACTATTCTATTAAAAAATTCTACTTTATGCACTATTCCCAACAGACTTGATAGAGTTCTGCAGCTTTTGAGCTCTCAAATAATTTTAAAAACTGAGAGTGAAGAAATGCATTAAGAGACTAAAACAGCTTATTTTTTAATTTCATCCATTTACATCAAACCTATTTCATCACCAAATGAGGGTCTGGAGTTACAGGAGGTCTAAATTTGAAGAACTAAAAACCTTGCGTAGAAGTAACTCTAATACAATAGGTTTCTAGTTTTTACTGAACAATTCTCTTCTGAATACAGTTGTGCCAAATTTGACATTGAACATTCCACTGTTCCATAGTGATAAAACATTTTGCATATTTATTTCAATAAAATTTCTTATCACAAATCTAGGAATCAATTTACATGTTGAGATACACAATTCCTAACTTAAAAGGATCTTAAATATATGTCAATACTACCGATATCTGTCCACATTGACTATCCCTCAGGATCGCTGCACTATGCCACTCCAGGGTGCCTCTCGCTTGTTCTGTGGTGCTTCCGGGAATGCTGCCAAGAGGCAGCTCTGCCTTTCCTCCCTATGTTTGCAGGTGCTTCATGACTCACCTGCATGTCCTCTTGGACATTTTCTACTGCAGAAAAATCAATGAAAAATATTCTCCAGTTTCTTAGAACTTCTTTGGAGAAACAGTGTCTCATCAGAAAACTCTATATCCACAGGGAGTTGTCTAGCAAGGAAGGGTGAAACTCACTTACTTGAAAAGTAGCCTTTCCTCTGAGCATAGCACACGCCAAGGCCACAGACGGAAATCACTAAGGCCACAACTACTACAGCTGCTATGATGCCACTTATGTTGAGATCATCTGGAATGCAAAATAAAGCATGCATGAATTCGTGTTAGTAGATGCACAGAGGCAGTCATTAAATTGAGAAAGTTCAAAAATCTCCCCTTTGCTGCTATATCCATGTTCACCCATGCTTTTGAAGCCTGTTCAGCTAACGCATTTCTGGGAGACGTTTCAAAACTGATTGAAAATATTAATAGAACTAAGTTTTGCAAGAATCTTAAATTTACAAAAGTCCTCTGATCCAGAAATAAAATGTACGGTACTCTCTTGCATTCATTTGGAGATGTGATAATTCAAACAACTAAATATTAGGTTGAAAATGACCTTCGAAGTTCAGTGAGTTCAAGTACTACTACCACATCCCCCCAAATTCTACTTAAAATTCTTCTATATCATCATCTGTGTCAATTTCACAAATATGGAAAACTCATTCAGCTGCAAAGAAAGCTCATGCTACTGTTGTTCTATAAAACTACGTGTCAGAAACTTCTTCTTTCTGGAATTTAAATGGGCTTGTATGTATGTGTACACACACACATATACAAACCCACACACATATATGCCATTAAACTGTCATCCCATTAAGTTAAAAATGAATTAAACTCCTCAAGGCTTTTTCCTGCTGCTGTTGAGTCATCTCCCCTCTAACCTAATACAACTGGACTTTATGGACCCAAGTTTGAAATCACTACGATGTTACCAACTTGTGAAGTTTTTTCAGCTACAGAGTCTGTTGCCCAAAAATTAGATGATTAACCTTCCAAGGTTTATATCTCTGCAGTTGGGAACTGCATCAAAAATACTGTCATTCAAGTCATTAATAAAGTGAGGAACATGACTTTGTTAGGGAAAGAACTATGTAACCGGCTGTTAGACACCTCTCTTCACATGATGCAATTTATTAGCATCTCTGGGTGACAGATCAATCTACATGTGAATCTCTCTAAACATTTAATTTGTGTTACATTCCTCCATCTTGCCCATAAGGATTTCATGAGCCACACTCATCTGTCATTTAGATACTTCCTATGTATTGATTAACATGTAAATTACCTGTACTTTTTTTTCTTTCTTTTCCGTGAGGAAGATTCGCCCTGAGCTAACATCTGTTGACAATCTTGCTTTTTTTTTCTTTTTGTTTTGGCTTGAGGAAGATTAGCCCTGAGCTAACATCTGTGCCAGTCTTCCTCTATTTTGTATGTGGGTTGCCAGCTTAGCATGGCTGATGAGTGGCGTAGGTCCACGCCTAGGATCCGAACCTGCAAACCCGGGCCACTGAAGCAGAGCACGCTGAACTCAACCACTACACCACTGGGCCAGCTCCTACCTCCACTTTTTAAAGGAGCCATTCCTCAAAGGGTTCTTTTTTTTTTTAATTTTATTTATTTATTTATTTTTCCCCCAAAGCCCCAGTAGATAGTTGTATGTCATAGCTGCACATCCTTCTAGTTGCTGTATGTGGGACGGGGCCTCAGCATGGCCGGAGAAGCGGTGCGTCGGTGCGCACCCGGGATCCGAACCTGGGCCGCCAGCAGCGGACCACGCGCACTTAACCGCTAAGCCACGGGGCCCGCCCCTCAAAGGGTTCTTTTTAAAAGCAAGTATTAATTATCGTAAGATTAAACAACTTGGAGAAAATATTAGGTGGCATTTTCTAAACAGTAATTTTAGATATTTTAAAGCACTATGCATTTTAAGATTTTTAAAGAAATATTATTTGAGTCTGCTTATCATAAAACTTTCTGGTCTTAGGATTCTTTCCTAATGCCAAATGTTGTTAATTTTCTCAGGTACCTCTGAAATATTAACTATTTTTTTAAAAAGGAAACTTGATAAATCTTTTGAGAGGCTAAGTAATTTGACCAGAGTAGGCAACATTAATTATTGCTTGGTATAAACTTAGTTCATATTTGCTTGGGCACTGAGAGGTCAGTGAGATTTAGCTATATTTTTTACTGGGATAAAAAATAGCAGAGAGGGAAAAAAATCCACAATAATCAAATCTAAGGCAAAATTAAATTAATAACTAATGAAACTCCTGAGAACTGACTGTGCCTACTATTTTCTTTGTAGTAGTCAATGAATTTGACAGCTACAAAGGGTTCAACCTAAGAGCTATTACCTGACAAAAAACTGTCCTGTGGTTTGTCAATGAACTTGACATCTATGAAGGAATCAACCTAATGGCAAATTTTGACAAAAAACTGTCTTATCCGGTAAGTGCTAAGTCATGGTATAAATTTTATTTTATTTTCTTCAATGAAATGGATGATAGAAGACTTGTAAGTTAGAGGTAAGTTGTTTTCATCCCATTTGGGATTTACTGTGAGATACTGAGCAAGTCATATAACACCTTATGCCTCACTAAAGAGAAAAATGTAACAACACACAGGAAAATATTTTGTGTTCTTTCTTTGGGGAAAAAAAACGGCCACCATAAAAGGAAGGTATCATTATTCTAATTGAGGGAAAGGAACCAAACAGCTAAAATGCTAAGTGTGAGTGGGGTCTTCTGGAGTTGTGCAATGAGGCAGCCTGGGAATAATTAGCAAATCCATGATTTACTTTCTATACTTCAAAAAGGACTTCTTAGAACAGTTAACAGATTCTGCTTTTGGTTACAAGTTATTAGTGATAATTCACAAAGAAAATTGGACATGAGATTTCATGAATTCTTATGTATTTCAAAAGATGTAAATTCCAAACCAAGGGTGTGAAACACCTAGGATCAATGGATGAGCATTAAACAAATTTTAATTTTTAAGCTAACTTATACCAGAAAGAGTAGATATGTGGAAATCATGTTCAAATTGAAGTAGTACTACCAGCAAAACACAAACTAGTACTACCAGCAAAACACAATCTAGTAAATTTTATTTGTTATATATTTATTTACTGCATGCTAGGAAACATGTAACTAGTATGTCGAAACCATGACATCACAGATATTATTTCTTAAGATGAGGATAAATTAGGCATTGAAATTAAGCATGACCACTTAAAAAAATAGTAATAGTGCAGGTGGTACAAGGTTACAGTAAAAACCATGAGGCTAGTGTGTGAATGAATGAAGTTAGGAAAACACTGGGTTCATGCATTCATTTTTAAATTTGTTCTGATGAATTTTTCTAATGATAACTCCAAAGCAGCATTGAGAGGGATACTTTCTGCTATTTTAAGCAATACTTACATTTGACTATAAATGGTAACACTTGAGTGAAATTAGTGGATGATATGTATCCCTGAATTTAAGAAAGACCTGAAATTCCAACTTACTTGTGGAAATTAGAATATACTATTGAATATCCTATACTTCAGGATACCCTGAAGTCTAATAAGATTATATTTTCTTAAAAAATAATGCTAAGAGTTCAACTGTACGTAGACAATACAAATTAGTACGCACATATCTGCATATCTCCAAGTCCAATGAAAAATTTCTGACCCTACAAAGCTGAGGGCAAGCTTCTGAACCAAGGGGAGCCCTCAGTATTCTACTTTAGGGTACAGTCCTCTTGAGTGACCTTTAATGCCTCTGGTATCATCTCCAGCTATCCCTCTCTTTCACACAACCATTTTCAAAACACATGGCTCTCACGCAAGGAAGAATTAAACCAAATTATTAAAAATAAAATGAAAAAGGAAATTTGCTCTGAAACTCATATAATCTGAAAAGATTCTTAAGCACTAATTTTATTGGATTCTAAGAAGCTTATTTTGTGAAATATAATATATGGCAGCTATGTTCTACAGCAAACTAGATCCGTAACTATATACAACGTGTCTTTTTTGAGAGCCTACTCTGAGATTAAGTGTAAGCATAGTATTTCAGGGATTGAAAAAATTATCCACAACTGATAACAACAACTAAAATAGCTACCACTTATATAGTGCTCACAATATGCCAGTGCCATTCTAACACTTTCAAATATTGATTATTTTAATCTTCATAACAACCCTATGAAGACGGCATATTATTACTTCCATTTTGGGGAGACTGAGGCACAGAGGTTAAATAATTTGCCCAAGAGTATGTAGCCAGTAAGAGGCAGAGCCAGAATCTGAATCCCCATACCAAATCCTTGACCCTGAGCAACTTATAGGACTCTTACCATTTGTTTGAAAGATTGCTATGAGCATATTTTATAAACAATTATGTGAAAAATTCAAAAATTTATAAAATACAATGCTAAATAGTCTCGGCTTGTTTGGGACATGGATTAAAAATAGCATCTTTACTCTTTGCAATACATTATGTCAAGCTAATTTTAAACATTCCCTCCCATTTATCCTTCAAATCACTCGGCCCTTTCCTACCCCTTGGTTCCTTCCATCCCCAAATATTTGCATGCTCTAATGGCAAACCATTCCTCCTAATATTTCATGCTTACCTACTTGCATTCGTTTCCCAGGACACCTGCGATGTCCAACAGAATTACGGGCTTCGCAGTAGTATTCTCCGCTGTCTAGTTTTGAAACAGTGTTAAATTGCTATTTGTGGAAGAAAAATATATACGTTTTTAAGCATTAAATCTACAAGTAGACTCCTAAAAGAATCTTGTCCCTTGCGTTTTAGCATTAAGTTGGTCTTTCCTTTTTAATGACTTAGGACTTTATATCTTTACCGTGAATTCAAAAATCTGCCACACCTTCGAGGAGTGCGTAGCTACGCCTCCTATTTAATTTGACAGAGAAAAACTTAAATATATATGGAGAAGTGTCTTTTTTTGTGTCATACTGAGAAAGTAGTACAGTCAGGCAGGCCATGGGCATTTAGTATTAAGTATTCTAGGTATTTCTAATTCCTAGGAGACGCCACTTGTAAATGAAGGCCTCCTTGGCCTAAAAGGGCTAATGCAGTTTTCTAAGTCACAGCGAGTTCACCGCGGCAGCCAAAAACTAACACTTCCTCTAAAAAGCCAGAGTTACTACCAGGAAGTAGCTTAGGGCCTAGGAAAATCTCACTCAATGTAGTTTATAGAATTATAAATTCTATCAGTTACAAAATATTTGAAAATTCTGAAAAGATAAAGTCTAACCCTTGCTCCTTCCACTCCCTGCGAAAGCAACTGAAAGGTAAGACTTTGATATAATAGGCTTCACAATTGTTAATAGTAGTTTTATCCCCTTGGAGAATTTGTGGAGAGAAGAAGGAAGGAAGGAGGATGGATAGAAGGAAGGAAGGAGGGAAGGAAGGATGGAGGATGGAAGGAAGAAACGAACGAACAAACGAACTAATGAAGGAAGTGAGTTAGGAGGGAGGGAGGGAGGGAATGCAATGGTCATGGACACGTTAAAGGATCCTGCAAGGACCAGTACAGAGGGGGAGGGGTTGCTCAGAATCATTCTTTCAGTAGTCGCCTGTCACATCCCCAGTACCACAGTGGTCCCTGCCAACAGCATCCATGAGAGCCATGAACCTCTAAGGAGCACCTCCTCACTGTGACAGATCCTCAGGTTATATCTGATCCTGAAAACAGCCAGGATTTCGACCTATTAGCTCCTTTTCTTCCCTCACTTTTCATTACTCACTACCTACATACCCCCTGTTTCTGTATACTTCATCGTGGGATAGAAAGCTTTTCCGTGTGTATTTTTCACTTTATGGAATCATCTCTCACTGTCCCCAGAGCCAGACTACTTTAAAAATATTCCCCATGAACTCAAGGCCAAGGTATGTGTAAACAATAAGTTAGACTAAAACCAAAAATGATCTTTTGGCATGTTATAACCGGTAATTAAAAGGAAGTCATTGTCATCTATACACTGGGGTCTTTGTCTGTTGCTCATTTCTCAGAAAATAACCCCTCCTAGTTCTGCCCTGGTGCATCCCTTTGACATCAAAAGATATTTCAAGAGTTGAGGCTAACTGAGGAAAGTGAGTCTCCATCATTTCAGACTTGCCTTGGGGCTTTTATCACCTTTTTTTAAGAAAAGATAAATTCGAAAAGTAAATATAGCCAAGTGTGACAGCAGGTTTTCTGCCCAATTTCTCAGTGTAAAATCACTTGGGCCTGCTGACTGAGCCTGCTGACGCTGAAGGGGCCAGAGCGTGGCCTTCCTCAAGGAGCAGCCACACCTATCCATATGCTATATTATTTACCAGAGGATCTAGTTTTTAAATGTTATTGTGCGCTTGTAGATTGAAGGAATGAAAAGAAACATTATACCCTCCTTTTAAAATTTCTAAAAATTATTATTATTACCAAGCCTTTAAGATTTTTTGATAATAGCTATGGTAGTGATTCTGCATTATTGGAAATCAGATATTTTTTTATTTTATTTTGTTGTTGTTTTTGCTGAGGAAGATTTGCCCTGAGCTAACATCTGTGCCAGTCTTCCTCTATTTGGTATGTGGGTTGCTGCCACAGCATGGCTGCCGACGAGTGGTGTAAGTCTGCGCCCAGGAGCCGAACCCAGGCCGCCAAAGCGGAGCACGCCAAACTTAACCACTAGGCCATGGGGCTGGCCCCGGAAATCAGATATTTTTAAACTGACATCTTGTAGTACTCTGGTCGAAAAAAAAAAGCTTAATGATCTTCCTTTATACTCCTACCTCTACCCTGAAAAGTCACAGATGAAAAAGTAAAAATACTTTTATTTTTAAATATCATTAACTTTAAAGAGCTTATTGATAGGTTCCCTTCAGTATTCCCAGAAAGGCTTTTCAATCAGGCTATTTTAAGGGGAAAACAATCAGAAGATCTGGACTAAATCTAAAGTAACAGATACGCAAGTCACAGAGCTAATTGTTGATGATCTAGTCGTGGAAGAGTTTAATGACACAGATATCCTGTCACAGGCTGGTGACAATGACTATTCTGACGTGGCTGGCACTGGGGTCAGGGCATTCGCAAGTGAGCTTTTGTGCATTTCCCTGATATTGTAAATATGAAGGTTTGGAGTTTTTTTTAAATTTCAACTTATTTAAACAAAACAAAATAAGAAAAAAAAACAGTTCACCTATTTCTCCCACCTCTAACCCCCTCATATTATAAATATGAGACTCCACTTAGCACCTTTCCAGGCCAGGAAGGCAGCCGTAGTGAACTGCCTGATCATCATCATGTATCAAACTTGGTCTGCTTCAAGTCACTGTGCAAACCTTTGTGTGCTCAGGCCCCTGGTTCTCTGCATTGTCTTCCCAGCTCCTAAAGCAGCCCTTTCCATCACTTCTCTGTGCATGTGCCGCCATCTTTCTTGTTGCCCCCTTTTCTCTCCACTTAACAAGCAATGGTATCAGTCCTCTCTTCTCCATCATTTTAGTTCTAATAAGTTTTTTTCCTCCAAATGCAGGACAGTCATTATGCCAGTGCTTGAAATGACCTTACCAGAGTTCCAGATTTTGTATTCATTGTGTATGAGCTGTTGGTGCTTTGGGAGCCAACTTTTGGATTCCCTAGCAAACGGATGCCATTCTTAAACCATGCGTATTCAGGAGCTGGATTCCCTTCTTTATCTTGACATCGTAGCTCTACCACGGTTCCACTCAGAGCAGAATTGGGTACTTCACACGATGGAACTGCTGGAGCCACTGAAGGATGGAAATCAAATGGGATTGGTTATTTGTACGTTAAACAAGGATTTTAACAGCCAGGTAAAGATGGACTTATCGGACACCTGTGAGAGAGATTGGCTGCTTGTTCAGGAGACCTATTTCCTTTCTTCAGGAGCACACTTCTAGACCACATTTGCCAGCCCCCTTGTAGCCAGATGGGGTCATATGCATAAGTTCTAGTCAATGAAAAGTGGGGAAAAGTGACATATGCCATTTCCAGGCCTGACCCGTAAAAGCCTCCTGCATGATTCTCATTCATTCACACCCTTTGCCCCTTCCTACTACCAAGTAGGTGTCAACACCCATGGTGACCTCAGAAAGCCATGTATTGAAGATGCCAAACTTACATTAGGTTGGATTTCTAATGATTTTGTGAAGTAAAGCAATATTGTTCCACCACTATCTCTGCCCCAACTATTTAGAATTCACTATATAAGAAAGAATTTTCTATCATGTTCAGCCACTCACTGAGAGTTCAGAGCTTTGTTGCAAGCATTACGTTAGCTTCTACAACAGCTATTATTTTTTAGATAAACAGTCTACTTTTTCCTCACCAATGGTTTTAATGCTTCATTACCAACTATATTCAAAAGAAGTCAAATCTGAATATATTTTTCAGGCCTGGTATTCAAACTAAAATCCCACTCTGCCTAGAACTGGCCAAGTTAGAAAATACCTGAGTTAGGGTTATTCTGATCCCAGGAATTTGTAAAGTAAATCAGACATTACTAGGTGACTTAAATTCAGGAAAACCCAGAATTCCAAGTTGTAGGCAGAATTCCAAGATGGTCTCCCAAGTTCCCCAGTCCTGGTGTATACACACTTTCTCTCAGTTATTCAATCAAACATTAATGTAGGTACTACTCTGAAGGGATTTTGGAGATGTAATTAAGGTCCCAAATCCAGTGTCTTTAAGATAGATTATGTAGATGAGTCTGACCTAATCACATGACCCCTTTAAAAGCAGTTTTCTCTGGTTGGTCACAGAAGGGAAAGTCAGAGATTCAAAGCACAAGGATTCGACATACTTTCATTGGACTGTAGATGGCGGGGGTGCCACGCGGCAAGGAATGTGGTGGCTCTAAGAGTTGAAATGTGGCCCCCAGCTCATAGCCAGCATTGAATGAGGACCCCAGTTCTATCACAAGGAACTGAAATCTTCGAACAACTTGGCAGCCGATTTTCCCCAGAGCCTCCAGACAAGCACTCTGCCCAGCTGATACCTTGGTTTCAGCCTTGTGATACCCCAGGTGGAGAACCCAGCCATGTCAGACTGGACTTCTGATCTACAGAACTGTAAGCTAATAAATGGGTGGTGTTTTAAGCTGCTAAGTTTGTGATCATTTGTTATGTAGCAAAAGAAGAATAATACAACAGGTGAATCTCCTGCAATATTTTCTGAATTAAATTTCTTCTATTTTAGTGCATCACTAGTATTTTAGGAAGAGCCTGGACTATATAGAAAGATGAAGAGGAGTTACTTTATTCTCTTTGCTTGGTAGTTTAACATCTATGGAGAAGCAAAGATCATGTTCCTCCACTCATTGTCATCATGAGCTGTTAACATCTATCAGTGATTCTTTTTTTTTTTTTAATAATTTTTATTTATTTATTTTTCCCCCAAAGCCCCAGTAGATAGTTGTACGTCATAGTTGCACATCCTTCTAGTTGCTGTATGTGGGACGCGGCCTCAGCACGGCCGGAGAAGCGGTGCGTCGGTGCACACCCGGGATCCGAACCCTGGCCAACAGCATCGGAGCGTGTGCACTTAACCACCAAGCCACGGGGCCGGCCCTATCAGTGATTCTTACAGTAACTAAATATATTGGTTTTTGAGTTAACCCCATCAGGATCCAAATCCTGGTCCAGACACTTCCCGGCTCTGTAGCCTTGGGAAAATCATTTAGCTTCTATTTCCTCATCTGGAAAAAATCAAGTTGTCAGTGAAGATTAAGTAAAATTAGATATGTGAAAGAGCCTAACACATACTAGCTGCACAATAAATGCTAATTTCCTTTCTTTACTGAATAACTTCTAATATTTCCCCTGGCCTACTCTTTTGTTTTATTGCTTTTCTATCATCTCATGTGATACTATTTTATTTGGCAGGAGAAATAATACATATACTGAAAGCTATTGAAAAATAAACTCTTGGGGAAAATGCTCCTATGTATAGTGTAGGACTGTCAAGATTTGCCTCAACCTTAAATGAAAAGAGATTTCATCATAATGAATTAGTAATAGTAAAATGTCATCAGCGTATGAGATGAAGGGGAGAAATAGCCGAGACCTTGCAGGAAAGGTGGTGCTGGTGGTCTCTGTAACTGCGGCCCTGAGTTGCCTCACTGCCCCAGGGCTGGGTGATGGGGATGACAGTGGGGAACAGTCATCACATGGATACAAACACATCACCTAGTACTTCTAGAGTGACCGTATCCTCTTCCAGGTTTTGGCCTTGCTCGGATGGGGCACTAACTTCACAACGATATTTCCCGGCATCATTTCTTGTAACATTTTTGATCCGTATACTGAAATCTATCATCTCAGCTCGATGTTTAAAATCACCTTTTAGAAAAAGAAGATAATGATGTTAATCATAATGCAAATAACTTTCCATATACTACCTTCCTCAAGTCACTTCATTTAGTAACCAATGGATTTATTTTCCTATTAATAAACTCAATTTAAAAACTTAAAAATTGTACTTGGGTGCTACTATTTCAAATTTCTTTCTTTCTTTTGTTTTTTTAGAACATACTGTTCACAAAAGAACATTCAGTTCCATATTCTCATATTTTATTTTAAAGAATTCAACCATCGTTCTTGCATCACTCCCTCTCTAGTATGCTTATAAAAATATTCCCATCTTTGGGCCCGTCGCTGGCATAGCGGTTAAGTTCGCATGCTATGCTTTGGCAGCCTGGGGTTCAAAGGCAGATCGTGGGCGTGGACTGATGCACCACGCATCAAGCCATTCTCTGGAAGCATCCCATGTACAAAATGGAGGAAGAGAGCACAGATGTTAGCTCAGGGCCAATCTTCCTCAGCAAAAAGAGGAACATTGACAATGGACATTAGCTCATAGCCAAGCTTCCTCACAAAAAAAAAAAAGAAAATTCCCATCTTCAAAAGATACTGGAGGGCCGGCCCGGTGGCGCAAGCGGTTAAGTGCGCACGCTCCGCTTTGGTGGCCAGGGGTTTGCAGGTTCGGATCCGGGGCGCACACTGACGCACCGCTTGGTAAGCCATGCTGTGGCGGCATCCCATATGAAGTAGAGGAAGATGGGCATGGATGTTAGCTCAGGGCCACTCTTCCTCAAGAAAAAAGGGGAGGATTGGCATCGGATGTTAGCTCAGGGCTGGTCCTCCTCACAAAAAAAAAAAAAAAGATACTGGAAAACCTAGGTTAATTAGCTAGAACAGTAACTTTACATGTTACATGTAAGTGGCCCAAATGATCCCACCACAAAAGAAAAGATGAAGGGGGTCTTAAAAACATTCTTTTGCTTAGTTTTTGCTAGTAATGTTCATGGAATTAAAATAGTGTTTTGCATAACGTTCAGGTGCCAGAATGGCAATTGTAGAAAATTCAAGTAAAGACAGCTGTGCAGAGGGATATTTTACATTTTCTATTAACTTTAAATATTTGTTCACTTGTTTAATTCTTTAAAATTAAAACAATACATAGCATTTAAAAAATGTTTATTATACTTCTTAAATTATATTTCCAACTTTTAAAATGTTTATAATGTAAAATTTCAAGCATACACAAATTAGAGAGTAGAGTAAATGAACCTCAATGTACCCACCACCCAGCTATAACAGTAATCAATGTATGGCCCATCTTACATCATCTGTACCTCTAACCACTGGATTATTTTAAAGCAAATCCCAGACATCATAGCCTTTCATCCATCATTATCAACACTTTACATTAAAAGCTCATTACCTATTCAACAGCAAGAGTAGGGAGTAGAGAGAAATGTATAACAAATAAAAAATAAAATAAAAAAGCTCTGGATAAAGGTAGTCATATTTTCTGTCCCATAAGTCTTAACTCCCTAGGCTTCTCAGTGACGGCCCAGCTTTCCCGATGGAGATATGGAAACAGGGTGAAATTATTATAACTGAGAACTGACCCTCCATCCCAACCCCGCACCATCTTTTCTTCCTTTCTCTCAAGAGTTTAATTTTACTGGGACAGCAAAAACAATTACATTTTACATCCTTTAAGACTGAGCTGAGAAATGAAGGGTCCAGGGCCTCAACAGAGTTCACCTACTTCCATTCTCTGTCTTCTGTTTCTGTGGTTCTTGTGTTCTAGGTCTCAGTCACTGTTGGTTTCATCTCACGCTTACAGAAACACATTTTCAGTAATCAGCCCTGTGCTGTTCTCATTTGTAAGTTAAAGGATCCAGGCTGTACTTGTGTTCTCTTGCTCTCACCTCGTCAAGTCTATAGCTTCTTACCTTGAAGAGCCTGTTGATAGTAGACAAAGGAGACACTCCGCCCCAGTTTCTTCCACTCTAATCTGGAGGAAATGGTCTTCTTTGGATATTTACAGGCTAAAATAACCTCTAGGAACAGTGACAAAAATACTTGTTTTCTAATTGTCCTTATAAATTTATATTTTACTTAACAAATTTTTAAACATCATTAAGTTGTTTCTTTATATTGCCATTCATGCATTCGTTCATAAATTACCATGTTGGCTTAAACCAAAGATGAATTAAAAGCATTATAACTCTTCCACATAATAATTGTGTGACACTGTGCTAATTTCCCTAGTTCTTAAGCCTCAGTTACCATCTGTAAAAGAAGATAGTATCTCACAGATTTGTTGTGAGCCTTCAAATACAATAATATATGCAAAGCACACACGCCTGGACATAGTAAGTACTTTACAAATGGCAGCAATGATTAATTATTTATCTTATTCTTCCCAGTCTCAGTGTTCAAGGAGTTCATAGTCTGGTAGAAGAGGCAAATAAGATAATGTAATTTCAGTCCAACCTGATGAGTGATAAGATGGAGGTGAGCAGAGAGTGCTTCACACCTAGTGCCTAAGAAAGGCACTTAGACCAGCCCTGGCCGTCGTGCTGTGGAACCCACAAACATTCCCTCAACATGCTACATTCTCACTTAGATCCCTTCTTTGCTAACCCTCCCTATGAATACGTTAATACAAACCCAATATGGTCTTCAAATACATCATTGATTCCTACCCCTTAACTCTATCCAGATAAATTATTAAAAGATTTAACCTTGGCATCAAGTTTAACTGCCTCACTGGAGCTCACTAAGGTTGCTTTATTACAGGAAATTTACTGCTGTTATGTCATTAAAGAATTCCTGGAACCTCTGAAGGAACCCCTCTTGTAACTGTCCAAACAAGATGACTTAGGAGGGAAAAATCCAGTGTCTGTCTGCCAGCTGCTTCATGTTGCCAAAAGGAAACCCCCAGTTCGAAGTATTTTTAAAGTATGTTTCAGCCAGGCTCTCGAGTGTCAACTTCATATTTCTGAGACTATTCTTCCCCCGCAATGCATATAGTTTGACCTAAAAAGCACAGTATCTTCGACTAGAAGACAAATTATGTTAAAATCCTTTCCATACCTCTTATTTTGATGTTAAGCAGATTTAATGTTATTTTTAAAAAGAATTCAGGATATTACATGGTATGGTAGATCAGACAGCAACACCTATAATATTATCCTAGGTTTTATTAAAAATATACACACAGATGTAGACAAAAAGAGTATATGAATATGTACTCTTTTTGAATATGAAAATATTAACCCAGTGATGCTTTCTGTGTGATAGAATTATGATTTTTCTTTTTGTTATATGTAGTTTCTAATTTTCTTTTTAGTTGCACACATATTGCTGGAAATATAGAAATAGAATAAAAGGTAATGGAAAACAGAAAGTAAGACAGAAAAAAGAAAGGCAAGGAAAAAAACAAACAAACAAAAGTTGTTTTCAAGGATGTCTAAAGTTTTTAAAGCAGGTTTTAGATTCAAAGAGGCATCATTTTATAGTGGTGTTTACAATTATGCTCCAAAGACAAACGCGTGCTGAGGGACTTGTCTGAGGAAACACGGTTCTGTTCTGTTGATTAAGGAGAATGGGTGGTGACCTTCCGGAGTCTTGAGTTTTAGATAGGTTTCCTTCCCGTATTTTGTTGAGTTTCCAACAATTAAACACACACCCACACTCATATTTAGCTCACACTCCTAGGTCTTCAGAATAAATTTATATTCAAATAATCACATTGTTTCATGTATTTAACTAGATACACACACACGCCCCTTTTGGTAAATTCTTCCTGATTTCTGTACTCATTGCTCTATGGAAAATCTCTGGAGAAATTATATTTCAAAATGTCACCAATGGTTTTCCTAAGTGCAGTGACTCCACTCCAGCCTAACTCTCATTGACTATGTAAAATGTGGAAAAATAGTCTATCCAATTCGTCCAAAATATATTGAGTACCGACTGTGTGTTCAGCATTGTTCTAGAGCCGTATCAGTGAGCAAAACAAAGATCCTTGCCCTTTCGGATCTTACAGTTTGCAAAGGGAGTCACGCACACGAGGAACATCGTGAAGTGAATTATATAGAACGCTGGGAGGCGATGAGCACTATGGAACGAGAGTAGGCACAGTATAGGAGGGTCGGGAGTGCTGTGGGATGGAGTGCCATTTTACAAAACAGTCACAGTTCATCTCATTTAGAAGGTAACATTTAACCAAGACTTAAAAGAGGGAATTAGAATTCCCTAGAATTCAAATTTAGAATTCGCCATTTAGGTTCTTTGGGAGTGTTCCAATCAAGGGAATAGCCAGTGCCCAGATCCTAAGGTGCCAACACCTTGACCTCCAGAACTGTGTGGAAC
This sequence comes from Ceratotherium simum simum, assembly GCF_057802395.1. Lineage (NCBI taxonomy): Eukaryota > Metazoa > Chordata > Mammalia > Perissodactyla > Rhinocerotidae > Ceratotherium > Ceratotherium simum. The sequence continues at coordinate 19,465,047 of NC_141926.1, forward strand.
AGTAGATCTACTGGACTCATGGGGTCAACTCTGAGGATAAAGAACCAAGTGAACTTAGAAGCTAACTACCACGGATTCTGCTTTCTCTTTTCAGCTGACACTCATCACCCATGGCCAGCATGATTCTGTATCTAGTGCTCAGGATGATTATGCGATAATATAGTGGTTGAAAGCACAGGCTTTGGAGCCAGACCTCTGCCATACACGAGGTGTGTGATATTGGGTAAATTACTTAACTTTTTTTGAAAATTATATTCACATCTGTAAAATGAAAAAAAAATAACAATACTCATCTCACAAAGTTGTTGTAAAGCTTAAATGAGATAATGTATTTACATACTTGGGTGCACATGGTGCTTTGTATGTGCTCCATAAATGGTCATTATTATTTTCACCCATGAGGAACTTCTCTGAGTTGTAGCTGTAAGCTTGCCTTGACGTGATAGAAATCCACGCTTTAAACATCATAAATTTACGTAAAAATCATTCAAATTTGAACTAAAATGTTACCTCTGTTTAGACAGCAAAGAATATAATATAGACATAAATCATATTTTCTCAAAACAAGGCATATTAAAACAGAAAAATACACCAACTTTTTCTATTAATATGATTATTTCATTGCCAAAAGTATGTTTCCTTTGGATTGAGAAAAGATAATTCTTTGTTTAGAAAAAGCATTAGCAATGACTATTTTTGCATGTAGCAAAATAGTCACTTGTAGGAATCACATGGATAAAATCATTGTGAATTTGAATTTTTCTAGGATTCTGTACTGCTGACTATCTTCTGATTTTATCCCCTGTGCTCAAGGCAAAAATCATCAAAATCTTACATAACACAAAAAGAGAACGGATACTACCACCTAGTTCTGAAGAATTATCATAAATTATTTCTGTGAGGAAAAGCATGCTATCAAGCTCTGACTTATAGCTCTCAGGGTTGGATACTCTCTGTCCAAGGCTGCTCACATAATTTATAAGCCTGGCACAGCCACCCTCATTTCACCCTCATTCTGCTTTTGGCACTGATATGGGAAGTGATACAGAACAGAAGTACTGCAAAGAAGGAATTAATTCACGATTTGTTGACATCAGAGAGACAAGACACAAAAAATGGAATCAATTGCGTGGAACACACATACACAAATATACAAATCATAAAATATTTTAGACTTTAACTAAAATTAAGTTACTGCATTAAATATCCCAAAACTAAAATGTGGACGAAGATAGAAATTTATTTTTGCTTTATGGAGAGCCAAGTTGGAATGACTGGGGCACATACAAAATGGAATCAAAATGTAATTCTTAATTAAAGGAGCAGAGGTGAAACAAAAAAATAGAAAATACTTATTTGGGAGTAAGTAAGATTAACAGTTGATTGCAATAAATTATAGAAGGATTTTCTACATTAAAAATAAAACATACATTAAAAAGTCATGTAAATGGTATAGGGTTTTAGTTTGGAGTGATGGAAATGTTTTGGAACTAGACAGAGGTGGTGGTTGTACAATATCGTGAATGTACAAGATGCCACTGAATTGTTCACTTTAACATGGTGGATTTTGTTATGTGAATTTCACCTCAATAAATTTTTTTTTAAGTAACGTAAGACTAAAGAATATAACATTGGCATCCTAATTCAGATATCACAGCATAGGGCCTGGGGGCAGGGATGTGTTTCCATGGAAACCAGTTGGACCCAACAGTAAGAACCTCCAGGAAAGTAAAAAGTAGGAGAAATTAACTTCACCTCCTTTGTCCTTCAGGGACATCCTGACCCTTCTTTTCTCACTGTGCTCACTCTTTGGGCCTTTCCGTCTCCTTATCGGCATCTTGTTCAGCCTGTCCATCCTCTCTCTAAGAGCTCCACAGTCCCAAATTGCTCCCAATCATTAATTTCCCCTTCCTACCTATCCCCATTTAAAACTAATTCATTATAAAGAGTGTTTTCTTTGCTTAATCATGTAGAATATTAGGACTTAAAAGAAGATTAACCTAAACAGTTACTTAAGTGATTTGTTATTTTTGAATGATGGGCTGATTCCTATTACAGCATATTTTTACTGAGCAAGTGCATATAATGCTATGTGCCAAGTACTATTGAAAGAACTGGTTAAACACTAATTCATTTAATTCCTCCCCACCCCAGTCCTCTTCTTTACTCTTTCTTTTCTTCAAACCCATCTCTCTTCAACTCTAGAACTTAAGACATACCTGAAGAAGAGGGATCAGACATTTGGAACTTGTCTTAAATGTTTACAATCTCTGGCCTAAACAAGCATCACATTTAAGAAATTGTAATTCTTCTGGTTGCCTAGTAATATTAATTATGTTCTGTAGAAACACAGTAGAAAAGTAGTAGATGGCCAATATGTGAAGTAAACTTACAAAAGCCCTTATGAATTTTTTTTTGATTATTGATCCTTTTCAAAAAATTTTAATTGTAGCAAAATACACATAACAAAATTTATCTTAATAATTTTTAACTGTACAGTTCACTAGTGTTAAGTATATTCACATTGTTGTGCAACTAATCTCTTGAACTTTTTCATCTTGTAAAACTGAAACTTTACACCCATTAAACACCAAATCCTCCTTATGAATATTTTTAAGAAGCTAAAATAAATAACAAAATGGCACTCCAAAATAGGCTATATTAATGTCATCTTAAATACGTAGAGTGGGGTTTGCAGTGTTAATTTCCATTTACCATATCTAGCTGGCTGGAAACTGCAAGATCTCCATCTCCCAGTTTCACAAATTAGATTTGCTTTGTTGCAGATCATTTATGTAAGGAAAGACCTTCTTTGTACATCAGGTCTTTCATTGCATGTCCCCAAATTTCCACTGAGGAGGTGGAGAAAGAGTTCTCAAGGTGGAAACAGCAGGGAAACAGCATTTCAGCCTGAGGAATTAGTATGAGGCAGAGGCTCTAGACAAATAGGAAGATAACATAACACGTCATCCTCGTGAGTCATTTAAATAATATAATCCATGAAAATCAGTAAGGTACTCTACCTTGATACTCTATTGCTGTGACTACTTGATGGTCTTTGGGGGCAGAGAATCCATAGGCCTTATGATCTGAAAGATTAAAACAGATAGGACAATTAAAATAGTACAAAAGGTCTCTTTTTAAATGTTTGAATGGGATGCAAAATTAAAGAAAATTGCCCTAAAGTTTGGTGACAGTTTTACACAATTCATAACAAATAAGTTTTTTGTTTGTTTGTTTGTTTTTTGTGTGGAAGATCAGCCCTGAGCTAACATCCGATGCCAATCCTCCTCTTTCTGCTGAGGAAAACTGGCCCTGGACTAACATCCGTGCCCATCTTCCTCTACTTTATATGGGACGCCGCCACAGCATGGCTTGACAAGTGGTACGATGGTGTGCGCCCGGGATCCGAACCTGCGAACCCTGGGCCGCCGAGATGGGGCGCGTGCACTTAACTGCTGTGCCACCGGCAGGCCCCACAAATAAGTTTTAAAGTACCAAATTAAAAAAACCAAGCCAAACCATATACGTCTCTTCCATTTTCTGTACTGTGGTTTTGGCCTTTAAGCATTTCCTAAAGAAGAACCCATGGATCTATTAGGGCCCCACAACGGACAACACTCTTTCACAAGGCTAATTGTGAACAAGAGCTTAAATCCTTAATTCAGCTTAATATGCAATCTAGTGTCACAGGGTACTGACCTCCAAATAAAAGCTAATTATTTTTAGTGCCTTATTCAAGGGTATAAATTGCTTTAAGAAATCCATGACTATACCTATATAATAAAGAAATGAGTCATTATGATTATTGTGGCTAATGTGATCTGATAGTTATACAATGATGATGATGATAATTATGGTGACATCATCATCACTCCCATAAACTTATACAGAAATTTTCATTTAAAAAAAGTGCTTATACACACTTTTTTTTTTTTTGTGAGGAAGATCAGCCCTGAGCTAACATCCATGCTAATCCTCCTGTGCTTATACACACTTTTTAAAAATTCGATAAAATTCAATATTCAAAACAACCTGGTGTGGTAGGCATTATTAAAACTTAAACAACAAAGTAACAGAATCAGGAATTAAAACTTTCTAATCCAATCTTTGATATGTATCACTCTGTGTTATTTCATTTTACGGAGGTCATTTTTTTTTTTTAATTTTATTTATTTATTTTTCCCCCAAAGCCCCAGCAGACAGTTGTATGTCATAGCTGCACATCCTTCTAGTTGCTGCATGTGGGACGCGGCCTCAGCGTGGCCGGAGAAGGGGTGTGTCGGTGTGCGCCCGGGATCCGAACCTGGGCCGCCAGCAGCGGAGGGCGCGCACTTAACTGCTAAGCTACGGGGCCGGCCCGTAGGAGGTCATTCTTATAGTTCAGTTTAATGACCATGTTTAAAAATAATTTAAATCACTTCCTATAAGTATACATCTCTGAAATATAAATGCTACAAGGGCAAGATTTTTGCCTGTTGTATTCTCTGATATAGCTCGAACACCTAGAACAAGTGCCTGGCATAAAAGCAAGGTACAATAAATATTTGTTGAACAAATGAATGAGACCACTCCTTACCATATACTAATGAGAAGAATCCAGTAAACGGAGTCAGATCAAACTGATACTAATGAAGAGTTCCTGAAGGCAAGCAATTCTTTTGGGAGGGTGTCATAAATATATAATATTGGATTGGTGTTGCTTATTTCAAAATCAGAATAATGCAAAGCATTCTTGCTGGTTATCTTGAGTAAATAATTTAGGCCAAACAATCCAAGTGCCGTCCTCCATTATTCATCTCAAAAATCATATATGAAATAACCTAAGACCAAGTTACACTGATCATAAAAATCTAAAGGTTATTTCTTGAAGATATATTTCTACAGTTTACTAAAATGCTATTTCTCTGCTCACACTATCATCTGTCTTCATACGATTTAATGACCCAGTTTTCACCAAGAGAAAAATGACCTCTCTGTTGCCATATTCAATGGACACTTTTCAGTCTTTATCTTATTTGATCTCTCTGACATCTGACTCTGTTGACTCCTTTGAATTCTAGACTCTCTCCTAGTCTTTGTTCTGTGTCCCTATGGGTTCTTCTTCCTCCTTGTTCTGTCCATCCATCCATCCATCCATCCATCCATCCATCCATCCATCCACTGCTTTTCTGACTCAACTAACTCCTTTCTATATAGTCCTTTATACTCTCATTGAGTCAACTGCCATTTATTTGGTAACAAGTCCTAAATCTGTACCTCCAGCCCTAATCTCTCTCCTGAGATTAAATCCATAGACTCCTCTTTCTGCTGCATATCTATATCTCCATTTCCTATAAGTACCACAAACTCATGGCCAAAACTGAACTCTGCTTGCCCCCAAACTTTGTTTCCTTTCTACAGTTCCCATCATAGCGAAAGGTACCACAATCCACATGTTCACTCTTACCAGAAAATCAGGCATTGTCCAAGATGTATCCGTCCTCTCATCTATTTAACTCATCAGTTTCCGTCTATAGACAGAATTGTGTGCCATCCATGACAATGTTTTGAAATATTTGCCTTTTCCCCTCCTTGCCCTCCCCTACGTTCATGCAGCCAAGTGTTTGCCTCAGGGAAGGCATGTGGGAAGCCAAAATCAGACAGAGAAAAGCAGAGGACCTCCTGCCTCTCCATATTTAGAAACCCTGGCCATGAGGGAAATGGAAACGACTCATAGCTTAGGCAAACATTTGAGAGAAACCATCATGAGTAAAATATGCCTTCTCCCCAGACTCAGGGTAGAAAAGAGGAAGTGAGTTGGATAACATGGACCTTAGGGGGCTCTTAAGAAAGAACAACAATAGCCAACATTTATCAATGTTTTTAAGCACAATTTATTAAGCACTTAGGTGTCAGGCAATAGTCCAAGTGCTTTACAAGTATTAACTCATTTAACTCTCATAACAATTATCTGTGGTAGGGTACCATTTTTATCTACATTTTTCAGTTGGGGAAATTGAGGCACAGAGAAAGTAAGAAACTAGGACAAGGTTATACAAGTAGTAAGTGGTGGAGTTGGGATTTGAACTCATCTAGTCTATACCCAAAGCCCACATTGTTTATTACTCTACTGTACTGGGCCCCACGTCACATTCCCACCAAGCTGAACTACGAGGAAGGACTGTAGATTAACAAAGATGTTAAGTTCCATTGGTCTAATGAAGATGGGATAGGTTGAGAAATTGGTGGTTATAATGAAGGCAAAAGACTGGCTCTGAAGTGTAACAAGAAGGTAGAAGCTAAGAGGCTGTGACTGGAGAGTAGGACACCCAGGTAATCTCAGAGGGAAGGCTCCAGCCAAGGGTTTCTCAGTGTGGACACTATTGACATTTGGGACTGGATCATTCTTTTTTGTGGGAGGCTGTCCCGTGCATCGTAGGATGCTTTGCAGTATCCTTGGCTTCTACCCACTAGATGCCAGTAGCATCCCCGCCCCGCCCCCCCCCCATTCCAAGTCGTGACAACCAAAAATGTTTCTAGACACTGCCAAATGTCCCCTGAGAGTAAGGGTGGGGAAATCATACCTGGCTGAGAACCACTGCTCTAGACTTACAGCTAGGCTGGTTTTAAGAACCAGAAATAGAAATAAACAAATAAACTAAAGGTGGGCAAAGAACCATGTATTCAAGGATTTTGAAAATTCCTATGAGATCAGAATTTCTTAACTCTGAAATAATTTATTATACTTTGGGAAAGGAGAGACAAATCTTTCAAACGCCATGGCATTTTAAAAAATTTATTCATCTATATGTACATTGATGTGTAAATTAGTCTTCCATTGTGCTAGACTTTATCACTCCTAAGGAATACATACTATTCTGGATAATTTTATTTTTCTCTTCTCTCTCCCTTAGAAGCCTGGACAGCAAATCTAACTGTGAAATTAAAAATCTCAAAAACCTACAGGCCTCAAATGGCTAACTGTTAGCTCTTCTGTCTAACACTGTTCAACCATTTAGGTTGTATATCTTTAAATTGCAAACATCTTCATTTGGGAAATTGACAAACCTGGTGTCTATGTGAAGAATGTAAGACTGAACTGATCCTTTTTATTGACAGCTGTAAATATATTTGTAAAATACAGTGAGCCACGTGGCTCAGTCTTAGAGAGGTGTCAAGGCCACCAAAGAATAATTTTGAAATAACTCTTTTGTTTGTGTATTTCAAAAACCATGAAGGGGTCCAAGCAATCTTTTTTTTTTTTTTTTTGGTGAGGAAGATCAGCCCAGAGCTAACATCCGAAGCCAATCCTCCTCTTTTTTGGCTGATGAAGATTGGCCCTGGGCTAACACCCATGCCCATCTTCCTCTACTTTATATGGGACGACACCACAGGATGGCTTGACAAGTGGTGCGTTGGTGCATGCTGGGGATCCGAACCCGCAAACCCCGGCCACCGCAGCGGAGTGTGCGCTTAACCGCTGCACCACCTGGCCGGCCCCCCCCCAGGCTATCTTTTTAAATATCCGTTTTCCCTTTTCCATATACTTTTGTCACATACTTGAATATGTCCCATATTCCTCTGAACCCCATCCCTACCCGTCATGCCTTTCTTTTCCAGCTCCTCCTCATCTCCCCCAGTTTTATTTTGTGGAGTCCAAAGGTAGGGCCTGGCTCTTCAGAAAGCAGGGGAGGGAAGAGACTAAACTGACTAAGCCGGAATCCTCTTACGTGAGCTGGAGAAAAGACGGGCCCTTATATGTACTTGCCGCATCACGCCTACATTTAAATGACATGATAGCCGAACGTGTTGCCAATGATTCTGATTCCAAACCATTATTCTGTGAAACTTTCAAATTGCACTTTGAAAAAGTCTCTTTTCTCCTCTAGCAATGTGTAAATTAGTGCCCGCAGAGAAGTCCTGATTATGACTGGCGTTTCTTGCGATTTTTGAACTATTTTAGTACACTTTTAAGACAAAACAATGAAGACGCATATTCCCTAGAAACAGTGGAGGGAAAAATCTGGGCAAAATAGGAAAAGATAATCTTTGTTCCCACCACATTATCATATCTTTGAACTTTTCAAACACCAAACTGCCTACTGAGAATGTTTATTTTCTTCAGGAGGCTTGGGCCTTCCTTTCATTTGAGGCACACGCAGTCCAATCTGAGACTGGAAAATTTAGGACTGGGTTGAATCATTTCCCTCCTTTCTCAATTTCAGTTTTCTACTTGCTAAAACTTTTTTGGCTAAGGATTTCTTAAGTTTTCAAAAATCACTTTAAACATTCTATGGAAAATAGCCATTAACTTCAGGAATTTTATTATTTTCCTCATAACTTTTATATGTATATATCTGAATAGAAAAAAAAGTCAATTCAAAAAATATGATTTGGCAACACTATGAAGGCAAAAAAATTATAAATAGAATTAATTGAAAGGTAGTATTTCTTGGTAGCTGAATATGTCTTTTTGTGATTTTAAGCGTCTTCTCCTTCTAGCTATGTTGTTTCCTCTAATTCTATTTACTTCAAGGTTTGCTCTTGATTAAGCAAAAATATTTAAAATGCATGGTGACCTATGATGAACGTATTTGAACAGAAAGTTCTGAATCTTAAAAAAAGTTATTTATTATAAGATTTATACCTTGTTTTAGCCTTTCCAGTCTTGGAATTCAGTTTTATTTTTTTTTAACTTGCACCCAATAACTCTTTTTATGAAAACAAAATGTTGGGTTTGTATCAACATTTCCTTAACAGATGTTAGGAACAGTCTCTGTTGGCTGCTTTCTTGAACTGATTTTTATTTTTTCTTCACTTTTCCAGAATAAGTTAAATAGAAAAATAAAGAAAAAATGGTGGTGGAGGTCCACTGGTTGAGGTCAACAATTGTTTTAAAGTTAGCTACAAAACATCTTTAATAGTTATGGATGTGTTCCAAAATTGCTGGCAGAAGTTCACAAAATGAGGTTAAGAGATAATTATTTCCACAACTGCAAGCAACTCCAAGTCAAGTAATTCCTAGTCAAATGAAATCTTTTGTGTTTCTTTTCTTCCCAACTGTAAGAATAAAAGTTCTCATATTGTCTTTCATTCTTCTAAAATAATCTGGTTTGACTAAGAATAAATACTCTCTTTATACTACCACAATTTTAAAATTTACTATAAAAATGTTTGTTTAAATTAGCCCTTTTAATTGAAAACAGGCTTAGGAAAACTGACATGTTATAGAGGTTTTCTGTTTGTTTTAAAAGTACTTTACAGAGAGCACCATGCATAAAAGCAAGTTATAAAATCTGTAGATATAAATTATTTCAAAAGTTTTCGAGAATAAAAATTAATAGCCATGTGGTTTTGATAATCACTGATATACAATTATTATACTAACAAATATTAAAAAGATGCACAGGGCTAGCAGTAACAAATAAAATAATACCGTCCAATATTTATTATGGATAAATATTTGTATGGATAGAAAGTAACCCAATGAGGTAGGAATTAGCAGTTGGATAATATACTCATCTATCTCACCATCATTCAACCATAGCAGGTCTAGAGAGTTGGGGAGGGGGGGCAGGGAAGCGGAAGGGAAGAGGAAGAAAGAGAGAGGGAGCAAGAGACAGACATACAGACATACAAACAGACAGATATGTCCTTCTAGTTTCTCAAACTGGACATTCTGGCCCTTCCTGTTCATGAGACATTGATGTCCTATTTTCAGAGAAAGAGAAGCCACACCAAAGTGCAAGGGGAAATAAAAAATGTGCTTGACTTTAGAGCTACCCATGGCTGATGTCCTGGTGAGTTAACGATGCCCTAAAGAATTTAAGGATGATTTTGACTATGAATAAACTTTCCCCTTAAGAACCTAGCATCTAAGCAAGATGTGACTCCATTGTGTTAATATCCTCATTTGACAGATGTGGCGATTGAGAGAGGTTAAGTAGCTTGCTCAAAGTCACAATGCTAGAAAGCAGGGAAACCAAGATGTGCATCTATATCTAGTTAGTCCAACTCCCCAGACACCCCCGCCTTCCACCTCCCATTCTCAAACCAGCATAAGGCTTTGTGAGAAAGTAGTACCAAACACAATGCTGTCAGACACTCTGTGGACAGCTTCGTATCCATTTTCAATCTTTAAGCTTGTAAAAATATCATTCAGAGAGTATATAACAAATTGGCATTTTTAACAGAGAAAGCGTTAATGGGCAAATGTTTATGGTGAATGAACTAATCTGAATAAACCTTGTATAATTATTATAGACTTCACAAAAGTTTTATGCCCCCTCCCCTTTAGTCATTTGTGTACAAGGATGATTAGCGTTTCAGAACCGAGTATAAAGTTGTTTTCATATAAGTTATATGCACTAGTAAATTTAAGGAAACTTTCAGGGCATTCTGTTACCCAAACAATGGCACAATTAAGTTTTTAAGGTGATAGATAAAGTTAATAAATTTTCTTACAGTAAAATAAATTCTCAAAATTTTCAAAGAAATGTCCTTCATCACATCTTCAAATGTTTAATGGTGGTCAATGGCATCAAAAAGTCATCAATGGCTGAATTTCTCACCAGGTACTCCCCACTAGGCCATGAAAGAAACCATTTTAGGGTTCTGAGATCTTTCTTTAATATACCCCAAGTGACAATTTCAACCAAACACAATTTTTTCACCAGTGGCATTAACCATAGATTTTAGATAGATGACAATAGTCAACTCAAATCCAGTAAACTCTCAAAACAAGATGAAGAAATGTCATCTTCCAAAATTGATGCCAATAAGAATCACATACTTAATGGAAGGCATGGTTCTTGATGATTCTATACTCTAATTGGCTCTCCCTAAGATTAAGGTACCAGGAAACAATGGCCCTAAAACTTTATTAGTGTAAAATAAGAAATCATTACTAAAGATGTCAGATATCAAAATAGATACATGGTGTAATGATGAAGAGCATTAAAATGGGAGAGGTGAAGAATAACAAACCTGAGTGTCTCTCTTCACTAACTGACTAGTGTGGTCTGGGTTGTGTCTCAGGTATATCCTTACGGTAGAGACGGTGCATCAGGCTTTGAGAGCTTGATGATATTTTAATTTATGATATTCATTGCCCTTTAATCTAAAATTGTAGTTACTAACTCCTAAACTGCAATATGGTTTTTCAAGATTAAAAGTCCAGAACCACCAAAAGTATTTGAATCACATTTCTCAGCAGAAAAGAGCACACTAACATAATTGTCAAATCAATAATTTTTGAGAGCAGGTATCGTAAATCGTTTCTCCAGAGTTTAGGTCAGCTCTGGGCAAATAGCTAAACCCAAGTTTCTGAATCTGGGTTCTGAAGTCTGGTTCTGGATCACCAAGGTATGCAAATCTGGGAATCCCTGCACGATATGTCCTAACAGCTGATACACGCACAGATTACTCAGTGGCTGTTTGGGTCAGGGCATAGCGCAATGGTTATTCTGCAGTCATTTGATACTTATAAATCCACTTAAGCAACATATGTGAGAAGATAGCACTCTACTATGTACTAAGCTCTCTCTACCCCCAACTCTAGTTTTTTATATCTTCAGAGTTTATTTCTCTGCCTTGCTGAATCAATTTCAGAAATCACTACAACAGTTTAATGCATCAGATGTTTTCACTTTTTAAAAGCACAAAAATGCAGTTATAAATATAGATTGTGTTTTACAGGGATTAACACAAAAAGTACCAAAGATATTCTCTAATATAACCAATCTGTTAAGTTCATAATCTGCAAATGAAGTTATCCTTGCATTTCTCAAATGAAGACAGAGCACTACTGTTTTCAATCTTTTTCTGAATTAGAAGATTTGTAAAATATAATGAGTAGGCACATAAAGGGAGGCAGACTAACCATGACTTTAATGAGTCTCAAGCTTTGGGGCCCTCACTTGCATGGCATCTCCCAAGGCTCTGGAGGTAAGGTGGGGAGGGCCTAGCAATGTGTGCGCATTTTGTAAAATTTGCAAGAATAAGATTTTTTTGTATAATTTTCTTAATGAGGGCTCTAGTAACCAATCCTTGCACAAAATTATGGGCTTCTCCTTATTAATGAGTTTATTTAGCCTTCTGGATTTGACCACCCACAATAAAGAAAGTGGTCTCTAGAGTCCATCTTCTGATATCAACCTTTTTTTTTTTAAATAATTTTATTTATTTATTTTTTCCCCCAAAGCCCCAGTGGATAGTTGTATATCATAGTTGCACATCCTTCCAGTTGCTGTACGTGGGACGCGGCCTCAGCATGGCCAGAGAAGCGGTGCATTGCCGCGCGCCCGGGATCCGAACCTGGGCCGCCAGCAGCGGAGTGCGCGCACTCAACTACCAAGCCACAGGGCTGGCCCTGATATCAACCTTTAAAATACTTAAGATTTTATACGACCAATAACTTAGCACACACCCTCTCTCAAACTCCAATTCTTAAAATACGAGAGTTGTATGAATTTTATTTTTCAATTCTCCTGCTAGATGGTGATTCATAAAAACTTTAGCCCTAACATTTCATACATGTGTTATTAATTAAATTCTATTACCATAAATGCTTCCAGAAGAGATTTGAAAACTAATCCTGCTTATTGTTGCTTCATATTTCCTTCGATTGGTCTTCAGGAAGCCAAAGGAACCAGAACCATTTATTTTGAAGGGTAGAGCATGGAAACAATAGTTTGGCATTGCTTAACTGTCATATTTTACAACTGTCAGGCAAGATTGCTCAGAATTAGTTACCCTGATTTCTCAGGTACTCTACATCCATGGACAATAATTTCTCTTTTTTTTTGGTAAAGACAGCTCTCTGACTCACTCTTTTATTCCAAAACTGGTCCTACACAGCCAACTGTGAGCTAACACCAAAATGCACTTTTTAGGGTCAATCAACTAGACCAGTAAAATAAATGGTTTAATGAACATCTGTGTTATGGACTGAATGTTTGTGTCCCCCCAAGAGTCATATGTTGAAATCCCAACTCTCAATGTGATGGTTTTAGAAGGTCGGGCCTTTGAGAGGTGATTAGGTCATGAAGATGGGGCCCTCAGGAATGGGATTAATGGATTCATGCCCTTATAAAATTTAGAGACTCCAAAGAGCTCCTTCGCCCTCTCCACCACGTGAGGACACAGTGAGAAATTGGCAGTCTGCAACCAGGAAGCAGGCTCTCACTAGACATAGAAAGTGCCTTGATCTCAGACTTTCAACCATCAGAACTGTGAGAAATAAATATCTTCTGTTTGAGCCACCCAGTCTACGGTATTTTTGTTACAGCAGCCTGAACTCACTAAGACAAACTACATACATTCAAATTAGTGGGGCTCTCGGAGCTGTATCCTGGAATGGTCAAGAAATGAACATATGCTATGAGACACCTAATTTTTGAAACTTATTCAGATCAAGTATCAAAAAGATAGACAAAGGTATTTGTGTCCAAATATGGTATGCAAAAGTCTAATGGTCATAATATAATTCAGGTAAAATGCCTGTCTGATATACTGTATAGCATGAGGATGCTGGATTTGTGACAGAATCTACCAGATATTTTGAAATCATGTAGAGTTAGTCTTAGCACTTCAGTTTCTGATGAGGTGGCATCAGAACTCATGTCTCACCCACTGGGATAAAGAAATAAATAGTACTGCACCAACACCACCACCATTTTCAACAGCGTGGCTTTTTGACTATTATCTAAAGTCAAACAAAAAGCCACATTAAAGTCCAGATGGGTAAGGGAAAGGGTAGTTTGTTATAAAGGTGACCTAAGTCTTTATTATAGATGGAAATCGAATCATTCTTTGTCTTCAGGAAGTCGTAACTGAAAGAGAGGAAATGAATCCTAGCTGGGTTTGAAACCTAGTGTTATGAATTACTAGTCACATCACCTTGGGCAAGCTACAGCCTTAACCTTCTAAACCTTCATTTCCATTTAAGTAAAATGAAGTGAATAATGCCTGCCTTATTGCTTGTAAAGATTAAATTAAATAAAGTACATAACTGCTTAGCTTAGTTCCTGGCACATGGTAGATTCTCTATAATATTTGTTTCTTGTCTCCCTTTCCTCACTGCACATTGCTTTTTATCCAACGTGGTAATGCAAATTTAGTGTTTCACAAATGATTCCGCAAGAATCATGTATGAGGAAGGACTACAAAAATAGAGAATGAATTGTTAGGGTTATGTCTTTTTCTTCCTTTTTAAAATGATTAGCATGATTTCATTACAGTGGCTGCTTCGAGTAGGAAGCTCTGGGTGTAAATTCTATCTCCTCTTTCGTTCTTGCTATGACACTTTTGGGACAGTTACAGACTCCCTGGGCTGTATTTCATCATCTGTAAAACATGATTTAGGATGATGAAGCCTTCCCTAACTACCCTTAATTTGACACAATTCATCATACCCTTCTCCTTGACACCCTTTCTGCACTTAGCGTCCAGAACAACACGCTTTTCTAGTTTTCCTTCTCATGGATCTTATCCTTGGTCATCTCCTCTTCTCTATACTTCTTTCCTTAATGATATGATCCAGACTCACGGCATTAAACACTCCAAGATGCTAACAACTCCCAAATGTATATCTCCAGTCTAGATGTCTCTGCTCTAGACTCGAGAACTTTAGACTCAGATCCAAATGCCTATTCAACCTCGCCACTTGAAGGTTTAACAGACATTTCAAACACTTTGTCCAAACCTCCTCTTTCTTTCTAAACCTGCCCTACTTTCCCCACCTCAAATGATTATTCCAGTTGCTCTGGCCAAAACCCTTCTAGTTATCCTTAATGATTCCACTTACCATAGCCCATATCCAATTCATTAGCAAATCCTATTAGCTCCACCTTCAAAATGCATCCAGAATCTGACCACTTCTTACTACTTCCATTGCTACCATCTGTTATGAGCACCATCCTCTCTTGCCTGGATCACTGCAATAGACTGGCCTTCTACTCTATCCCGTCCCTCTAAAATCTAATCTCAACACTTTCACTAGAGTGATTCTTTAAAATGCTGAATTAGATCACAGCACTCTTTTGCTCAAAACCTTGGACTAGTTCTCCATTTCCCCAAAAGTCAAGGTAAAAGCCGTTCCGTTGACCTAGTAAGACCCTACAGAATTTGGCCTCATTGCCTTTCAGACCTCTTTTCCTCAACTCTTCCCTCTCTCTGCTCCAGAGACACTGGCCTCCATGTTCATCCTCAAAACAGGCCAGGCTCTGGCTATTTTCTCTGCCTGAAAGCCTCTTCCTTCAGAGGTCTATTAACTCCCTCACTTCTTCAAGTTGTTGCTCAAAAGACACCTCCTTCATGAAGTCTACTCTGATCACCCTATTTAATATTGCAACCCCACCTTCATCTGATGTTTTCCCTTCCAAATTCCTGATTCCCTTAATCTTACGTGGATTTTTCTTTTTTCCATAGCACCTATCCACCTTCTAACCCACTATATAAAGTACTTACGCATTGAGGGCAGGGGCCTTTATTTTCTTTACCTACATCCCAAGGGCCAGGAGTAATGCTTAATATGTAGTAGATACTCAATAAATATTTGCCAAATGAATGGAAATTATGTTATTTATGAAGAAAATGAAAATGGAATATAAAGAGCTATGCTTAATTTTTTAAATGAAGGGACAAGCTGCACAAGATTAAACAACAAAAGATTTTGAAGCAGCCAATTTGAAACTAAAAACATTTAGTTTACCACAACATCATTGTGCAGAATCAATTTTCATATTGTGCTGCATCAGAAAATTAAATATATGAATATACTTGATGCTAAAAATGATAGGAGTCAACTCCTGAAATATCTTTCTGAGTAGTTACCTAAAATGTGATTTTAAATGCCATAAATCACTGTTCTCATTTTAAAAATATCTTTGTCATTTAAGAGTAAAAATAAATTTAATAAAAATTCTAATTTTAATAACACAAGGTAAGAAGTTTTGTTTTTTAAAATAAAATTATTTGCTTTTAAAAGTTTTGATATACGACTTAAAATAGCATTGTGGTAGTTAATTCTGTGTCAACTTGGCTGGGCCACATTGCCCAGATATGTGGTCAAACATTATTCTGGATGTTTCTCTGAGTGTGTTTTCAGATGAGATTAACATTCAAGCTGGTAGAATTTGAGTAAAGCAGATTGCCCTCCTTAATGTGGGTGGGCTTCATCCAATCAGTAGCAGTCCTAAACGGAACAAAAGACTGACATCTCCTGAGCAAGAGGGAATTCTGCCAGCAGACAGCCTTCTAACTTAAATTACACCATTGGCTCTTCCTGAGTCTTCAGCCTACTGGCCCACTTTGCAGATCTTGGACTTGCCTGCCTCCTTAATGGCATGAGCCAATTTCTTAAAATAAATCTTTTTATAAATATATATACATGTCCTATTGATTTTATTTCCCTGGAGAACTCTGACTAATATAAGCATCATAATGAATTGCAGTAATAAATTCATTTGGGGTTTCTACTTTAATACAAATGTGCTTTGTATCTTAGGAGTTTCAGCAAACACTGTGATTTTAATTTTATTTATTTATTTATTTTTCCCCCCCAAGGCCCCAGTAGATAGTTGTATGTCATAGTTGCACATCCTTCTAGTTGCTGTATGTGGGACGCAGCCTCAGCATAGCCGGAGAAGCGGTGCGTCGGTGCGCGCCCGGGATCCAAGAAGCGGAGCGCGTGCACTTAACCACTAAGCCACGGGGCCCGCCCAAACACTGTGATTTTAAAAACTGTTCCATAGTCAACTATGTTCCAAGAAATCTGATCTAGAACAACCTTACATGGTCAATCACATCCCTTTAAACCTTAACAAACACCCTTCTCAGAGCCATGTCTATATCCTGAGGGACAAGGACATGTTTATTTAGTCTTCCTTATCCTTTTTCACACAGTCTTCACTCCGAGAGGAGGTGTGGGCAGGAGTGGGAGCTCTGTCTCCTTTCCATTAAATTTTTTTCCAATCTTCCAGACCCCTCCTTAATCTCACCATTTCTAGGAAGTTCTCCTATGAAAGCTCTAAGTAACATTTGACTACTCATGGAACTTTCCTTTCCAATCCACTTTGATAAAATAGCATTTTATGATTTGTCACATTTGGTGGCTCTTCTGACACCATTCCCTACTGGTTCTCTTCTCTGATGCTCCTTTCCTGTCTCCTCTCCTTCAGATTGGCCATTGACTTTCAGCATTTTATAGGACAATGAGGGTTCCATGGTCATAGAGATTTGAGAAACACTGGATTAACAAGTTAAACGAAGTACTCTCTTGTAGGAATTATGAGAGCCTTTAACATGCTAAGGAAATTGTGACTCTCCAAGAGGGAAAAGGCATTTAGAGCATGAAACACTAGAGCAGAATAAAAGAGAAAAAGTCCAAGAGGAAATCATGTAGAAGACTGACAAGAGGCAATCAGAGAAATGAGAGAAACTAGGACAGAATGATGTTACGGAAGTTAAGGATGGGCAGACTTTCAAGGAGGGAGTATCAACAACGTCTGATGTTCTAGAGAGGTCAAGCAAGGTTTTGACTGAAAGTAAGCCATGAATTTAGGAACTAGTAAATTATTGCTGATACAACGATAGCAATTTCAATGGCAGGAGAAAGGGACAGTTTGCATCAGGCTGACTGGTCAGTAAAAAATTGGAGAAAATGCAAACCACCAATTTGAGATGTTTGGCTCTAGGATCATGGTGGGTTTTTTCCCTTTCAAAATTGTAGAGACTTGAACGTGTGGATAGCCTGTGAAGAGAGAGCTCACAATGAAGGTAAGTTGAAGAAATATGAGATACGGGATGACTGCTGAAGCAAAGGACCCAAGGAGACTAAAGAATAGCATCGTGGGCACAGGTCAGGAATTAGCTTTCGACAGGAGAGACTCCTCTTCCCTTGATTCAGGAGGGAAATTGCTAAGGATGAATACAGATGTGGATAAGTTTGTAATTCATCTGCCTCACTCCTACACGAGTTAGCTTCTTGAAACACAATCTGATCATATTTAGCTTCCTTCAGAGCTTCCCCTTGCCTTTAGGATGAATTTGAAATTCCTTCGAATGGCCTCTCAGAACTGGATCCAGTCTCCCCCTCAATCACTGCCCCCCATAAATCCTATGTTCAAGTCACCCACCATAGGGCTTCCACTCCCATGGGCTCTTTGCACTCTATAAGCCTTTGTAATCTCCATTATCTGCCTGGAATCCCCTCCCTCCACGACTCCTCTGACAAATGGTGAACTTCTATGTATACTTCAACACCCCACTCAAATGTCAGAAAAGGTAAAGCCTTTTTCGTCCCCTTCTGTCCTTCTATCCATAGTCATCCCTTCCTCTAACACAGCTCTTTTTATTAGCCTTTATTTTTTTTATTACAAACTATCTTTTACATATCTGATTCTTCCACTGGATAGTGTGAGGAACATGATCATGTTAGGAACTGTTTGACACATGTTTGTATCTACATCATGCTTAACACACAGTAGGAGATAAGTAAATGTCTGTTGTAAACGAGATTGAACCTTTTCTCTTCAAATCAGATTATAAACTTCTTTTTCTGTATTTTATGTATAATATAAACTATATTTATCTCTAATATAAAATGTATTTTCAATATAGTATAAACTGTATATGTTTTTAATCAAGCACAACACCTGGCATACTAGACCCACAAATAATACTAGTTGAACTAAAATAGAGTATTAAGCTTTAGTTATATTTTAACATTTCTTTGATAATATTAAAGGTTTATAGCCTCTTTGCACAAAAATCTAAAAGTAATTTTGACACTGCATAACTCTAAACTATCCTCACCTTACTACTTATAAAAGGAAAAAACTACTTAAACATATTTTAATGAAACATGCATACACACACATACAGTTATTCTGCAGTGCATTCTGTAGAGTCATTATATTTTAACGTTTTTCTCCCATTTAACTTTTTTATCTCACATTAGCTAAAAATGGATCTTAGAAAGGAAAAAACTGCTTCCTTAAAAATAAAATATATAATTAAACCTCCTCTCTTCCATTCCCACAAACTGAAGAATTTAGTGAAATAATGAAGTACATGTAATTGGCATTCATTTATTTTAATTCATTGGTTCTCAATACTATCAGAATCTCTTTTTATAATAAATTTTTTATGCCTCCTTTACTATCCTGAAACAAAATTTATAGATAATATGATATTTTATATATTTATATGTATGTAGAATTTGGAAAACTAAATATAATGTGCCTTTAATATTAAAGAAAAATAAAAGGGAAACAATTTATGGTAAAATAATATATATTTCAATTTATAAATACTTGTACATAAGTACACTAGAAGACACAGTAATCAGATATTAATCTACACTTATAATGTTAACAACATTATTTATAATAGCCAAGATATGGAAACAACCTAAGTGCCTAACAATAGACGAATGGATAAAGAAACTGTGGTATATATATACAGTGGAATGGTATTCAGCCATAAAAAAGAATGAAATCTTGCCATTTGTGACAACACGGATGGACCTGGAAGGTATTATGCTAAGAGAAATAAGTCAAAGACAAATACCGTACGATCTCTCTTATATGTGGAACCTAAAAAAAATTTTAAAAAACCAAGCTCATAAAAAAAAAATATTAAATTGGATTTCATAGAAGTAAGAAGACTAGACAGCATCCCAAATAGTACAGGGAAATAAAGAACAGGGTTACTGCGGACATTAGAACAGAAACATATATTTAGTTATACATTAAAGCTGTGCACCAAAAAAAGTATTTGTGCTTATAGGTAAAATAGTGTAAATTACAGGCTCAGAGAGTTATAAAATTCACATTTATATGAACAGGCAATCAGACTTAGGAAAGTCATGAAGGATGAAAGGTGAGGGACACAGGGAAATTCTTTATTCTGCAACATTGTCTGGCACACAGATA
The DNA here is from genome assembly GCF_057802395.1 of Ceratotherium simum simum. Classification (NCBI taxonomy): domain Eukaryota; kingdom Metazoa; phylum Chordata; class Mammalia; order Perissodactyla; family Rhinocerotidae; genus Ceratotherium; species Ceratotherium simum. The sequence continues at coordinate 19,484,966 of NC_141926.1, forward strand.
TTTATCAGCCTGGTCCCTGCCCAGCAATGATAGCACTGCCCATCATTGTGACAGACAATCAAATAGGTCGCACAGAACTCAGTAATATCCCTCCTGCTGGGAGTTCCCAATTGAATTCCTTGAACACACTCTCAGCTAACAAACTTGAAAGCTTTGTTTTATAAACTCAGAGTGTTCTCCACGTAGACAGCTGATGTAACATTACTATATAGTTAATTTTTTAAGAGGAAAAACTATGATCTATATTACATTCCACTGGTGGTACTTGTTCTCACAAAAAAAAACTACAAAAGAGGTATTGGAGAGGACACAGGATTTACTCAAGACCTTTTTTGTTCGGAAGCTTTTCAATTCTGTTATTTTCTATTTTACTTCTTTTGACTTTGAATTACTCACTGCTCCAAATCAAAGCCCAATATAATTCTTCCTACTCACAATATGCTGTATTTCAAAGGATAACATTTGCTATGAAAAATTTAACTAATTTTGATGAGTTTAACTGAGATAATTATTATCCCTTAAGTCTCCTTATCCGTCAAGAATAGTATGCCTAAAGATATTTCATTTTTTCAGGCATGTACTACCACACTTTTAAATGATCTTAAAGGTCTCTGATATAAATCTTTAATAAAAATCCTTGAAAAGGTAAACATATCATGAAATCATAACTCAGTTTTCTCCAGCTTCAAAGATATAACACAGAGACTCAAACTAATTAAGCTATAAGTGCCTGAAACCTAATTAATAATCCTGGACTCAACATTTTGAAAGAGTCCCAGATACTTTCTGACTGATCCTGTTCCCATGGAAACTAAAGTTGGGAAGCAGTAAAAGACAAAAGAAATTACAAAATGGTACCAAACAAATTAGCTAAAAGAGCTATTCTTTATTTCAAAATAAAGGAAAAAGCATCCTTGTGTCTACTATCCAGATAACACATAGCAATTGAAAAAAAAAATACATATACAAAATTTAGGAAATGCGTGATATATAAAAATATTTATCTTTGCTTAAGGTAACACTTAGGCAAATATTCTTCTAATATTTGCTTATTTCTTAATAATTAAGAAAACATTCTTTAAAAAATTTCTTTTAATATTAACTTTCAGAAAAAACGCCAGAAAATTATGGGGACTTTTTCTATTTTTCTTTTAAATGATCTGTGATGCTGTCAGGGTGACTAAATTCAATAATAAATCCCTGATAATGTTGGATGTGCTTGTGTTTAGATACTTTTCCCATTTAGTTAAACAGTATTTTCAGATCATGAAATATTTATTACAGGCTTATGGCTTACCCTTCAGGTTAATATTGCTCTGAATTCAATTTGAGTTGTGAATGTGGGAGACATTCATATATGTTGAGACAACCACACTGCAAATACACTATAAATGTCAAAATGTATTTTAATAACACATTAAGATATTTAAACCGTTAACCACATTCTAAACAGAACATTCAAATTATTTGCTTATTATGACAGAAAAAATTAGTCATCCTCGCAGTGCCCCTGCAGGATACTGTGTGCTGATTCTAAATCTATACATAAGAAGACAGAGGCTCCCTCTAGTCTCTCCTCGTGCCTTTATATTGCTGAAGTGAACACCAGAACAAATTCATTTCCCCTAAAATCTCAGCCTTCTACATTTTCTTCCACTTTCCAGTAAGAATACTGTCTCCAATATAGGGGAAAAAATGGGATTGGGAGTCAGCAGTTCCAACTTCTTCAAGTCCTCCCTCTGTGTATTCCTAAAAATATTCTACTCCTGTAGTTCTCATTCATAAAACTGTGATAAAAATAGTTCTAGGTACCTTGAGCGATGTTAACAGGAGAATTAAGCAATATAATTCCCGTGAAAGTACTCTGTCTATCGTAAAGTTCCATTCAAATGCTAATTTTGTTTTTCTTTACTATTTAATCCCTCAGGTTGGCCCTTAGTTCACTCTGATCTTTTCCCTTCATGGTTCCTGGCCTCGAAATAACAACCGATTTGGCAAAATTCCTCCCCACTCCCAGGGCACTGGTTCTATTGGTTGTCTATTATTTCCCTGGGCGCTTTTTCTTCATTGTCTCTGCTCTTTTATATTCTTTAACTGGGCACATTCTCCACAGTTCAATCCTTTGCCCCCCACTAATCTACCTCCATGTATCCTCCCTGAGAGAGAGTGTTTTCTCTGGAGTGAATCTACTTTTCTATTTTTAGAACTCCCACTTAAGCACAAGGGATAGATATAGATGATTTACATTTCTCATCCTCTTTCCAATGGTCTGTAGAGACATTTTTACACGGATATTTTGTTGCCTCCTGAAATGTAGAAAATAATCATTTCTTTTCAATGTAAATACTATGATTTCTCTGGTTCTTCAAGTTTACAACACTTGGAAGTATTGTTTTGATTTCTTTGATGTCCCCCATATTTAATCAACCACCAAATTTTACCAACTTCTATTTTCAATGTCTTTTGGATTTAACTCATCCTGAACAATTTTGACAGCTGCCACCTAAATCCTGGACCCTATTACCCAATACCTGGGCTATCCTCACCTCTCCTCCTAAGTCTATCCTATATGTAGGGGTCAAAATTATTATTTGTCTCAAATACCATTTTTTGGCATATTGCTTCACTCTTCAAAACTTACAGCAAGTTTCTGTTGCCTACTGCATCAAACAGAAACTTTAAACATAATATACAATCAACACCATGAATACCAAGCCATTTTTGGAGCCAATTTTTTATTCCTTTTCAAAACAAACTCTGTGTTCTAACTAATAACAACTCTGAAAGAGGCGGTTTAGAATTAAAACATGTTCACACTCCATGTAAAATAATTTTATCATCACAGGCTAAGTATGGTACACTTTTTTTCCCATTCGAAAACATGAAACAAATTATAAAGAACACTAATCATCATTAAATCAAACCCCCTCATTTTACAAATAAGGAAAATAAGATCTGAATAAAATAAGTAGTTTTCTAAAGTCATATCATTACTAAGAGCTAAACTGATACAATCTTAGTTCTTTGGCTCCCAAGCTCCATCTTATTTTATATCACACTTGATGCTTCTTTGTGAACAAACTTGACACTTACGGTTTAAAGTATAAGGAAGTCCTCTGAATGCCTAGTAGGGGCATTTCACATGGACGTTTAACCTATGCATTCAATAATGTATGACTGTCAAATATACATCACAAATATAATTTATAAAATTAATCAATTAAAAAAGTGGAGGTGATTCTGCTCACCATCCCAGTCAGTGTGAACATGCCCCTGAGTCACCGTGTCAGGGAAGATGTAACTGATATTCTTTCAGGTAAAAGATGGGACTCCATTGTCCTCTGAAAAGAAACATTTATATTTTAACACACTCATTGGTGAAATAACTTTGCTCTATAAAAGAAGTATTTCTGTATCCCGCTTCCAAAATTATTTGTCCTTTTATTTTCTAATAATTAGGAATAAATTTCCCCAGACATTCTAGACCACATAATGAAAAAGGCTGGTCTTGACTGGTCTCATCATTATTCAGCAGATTTTGGGATCTCACCGCTAGAGATAAATAATTGAACGTGTAAAATGGTAAAAGCGAGAGAGAGACGACTTGTTTGTTCAAATAATTAGGACTCTAAATATAAATTTTATGAGAGAGCTGTGATGCAATCTTGCTTCCCTTCTTGGAATGGGAGGTGAAGGGAAACTCCTTCCTCTATTAACATCTACATTCTCTTGCTCATGAATTCATAGCGTATTTGGGGCAAGTGTTATCCGGCATAGAAATAGCTTCTGACATAAATGACTACATTGGTACTATGCATAGGCTGCTGACACAGGCTCTAGGCTCCTTCTAAATGCCTTCATTTCTTCCATTCTTTCCCCACAACCGGAGACTTCTCTAGAGAATTCTTAGCGCTTTCGAGTCTTCAGGGTTAAAGGAACTATGAGAAATTAAATCATATAAAGAACTCATTCGGAACTTGATATTAAGTTATTAATGATTTGGTTTTAACATTAAATGAATATTTTAGAAAGTATGAGTAATCTTGAAGCGTGCTTGAGTTGATATGTCAAAATCTGGATACGCCCTAACTCCGGAATAAGGCTGCAAGTGTTCTCTTTGGTTGTTTAGAAGAGCCAGAGGGTTGACAAGAAAGGCTTGCTTGAACGAGCCTCCATTCAATAATTTCAAGAGAAAAATTGTAAATTTTTAGGAATTTAATCAACTCTTTTTTACATTCATCTTTTCTTGCTATCAGTCTATGAATGTGACATGCACTTATCTAATGGGTACTTTTACATTTTAGGGAATAAAATATTAAAGTCCCTTTCAAAAGAAATGAACTGAAAGGTCCATGCTACATCATGAAGAAAAATGAAACTGTTATGCAGTGGATTTACTAATGGTCTTTGCTGTATAACCCAGGATCTTGGAGTTCCAGTTAATGACAGGGTGTTTGTGTGTTTGTTTTAAGGCGTTTTATTTTTCTATTAGTGTGAAATAGACTAAACAGATTAAAAGGGGGGCTATTCAAACAGAATTTGGGTTTCATATACTGAAGGTGTAGAGTTTGAAAACAGATATTTCAGATATTTCAAATAGACTCACTTTGGTCTATATATTTTCTCTTTATACCAGCAGACTCTGAGGAGGAGTGTACAAGAAAACCCAGAGGGATGAAGAAAAGAATGTTAGAATTATTATGTATTTATCACATTCTTCTCTTTTTTGTTTTAAATAGTTTTTTATGAAAAAACTTTCAAATATACACAAACATAGAGAGAACAGAACAACAAACCCCACATATTCACTATCTGGATTCAACAGCTATAAAGATTTTGCCACATTTACTTCGTCTATCCTTTTTGTTGTTGAGGAATTTTAAGCAAATCATATACGTCAAACAATTTTGTTTATTTTTTCAGTAGGTATCAATACAAATTAAAGACATATATCTACAACATTAGAACAACTAATAAAATTACAAATAATTCCTTAGTATAATCTAATATCCAGCATAGTCAAAGTCTCCTGATGTCTTATTTGAATCAGGATCCATGTCTCAGCATTACATTTGCTTCTTAGGCTTTTTGTTTTTGTTTTTTTTTTCTGTGAGGAAGATTGGCCCTGAGCTAACATCCATGCCCATCTTCCTCTACTTTTTATATGTGGGACGCCTGCTTGAAAAGCGGTATGTAGGTACAAGTCCAGGATCTGAACCCAGGAACCCCGAGCCTCCGAAGCGGAGCGTGTGAACTCAACTGCTACGCCACCAGGCCGGCCCCAGTCTTTGTTTTTAATCCAGAGCTAACCTGCCCTTTCCTCCCTTCCCCTTTTATTTTTCCCTTCATGGCATTGACTTGTTGCAGAAACCTGGTCAGTTATTTGGTAGAATAACCCACTTTCTGAGTTTGTCTGGGTGCAGCCTTGTGGTGTCATTTAATCTGTGCATCTACATCCTGTGAAAAGAAGTTAGCTTGCCAAGAGGCTTGACTCGAAGTAAAGGTCAATGTTTTTTTCTTTTTTTTTTTGGAGAGATGGGCAAGAATACTACATAGGGAATGCTATGTGCTTCCTACTGTCTCACACAAAGTTTGGTTGTCCTACTTTTAATGATGCTCAGATTAATTAGTGGTTTCAGGTGACAACAGACTAATCCTTCCATTGTAAAGTCCCCCGTCAACATTTTGTCTAATGTTTTTACCTATTAATAATCATATCCTGAACCAATTACATGTTGCAAGATGATGATTATTAGACTCTATTATTTTTTCTATTATCTATTATCTATGCACATTTATTCGCTTGAATTCTATAAAGAAGAACTTTTCCTTATCAAAAAGGCTATGTGGTTATATATAGAAACATAAAGGAAAGCAGGGTAAAGGCTTAATTCTTCATTTTGACTGCCAAATATCAGAGTAAGAGCAACTGACCTAGCCAGTTCTAATGGGGACCAAAGAGTGGTGACTGTTTTTTTTGTTGTTGTTTTATTGACTTTCTCTCTCTTTTTAGTATCTGTATAATTAATATATTTTAAAAAATATGTTCAACATCTTTAAATCGATTGCATCTAATATTTTTTTCATTTTTGATTCTCACTTTGCCTCCAATTTAGCCAAAAGGACCATTTTTATACTGATTCCTGTGTCATTTAGACAACATCATTAGCTTTGAGAAGTAACTTGCTTTCTGGTGCAGTAAAATGTCCCAAGCTCATCTTATATATGCCCAACCCTAAGCACGGAATCAGATAGTCCTCTAAAGATCCCTTGTCACCGCTAGTGTGGAATGGTATTTAAAGATCACACTCTGTGTACTCATTTTTATGGGGATGTAGGATAGATTATATTATTCCCAACTACAGTCATGCACTGCATAACGACATTTCAGTCAATGATGGACCATATATACGACGGTGGTACTAATAAGATTAGTAGCATATAGCCTAGGTATATAGTAGGCTATACCATCTAGGTTTGTGTAAGTACACACTATGATGTTCGAACAGTGATGAAATCGCCTAACGACGGATTTCTTAGAAAGTATCGCCGTCATTAAGCCACGCATGACTGTACTCATTCCCTTCCCACTTATTAGCACATGATTTCCAGGGCCGCCTGGCAGGCAGAATACACTTCCGCACCCCAGGTCCAGGTCTGGCCACAAGATGTGCTTTGACCAACGGCCATACACCATGCTGAGTGGGAGCTTCAAGAGCCAGTTACACAGTTTAGTTCTGCCTCTTGCTTTTCCCTTGGCCACAAAGACCGTCTGTCTCAAACAGGGCCACCTCCTTCAGCTGGGGCCTGGAATGAGAAGACACGCAGAGCAGAGATTCTGCAGCTGACCTGGAGTCACCAAAATGGAACGCAAGCAAAAAATAATGTGTATGGTGGCAGACTACTGGGATTTTTTTGGCTGTTACCTCACTGATACAAGTTGTGATTTCATCTAGGCCTTTTTAGTGGACAGAGATAGGAAATACGTAGTTTGTAAAGAAAAACGCATCATGAGTTCATACTGATATTTCCAATTCAAATATAATATTATAGCACTTTTACTTAACTTTTTAAAAACATTATGCATGTATCTTTTTTTCTATGCTGAAAATCTTGATATCTAGCTATATTAATATAATTACTGATTTGCATTATCCTGTGATATAAAGTAGTTTCAAAATGACAAAACCACTATTTAATTTATTTTTTTTGTGAGGAAGATCAGCCCTGAGCTAACATCTGCCAATCCTCCTCTTTTTGCTGAGGAAGACTGGCCCTGGGCTAACATCCATGCCCATCTTGCTCCACTTTATATGAGCCGCCGCCACAGCATGGCTTGCCAAGCGGTGCATCGGTGCGTGCCCGGGATCCGAACCGGTGAACCCCAGGGCCGCTGCAGCGGAGCGAGTGCACTTAACCGCTTGTGCCACTGGGCCCGCCCTGACAAAAACCACTATTTTAAACTACTTTAGTTTAAAATATATTTGCAGCTTTATTTATCCTTAAAATATATTCCACTATTTAGTGAAATGTTATGTTCTAAGCTCAGACTGGAATAATTTTTTTCCTGTGTGGTTACATTACTGATTTGATATATGGTAAGATCATTTTTTTCCATTTGTTTTCAATTTTTAGAGATAGCTGTTTTAGTGAATTTTATCTGTCAAATAGAACACTTAGGTTTTCAAAATTAAATCTATGTAATAAGTTATTAAGATAAATCTGTTCCATTACTGTCCCTTCTATCCATTGTGAATAGTTTCATTTAATCTCCCAGTGTTTGTTTCTCACACAAAATGTGGCAGCTACATTATACTATTCTGCACCATGCTTTTTTCACTTGATATATCCATACATAGAGATCACCCTCATTCCTTTTCATGGCTACATTGCATACCATTCTGTTATTTATTCAGGCAATCCTCTACTGATGGGTATTTGATTATTATCAATCTTTTTTATAATATACAATTTTGAAATAAATAGTACCATGCATAAATCACGTCACGTTTTCACAAGGTCAGCTTTGGAACAGACTCCCAGGAGTGGAGTTGATGAGTCAAAGGGCAGAGATGTAATTTTTCTACATAGTGCTGAATTCCCCTCCATAGCAGATATATCATTACACAGCCCATCAGCAGTGTCTGCGCGTGCCTGTTCCCATACAGCTTCAGGAACAGAGCACGCAGATGAGTTTACGTGTTTTTGCTAATCCGGTAGAGAAGAGATGTTATCTTTGTGACGGTTTAATTTGCATTTCAAGTTATGTTGAACAGAGCTTCATATACGAAGAACCATTTAAATTTTTCTTCAGAAAACTCTCTGGGGTTTTTATGCATGTGTGTGCATCATTTTTCTATTTTGTTCTTTCTTTCTTTCTTTCTTTATTTTTCCCCCCAAAGCCCCAGTAGATAGTTGTGTGTCATAGCTGCACATCCTTCTAGTTGCTGCACGTGGGACGCGGCCTCAGCATGGCCGGAGAAGCGGCGTCGGTGCGCACCCGGGTCCGAACCCGGGCCACCAGCAGCGGAGCGCGAGCACTTAACCGCTAAGCCACGGGGCCGGCCCTATTTTGTTCTTCATATTTTTATTTTCTTTCCATTTTTAGGGGCTCTTTGTATATCAGTGACAATACTCTTTGGGTGAGACCTAAATTGCAAATATCTTTTCCCAATCAGTCATTTATCTTTTGATTTGTTTATGGTGTTTTATTTTTCCCATGCAGATGCTCTTTTGATATACAGTTCAGTTTAGAGAAGAATGCACTCATGTTTTCTTTTTTGTTGTTGTTGGGTGTGGAGGGGTATGGTTTTATTTACTTACTTACATTTAGATTTCTGATCCATTTGGAATTTATCCTCATGTACACTGTCAGGTTCAGATCCATTTTCCCTCAAATGGCTACCCAATTGTTGTAACAATATTTATTAAGCATTCTCTATGGTTTGAGATGCTACCATTTTATAGATAGATCTATCTATTTTATAGAGATTATCTATCTATCTATCTATCTATCTATCTATCTATCTATCTATCTATCTTATATCTATTTATATGTCTATCTATACTAAATTTCCAAATGAACTTGGGCCAATATCTGGACTTTGTATTCTGTTCTTTTGGTCTGTTGGTCTATTCATTTACCAATCCCACAGTGTTTTAATTACAGAGGCTTCATCCGATGCTGGAATATAGGGCTACCACCACCTCACTTCTGCCCAAGGGTATTATTGCGTATTTATTTTTCCGTTATCTCATTTGTTTGATATTTATTTTATGTATGGTTCATAATTAATGTAATATATTGACACAGAAATACATGTATATAATTATAACCAAAAGCTTATGTTGGGGCATATGTTCTTTTTAAAAGAAGCAGGATATGTAATCAAAATGTTTAAAGACCAGTGCTCCGGACAGTGATTTTTGAACATTCCAGCATTCTCAGACAGCTTTCCCGGGGGAGTAGCAGAAGAGAGCTGAGATTCTTAGGATGTGTCTAATCTTGGCTTTTGCCTAATGCTGAACTTTGAGATGACACCTTTGGACCGGGATGACGAGTCAGCTGGATTCTGAGGAAATTTTTTCAGTGCTGATGAGCAGGTGTCAAGATCCCATAAGAAGATGTTATGATTACTGGACAGGAATGCCTAGGAAAATCATCTTTGATATGGAAATAAAGATCACTTTACCAGGCGCTGTCCTCTCCTCTCTCTTAATAAACTTTGGCCTATTGTGGGACATGGATTGCTAGGATATCAATCGAGTGGCAAAAAGGTTGAACCGTGAGAGGGAAGTCTGGAATCTCCTGCTCCAGGAAGTCCTTTTATAACTCTCTAACATCTTATGTTGCCTTTTATCTCAGGCAAATTTGAGGAGGTATTGTTTGATTCTTTTGAGTTTTTAATCCATGCTTACTCATTCATGAGGAGCTCATGTGTGTTTACAATACAAGGAAGCATCAGGCAATCAGCAAAATTTCTTAAAATTCTAAGAGGCTGACCAGTCTCTATATTTCCTCATAACTCTAAACTCTAGGGAGGCCATGGGCCAGCCCCACGGCTTAGTGGTTAAGTGCGCACGCTCTGTTGCTGGCGGCCCGGGTTCGGATCCCTGGTGCGCACTGACACATCACTTCTCCAGCCATGCTGAGGCCGCGTCCCACATACAGCAACTAAAAGGATGTGCAACTATGACATACAACTATCTACTGGGGCTTTGGGGGAAAAATAAATAAATAAATAAAATTATTAAATTCTAGGGAGGCCATAGTTAAAAGAGGAGAGAATTCTAGGAGCAGTGAAATTATGCATTCATTAGGGACTATTAATTTTACATGTGTCCTGGGACATTTATTATTAAAAAGTTATGTAATTTTATGAAGCTAAGAAACAAACATTAAACTCCATTACTTATTCTATTTAACTAATTATTAAAGAACCACTATGTGCTAGGCACTATGCTAGGTGCTAGGGACAGAAGGATGTGTTGTTTCTGCCCTCAACAAACTCCCCATCCAGAGAGATGCACGTGGGAAAATGAAAACAGTACAGCCCAGTCAACGCCGTAAAAGACCCAGGAACATACCAAGAGCACCAGGATTATAACATGTGGTAGACTTCAGCTTTGAGAAATGGACGAATTGGAAAGGCTTAGGAGAAGAGGGAAGGGACTGTGTGTTAGACCTTCAGGGAGGAATTGCATTTGGCCACATGGAGAACATTTCGACAATGAGGACAATAACAACAGAAAAGATGGAGGCTGGGAAGGAGAAACATTGTATCTAGGTTAGATGGCAGAGATGTTCACTCCTTTATAGATACACACACACACACACACACACACACACGCTTACGACACAGAAGAACTTGACTTGTTCTGGGTCCAAAAGCATGAGACCAAAGTACGATGATCCCGTGGCTCCAATCAGCTTATGTAGATTTCTATCATATTTTTATGACATAGCTGGCTGCATGTTTAGATCATTGGACAAAGAGACACTTGAGATATTGTTTACTCCATTGTGGCCTCTCTACTTCTGATTAGAATCCATTCCTATTTTAGAGCATGTTTTAGACATGAACACAATTCTCCCTTTTAAAATTTAGCACTTTCCCAGTAGTTCAACATGTTCCCTTTTTATTTGTGGTCATTACTTCTTCTTTGGTCTCCTTTAAAAATAGACCAGCTTGCACTTGTCTGTAAATCTTAGCTGGTACTAATGTCTCTGTCTTTTCTGGTGTTGGCTCTTATGCTCTTCTTTGGACTTTTTCAATGAGTCTGAGTTGGGATTTTCCCCTTTCTAGATTTGCTCACTGGTTTGGAAGTTTATTTCCCTCTATTTTGTTATATCGCTTTGCTTCACTACTAACTGTTGGTGGTTTTAACTAGAAAGTAGCCTCTACTGCATTTTGGCAAGATGTTATCATGAGTCCTATTTGTGAGATCCAGCTTTGAGTTGTGGCTTAATTACTAGTAAAAATAAATGTTTGTAGGGAGGCACAGAATACTATATATAATATGATCTGATTTATTGGAAGGGGTAGAATAGTAAGCATAGGAAATTCTGTTTATTCTTAAAGAAACTATACACGTATGCTCATATACGCTGGAACTATATTTTTCCCTCAATTTTTCTAGAACTATATGCAAGAAACTTAAGAGTGAGAGGGCAAAAGGGGTTAAGGGCACATATGTATGGTGATGGATGGAAACTAGACTTGGTGGTGAACACGATAGTCTATACAGAAGCCAAAATATAATGATGTACATCTGAAATTTATACGATGTTATAAACCAACATGACCTCAGTGAAATAATTTACAAAAAAGGAGTGAGTTGCCTGTGAGGAATGGAATAGAAGTCAGGAGGGCTGAAAAGGAGACATTTTTTCATTTTATAATCTTTCTGTGCAGTTAGTTTTTTTTTTTTTTTTAAAGATTTTATTTATTTTATTTTTCCCCCCAAAGCCCCAGTGGATAGTTGTGTGTCGTAGCTGCACATCCTTCTAGTTGCTGTATGTGGGACTCGGCCTCAGGATGAACGGAGAAGTGGTGCCTCAATGCGCACCCGGGATCCAAACCCAGGCCACCAGCATCGCAGCGCGCGCACTTAACCACCAAGCCACAGGGCCGGCCCTTTCTGTGCAGTTTGAATTTATCATCTACATACATTATTTTTAAACATGTAAGTAAAGGCATTTAACAATGATCTATTTCTGCCTTTGATCATGTCCATAATAAAGTATTTACCAAGTTTTTACAGTTTGAGCAAAGCTAAAATTAAAAACAGCAGGTGACTGTTTTGACAAATTGAGAGCGAGCACACTAGAAACGCCTCGCATAGCGGAGAAAGACCAGGCCAGGCTTTTACACTCTTCACAGATATAAAGACAAATTTGTCCCAAACTGCCCCTGTGAGAAATTTCTAAAACTAAAACAAAACAGAAAATCCCACAAAACAAACAAAAACTTGATGCCAGTGACCCAAGAAATAAGAAAGGAAAGATTCTTCAATTAAGAACGAAAACTCCCGTGTGTTAAGCTCACAAGGATTCTCGCTCAGGACTTTTTGAGCCGAGATAGTGGAGAGCTAAAAATGTAGCTCTTGAAATAGTTTCACGGAACAAGGTCCAGCTCAGTTCTTTGTTTCTCTGCTCAAAAAATGCAGGAATAATTCAAACTGCACAGCATTTCCCACCCACTTACCGGCCTGAAGATCCCGAGAGGAGGGCTTTGTGGTCCTGTCAGCAGGCATTCATTTGAGCACACACATTCTCTCATTCTCTCTCTCTCTCACACACACATACACTCACACGCTTAGTAACATAAGGCCACTCTTCTTCCCATCAAATCAAACTGAATTACCCTCCTCAGAGTGGCAGCACAAGGAAACTCTGGAAACACTTAAAACAATACTGCAGGAAGACAAACCCAGGGGTGGAAAAGGAGAGTAATACTGAAAGAAGATAAATAGTAACTAAAAGAGCTATTGTTTTATGTTTACAGGTCGGGAGCTGAACAGAAAATTGGAAACAGTTGCAGCATACATGAGTTAAAAAAAATCCTTAAGGGGCTGGCCCCATGGCCTAGTGGCTAAAGTTCTGCACGCTCTGCTTCAGCGTCACGGGTTCACTGGTTCGGATCCCGGGCACGGACATACTTCACTCATCAGCCGTGCTGTGGGGGCATCCCACATACAAAATAGAGGAAGATTGGCATGGATGTTACCTCAGGGCTAATATTCCTCACACACACACAAATCCTTAAAAGCCAAAGAGCAATTTTTCTCAAATCCCTGATTAAATTTAATTAACTATATTTCAAATATAAAATAATTTTCTGTAGGTGAATGTATATGTTTAAATATATGTGTGTATGTATATATTTCAATAAACGATATAAAAGAAATACTAATGAAGTAATTGCCTGGACCACTCCAATTGCATCTAGCTGGTCTCCCCACTTCAACTTCCCACCCACCCATTCTGCCTATTCTCCATTCTCTATCCACTGAGTTCTCTTTTTGAAATGCAAATCTGATTGACATTCAGTGTTTAAAAGCCTTCGATGACTTCTCTTTGCCTTTAAAATAAATTCAAAATTTATATGTCCTACAAGGCCCTCCACGACCTGGCTGCTGCCCTTTGCCGCCCCCCCCCCATCCTCCATGCTCTGGCCACAGGAACTTCATTCATCCCTTCATGCTCTTTCTGCTTGTTCTTGCCCAAGGACATCTGTGCATGCTGTTCCCTTCATCTGAAATGGTCTCCTCCATCCTCTTTACCTGGCTACTAGCATATTCTTTTCATAGATAGATAGATAGATGTATGTGTGTGTTTATTTTGTAATAAAACTTTAAAAAGTACATTTTAAAATAAATTCTTAATATAGTAAAAGTAAATAAAACAGGCTATTTAAACTACTATAATACTTACACAACAATCTATTATTTGTCTTTGGATATGATTCTTATAAATGGAGGAAATCCATTTTAAATGAGCATGTAAATGTTTAACTCCACTGCCCCTAAATTTTAACAATAAAAACGTACCAGTTTTCTAAGTGTGCTATACATGTGAACACATTTAATTCTCTTTAAACATCTATGAGGTAAGTACAATTATTGGGATTATCACCATAACACATGGGTAGACTGACACACACAGAAGTGAAGGTCATACAGCTAGTAAGTGAGCACAGAGTTCAGCACCAGAGTACATGTTCTCTACTACTACACTGTGCAATCTGAAATACAACTCATAAAAAGTACAGTTCTATATCACCATGAATTATCATTTAAAGGTAAAAGTTATGGTTGGCCCATGTAGGGCCAAAAGTAGGGTTGGCCCTACTTTTGGTTGGTGTGGGAGGCAGAATAATGGCCCTCAAAGATGTCCACAAATTAACCCCAGGAACCTATAAACATGTTACTTTACATGGTAAACAGGGATTAAGGTTGTAGATGGAATTAAAGTTGCTAACTAGCTGATCTTGAGATGGGTAGATTATCCTGGATTACCGAGGTGGGCCCAATATAATTACAAGGGTCCTAATAAGCAGAAGAGTCAGAAGAGAGAGAACCAGAGATGTGGCAGCCTGGCATTGTTGACTTTGAATCTGGAGGAATGGGGCCACGGCTGGCCTCTAGAAACTGGAAAAGACACGGAAACAGATTCTCCCCTAGAACTTCTAGAAGGAACGCTGATCTTCCCATATCTTGATTTTAGCCTAGTGAGACCCATTTCACTTTCACCCATAGAACTTTAAGATAATAAATCTGTGTTATATTAAATTTGTGGTAATTGGTTACTGCAGCAATAGAGAACTAATACAGCTGGGTTGTTTTTCTAAGTTCTGGCCTTGTTAAAAGTTAACACCTTCCAAGAAACAGTGCCCAGTTTTAAGGTTTCTTTTTTCTGCTTTTGCCAAAGAAAGCACTAGACTCAGATTCTGAGTCCCCTTTCTCATTCTCACCCTCATCTTTCTCAAAACATCGATCTGGCAATACATCAATCAGGTATACTGGAATATTGACTCAGGGCTGCCATTAGATTGCTATGGGATGAAAAGAAATGTTATTTTAAATAATGTCCTTTACAGATTTCTGCTGGTCTGACATCAAAAAACAGCTCTTGCCTCTATAGTCCAAAACATCTTCTCCACCAAAAAGGCCCACAAGAGGAAACCAATGTGATGGCAACCATGGGTAGAGCAATCATATAAATTCACATGGGCTCTTCTCGTTAAACTGCTCATGTGGAAGGACAAATGAGTGTTCTCAGTCACAGGGAACTCACTGTTCTCTTTATGCTGATGTTTTTGTTTTTGACTTCTTCCTATTTATTGTAATTTCTGTTACAGTCTTGAAATGGTTATCAGGTCTACCAGCAAGCCCAATTTGACCTTTCTGTTCATCAGATAATTGAGACCATACCAAGATGGAAACAGTTCTTTTCAGCAAATTGATTATGATGCTTTGTTCTTAACAATGTTTACACAGGGTGGAATTTTCCTGGCACTGGTTACCTGGAATGCTGTTTTGGGTCAGTTCCACCAGAGAGGCAGAACCTTGGGACTTTGCAGAAGACCTAGAACTCCTCCACAGTCCTTATCAGTTAATGAGAGATTACAGACTCAGGCCAAGTTGCCTGGCTTGGGTTCCAGTCCAGATCTGAGGACCAGCTGCTACCAGCCACGTGGTGTCAAGAACATCACACTGCTCTCATTCACATTCAACTCCTTGGCTTAAATGTCACCTCAGAGAAATCTGACACTCCATTTACTTACAAAAGTTAGGGCTTCGTGATTTATATTACAATCATTAAATCTATCCAAACATTTTTTCCACCCACTACACCTCATCCCTTTCCCACCTAATTAATAGGTAAATATTTACACCTACTATTACCAGGTACTTTACTCAGCACTGGACATCCAATGGTGAACAAATATCAATTTTAGTGAGAGAGAAAAATATAATTCAACTAAAAACACACATAAATGTTTACATATCAACAGGTATGCTGAAATCATAGTTTAAGTAACAGCAAACAACAACAAAAGGCAATCCTCCAGACTATTAAGAAAGAAATAAAGAATGCTGACAAACAGAAATAAAAGGAAAGAATGAAATAAGCATGACATTATATATAATAGAATTGGAACAAAACAGTGGTACAGTTATATTTGGGATGAACATTAAGAAGATGAGTATGTAAATAGAGCATAAGAAATCCACCAAGTCTTTTCTTGAATGAACACAGCAAAGAGGGTTAAGTGCTCAATTAGAAAAACAAGGAGAGGAGTGAAGGCCAGTTATCTATGGAGCAAACTCTCAGATCTTCAAATCCCAGTTCTATCTCTTTCCAGCCTAGGTAAGTGAGCTTAGACAAGTAACTTAGCTTTCCCGAGCCTTGGGGTCACTATCTACAAGCTGAAGATATGCTCTGTCTTATGCATTTGTTGAGAACTTAAAAAGAGAGAATATACAAGAAAGTCCTTAGAACAGTGTCTGATATATACATAATCCTTCAATATACTGATTTCAGATCTAGACATGAAACTGGAGGTAAGAAATCACAAACAGGATGGTGGAGTGAAACTGAGCCTTAAAGAACATTCTTGTTTTTCAACAACACCCTAATAGCAATGAGCACACCTAGTGTCCAGATCTTGGTTTCCAACACCATTCTCCAATAAAAGGAACTAGGGCTCCTTGGAGATATGGCTGATTCTAGGACTAGAGCAGGAAATATGCAAGATCCGTTGGGAGCATTTTATAGTGCCAAAAAGTAAGGAAGTGCTAAAAACAAACAAAAACTAAAATGCATATATACATGATGGGGATATGTCACGGGGACATAGGAACCGCTGAAAGAACTCCCAATGGTCAAAGCTGGAACAATCTGTGCAATAAACTAAATAAAATAGTATTGGACTATAATCCAAAGTATAAAATAAATATTCATGAGCCCATACTGATATAAAAATGAATGGATGAATGAATGAATGATTGGGGAAGGAGGGAAAGACACATCTCCCAAGCAGAAGAAGTCCAAATAATTATAGAGATACTACACCTTCAAGGAGGTGGAGCATAACTCTTCTTCCTTAAGTGTGGGTTGTACATAGTGACTTCCTTCCAAAAATTACAGCATCAAAAGAGGAAAGAAAGGGCGACCTATGGATAAACCTGACATAAGTTACCTCAGCCAGGTGATGAAGGTTAACATCAACAGTGATAGGTCATGTTCATAGTATGTACCCTTAATATGAGGTGATGAAAATAGCTCTTTACACTTCTGTGGTCTTCCTCCTAAAAAACCCATAAACCCAATCTAGTCATGAGAAAAGCATCAGAGAAATACCAACTAAGGGTATTCTACAAAATACTTCACCAGTACTCCTCAAAACCATCAAGGTAATAAAAGACAAGAGAAGTCTGAGACACTGTCACAGCTAAGAGGAGGCTAAGGGGACATGATGACTAAGTGTAATGTGGTGTCCTGGATGGGATCCAAAACAAAAAAGGACATTAGGTAAGAATGAAGGAAATCTGAATAAAGTGTGGACTTTACTTAATAATAATGTATCAATATTGGTTCATTAATTGTGACAAACGTATCATACTAATGTAAAATATTAACAATGGGGGAAGTGGGTGTGGTGTATATAGGAACTCGCTATAATAACTTCACAATTTTTCTTTAAACTATTCTAAAATTTAAAAATTTATTTTAAAAACGAAAAGAAAACATTCTTGCAATGCTAGACCTTTTGGTATACCAAGAACAATATAGAAAAGATCCACACACACTTCCAAATTAATCCCCTAGAGGAGTGAGAGTTAGAAGAGCCAATGCCTTGGATTTACTCAAAACTTGAAGAAGAGGTTATTCTGCCCATTCATCTAAACCTTAGTTTACCTCTTGGTTGTTTCTTGGCTACAATTTCAAATTTAGGGTGTATTGTTTCTGTTTTGATTACTAAATAGGGATAGCAGAGTAAGACCATTTTCTGTTTTTAACTAGTGACAATTCTACACTAAAGTCAGTCTTTTTTATTTGAAACGTAAGATTGTCAGTGGAATACATAACTTTCCCAGTTTTGTTACAATTCCTCCAGCCTGCGTCTTTGTTGCCTTTCAGCATTAGTGCATTTTTTCCCGTGTGTCCATCATGATACCAACTGATAATTCAAAACTGCATAATGGTTTTATTGTGAAACCTTGCCTTTCTAGTTTGATTTTCTCTAATACAGGTCAGCACACGCCCCTTCACTGAGACAACTGGCACCTTCCTCCCCCACTGAGGGACAATGCCCACATCACCTTGAGCTGAGCAATACTCACTTCGGCAATGAGAGCGTGAGAAAAAGTCACTGGCTTATAGTATTAGACACTCATCTGGCTACTTGAAGTATTTTATTACCAGAACTTGAATAGCAACAATAATCCATACTATTAAAAAAAAAAAAAAAAGGAAAGAAAAGGAAAACCGAAAGAAAAAAGGAGGGCTTCATTGCTTAAGTGCTTAAATTCTATTGTAATTTCTTCCATTTTCCTAAAAAGTTAACGCGAAGAAAACACAATAATAGGAAACGTTCCCAGGATTTTAAATCTCTTAAGTCCAGAATCCGTGAAAATCCTGTTTAGAACCATCCCGTGAAATTGGCTTTGGGACGTCCGCCTGCTCCTCGATCATTCAGCTTCTGCACTTTCTAACAATCATCCCGTCGGACGTCCCCTGAGGACACAGCAGCTGGTTGGAGTCCCCAGACCAGACTTTTCTAACTGAATGTGGATGCGCAGGTGGAGAGGATAAAAGTAATTCTGGCCCAGCAGCCACGAATTCCCCCACCCCCCGCCCCACAAGTGCACTGCGTATTGCCGGCACAACTGGGGCCCTCGGAAGCCAAGAAAACTCGAACACTGCCCCCTCCTCTGGTACTTCGAGTGTGGCCGGCGCCTGCCTCCGAGCGATGCCATCTTGGGGTCTTAGCATCTTATAACTAGTTAGTGAGTTTTGCATTCTGTTCACGTCCCTGTGTCTTTGAAAACTTAACCCAACTTTGCAAGAAGACGAGAACCTACTGGTGTGCACCGTTAATTTTCTCTAACTAGAAATGACAAAATCAGATGCTATTTACAATAAACCGAAGACACCAGCCTCCCGCCCTCGAGCCTGCCCGCTCGCTGGGCGCCAAGTCAGATGCCCCGCCGCAGACCCTCAGCCCAGAGCCCCGGAGACAGCTCTCCACGAGCGCCGCGTGCAGGCGCTGGAGGTTTCGGGGAGCTGGTCCCAGCAGGAGAGAGCGGGAGGGTGGAGGGACCCCAGCAACTTACAGCCCAGGGCGACCACCAGGTAGCGCAGCAGCAGCAGGAGGAGGCGGTGGCGGCTCCTCCTCGCCATCTTCCCGGGGTCTCGAGTGTCCCGGTGGCCGGAGCGCGGGAGGCCGGGCGGAGGGACCCTCAACTTCTGGGGTGGGAGAGGAGAGTCTGGTGCAGCGGCGGGGAGGGGAAGGGCGGACCCTGACAGGGTGTCAGTTTCCCCTTCCAGGGGCGCCTTCTCAGCCGGCTGCCTACGAGGCAGGTCTGGCCTGGCTGGGGGCTGGGGGGTCTGGGTCGTTCTTTTTTTGGGGGTTGCGGGTGAGAGGGGGGCGGGTCGTGGAAGCCGGACGAGATGTCAGCTGGGTCCTCATGAGCAGGCAGAAGGCGAACAGCGGAAGGAAAGCCCTGGCTGGGCGTCCCCCCGCCCCCGCGCCGCTCGGATTGAGCCGCTTTGTGTCTGGTCGGCGGGGGGGCTGCCAGCTGTCCCCAGGGCGAGGAGCCCCGGGCAGGAGGCGCGGGCTGCTGGGCGGGGTGGGGGGGCACGGTGGAGCGGGGAACTCCGCTTGCCTTGCTCCAACTCCTCTCCTCCCCTCCTTGGCACAAAACTTGTTTCTGGGTTTTCAGCCTAGGGGTGGAGATTTTTGGAAAATTTCTGGCCAACGGGCGAAGCTGCGGGGGAGGCGCTCTGGGGGGGATGGGGTTCGCCGGCTGCGCCTTGGACGCGAGGGGGTAAAAACAGCAATCAAGACTCGTGCTGGAAGGCAAGTCTCAGAATTTAGCAATCGCCTTGGCCCCTTCTCAGTGTAAGCTTTTTGCTCCTTGGAGAGAGTTAAGGTGTGTTTTGTGTTCTTTGCTTTTCACGTGTCAGAGTTGGAAGTTCATCTAACGGTGTGAAATATTTATCGTGTTTCTTTCCAGTTACATAACTGCCGCCTGTGGAGTTTTCCACATGTTAAAACTCTACAGCTGACCTTCGTCAGGTTTATTTTTGGTCTACTGTGCTTTTAAAAGGGAAACCCATTATGAATGCTCTGTTGCGTGCTTTAAAATTGACCCGCACTTGTACTGCACACACTACAAAGGCTGAACAGGCCATTTTTATATTTGCTCCTAGGGACCAAAAATGTCTGGTGCATTCAAGAGTATTGACAGATTTAGAAAAAGGCCATTCCCAAGAGAAGAACTTGTTATACATCTTTTTGTTGTTGATGTTAGAGGTAGAATAATGGATAAAGTTCTGTATAGAAGACAGTAGATTTAGTGGCAAGCGAGGGAACAATTTAGCTAGCTCAGTGGACAAAGGCGACCAGAGTTTAAATATGCAGAGCTGTGAGGAATGAGGCATCCCCGCTGTTTCCTTGGTGACAGTGATGGAAGCTTAATACCCATGGTGGGGAGAGGGGCAGAGGAACCAGGGAGCCCAGAAAGGAAAGTCAAAATGGCAAAAATGTTAGAGTTCATACTCCAGTCAAGCAAGGAGAAGGGACACAGATTTAACAGCCTTATATGCCAGTTTTTCTGGTCAGTAACAAGAAAGATTTAATGCTCCACAAGAAAAGTTGTTGGCATCCTCTTTTCTCATTCTTGCCACATTTGCATGTCTTTTTTTGGTGCTCCCTAAAGATACACACGAAAAAGGCATACTTTAAAAAATTATTGTTTTTTGAGACCTACGTGAATAATTGATTCACTCAGTTACTTATTTGTCACCCAGTCAAGACATTTGTCAAATAGCTACACTGTGCCGGATGCTGGCGGACAATGGTGAACAAGATCAAGTCTTTGCTGTTAATGAGCTCACAGTCTTGAGGAGAGAGAGAGTCCCATCTGGAAAGACCTCTGATACCATGTGGTAAGTGTTCCGGGAGGACAGAAAATAGTAACAACAGTTTTTTATTGAGTGCTTCCTCAGTGGTAGAGTCTGAATTGTGCAATATCTAAACCCCCAACAACTCTGTGAGGGAGAAAGTTTATCATTCCCACTTGAAAGATGAGGAAACTAGGCTGAGAGATGCTAAATAGCTTGTTTGAGGTCAAGGATAAGGGGATGTTCCTCTGTTGGGGGTGGGTGCAGGGCTTTCTTTATTAGGCATTGAAAATGGAGTCAAATTTTGAAAGGAAGGAAATAAGGGAAGGGCATTCTAGGTAGAGCAAAGAGCAGGATCAAAAGCTGGGAGATGTAAAAATTATGGCTTGTTTAGGAAAAGTAAGTTTCAATAGCTCTAGGGTACACATGGAATTAGGGGCAGAGAGGTGACAGAAACTGAAAAGAGGGTTGGACTATGAGGGTCATTCAGTATTACACTACCGACTCTAGACTTTATCCTGTAGGTAAAGAGCTTTTTGAAAGCACTAAGGTAGGATATGAAAAAACCCATATTTTAAAACTGTGCTGTCCAATATGGTGGCCTCTAGATCCATGTGGCTATATAAATTTGAATTCAATTAAATTTATAATTCAGTTCTCCAGTCACACTAGCCACGTTTGAAGTTCTCAGTAGCCACATGGGGGTAGTGGCTACCCTACTGGACAACGCAGATGTAGAGCATTTCCATCATCACAGAAAGTTCTATGAGACATTGCCACCTTAGGATGATGATGCAAATGGAAATGTAGAGAATGGACTCGAGATAAGAGAATCAGAATATTAGATAAGTCTGAAAACTGTTGTGATGTCCTGAGACAGAGATGAGGCATGAAGTAAATGGTCACAGTGGGATAAGTGAAGAAGCAGGTAGAGTCAAATGATATTTCCCAAACCTGGTCAGCAGGATGATGTCATCAATTAGATATGCGAGAAAAGGGAGAAGTTGTAGGTAACTGAGATTTCTAGCCTAGGTGGATGTATGGGGTGGTTATACAGAGCATCATTAACTGAATAAGAAACATAGGGAGCACACATAGTTCCGGCAGGTTTGGGATGAGTTGACTGAGGGTTATCAGCTTAGATGACCAGCAAACTGTTAGAAAGATTGGGCTAGAGCTTAGGAAACCCTCAGCATTGACTCAAGAAATAAATGTAGATATCATCAACATCTCCTAGAACAGTGATTTCCAAGATTCTGCTCCTCAGAATCCCCTAGATTCTGAGGAGCAGAATTTGATTCTCTGCTTAAAATTATGTCAAAATTCTGAGTCCCAGAAGTTTCCATCTCAGGGGCACCTGGGAAGCTGTATTTCTGACAAGCACCCTGGTTGATTCTGATGCACATAGTTTATGGACTATTTGAGGACCTTTCTAGAAGACAAGAGAAGCCATGAGAGTGAATGAAGGAGATCAATCAGAAAAAGAAGTGAATATTTATGTGGAGATAAATCCAAGGAAATAAATCCAATAAGAGGTAGGAAGAAGACCAATGCAAAAAGAGTGAATCTAGACACAGATCTTACACTTTTCACAAAAATTAACTCAAAATGAATCATAGACCGAAATGTAAAATGCAAAACTATAAACTCCTAGAAGATAACGTAGGAGAAAATCTAGATGATCTTGGGTTTGGTGATGACTTTTTAGATACCACACCAAAGGCATGATCCATGAAAGAAAGAATTGGTAAACTGGACTTCATTAAAATTAAAAACTTCTGCTCTGTGAAGGACAATTTCAAGAGAATTAGAAGACAAGCCACAGATTGGGAGAAAATATTTGCAAAAAAAAAAAATTGTATATATATATATGATAAAGGACTGTTATCCAAAATATACAAAAAAACCCTTAAAACTCAACAATAAGAAAATAAATCTGATTAAAAAATTGGCCAAAGACCTTAACAGACACCTCACCAAAGAAGATATATAGATGGCAAGTAAGCACATGAAAAGAGGCTCCACATTATATGTCTTCAAGGAAATGCAAATTAAAACGACAATGAGATACCACTATATACCTATTAGAATGACCAAAATAGAGAACACTGACAACACCAACACCACCAAATGCTGGCAAGGGTGTGGAGCAAAAGGAACTGTGAGAATACAAAATGGCACAGCTGCTTTGGAAGACAGTTTGGCAGTTTCTTACAAAACTAAACATACTCCTGGAATATATGATCTGTTTCTACCCTCAGCACTTCTGACACTAAATGTATGGGTTTTTTTCCCCCTCACTCCAAACAGTTCTTCCACTTTCCAAACACCAAGTAGGTGTTTTATAATTCAGTTCAATTCTGATGCTAACTACCCAGAATTAGTGCATACCCAATAGGTTAAGGGCTTAGTCCCACAACTCTACCTTCATTTCAGACTCCAATTGCAAGTATTGGGTACCCAAGGTACCCACACGTCTGTCTGACTTGCCTACAAAGTTGGAGGTTCCCACAACTCCATCCTTAGGTTTGATAATTTGCTAGAATGGCTCACAGAATTCAGAGAAACACTTTACTTACTGTTACTTGTTTATTATAAAGGCTATAACTAACACCAGATGAAGAGGTACATAGGGTGAGGTCTGGAAGGGTCCTGAGCACAGGAGCTTCTGTCCCCATGGAATTGGGGTGTGCCACAGTCCCAGCATATGGATACATCCACCAACCTGGAAGGTCTCTGAACCCTGTAGTTTAGGGGTTTTTATGGAGGTTCCATTAAGTAGGCATGATGGATGAAATCATTGGTCATTGGTGATTGATTCAATCTCTAGCCTCTCTCCCCTCCCTGAAGGGGGGTGGAGGGGTTGAGGGTTAGGGCTGAAAGTTTCAATCCTGTAATCATACCTTGGTCTTCCTGGTGACCAGCCCCCAACCTGAAGCTGTCTAGGGGCCCCCAGCCACCAGTCATCTCATTAGCATACAAAAGACATTCATCACTCTGGAGATTCCAAGGGTCTTAGAAGCTCTTGTGTCATGAACCTGGGACTAAGACCAAATATTATAACAAAACATGCTCCTATCATCCCATCAGTAAGGAAATTACAAGGATTTTAGGAGCTCTGTGCATGGACCCAGGCACAAAGACCAAATATATATTTCTTATGATACCACAATATCACACCGTATAATCCAGCAATCATGCTTCTTGATATTTACCCAAAGGAGTCAAAAACTTATGTGCACACAAAAACCTGCTCACAGATGTTTATAACAGCTTTATTCATAATTGCCAAAACTTGGAACCAACCAAGATGTCCTTCACTGGGTGAATGGATAAATAGATTGTGGTACATCCTGACAATGGATGTTCAGAACTAAAAAGAAATGAAGCCGTGAAAAGACTTGGAGGAAACTTAAATGCATATTTCTAAGTGAAAGAAGCCAATCTGAAAAGGCTATGTACTGTATCATTCCAACTATATGACATTCTGGGAAAGTCAACATTGTGGAGGCAGTAAAAAGGTCAGTGGTAACCAGGGATTAGGGGAGAGGGAGGGAAGAATAGGCAGAGCACAGAGGATTTTTAGGGCAGTGAAACTACTCTCTACGATACTACAGTGGTAGAGACGTGTCATTACACATTTGTCCAAACTCATAGAATGTACAACACGAAGAGTGAACTCTAAGGTCAGCTATGGACTCTGGGTGGTGATGTGTCCATGTAGGTTCATCAGTTGTAACAAATGTACCACTCTGGGGGCGGAGGTTGATAATAGGGAGGACCATGCGTTTGTTGGGGGAGGGAGACTATGGGAAATCTCTGTACCTTCTGCTTAATTTTGCTGTGAACTTAAAACTGCTCTAAAAAATAAAGTCTCACAACTAAATTAAAACAAACAAACAGAAAAGAAGAGAAAAAACACAAGAAAGAGCCATTTAAAAAGCATGAGAGGAACTGGGAGAGAATCAGGAGTCAAAGGTGGAAGTGTTTCAGTGTCAAATGCTAGAAAGAGGATTGAGAATCATCTCCTGCATTTCGTAATTATGAGTGCATTGACCACTTGGAAAATAGAGAAAGCAAGCCTCCAAAAGACTTGTAGAAAAAATTTACAGACTTGTGTTCTATGCTTAATAAAGTATAAAACTAATGCACAAGGTAAGAACGAATAATGAACTGATTACAAACATCAGGAGCAGGATGCTGAAAGGAATAGCAATAGTTAATACTGCTTCGTTGATGAGTGGTTGGGAGTATGTTTCATTATTGGTCTGCTTGTAAGAATCCCTACCCCAGGAAGCATGGGGCAACTTGTAGGGAGGAATGGGGAGGAAATACCACGGGAGGCCCTCTAAACTCTGCTCCATTCTCCATGATCATATGGCCCCTCCCCTACCCCCACGTGTTATAACCACTTTCACTGACACTGTAAGCAGTTTTGTCAGGTAAACATAAATGGGGACTTGGTGTTTTCGGACATTTTGCCATTTTTTTATTCTTTCCAGTTACTCTAATTCTGAATTCAAGGTAATGTTGAGAAGGTGTTGAGGCACATTTCCTAAAACAAGCAATGAAGAGAAGGGCTGAGTTTAAATTGAGTGACTTCTCACAACATCTCAGATTTGGTATTTCTGTGTTGGATGGGTTATTTTTCCTCATGGGTGTGGAGAAGGTGCTGGAAAATGTGCCCACACTCTGCAATTTAGAGAAAAGAGAAAAAAAAAAAGTCTTGCATTTCCAAAACCACATAAATTCTCAAGTATCTCTCATATGAATTTTAAACTCCTTGGATAGAATTTAAGGTCTTTAACTAATGGGATCCTCATGACTTATCCCTCATCATTGCCTCCTCAGATCATTTTCTGGAATAAGCCTGATTTCAACATTCCATTCGGATACATCCACAAGCACACTCATGGCTTGTGCTCAAACCACAGCCCTTTCCAGCTAAATAGACGTATTTGGAGAAGCCCACAGTGTCTCCTGCACATAGCTTTTGTTACTCTCTCAAAGTGACATCTTTCTTCAGGTACCTTATACCAATACAGTGCTCAAAACTTTCTTCCTAGAAGAAAACAAAAACAGAAACTCATTAGCCTCACCTGGTTCTAACTGCTACAACCAGGAACATTCTTTCTTTCATATTCTTTGCTCCTAAATGACTTAATGTCACTAAGGTAGTACTGCCTGCCATTTAAGTCAAGTTCACCAGCCATCAGTAAATTAGTTATTAATGCTTTCTTTCTTTTTTAAAAGCACATCTATTATCAACTCAATGGTTGGTTTCTTTGTTGAATGATAATTAGCAATTTCACAGGGAATTAGGTAATATGAAAATGATTTTTTAAATGGAATTTCCTTGGAGGAGGAGCTAGCATTTAACAAACATTTTCCAGAGTCAAACAAAGGATGGACAGGCATTAATTAGTCTATAAGCATGGAATCATAAGAACTAAAACTTGGGGAGAACTTAGAGATAATTTCTAATGCCATCCCCTCCCTACATTCCCCCGTCTCTCATTTCACAGTTAAGAATGATGAGGCCCAAAGTGGTAGTGATTTACTCAAGATCACACAGCAAGATAAGAAAAGAGCCAGGCCTGGAATGAACACTAGTTAGGTCTTTCCTGTGCAGTCCCCCAAATAGCATTGTGCCCTCTGCGTTGGCTGGGAACAGATTTGCTTTTCGGATGTCACTTGACCCAAGTTGTACATTATTTTCCCCCAGAGATCCCTTGCCTAGGACAACTACACTTAATATACATCCTTAATTAAAAAGTGAGTGGGGAGATGAAGAACTCTCCATTGGGTTGCAGGGAGCTCTGCAGTCTAACTCAACGTCTTGGATATGGGGTGAGACAGCCCAAATAAGAGAATAATGAAAGGATTTGGGAAAGATTCAGTGATTCTTCCATTTGATCGCTGCTCTCTAGAACACTCCTACAGATAGTGATTATATTAACTATTAACATTTATTAAGTACTATATGTCTGGCACTGTGCAAAGCACTTTGTAGGCATCATCTAACAATCAACTATGTGAGGAGGTACTATTATTATCTTATAAATAAGAGCAAAGGCTTAGAAAAGTTAAGTCTGTGACCCGGGACTAGGGAACTAGGAAATAATTGAGCCAGAGTTAAGCCCAGGTTCGTCTGACTTCCAGGACCCTTAACCACTAAGGTATCTGAAAAGATGGACTCCAATGGAATGCATTTCTCTCTTCTCTTAAGAAGAAAAAGCCATCTTGAATGTTGTCACTTGAACTCTGAAATGATAATGTCATCTTCATTTGTTTGATACTTGATATTTGAAAGTCCTTTCATATGCATTTTCTCTTTGGATTTCTGCAACAACCCAATGAGGGAGCTGGGAAGGGTATGATTACGCATATTTTAACATCCGTATCTATAACTGATTGATATCAGTAAGTACCTGGAAAACTCCAGATGACAAACCAATCAAGAGTCTCATTTCTGTAGGATCAACATTCAGGTTCTCTGAGTGAGCACTCCAGGTATGAAGCAGCCTAAGGATATGGGAAGCATGCTATCGGGAGTCCGGCTGGCTGTGATAGGGTCCTATCTCTCTCTGGTTCTTAAAGGAGACTTAGAGACTTAGTAACAGCCTCTCTTTCACACAGTTAGTGACCCCAAACCATCTGTCTATAAAGACCCTGCTATTCCCCAGCCCCTTGCTTCAATTATCTCCCATGTTCTGTGACTCCTTAGTCTATATCTCTCTAGCTCAGCTCTTTCTCTCAAACTCCAAATCAGTATTCCCTGTTTTTAGAACATCTGTGCCTATGTGTATCACTCAAAATCAGTTAAAATTGATTTTAAAATTTTAAATTAAAATCAAGTCTAAAATTGAACTGATCTCATCACCTCTCCACCAAATCTCGTTTTTCTCCACTTTTTTGCCTCCCACCTTCTTGTCCCTCGTTTCTGTCTTCCAGTACCCAATATGCAATAAGCACCTACTAGAGGGCAACCACTGTGCTAACGGTTGGGGACACAATTATGTGCCATAACAGACAGTGTCTCATCTTGTGCAGATGTAGGTGGGGGAGATAGACATTAATCATCAAAGCAAGCATGTATGCTAGGGGAGCTAATTAATAAAAGGGTTTGCCCAATTGGGAGGTCAGAGAAGGCTTCTCTGAGGGAGTGACACTGAGTGTAAAATCTGAAGGAAGTTAGAGAAGACAGGTGGAAAGAGCAGTCTGTGAAAACAGAAACTAACATGCAAAGACCTTGTCACAAGTACTAGAGAATAAGAGTTGGCAGGTGGGACTGTAGCACTAAGATTGAGAGGGAGAATGATGGAGACCATGGAGTGCCCCATGTTCAATGGCTTCTAGCAACTTTTAGAATAAAAGCAGAATATACACCAGGGCTTTATTCCCTTTTCTCATCATGCTCCCACAGGGCCTTTGCATACACTCTTCCCTCTTTGCACTTGGATCTTCTTTCTTTTTTTTCCTTAGTATTATCTAGCATTCATTGAATATTTGCATATTAGTCATTATGCTAAGCCCTTTTCGTCTTATCTAATTTAATCCTCATAACTGCCATATGAAAGAAAGCAAACTATTATTTCCACTTTATAAGTGAGGTCATTGACACAGAGAGATTGAGTGAGTGATAGGCCCAGTAACACAACAGCTTGTGGGCGGTAGAGTGAGGTTTGGAACAGCATCTGGCTGACTCAGACTCAATGTGCTTAACTGTTATGTGTGCTGCTCCCCGTTGACCTCCATCTCATCTGGTCAATGCTGACTCATCCTTCTGTCTCCGCTCAACTGCCGCTTCCTTAGGAAACTTCCCTGCCCTTCCTGAATGGATCACATTCTGCTATTGCAAGCTCTTGTTACCCCTTTCCTCTCTGGCATCACAGCTGGGATTTTACTCTCAATTGATCACAATCAGTAGACTGTGGATTCCATGAATGCAGGGTCCATCTAATTTTTGGCTGATTATTTTATTCTCTTTGCCTAACAAAGTGCTTATCAGTTAGTAAATGCTCAATAAGTATTTGGCTAGTGGATGAACATATAGATCCATACATCTTTGACAAGAGTGTGATTGTTCTGTAAGTTTTTCTAACCTAATGTCTTAGTCAGTGCTGGCTGCTCTAACAAAGTACCATAGACTGGGTGACGTATAAACAACAGAAATTTGTTTCTCACAGTTCTGAAGGCTAGAAATCTGAGATCAGGGTGCCAGCATGATTGGGCTCCAGTGAGGGCCCTCTTCCGGGTTGCAGTCAGCCAACTTCTCATTGTATCCTCACGTGGTGGAAAGAAAGCTAGCTAGCTCTCTGGCCTCTTCTTATAAGGACAGTAGTCCCATTCATGAAGGCTTCACCCTCATGACCTAATCACCTCTCAAATGTCCCACCTCCAAATATCATCACATTGGGGATTAGAGTTTCAATATATGAATTTTGAGGGGACACAAACATTCAGTCCATAATACCAACATTGTCTTTTTTAAGTTAATAGTACTTTTTTTTTTTTTTTTTTGTGAGGAGATCAACCCTGTGCTAACATCTGCCAATCCTCCTCTTTTTTTGCCAAGGAAGACTGGCCCTGGGCTAACCTCCATGCCCATCTTCCTCCACTTTATATGGGACGCCACCACAGCACGGCCTTGCCAAGTGGTGCGTCAGTGTGTGCCCGGGATCCGAACTGGTGAACCCCGGGCCGCCGCACCGGGCCAGCCCCTTAAGTTAATAGTACTTTTAAGCTTCAATATCTCTATATGGCAATCTCATTGCTAAGTGCTCTATTTTCATTATCTCCTTTGATTCTACATATGAAGGAATTGAGGGTAGGAGTGAGGTCTAATAAATTGCCCCAGAACACCCAGCTGGTCAATTGCAGAATAAGACATGGTTCCAGAACTGTCTATATCTAAAGTCTTCGCTATGCAACACGGCCCTGTTACCTCTACTCTTATAACCGTCTTTCCAAGTCAATCAATCTACTGTGATATCAGTCATTGTGTTTACTCTAGGGGTATAATAACTTATTTAACATATCAATATTTTACTTTTAGGTTGTTTCGATTTTTTACCGTTATAAAGAAAGCTGTGGTGCACATCCTTATATATTTGCAGTCTTGTCTGATTATTTCCTCAGAGTAGTTAGTGAGTATAAAAATCAGACAACTTTTGCAGCTGGCACAGTGGTGCAGGGGTTAAGTTCATGTGCTCCACTTCAGTGGCCCGGGGTTCGCAGGTTCAGATCCCAGGCGCAGACCTACACACTGCTCGTCAAGCCATGCTATGGCAGCCTCCCACATACAAAATAGAGGAAGACTGGCACAGATGTTAGCTCAGGGACAATTTTCCTCATCACAAAAAAAAAAAAAAAAAAATTAGGGAACTTTTGAAGTTTTTGATTTGTATAGCCAATTGGCAACAGCTGGCTATATGAATTTAAGCAAAAATTACTTAAATTTTTATTAGTGGATTCTAATACGCACCTATTTGCCAAGGAGTATTTCTGCCATTGTGCCAACAAAGAAAAACATGACTTAAAAATATTTTTTGCGTTTTGGTTAATTTGTTTTGGAGTACAGAAAAAAAGATAGAATCCACTGTAGCCCTTTTTCCTTGGGCCCCATCCTCAAGGCATTCTTTGAAAGTACGGAATTTAGTTTGTACTCCAACTTAAGGTGGTTAAATAGGAGTACGTGTAGCAAAAACAGGTTGCTTATGATTTATTTGGTGTTTACTGTGTATCCTGAACACATTTTTCTCTAATATATCTGTATAAACCTTTAATTTTTTTGCATAAACAAATTCTTAATGCTGATGAAATTTTATACCTACAATAACTTCTTACCAGCATCTCAGCTGCGTTCTTTCATCTTTAAGATCTTTGGGAATGCGTTAGAGACCGTGAATAAACTTGATCTACCTTGCTCCAGCGAAAATTGGATGGGATGGACAAGGAACAGGATGATGTCTTTTCACTCCCGAAGATTTAGGAATTCCACTGTGTTCTTGGATCCGTCCCCTTTAAGCCAGGTGGATAGTTTTAGTCTTTCCGGAATGTTCTTTTTGGCCCTGATGAAAAGTTGCTGAGTGGAAGAGCCGCGGAAGATTAATATTTAGTTTCACAACTGATAACGCTGTACATGACGATATTCTGTCCACCACACAAACCAAGATTTATGTTTCTCTGGAGAAGTCAAGAAAAGGCATATTATCTCATATGATCATCTTTAAAACCCTCCCATTGTTTCACTGAATTTTAAGTCTTGCCTTGTTCCTTATAGACATGAGTGCTCTTAGTAATTGGAACAGTTTTCAAAAATATTTTTTTCCTGAAAGTGTAATATTATGAAGAAAGCCAGGCTGCTGATTCCCTGAAGTGCCAGGAATCGTCGCAGGGACAGAAGTTCAAATGCTGGCCTGCTGGCGTGGAGCCAGTGAACACAATGGCAGGGAACAGTGGAGACTTTGAAAATGCCCCGTGGGGTGGGTGCTGTTGAACACGCAGGATGCAGGGGTTAGAGCCCATGGCGGAAATGGCCATGCTTGTCATTCCTTCCTAGGACAGGGCCTAAACATCCTGGAGTTCTGAAAATCTGAACTGGACATATATTGGCCGTTCCAGAAATAACATTTTTTTTTTCCTCGAGACACTCTTAGGTAAGCCATCTAACACCTCTGGAACTTCTGTTCCTCGTATGTAGAAACTGGAACTGAGGTGTGTGATTTTAAAGGCATCTTCAACTATAAAACTAGACTACTTTTGTGTTTGAGTCTTCAAATTCAGAAATGAAGAACAAGCAAGTCTTCTGATAACAATACCATATCATGTTGCTGCTGGAAAGTTGTCGATATAATAAGCAACCTCGACTCAACAGATTTTTTCCTTATCCTGCCCCAAGTCACTGAACGCATTCGCGCGCACACACACACACACACACGCAGAGTCTCCTTCACTAACTGTTTAAAGTACAGTCATGTGCCACGGCATAACAACATTTCAGTTAATGACAGACCACATATATGTTGGTGGTCCCATAAGATGAGTACCATATAGCCTAGGTGTGTAGTAGGCTATACCATCTAGATTTGTGTAAGTACATTCTATGATGTTTGCACAATGACAAAATCACCTAAGGATGCATTTCTCAGAATGTATCCCCGTCGTTAAGTGACACATGACTGTATACTTAATTTTATCCTGGTGAGTCAAAAATGTTGGACTAGAGGATATGGGGGATAGAAGAAAGAGATGCTTTGGTTGTGGCATTTGAGTTGGAGTTTATAAGACCATCTGTCTCTTCTGATCTTCCTCTTATCACCACTTTTCTCTTTTCTACACTCCCTTCCCTTCTTCATTCAAAAGTTCCAATATGTTGACTGAGATTCTTAATTAAGAAAAAGCTACTGGTATTTAGCCAAATCTTTCCACAGCATTTTTCAATGTGGAGAGCTTTGGCTTTTGGCCTAACTTGACCACAGTCTGTCAATAGTTTAGAGTCAAAGAGAACTTTGCTTCCTGCCGTCAGGGCCCCTCTTGAAACACCAAAAAATAAAGTCTCAGCTAGTACTTGGACCAATTCTAACAGATCCAAGATTTTTCCCTCATCTCCTGCTAGTAAAGGAAAAAGTGATGGGAATAATAATGGAAGCTTTGTGGTACTGGAAATATCTCCAGTTTTAACCTCAAAAGTTTTAGCTAAGTGTAACCCATCTTTTATGTAAGAAAATGTCATTTTTTAAATGATACGCACTGAAAAATTAGGGGTGAAATGTCTTAATATCTGTAATTTATATTAAAGAACTTCAGAAAAACACGGAAGAAGCAGAATGTGGCAAATTGTTAACCTAGGTGGTGGGTATATGGCATTTGTTATACTATTTTTTCTTCTTTTCTGTATGACTGAAACGTTTCATATACATTTCAAAATTTCATACGTATAACAAAAGTTCTTAAAAAATTAACGTCATCTTCGTAAATAAGGAACCAAAATGTATTGAATTAATTCAGTATCCTCTCCCTCCATGCTAACTTGCTGGCTCTTCAAAATACTAGTAAAATACATAAAATCTCTTTGCTATGTTACTGCATCCAGCTAGTTTGGGGCAGTTTTGGATGGTCAAGACCCAGCTTGTGTCTTCTCTCCTGGGCATGTCAAATTTGATGGGAAGAGGCAGGAAAGTGTTATGACCGAGGGATGAAGAATAAGGCATCCTTTCAAAAGGACAGCCAGACTGGTCAGGAATTTTTTAAAAATTTGGGTTGTTTCCACTTTTTGGCTATTATGAATAATGCTGCTATGAACATTCATGTACAATTTTTTGTGTGGATGTATGTTTTCATTTCTCTTGGTATATGCCTGGAATTGAATTGCTAGGTTATGTCGGGGTGGGGGAAAATCCCTTTCTATGCTTCTTGCGTTCTTATGAATGGACTAATAATAAAATTGACAAAAGACCAGATTAACAGGAGAAAAACCCAGTTTAATGCATACGTATTGGAGATCATAGAGAAATGATGCTCCGAGAGTGAACAAAGCAGGCAGTATATATATATCTGTTACACGAAGAAACAATAAATTTGTGAGGACTGACAGGATGAAGAAACTTAGATTCGAGGTACATAAATAGTGAGGAATTTAAGCAGAGTTTAGGCTTGAGGTAGTAAATTAGCAAGGTTTGTTTATGCAGGCTTCTTGGCCCTGAATTCCCTAGCTCTGGTGATAAGGATGCAGGGAGAGCACCTTTCACTTGGGAGATTTATTTCCTGTTTTCAGGGGGAACAGAGTCAGAAGGGTCAGAATGCCCTTTTTCCTTCTCTAGTAACTTTAATTCAAAATAATCAATATGGAGGGCGGAGTCAAGCTGGCGGCGTAGGCAGACTCTGAACTCACCTCCTCCCGTGGACACAGCCAATTTACAACTACTCGTGGAAAAATTACCCCTGAGACAGAATTGAAAACTGGATAAGAGGAACTCCTGCAACAACGGACAATCCTAACTGAGTTAGAAGAGGCAGAGACCCCCTTCCGGAGAGGAAAAACGTCGCCTTCACAAGCCGCCAGCTTCACGGCCGCCGGGAGCAGCTCACAGGTACGCAGCCTCCCTGGAGGCGCGGGGCCCTGAGCCGGGGAGCGCCCCCGCTGTGGGCATTTTGTGGACCCAGCACAATCGAGACCAGCGGCATAATATCTGACTGTGCCTGCTACTAAAGCATTGGGGAGCACCCCCAGAAAACCCGGTTCACAAAGAAACTAAAACTGGCTCTTAAAGGGCCTGCGCACAAACTCACCCGTTCCAGAAAGCATCCTAAAATCACCAGAAAGAAAGGTGCACAGTGCTGTGGTGAAAAGAGACTCACCTAATAGGTCCTGAGTGCATCTCGGTGAGGGGTGAGACCTCTCCAGGGACTGGGACATTGGCGGCGGCCATTGTTGTGGCCTGGTGTGGGCGTGCTGACACAGATGCCATTGGAGTTCTCCCTGAGACCTGCTAGCCCAGGGTCTGCTCCACCCGCTAGAGCACCGATTTAATCCAGCTCAGCCAGGGCAGGCAGCCCACCCTAGAGACTGGCCCCACCTAACAACAAGCCCTCAGGCAACGTGTGGGCCTGCATAGATTGGTGACTGGATTCTCTGCAGCCTGGCAACTGAGCTGACTTGAGCGGGGCAGGGTGTGCACAAGGAGCGGATGGAGAGTGTGGGGTGGTGGCGGAGTGTGTGGGGCTCCCACCGGAGAGACTGGGTCCACTTGGGGAGGTTGGGGCGCTCACACGGGGCAGGACTGTGTTGACTGTGTGTGTGGACCTGTGGGCAACAGGGCTTGTCAGCTGCAGAAGACTTGTGCTTCTCAAAGACCCACATAGGAGGTTTGCCCCACCTTCCAAAGCCTGAAACAATTGGGTGCTCCTGTGCCTAAGGGCAGCCCCACCCAGCTGCAATCCTCAGAGAGCTGACAAGAGACCTAATAGGCTAGAGGTTTACAGCAATTGTAAGGCCCTGAGCCTAACAACCTGCCACACTGGGGGCCTACTCACTTAAAAGAAATACTGCAACACAAATGTGGTATTAGAACTTGCAGCCAACTGTGCTGGGGCTCCCCACACCTGATAAAGAGACTGAAGGGCCCACAACAACTACAAGCAGCTGAGCATTACAACAGCTGGCCAGGAGCATAACTCAGCCTCCCTGGGCGCCTATAGGGAGAGCTAACAGGCCACAATAGAAGGACACACGTAGCCCACATAGGGGCCACCCTGGACCATTGAGAACTGAGGGAAGCACACTGGAAGCCTCCTAAGGCATCACTTACATAAGGTCACCTATCCAAGAGCAGGAGACGTAGCTGACCTACCTAATACATAGACACAAGCACAGGGAAAGAGGCAAAATGAGGAGGCAAAAGAATACATTCCAAGTAAGGGAACAGGACAAAACCCCAGAAAAGGAACTAAGTGAAACAGAAATGAGCAACCTACCCAACAGAGAGTTCAAACTAAGAGTGTTAAGGATGCTCACTGATCTGGGGAGAAGAATAGATGAACTCAGTGAGAATGTCAACAAAGAAATGGAAGATATAAAAAAGAACCAATCAGAAATGAAGAATACAATACTGGAAATGAAAAATTCATTAGAGGGACTCAAAAGCAGAGTAGAGGATACAGAAGAACGGATCTGTGAGCTGGAAGAAAGACTAGAAGAAATTACCCAAGGTGAACAGGTAAAAGAGAATAGAATTAAAAAGAGTGAGGACAGTCTAAGGGACCTCTGGGACAACATCAAGCGCACTAACATCCGTGTTATAGGTGTCCCGGAAGGAGAAGAGCGAGACAAGGGGGCAGAGAATCTATTTCAAGAAATAATAGATGAAAACTTCCCTAACCTAAGGAAGGAAACAGACATCCAGGTACAGGAGGCACAGAGAGCCCCAAACAAGATAAACCCAAAGAGGCCCACACCAAGACACATCATAATCAAAATGTCCAGAATTAAAGATAAAGAGAGAATCCTAAAAGCCACAAGAGAATGTCAAGTTACATACAAAGGAAACCCCATAAGGCTATCAGCTGACTTCTCAGCAGAAACCTTACAGGCTAGAAGAGAATGGCACGATATATTTAAAGTGCTAAAAGGAAAAAGCTTACAGCCAAGAATACTCTACCCAGCAAGGTTATCGTTCAAAATGGAAGGAGAGATCAAAATTTTCCCAGATAAGCAAAAATTAAAGGAGTTTGTCACCAAGAAACCAGTGTTACAAGAAATGTTAAAGGGACTGATTTAAGGGAAAAAGAGAAGACCACAAATAGGAAAAATTATCTATTTCCACGATTAGAACGTAATGGATACAAATGCACAAAAAAGAGGTTGGATATGATATCAAAAACATAAAAGGAGGGAGGAGGGTAGTTAAAGAGTACAGCTTTCAGACAGAGGTCAAACTAAAGTGACCATCAATTCTGTATAGAAGAAGTAAGGAACAGAGAAGGACTACTAAAACACTGAGGAAAAAAAAAAAAGTTAAAAAATGGCAGTAAGTCCAAACTTATCAATAGCTACTTTAAACGTTAATGGACTAAATGCTCCAATTAAAAGGCGTAGGGTGACTTATTGGATAAAAAAACAAGACCCATATATATGCTGCATACAAGAGACACACTTCAGACCTAAAGACACTCACAAACTGAAAGTGAAGGGATGGAAAAAGATACTCCACGCAAATGGCAATGAAAAGAAAGCTGGGGTAGCAGTACTCATATCAGACAAAATAGACTTTAAAACAAAAACTAAAATGAGACAAAGAAGGGCATTACATAATGATCAAGGGAACAATCCAACAAGAGGATATAACACTTGTAAATATCTACGCACCCAATGTAGGTGCACCTAAATATATAAAGCAATTATTAACAGACATAAAAACAAATAGACAGTAACACAATAATAGTAGGGGACTTTAACACTCCACTTACACCAACAGATAGATCATCCAAACAGAAGATCAATAAGGAAACATTGGCCTTAAACGACACACTAGAACAGATGGACCTAGTAGATATATACAGAGCATTCCATCCAAAAACCGACAAATACACGTTCTTTTCAAATGCACATGGAACATTCTCCAGGATTGATCACATATTAGGCCA
The DNA here is from genome assembly GCF_057802395.1 of Ceratotherium simum simum. Classification (NCBI taxonomy): domain Eukaryota; kingdom Metazoa; phylum Chordata; class Mammalia; order Perissodactyla; family Rhinocerotidae; genus Ceratotherium; species Ceratotherium simum. Next base: position 19,522,248 of record NC_141926.1, read on the forward strand.
CAAAACAAGTCTCCATAAATTTAAGAAGATTGAAATAATACCAAGCATTTTTTCTGACCACAACGGTATGAAACTAGAAATCAACTATAGGAAGAAAATCAGAAAAGCCACAAATACATGGAGATTAAACAAAATGCTACTGAACAACGACTGGGTTAACGAAGAAATCAAAGAAGAAATCAAAAAATACCTGGAGACAAATGAAAATGAAAATACGACATGCCAGAATTTATGGGATACAGCAAAAGCGGTTCTAAGAGGGAAGTTTATAGCAATACAGGCTTGTCTCAACAAACAAGAAAAATCTCAAATAAACAATCTAAGAATGCACCTAAAGGAACTGGAAAAAGAAGAACAAACCAAGCCCAAAATCAGTAGAAGAAGGGAAATAATAAAAATCAGAGCAGAAATAAATGAAATAGAGACCAAAAAAACAATAGAAAAAATTCATAAAACCAAGAGCTGGTTCTTGGAAAAGATCAACAAAATTGACAAACCTTTAGCTAGACTCACCCAGAAAAAAAGAGAGAAGGCACAAATAAGTAAAATCAGAAATGAAAGAGGAGAGGTTACAACAGACACCTCAGAAATACAAAAGATTATAAGAGAATACTATGAAAAACTATATGCCAACCAATTCGACAATCTGGAAGAAATGGATAAATTCTTAGAATCATACAACCTTCCAAAACTGGATCAAGAAGAAGTAGAGAATTTGAATAGACCAATCACCAGTAAGGAGATCGAAACAGTAATCAAAAACCTCCCCAAAAATAAAAGTCCAGGACCAGACGGCTTCCCTGGTGAATTCTACCAAACATTCAAAGAAGACTTAATACCTATCCTTCTCAAACTCTTCCAAAAAATTGAGGAGGTGGGGAAGCTCCCTAACTCATTCTACGAAGCTGGCATTACCCTGATACCAAAACCAGACAAGGACAACACAAAAAAAGAAAATTACAGGCCAATATCACTGATGAACATCGATGTGAAAATCCTCAACAAAATACTAGCAAATCGCATACAACAATACGTTAAAAAGATTATACACCATGATCAAGTGGGATTTATTCCAGGTATGCAGGGATGGTTTAACATTCGCAAATCAATCAATGTAATACACCACATGAATAAAATGAAGAACAAAAATCACATGATCATCTCAATAGATGCAGAGATAGCATTTGACAAGATCCAGCATCCATTTATGATAAAAACTCTGAATAAAATGGGTATAGAAGGAAAGTACCTCAACATAATAAAGACCATATATGAGAAACCCACAGCTAATATCATCCTCAATGGTGAAAAACTGAAAGCTATCCCTCTAAGAACAGGAACCAGACAAGGATGCCCACTGTCACCACTCCTATTTTTAACATAGTACTGGAAGTCCTAGCCAGAGCAATCAGGCAAGAGAAAGAAATAAAAGGGATCCAAATTGGAAAGGAAGAAGTGAAACTCTCACTATTTGCAGATGACATGATTTTATATACAGAAAACCCTAAAGAATCCACCAGAAAACTTTTAGAAGTAATAAACGAATATGGTAAAGTTGCAGGATACAAAATCAACATACAAAAATCAGTTGCATTTCTGTACACTAACAACGAAGTAGCAGAAAGAGAAATTAAGAATACCATCCCATTTACAATTGCAACAAAAAGAATAAAATACCTAGGAATAAACTTAACCAAAGAGGTGAAAGATCTGTACACCGAAAACTATAAAACATTTCTGAAAGAAATTGAAGAACACACAAAGAAATGGAAAGATATTCCGTGCTCTTGGATTGGAAGAATTAACATAGTTAAGATGTCCATACTTCCTAAAGCCATCTATAGATTCAATGCAATCCTTATCAAAGTTCCAACAACATTTTTCACAGAAATAGAACAAAGAATCCTAAAGTTTATATGGAACAACAAAAGACCCCGAATAGCTAAAGGAATCCTGAGAAAAAAGAACAAAGCTGGAGGTATCACACTCCCTGATTTCAAAATATACTACAAAGCTATAGTCACCAAAACAGCATGGTACTGGCACAAAAACAGACACACAGATCAATGGAATAGAATCAAAAGCCCAGAAATAAACCCACGCATCTATGGACAGCTAATCTTTGACAAAGGAGCCAAGAACATACAATGGGGAAAAGAAAGTCTCTTCAACAAATGGTGTTGGGAAAACTGGATAGCCATATGCAAAAAAATGAAAGTAGACCCTTACCTTACACCATACACAAAAATTAACTCCAAATGGATTAAAGACTTGAATGTAAGACCTGAAACTGTGAAACTTCTAGAAGAAAACATAGGCAGTACGCTCTTCGACATCAGTCTTAGCAACATCTTTTCAAACACCACATCTGACCGGGCAAGAGAAACAATAGAAAAAATAAACAAATGGGACTACATCAAACTAAAAAGCTTCTGCACAGCAAAGGAAACCATCAACAAAACGAAAGACAACCTAACAATTGGGAGAAGATATTTGCAAACCATACATCTGATAAGGGCTTAATCTCCAAAATATATAAAGAACTCATGCATCTCAACAACAAGAAAACTAACAACCCAATTAAAAAATGGGCAAAAGACCTGAACAGACATTTCTCCAAAGAAGATATACAGATGGCCAACAGACACATGAAAACATGTTCAAAATCACTATCAGGGAAATGCAAATCAAAACTACAATGAGATATCACCTCACGCCCATCAGAATGGCTATAATTAACAAGACAGGAAACAACATGTGTTGGAGAGGTTGTGGAGAGAAGGGAACTCTCATACACTGCTGGTGGGAGTGCAAACTGGTGCAGCCACTATGGAAAACAGTATGGAGATTCCTCAAAAAATCAACGATAGAACTACCATATGATCCAGCTATTCCACTGCTGGGTATTTATCCAAAGAACTTGAAAACACCAATTTGTAAAGGTACATGCACCCCTGTGTTCATTGCAGCCTTATTCACGATAGCCAAGACTTGGAAGCAACCTAAGTGCCCATCAAGGGACGAATGGATAAAGAAGCTGTGGTATATATACAGAATGGAATACTACTCAGCCATAAGAAACGACGAAATCCAGCCATTTGTGAGAACATGGATGGACATTGAGGGTATAATGCAAAGTGAAATAAGTCAGAGGGAGAAGGTCAAATACCGTATGATTTCCTTCATTAAGTAGTAGATAATAACAACAATAAGCAAACACATAGGGACAGAAATTGGATTGGTTGTTACCAGAGGGGAAGGGAGGAGGGAGGAGGGTGAAGGGGATAATTCGGTACATGTGTGTGGTGATGGGTTGTAATTAGTATTTTGGTGGTGAACATGATGTCGTCCATGCAGAAATAGAAGTACAATGATGTACACCTGAAATTTTTACAATGTTATAAACCAATGTTACTGCAATAAACAAAAAATTAAAAAAAAAAAAACAAAAAAACAAAATAATCAATATGCTATTGTGGGATATTTTGGGGTGGCCTGCCCTGGGCCCCAGGTGATAACTCTATGTTAATCATCATTTTGAGTAACTATCAACCTGTTTTTCAAAGCTATTGTATTACTTTATATTCCCACCAGCAGCATTTGAGGGTTCCAATACCTCCACATCCTCACCAACAGTTGTTAATGTCTGCCTTTTTAGTTATAGCCAACCTACTGGATGTGAAGTAATATCTCATTTGGTTTGGATGCACGTTTCCCTGATGGTTAATGACATTGAGCATCTTCTCATTGCTTTTCTTGCTTGTTGTCCATTTATAGATCTTCTTTGGAGAAATGGCTATTCAAATCCTTTGCTTGTTTTAAAATTGGGTTAGTTGTCTTTTTTTGTTATTGTGTTTTTTATATATTCTGGATGCAAGTCTCATGGCAGATATATGATTTGCAAATTTTTTTCACCATTTTGTGGGTGTCTTTCCACTTGTCTTGAGCACAAAGTTTTTTTATTTTGATGTAGTCCAATTTATCTAGTTTTTCTTTCATTACTTGTGCTTTGGTGTCTTATCTAAGAAACTACTGTCTAACTCAAGGTCAAAAAGGTTTACTCCTATATTTTCTTTTAAAAGTTTTATTGTTTTAGCTCTTACATTTAGGTGTCTAATCCATTTTGAGTTAATTTTTGATCTGTTGTGAGGTTGAGGTATAACTTTTCTGCATGCTGTCTGGTATGGGAATTATATCTCAGTAAATAACTCCATCTTATGCATGTGAATATCCAGTTGTCCTAGCACCATTCATTGAAAAAATTATTCTTTCCCTGTTGTGGCTTGGCACATTTTTCAAAAATCAATTCATCATAAATATAGGGGTTATTTCTGACTCTTAATTTATTCTGTTATTCTATATGTGTATCCTTTTGCCAGTGACATGTTGTCTTGATTACTGTAGCTTTGTAGTAAGTTTTCAAATCAGGAAGTATGAGTCCTCCAACTTTGTTCTTCTTTTTCAAGATTGTTTTGTTATTCTGGGTTCCTTGCAATTCTTATGAATTTTAGAATCAGCTTGTCAATTTCCTCAAAAGCTAGCTGGGATTTTTATAGGGATTACATTGCATCTGTGAATCACTTTGGAGTGTCTTGTCCTCTTAACAATATTGAGTCTTCCGATCCATGAACATGGGATGTCTTTCCATTTATTTAGGTCTTTCATTTCTTTCAATGTTTTGTAGTTTTCAGTGTACAAATCTTGTACTTCTTTTGCTAATTTTATACTTAAATAATTTATTCTTCTTGATTGTAAATAGAATTGTTTTCTTAACTTTATTTTCATTGCTAGTCTGTAGAAGTACAATTGATTTTTGTATGTTGATCTTGTATCCTGTAACCTTTTTGTACTCTTTTATTAGTTCTAATACTTTTTTAGTGGATTCCTTAGGATTTTCTATATATAAGATCATGTTATCTACAAATAGAGATAGTTGTACTTCTTTCTTTCCAATCTAGATGCTTTTCTTTCTTTTTCTTGCCTAATTGCCCTGGATGTTATCTCCAGTACAATGTCAAATAGAGGTGGAAAGGGTGGGCATCCTTTTCTTTCTTGTTCCTGATTTAAGGGAAAGTACTCAGTCTTTCACCATCATGTATAATAGTAGCTGCAGATGAAACGGTGTTGGATTTTGTCAAATGTCTTTTCTGCATCTATTGAGATTATCATGTGGTTTTTTTTGTCCCTTATTCTATTATATAGTGTATTACATTGACTAATATTCATATATTAAACTACCCTTGAGTTCCTGGGAAAAATTCCATTCGGTCATGGTATATAATCTTTTTACATATTGCTGGATTCAGTTTGCTAGTATTTTGTTGAGGATTTTTTGCATCTATATTCATAGGGGATATTGGTCTGTAGTTTTTTTCTTGTGATATCTCTTTCTGGTTTCGGTATCAGAGTAATTCTGGCCCCATAAAAGAAGTTGGAAAGTGTTCCTACCTCTTCTATCTTTTGGAAGAGTTTGTACAGAATTAGTATTAATTCTCATTCAAATTTTTGGCAGACTTTACCAGTAAAATCATCAGAACCTGATCTTTTATTGGTGGGAAGTTTTTTGAGTCCATTTTGGTAGTTTGTGTCTTTCTCGGAATTTGGCCATTTCATCTAAGTTATCTAATTTGTTGGCATACAGTTGTTCATAGCTTTCCTTATAATCTATTTCATTACTATCAGGTTGGTAGTAATGTGCTCTCTTTCATTCTCAATTTTAGTAATTTGTGTTTTTTCTCTTTTTTCTTGGTCAGTCTAGCTAAAGGTTTGTCAATTTTGTTTATCTTTTCAAAAAACCAACTTCTGGTTTCATTGATTTTCTCTATGGTTTTTCTGTTCTCCGTTTCAGTGATCTCTGCTCTAATCTTTATTATTTCCTTCCTTCCGCTAGCTTTGGGTTTAGTTTGCTCTTCTTATTTTAGTTCCCTAAGGTATAAAGTTAGCTATTGATTTGAAATATTTTTTAATTTAAGCATTTACTGCTATAAATTTAGGAAGGAATGTGGACTATTTTTGGCCTGAAGAAGATTTAATACTTTGATAGACACCTACTAGTAAGACTGAATTATAATTTTACTTGGATGCCTTTGCTTAGCCTCTGATTCTACGGCAGAGAAGCATCGAAAATGCATAAGTTAAATCCCTAAACTCCAGTGAGCTTTTGTTTCAGTAGTGACAATTATTCGAGTTCATATAATTTTTAATTTTCAAAGGTGACTTATTTGATGACAATTGTGAAACATTCTCAAACCTGTCACATGGAGTAATTCCGAAGTCTGAGAAATTGTTACTGGCATTTGCAAGCATGGCAGAAATTTAATAAACTGTCGCCAAACCATTTGCTTGTTTGAATGCCAAGGTTTCCTTCCCCACGTCACATGCAGTGTCCTGCTGCCAACAGTTATCAAAATACTCCCACAGTTGTCACAGAGAGAATTGTTTAGGAAGTTGCTATTTCTTTATTCTCGTTGTGCCCTATATTTCTTTGCCTTTGCCACTTTTACTTGGAGATTTATTTGAATAACCTGAATAATTTCAGGATGGAGCAGTTAGATATTAAATAATGGATTGAAAAATATGAGTATCTGAGATACAGCTATAGATGTATAGATATAGAATGTAGCAAGATTGGGAAGGATGACTTTCATGCTTCACTATATATTCCTCATGTTTGAATTTAAAGACTATGTCGTTTTTGTAATGTAAAACAACAATAATAATGTTAAAATGGTTGAGAGTGAATCCAGAAGAAAACACTAAGAAAAGTCTAGTTACGTCAACTCATTCTATTCAAAGATATGCAATTGTGTGGAATAAGCCTTCATAATAGGATTTAGAGATAAAATCCAGCCCTTTGAACCAAAGATTGACAAGAAGTTAAAATTATTGGCTCTGGGTTTGCATTTTCTTCAATCACTCCAACAGATAAATGCCAGACTCAAACAGGTAAATGCCAGGCCGGGTTAAAAAAGCTCTTGCATATGAAACAGGAAAGGGAAGATTAGAGGTGTGACCCTGGACCTCAGTCACAAATTCAAAAATGCGTGAAAGTGTTGCCTTTTACCACTATGATAATATTCATAACTATCATCTGGAATAAACATGTCTCTGCTTTGTCTTGTGTGTCAATGGCTTTGATGGAAACTTTGGTAGCACCTACCAGTATTTCAAATGCATATATCCCTGATCAAGCAATTCCACTGCTAGGAACCTCTTCTGAAGAAATACTTACACCGGTGCACAGATGTGAGATAGACTGATGCTCACTGCAGCAAAACATTTCAAATATCCTAAGTGTACCTCAAAGACAGTATGGTTAAGTAAATTATGGTCCAACTTGCCCAAGGTCACAGGGCTGAGCAGTGGAGATCTGGGGTCTAACTCGGGCTGTGATTCCTTCACGATCCTACATGTCATGAGTTAGTCACCGGGTGTAGGTGGCTTTTGGGTGATCAGGACTCAGCTTGTGTGTTCTCCCCAGGGCAGCTCAAGATTGGATGGTGGGGAAAGGAGGGAGGACAGGCAAGTGTCATAGCCAAGGGATAAGGAATAAGATGGGGGAAGTCAAGAGTTTAAAACAACAATAAAAAGTGGATAAAAGGTTATGTATCCTTAAGGAAGAGGGATTCTGGAGGAAAGTATTTTGTTTCACCAAAAGAGCATTACTTTAGCCCCTTTGCCCCTCCAGCTAGGAGCCATGAACCCCCTTTCTAAAAAACTCTAAGTGAGCTTCTAGGTAGTCTAACAGGCTTTCTCACTCTGAAATAGGATGGAGGGGCTGAAGGAGGAGCTTGCTTCCGGAGAATATCTCTGTCCCTTTTCATCAAAGAAAGTCCATATTAACATGTGTTTGAGGGATTAGTACATCTTTGAAATCCTAAACAAATGGGAGGAGAATTCTTGCAGTGTTCACAAATCTATGAAATGAAGGATCTGTTGTGGCTGCTGCAGGGTGGGATGATCAGAGCATTTTAAGGAGTGCATGCCAATGTCAGGAGTCTTGGCGTTTTCTGCATGCCCTGTTGTTTCCAATTATCTCAGATGCTACCCTAGCATTTGTATGACCTTGAGCCAAATACCAGCCTTTCTGTAACTCATCTTCTCTATCTATTAAACGGGGGAGGTGGAATAAAGGATCCTTACTATCCCTTCAACTTGTGATTTAATTATAGTTTTCAAGACGTACTGAATCATTAGTATTTTAAATAAATATTATTCAGTATTTATTAATGGGGGTTAGAAACAAAAAACTTACTTTCTTAACACAATTCATACACACACACGTATATCTATACATCTCTCTATATAGTGAAATGAAACAGAAACTATTACCAAGAAACTATATACCTTGGTAATCTGTATCCTTTGTTCTCTACTATTAGGAAAGAACTGATAAGATTTTTTTGTGCTGTAAGGAAAAAAAGGATGTTTTAAGGAGGGGTGGTGGCAGAAGGAGTGGCCTGTGTGTACATTATTATATTCAAGTGCATTTCATTTCTCCAGAAACCCACCACACACACACACACGCACGCACACACACTCCACTGCCACCTCAGCCCATTAAGGAGCTGGTAAGGAACGATATTGAAGTGAAGGTCCCATTTGGCCCCATGGTATCACACTAATAAAAAGAAAAGCCATGGGGCTGGCCCGGTGGCGTAGCGGTTAGGTTCGCACTCTGCTTCGTCTGTGTGGGGTTTGTGGGTTCGGATCCTGGGCCAGTTTGGATCCTGGGTGCAGGCCTGTGCACCGCTCATCAAACCATGCTGATGCGGTGTCCCACATAGAGCAACTAAAAGGATGTACAACTATGACGTACAAATATCTATTGGGGCATTGGGGAGAAAAAAGGAAAAAATGGAGGAAGATTGGCAACAGATGTTAGCTCAGGGCCAATCTTCCTCAAAAAAAAAAGTAGATAACAAAAATTTATCATCTGGGTTAGCTCAGAGCCAGTCTTCCTCAGCAAAAAGAGGAGGATTAGCATGGATGTTAGCTCAGGGCTGATCTTCCTCACAGAAAAAAAAAAAAAATTTATCATCTAGAAAAAAAAACCAACCACTCAAAAAACAAAACAAAAACAAAAACAAAGAAAAGCCATAGGTTCACCTACTTCTTCCTCTCTTCTTATTAGCACATAGCATGTCTGTCCTCACCTATTAGGCCAGGTGGAAGTGGAGGGTGTTGAGGCCTGATGTGAGCTAATTGATAGAGATGTGTATGTGTGTTTATTCTGTAGGAAATGTAAAATACATAGCAAGTGCTTCTTTAATTATTCGATTTCTTAAATACCACTTCTTTCATGTGTGTCTCTTTCCACTCCAATTACAGGGAGCGTCATTGACAGAGAGCCCCAGCCGCTGAGCTCTGATGGATTTCTACGGCCATGTTTGCTCTGAGGCCACACCTCCCGGTTCCCACCCGATGCTTCCAGCCAAAGACTGGAAGGGGATGCTAAGGCAGCCGGCTTCTGGGAGACTGGGGACCCTCTGATGGTGGACTTTGGCTCAAGGACCTACCTCTCCCCGTGGCCTTGATGAAGCTTCTTAAGCTTGCATGGCAATCGAGAATGCCTCCACTCTCTCTCCCTTCCTTCTCTGCTTCATGTGGGGTCAGCCTTATCTGGCTCCTTCCCCTTTTCTCTCACAGGGATTTTCCCTAATAAAATCCTTGCATATTTAACTCTATCTTGGCGTCTGTTCCTCAGGGGACCCAGACTAACACAAACTGATTAAAAGCACAACTTTTCAAGGTAATGAACCATGTGTTTGGTATATTGCATTTTGGGTCAAAAAGGGGAGAAAATAAGGATATATATTTGGATTAGCTGATAGAGGCATCAAGAACTCTCAAGGATACACAAGAAATTAATAACAGTGGTATGCCATGTGTGGTTTTGGTAAGAACTTGTAAATGGGGAAAAAAGCTGGGAGGGAAAATTTTCACCGTGTACCTCGTAATATTTTTTTTCTGATTTTCTAAGCAAGGAAATGGATAATAATTTGAAAATGTAAAATCAAATATTTAGATTAAAAAAATATGAGTTTGGGAAAAAAGAAAGCATAGGCTTTGGAGATCTATCTGACTCTGAGTCCCAGCTCATCTGTGTGATCATGGGAAGGTTACTGTACTATCGGATTCTTGATTTCCTCCTTGAAAGGGAATTCTACACCCTCATTCACTGGCTCCCTATAGAAGGCATACACCTTCCACCGGCTGTGGGACTTGCTGGAATCAGCGGCCTGTGAGGCTGGGAACTAGGTGAGTCTGACCAGAAGCATTAAAGAGCCAGTGCAAGGCTTTCCCTCGTCCACAGAAGCACAAGTCCCAAGTAGGGGCCACTTCTACAGCTTGGATTCTAGAATAAATTTGCAGAGCCACAGCTGGCCTGTAACTGCCGCCACTGACATGCTATGTGAGCAACACAAACTTTTGTGATTGAAAACTACTGTGATGAATCCCCCAACTTTTTATTTTGAAAAATTTCAGAATGAAGTTGAAAGGGGAGTATGATCAACCCCACACTTAGCTTCACCACTTGTTAAGTTTTGCCACGTTTGGTTAATTTCTCTTGCTCCCTCTCTGGATATAGAGCCCTATTTTTATTGAACTATTTGAGAGTTAGTTATAGGCATAACGATACTGTAGCCCTACATATTTCAACATTATATCCTTAGAACAAGGACTTTCGCCTATATGACCACAACACTATTATCATATCCAGGAACTATAACACTGGTGCCATAATATTATTTAGTATACAGTTCATATTCAAAATTCTCTGTCATAATAATATCCTTTGTAAATTTTTTTTTTCTTCCTCATCCAAGAGCCGAGAACCACACACAGCTGTTAGTTGTATGTCTCTTTAGTCGCCTTTAATTTAGAACAGTTCCCTAATCTTTTTTTGGTCCGTCTTTCATGAAACTGCTATATTAGAAGAGTTCAGGCCAGTTGTTGTGCCGAATGTATCATTTTCTGGATACATCTGATTTCTCTTCCTCATAATTCTTTAGATTCGGGTTAAGCATTTATGGTAGGAATACTACACGGGTGATGTTATTTCTATTACAACCAGGAGGCACAAATAAAGTCAGATTGTCCCATATTGGGTGATGGTAAGTTTGATCACTGTGTTAGGTGTATCCACCAGATTTTCCCATTGAGAGGTTTCCTTTATCCCTTTGTGTTTTGGCAGTAATTTGTGGGGTGTTACTTAGGTACTACGTGAATATCTTGATCCCCAACAAACTTTCACCATTGGTTTTGGCATTTATAGATGATCCCTTCCAGAATCAATTATTACATTGGTAGTTGCAGAATGGTGATTTCCCCCTGTCTATTATTTCTACTGTATGTATTATTTGGCATTCTTTTGTAAAGAAAACTTCCTCTCCACTCTTCATTTTCATTTGAGTACCACTATCGACTCACGGATTTTTAACATATATAATGTTATAATCCCTTGTCATTAGTCTTTTGGTTATTTAAACTGTCCTAAATTTGTACAACGGGAGCCCCCTTCAAGCTGGATCCTGTGTCTTTTAACACGTTTCTGTCTGTCTATAATTTTCTTGCTTTCTGGCACAATAATATGTTCCAGGCTCACCTTAGACATTTACCGCCGCAGACCTGATTCCTTTTATTTGGGAGAGAGATTGAAACAGTGTGAGACTAAGATTTGGAAAGAAGGTTGATAAAGAAGGAGGCAAGAAAGGAGATTTAGAGTAGGGAATTATTTTGGAGAATTCTTGGCCAAACAGCTACCTTGCGTAGGTCTCTCAAGCTCTTCAAACCTGAATTTCCTCTCCTGGAAAATGATGATTATGCCTATTGCACAAGTAGATTGTGAGAATTAATAAGCCTGATTGATTGGCATATGTTCAATATGACTGGCATATGTCCAATATTGCTTGGACATTATCATTACTAACATCCTTCCAACCAAGTTAATTTCTGTGATACTTGCGACTTTCAATTACTGCTCCCAATGTGATTTATGATTAAACACCCTTAAATTTATGTTCTGAGGTTTTGTTTAAATATTGCTCTAAAATGTTCTGAAGGCAACTAGATGGGGTTAAATGGGGACAGACTCTAAAAGACTGGTGAAACAAAGAGCTTTCAAGGGAATAATTGCATGCTAATTTAAGGAGGAAGCAAAAGATATATATACACACCATACATACACATCACACATATATATGTATGTATATTTCGTAGTTTGAATTAGGATCTTAAATGTGAGGTGGCGTAGTAAAATGTAGACTGGGTTTAAATCCAAGCCAGGCGACTTACATTTCTTATTTTAAAAGTGAAGATAATTACACTTTTCCTGTGCAGTTGTGAAAGTAAAATTTGGGACAAGGAGACAGTAGTCTTATCTTAGCACTTGTTCCTTAGCGGGTACTTCCACCTGGTGGTATTCCGATTGCAAGTCAAAGAGCAGAGGGGGAAAGGCAGGGGGTGACTTTGTAAATTTACACGACCTAAGTAAAGCCACAGCATTAAACGACTTTGAATAAAAGCATTTCCATGCTTCACCTATGGAATGCTTACTTCAATAGCAATAATATTCTCGTGCGACAAAGGAATTAGACACCACTCTGGAATTTTTTGCAAGGACATTCATTCATTCAACAAATACCTATTTAGCGCCTACTGTGTGCCATGAACTGTTCTGGGCCCTTAACATCCATCAGCGAACAAGAGACAAAAATTCAGCCCCAGGATGCCTTTTAATAGGCTCTCTCTACTATATAAAGGAATCTGGATAATTGGTAAAGAGCTCTACGGATCACAAAGTTCCCTCCAAGGTCAACAGGATGTGTTTCCAGGTCCACATTAATAGAGCCAATTAAACGGAGAACCCGGGCGCAGACCCCCTCCAGCCGACCTAAGAACCCACCCTTGCAAAACCAAGACTGAAGCCACGACCCAGAATATGTCGTCAGAGTGGTGACCACGAAAGCAGGAGTAAACAGAAGCCGTCGTCTTCTCCCAGTTTTTCTCCCCAGAGATGCTCTTTGGGGGAAGCAAGAGCTTCGCCCCGCCGGCTGGACTCGAACCCGCGGAGGCGGCTGGCGTGTGTCGCACTCCGCCCCTCCAAAGAAGACGCTTGTTCCCTGCAGAGCCCGCGAGGTGGCATCGCCGCCGCCCGGGCGCCCAGCCCCTCTGGGTCACCCTCCGCGTCCCTGGCAGCGCGGCTGCTCGGGGACGCCGCGCCTCCGGCGACTGACCCTCAGCGAGGCGCGAACGCGCCCCCTAGTGGCGGCGCGCAGCCCGAGCGCCGGGTCCGGAACGGAACTGTCCTCCGGAACCCAGCGTGCGCGCTCAGTTTCCGGGAAGGAAGACGGAGAAGGACCTGCGCGCCGCGGTTCCTACGGCCGCGAAGGAGGCAATGGCCACGGGGGCCTGGGGGCTGCGGCTCTGGCGGGCCGCCCCCCGCGGCGGCGGGGTCGGCTGGAGTGAGTTTCAGTGGCCGTGGGGACGGGGAGCGAGGCTTGGAGGATGGTGTCTGTCCAGAGGGGGCCTGAGGCGGGTGCTGGGAGGAAGGCCCCCAGTCCCCCGGGGCGGCCGCCCCTTCCCGGCCTGGGCTCCCGATCTGGGGGCGCGGGGGGTCGCGGCGGGCCGCGGGAGGAGCCCCCGTCCCGGTGCAGGCGTGTTCTCCTCTTCCCATTGGGATCCCTGTACTCGCCCAGTCCGCTGATTTGGGGTTTGAAATAAGCTGCATTTGTCGCCCCGGATGGCGACAGTCTTGACCCGGGACCTCCAGGCTCCTGGAGCTGCCTGGTCCTCCCCAAGACATCTCACAGCCACAGCTTTGCTCGCCTTCCCCGTGACTCTTCTAGTTTTGACTCCTCTTCCTGGTTGCTTTTTGCCCCTCGTTGTAAAGCACAGATTGCAACGTGACAGAGGAAATTGGTGGGAAATGGTGATCTGATGGGGAAAGAGCAAAGTTCAAGACAAGACACGGGATCTGGGCTCGCCGCAGTTTTCTTCTGTTGCCGATTGAAGTTCTTTTGCCTCCTCTTCTTTCTTTGTGGGGGGATGGAGATGTGGGAGTGGAACAGGGTGGTCGGCAGTATTTTTATTCATTTTGTCAGTCTTATTTATTTATTTACATTACTATATATAGAAATGTATTTATTTATTATATTATTTATTATAACTTCTACACAGGATTCATAGCAACATCGCCAGCTTCTCAGCTGTCGCCGACCGAACTGATAGCAATGCAGAATGATCTCTTTAATACAGAGAAAAACAGGCAGTTATCATTAACTCCCCGAACTGAGAAGATTGAAGTTAAACACGTCGGGAAAACCGACCCTGGTGCTATCTTTGTGATGAATAAAAACGTTTCAACTCCTTATAGCTGTGCCATGCGTAAGTAACAATCAGGCTGGAGTTTGACTGTTTGATGTGAGCTGTGCAGAAGAAGTGGTGCAGAGGAGACAGGATGCTGTAATTGCTTCCTGAACGTCCCAGAAGTTCTCCTGTATCTGGCATCTTACTGTCTGTTCACTGTCGCTTTAGCCCTTGAAGGTACTGTGGGTCTTGCAGGGTTGGCTCTGTAGTGCTCAGGTTGTCCTGGGACCTGCCTGAATCTGGCTAAGTTAGGGTGCTCTAATTGTTTCTGGTAGAAGAAGGCAGACCTGCAAGCATTGTCACCAGTGCACTTGCCCCTTTTAGGCAGCACTCCGGTGCAATGGGAGCAGTCACCATGCAGGATGTAAAGGATTTTGGGATAAAGGGACTGCCCTGGCCTCAGATGCCAAGCTTCCTTGGACCTCCTTTCCTTTCTAGCTCTTTATAGCCTAACTTGAATCGTTTATCTGCTTGCCACTTGCGTCTCTGTGTGTGTGTTGTGTTTTTGTTTGCATTTACGTGTACTTGTGGTGAATGTGTGAGTGGACATGTGCAATAGGGTGAATGTGATTTGGGGGGTAAAAATATTTGTTTTGTTCATATCTTAAGGGAGGTAACTGTGCCCTGCGTGTGATTTGGTGTGGAAATTAAGGGAACAGGGCCTCTCTATATTATTTTTGATCAAAGTGCTTTTACAGTAGCTTTGATAGAACTGGTAATATTTAAATTTAGGAAGCCCCCCCAATAGATATATATACCCGAGTGCTCATTCATATATATAACTAGCGGCACTGTGTAAACTTTTGGAAAACTGAGTAATGATTCCGTTTAAGTAATTAACAACTTTGGTCATCAGCTTAAGTGGGCCTGTAGAGTGTACACTCTCAATCTTCCTTTACTGTGGTACTTGAATTAGTACTTAAAATCATTATTTATTTATTTGTTCAGTGAGCATTTATTGACCCTCTGCTATATGATAGATGTTAGGATTACAGAGAAGGATAAGACAAAGCTCAGGCCCTTAAGGAGCCTTATACACGTCACGGGTAGAGATGAAGCTTCTGAACCACCCCCAGCATGACACCGACCTGAGACTCGCTCATCATTCATACCTTCAGTCATGCAGTCAACTTTTATTGAGTATCTGCTGTATTTCAGGCTTGGTACTCGGCTCTGGATATGCTGATGAGTGAGCAAAAATAGACCTGATCCCTGCCTTTCTGGAACTTCTGTAGTGGCTGATAATTTAGACCCTGTAGTTTGACCATGTCCGTGAGTAGCTGTGTACTTGAAAAACAGCTAATCAGGGTTGGAATTGCATTCTGGGGTCATAGAACAGACCAGAGCTGACTGGCTTTTATGTAACTTCGTACTAATAATTAAAAACTGGTGACTGCAGTACTTAACTTGAAGAGTCCACGTAAGGGAAGCAAGAGATGGTTTGGGAGGAAGACTTCAAACCCATCTAGAACAGATTTACTGTGGATGTCTGTTTATATATTTTCCCTTTTCTTCTAAGTTGTGTGTGTATATACCCAAATATATCTATGCTGCTGCTCTCTGAATATTTAAGTGTAGCTCTTGGAAATTGTTTTATTACTTAGTAATGGACTAATTTCAAAGTAGACTTAGCCTTAATGATTTTTGTAAATGGTTTGGGTAATTTG
This sequence comes from Ceratotherium simum simum, assembly GCF_057802395.1. Classification (NCBI taxonomy): domain Eukaryota; kingdom Metazoa; phylum Chordata; class Mammalia; order Perissodactyla; family Rhinocerotidae; genus Ceratotherium; species Ceratotherium simum. The sequence continues at coordinate 19,538,285 of NC_141926.1, forward strand.
GTTAATAATCAACAATACATTGGGTGTGTGGGGTATTATTTTTTTATTGATTACAGAGGTAATGTGTAATACTTTTTTTCCCAAAAAAGCACTTGCAGAATCTTGTCTTTCTATTGTTTTATTTCTTAACATATCACTTAAAAATGTAACTTTTCACTTTGAGTTTTGTTAGATTTAGACCTTCAATCTATTTTAAATTCCTAGATTTGAGTGAGTGGTACTGCAGGAAGTCCATCCTGGCTCTTGTGGACGGACAGCCTTGGGACATGTATAAGCCTTTGACCAAGTCCTGTGAGATTAAATTTCTTACTTTCAAAGATCGTGATCCAGGAGAAGTGAATAAGGTATTTCTGTCTCTACCTTCTCCTCCCCCCGTCCCAGTTTTTTTTTTCTTCTCCTTTTTATTAAAGTCTGTTTTCTATGGACTGTGAAATGTGCTAATATGGCCAAGGTCACTTGTTGTACTGTACTAGATAGTCTGTGTTTTACTTGTTAGGTTAGGCATTTTCACAGTTCAAAAAATACCAGTGGCGTCCGTTTCTCTGTATTTTGAGAAAGTTACATGATACGTCTTTACATTTATATCTTTGTTCAACTTATATTTATTGATCATCCTCTATATTGTGGGTGATTTCATTCGTACTGCTTCTGGTGGAATTCAGCCTTTGTCCATCGTCTCTGGATTATTTCAATAACCTTTTAACTCTTCCTCCCCTCCCCCCTTTTGTAACATACTGAAGTCTTCCTTGCTAGTCCTATAGGAGTTTTATTGAGTGACATGGCTAAGGATCATGTCACCCCTCAAGAGCTTGCCTACCTGATAAACTGTCCACATAACCTTCCAGGCCCTGGGTGATCTGACGCCGGGCTGCCTTTCGAGCTTCACGTTCCACTGCGTCTTTCCACTTCCTCTTGGCTCCGGCCACACTAGAGGACTTGGTCACTAATGGTTTATGCTGTGTTATCCTCCTTGCTTTTGCTGATGCTCTTCCTTCAACTCTGAGCATTTTCTTTCCTCCCTATTAAAATCCTGTTTATCTTCCGTACTTCAATTAAGACGCCATCTGCTCTGTGGAACCTTCTCATTTTCGTCTGGTCAGAATGGATCCCTGTTTTCTTTAGGGCCTCACAACACTTGGCTAGTGTCTCTAGATATAATATTTTGTTTTGTCTTGTAATATGCACTGTTGAATGCATTGGATTCTTGGCTCTGAGAAGACAGGGATCGTGTCCCTTATTGAACCTAGTCCTTGACTTACATATAGTAGGTGTTTAATAAATATTTGTTGAAGTGAAATAAGCAAGAAAATGATAGACGTGATACAGTAATAGCTACCATTGAATATTTATTATGTATCTAGGCACTGTCTCTGGTGATTTGCAGGTATTAACTCAGTTAATCCTCATAAAAATCCCATAAAATAGGGGCTGTTATCCCCATTTTCCAGATAAATAAACTGAAGCAAAGAGCGATTGAGTAGCTTGACTGAACCAGTTAGTTTAGGAAGAGGTGGAGCCTGGATTTGAACCTAGGCATTCTGACTCTGGAGTTCAGTAGACACTAAACACATTTAAGTAGGATAGATGAGGAAGTACATTTTGCTACTCGCCTTCAAAGTCTGGTTTGTTCTTATTTTTAGTGTGTGTTATGTGGTTTTGTAGAATACATTCTGGAGCAGTCTCTGCCACACACAACCAAGTGGGTCCATTCTTGTAGTCCTGAGGTGTGGAGAAGAGCTCACGCACGTCAAGTGCCCAGTTATAGTAGGGCCAGGACAGGGCATAAGATGGGCAGGTGTGGTGCAGGATGCGTGTTTCTCTTTATGACTCTGGTAAGGTCGTTGCATGGATACTCACGGTAGGCAGGTGCCTGGTGAAAAACGTGCCAATAAATGGAAAGCCCAGTTAGTGAAGTTGCGTTGCTATGAATATGAGTAACTTGAGTGATGTGTGTGATGTTAGGTACGGGATAGGCCTCATAAATCTTGAAAGTTAAGTTTTCCATCCATATTTATATCTGGCATAAACAGGTATAAATTAATATGTTTATTTTACTTTAGCATAAGTTTGTTAACAAGTTAACTTTGTCCTGGTTAAAAATAAAGTTACGAGGGGCCGGCCCCGTGGTGTAGCGGTTAAGTGCACGCTCCGCTGCTGGCGGCCCAGGTTTGGATCCCGGGTGCGCACCGACGCACCCGTTGTCAGGCCATGCTGTGGCGGTGTCCCATATCAAGTGGAGGAAGATGGGCACAGATGTTAGCCCAGGGCCAGTCTTCCTCAGCAAAAAAAGAGGAAGATTGGCATGGATGTTAGCTCAGGGCTGATTTTCCTCACACACACACACACACACACACACACAAAAATAAATAAAAATAAAATTACTACCAGATAGTAAAACTGTCTCTTGGTTCATAAACATTATAGTGTCTGATGCCGTGCACAGAAACTTGGCTAACAACACGAAGTTGGTACTTCATTCTTTCATGGCTTTTGCTTGGTAGAGGGAGTTTCATGGCCTGGTGGTATCTGTTGCTACATGCTGAGGATGGACACATATTTGAGAAATATTTCCTGAGTCAAAAGTCAACCTAAATTTTAATGTTGAAGAAACTTTAGTGAATCTTAGTGTGTATTATGTTTGTGTGCATTTTATTTTTCTAGGCTTATTGGCGTTCTTGTGCCATGATGATGGGCTGTGTGATAGAGAGGGCATTCAAAGATGAATATGTGGTCAGTTTGGTCAGAGCTCCAGAAATTCCTGGTAATGTATACATATAAATATATGTATATATACACACACACACACACTTTTTAAATATACATAGATACCTTTTGTAATCCTTGAATATTTTGGTACCTGTTTTTGGTGTTGTATAGAGTTCATTTCTAATCTAATATCAAGTACCATCATACATATATTTCATTTATTATGGGTAACAGGATCCATTCTGTTACTGTCATACATAACGTTCCATTTATTATAGGTAACAAAATCCATCCTATTTAACTATTGGAGGTCAATACTTAATAGAATTAGAGGAGAATGTTTCTCTTGAATGTGAGTTTCAAGTAATTACATTGTCTCAGTGTTTATTTCTTACCACTTTAAGCGTTTATTTCTAAATTGAGTGTGTGGAGGAGGAGATGGGAGTATAAATAGACTTCTGGAGAAAGCTATACTTAGGTGGTACCATTTCACCATAAATGACCGTGACTCTGGAAGGGACACCATTTTGGGGCGATAGAAGAGTTCATACTTTTTGTAATTTTGCTAAAACTAGGATTTTGCAACAGTATGTGTAGTGGGATCACATATTTTTTTAAAAAAAGGTGGAAGTATATACACCAAAAATATTTGTAAAGCTTAATAAATGATTCTAAGAAGAACAAAACAACAAAAATAAGGATATGTAGGAGATATTAAAAAAGAAATTCAACATTTCATATCCATTTAGTCATTCATCTCCTTATTAAGTATCTTGTTCTTTTGGAATTTTTATATCTAGTAACTATTTGAAATTTCTATAGTGGTAATATTCCTGAAGAAATTTTGACATTTCAGAAATCCTGGTGATTTTGGGTTAACAAAAAGTGAGTTAATTTTTTGGATGAGGGAAAGTTGGTGGAGCTCTGGCAAGCAGCTGGGATAATGGCAACAGTTTCGTAATTTGTGGGGTTAGGACAGATTGCTAACCCTTCATTTTATTGTCAAAATTTTCAGTTGTTGCAAATTAGTAACTTTCTACCCTAACAGATTTGACTTGGCTTTTATTTTGATTGGATTTACAGTAATAGCTGGAGCCTTCTGCTATGATGTAGTTTTGGATAAGAGACTTGATGAGTGGGTGCCAACAAAAGTAAGTATGCTCTTTGGAGTATTAATTTTAGAGTCTGTGTCTTTCTTTGTTAGAATGATTCCTGTTAGTATTGTTGAATGGCGCTGCATGTTGAGGATATTTAAAAGAAAATATCTCTGTCTGTCTGTCCGTCTGTCTGTCTTTGTTGTCGCTTTTTCAGCGTATGTAAGACCGAGGCACATGAGTGCGGGTAATTACAACAGTGTGGTCAATTGTGTGGAAGCTTTATGTCCTGCTTGACCTTTTCTTGAAGCACTTTCTTCCTTGTACTGTTCCTTCTCTTCCTTAAGATAGTGCTTTTCAAGATGCCCAGAATATGGCATGCAGAAGCTTACCTGTCTCGGTTGATGTGGTGGGGGGACCCTGGAGCCTTACCTCCTTGCATCCCCAGAGGACAATGTGAAAACCACTGCCCTAAACCATTTCAGCCTGTTGCGTACTGTGACATCTCCCTGTGTACAAGAGTTACATTGGGAGCGGGAGCGGGGGCGGGGTGGGGTGGAGGGGAGGGGAGTTGTGAATTAAAGAATCAGACTTGGACAAAGCTAACCCAGATAGCACCACACTAGAGAGCAACAGACTGGACTCTTTGTGAATGGTCAGCCTTCATAATGAGGGGCTCCTTGTTGGTCTGGGGCTTGAGTAGCAACAGGGGCCTCGCTTACAGGGACGATCTAGATCAGGTGCTCTCTAGGTAGGGGTGCTGACAGCTTTCCAAAGTCAGGCCTAGAGACTTAGCTATGATTGGGGAGAATAGGCAAATGCCTAATTCTTAATTAAGCAAAACTGTGTGTCCTACAGACTGGCGGTCTGGAGATCAGAATGGGGAGGTGGTGTAGCATACCATTTAATCAATTCCACCCTGTACATTTTTTCACATTTTAATATCTGAAAACAAATGTTTTACAGTAGATAGCATCTTATGATTATAATTGGTAGGGTTCTTTCCTTAGTGGTACATCTTTTGTTGTTAGTGCCATCGAGTTGATTCCGACCCGTAGCGAACTTGTGTACAGTGCAGTGAAACCCTGCCTGGTCTTTTTTGTGCCATCCTCTCACCTTTCCCTGCTATATCAGACAGTTCTCTGCTGCTATTCACAGGGTTTCATGGCGAATTTTTTCGGAAGTAGGTGGCCAAGTCCTTCTTCCTAGTCTGTCTGAAAACTTCACTGAAACCTGTCCACCATGGGTGACCCTGCTGGCATTTGAAATACTGGTGGCATAGCTTTTAGCGTCATAGCAACATGCAGCCACCACACTATGACAACCGACAGATGGGTAGTGTGGTTCCCTGACCAGGAAACTAACCCAGGTTGCAGAGTGAGAGCACCGAATCTTAACCACTAGACCACTAGGGCTTTGCTAGTGGTGGTACATCTTAGGTTTAGTAAAATAAAGAAGCAAAGATTTTTGAGTCAGGGAGATCCTGGTTTAAATTCTGGCTTGGGAAGTTATTTCTTATATAATCCTGCCCATATTGCTTAATATCAAGAGGGAGAGAGGAGGGAAACAGGAAGGAAGAGAGAGAGAAGGTGTGAGAGGGAAGAGAGGTGGAGAGAGAGATGAGGAGGGGGACCAGGGAAGGGATCAGAACTGTTCTTCATGATCTCTGGACTCGTGTCCAGGTAATTTCTTCTTTTTCAAGTATGTCCCCACATTTAAGAAGAGATTCTTATCTGATTGGGGGAGTTAAGTAAAAACTAATGAGATCAGGATTCAGCTCTCATTATCTATGAAACTTGCTGCCTCTTTTTGTTTTTTTTAAAGATGAAACTTTAAAAAAGAAATGTCCTAGCTAATTGAAGGCACCATGGGGTTGGGTGGACAACTTAGAGAAAGTAGGGGAGAGTCACATTCAGGTAACAGCTATGTTAAAGCATGAGTGTGGATTTGTTATACAGTAAATTATCCCTTTAAGAATGGAGAAATGTGAGGGCCAGCCCGGTGGCATAGTGGTTAAGTTCACACACTCCACTTCGGTGGCCTGGGGTTTGCAGGTTCGGATCCTGCTTATCAAGCCATGCTGTGGCGGCATCCTACGTATAAAGTAGAGGAAGATGGGCACGGATGTTAGCCCAGGACCAATCTTCCACAGCAAAACAAGGAGGATTGGCAACAGATGTTAGCTCAGGGCCAATCTTCCTCACCAAAAAAAAAAAAAAAAAGAAAGAAAGAGGAGAAGTGCCATTTAATACAAAACAGTCTAATAGGATGTTTATGGAAAGAATTTTATTACAAAATTGTTTGTGTGATAGTGCTTAATCTTTTCTGTATTAGTAATGATTTGTAGTTTGAAAACTCAATTATAGTTTTTATTAAAAATCTCATAAACATTGTTAATGTGTATTATTAATTCTTTTCATTGTGTAAAATTGACATTTTCATTAAATACAAAGTTATAATATTAGATCTATGCTATATTTTGGACAGGACCAATAATGACATTATATTTCCTAGTGAAACTTTCTGAATCACATAAACAGTAATTTTTTCCCCTTGCATTTGAAAAGCTTAATTATACTCAAAGTGTAAACAAATTTTTGTATTTTACTATTTATTTAGTAGTGTTTCTACTTGTTGCATCATCATTTTAATAAACATAAAGTTGTATAATTTGAATGAAATGTTTATTAAAATTCCTTTGTAGGATTATCTTTAATAATTATTATTAATACAGGCTATCTTAATTACAAGTAAATTACAAGATTTATATTTTATGGAGTTGGGAGAAATTGCTAATCCTACATTTTATGGTCCAAATATTTAATTGTTGTAAATTAATAACTTGCTTTGCTAACAAATTTGCTCTTGCTTTTTGTCTTAGTTGGATTTATAATATTAAGCATACAGTTTTATCTTATCTGCCTTATAGAGAAATGCTTTTAAGTAAATTGTAACAAAAGGTTAATACTTCCATTTTTAAGGAGAACCTGCGTTCCTTCACAAAAGATGCTCGTGCTTTAATTTATAAAGATCTTCCATTTGAAACTCTGGAAGTTGAAGCAAAAGTGGCATTAGAAATATTTCAACACAACAAGTAAGTGTCAGCCTTTTTTAAAGCAAGATTAAACTTCCCAAAGTTGTATGTAATGAAAAAAATTCAACTCCTAGGAATTTTTATACATATTTGTATATAGGACACCGTTTTACTTTTAGCTCTAAGATCTCTTTTTCTGCACCAGCCTATTTACTTTTGTTAATCTCATTATTTATTTCACTGACAAAAAGCACCCCCCATGATAATTTTCTCACTTTATTTTACTTCTCTGAGTCTTTGGCCAGTCCTTCTCTTTATATCAACATAGCGGTGTGTTTTTCCTTTTTCCTTCCACTGTGAAATGATAGGATATATTAAGAAACTATTATTTTGTGCATTTGGCAGCCTTTCCTTTCAGTCCTTCCCCTCTTTAAATAAAAAGGGTAAGAGAGAAAATGCCAGAGGTTGGGAGGGAGCTAACAGCTAAGTAGAACGTTTACACAGCCAAGTCTTAGTCTTCTACACGAGAATTATCCATTTGATGGATTTCCTTTGCCAACATTTTAAATTCTGCCTGGCTTCTCAGTTCCCTTTGTCACTCAGAAAACTTCCAATTTACCTTATTTTACAAATTGTAAGAACATAAACTAAAGTTTAATATTAATGTAATTGAAATTAGAGCTAATTAGAAAGGGAAATCTGCATTGCCAAAAAAAAACCGTAACATAGATAGTAGATTCTGAAGCCAAAATATGCAACTGCAAGTTGTTAAAGATTATAGATTGGGATTTCTTTAGGTATTTATAAATTGAGGCACAAATTCTCATGGGGATAGTTTATAATATTTAGTATATCCTGGGACCAGTATACTTAGAAAGTGGTAGGAAAATACTATTTTAACTGAACTAGAGTACAAGTAGTTCTATAGAATCAGACCACCATTGATTCTATAAGAAAATTTCTTGGATTATCAGAACATATCAAGTCACCTCCCATGCCAAAATTCTAGGGTCGTGCTGTTGAGTAGAAATATAATATGAGCTATAGTATAGCTAAATTTTCTAGTAGCTACATTAAAAAAAAGTCAAAAGAAAAGGTCAATTTTTTTGTGTGTGTGTGAGGAAGATGAGCCCTGAGCTAACATCTGTTGCCAATCCTCCTCTTTTTGCTGAGGAAGATTGGCTCTGGGCTAACATCTGTGCTCATCTTCCTCTACTTTGTATGTAGGACGCCTGCCACAGCATGGCTTGATAAGTGGTGTGTAGGTCTGCGCCCAGGATCTGAACCTGTGAACCCCAGGCCACTGACGCAGAGCACGCGAACTTTACCACTCTGCCACCGGCCAGCCCCAAGTTAATTTTAATAATACATTTTGTTTAAACAGTATATCTAAAATGTTACTTCAACACGTGATCTATTTTAAAAAAAGTAATGATATTTTACATTCTCTTTTTCATACTAAGTCTTCAGAATCTGTGTGTATTTTACACTTAAGGCACATTTCAGTTAGGACTAATTATATTTAAGTGCTCCATAGCTGCCATACTGGACAGCATACTCCAGACTTTCATTCCACATACACTGAGATTTCCCTTTCCCCACTCAAATGTCAAAGTCTAGTAGAGGCTTGTAGGACTTTGGTAACTTAGTTGAATATGTGGAGGAAGGTAGGGGATGGTTTGGGGGAAAGTGTGAGGGTCCAGAGTTTTTGGATGGTTGAAGGTGGCACAGTGATTGGCCTTTCTGCTGCAGGCGGAGCTTTCAGTGTCTTTGGCTCCCAGGGGACAGGAGCATCTCTTAGAGCTGGGTCAAGAGGGACAAGTATTCAAGTGAATCGGCTCCCTCAGTGATGCATGGGGGCCTCTGGAGAAGGGGTGTGGCAGTAAGTGGATGTTTTTGCATAAACGAATGCTCCCCAGTCTTGCCCCACATACAGGTAATATTTGTTTAGCACTCTGGAGTAAATAGACAAGGCTCATACTAGTATGTGGTAAAGTCATGATTTGAACCTGGGCTGTGCAGTTTCATCTGTGTATTAGCGATACTAACAGAATTGGGTAGATTTGAGAGACATTTAGGCTGTAGAATTGACATGACTTGGTGATGAATTAGATGGAGAGAGTGTGGTGGGAAAGCAGGAATCAAGGAAATCTGTGAAGTTTTTTGCTTGGACATGTAGGTGGTTGATGGTGTCATTCATTAAGGAAGGAAATTCAGAAATAAGAACAAATTTGGTGGGAAAAGAGGGAGTAAGTTTTTGTTCAGTTTGAGAATTTGGGAGTGTGTGTTGCTTCAGGAACACCCTAGTGGATGTGCAGAAGGTTCTTGGATATACAGTTTGGGGCTCAGAAGAGGTATGGGGATTAGAAGCAGAGATGTGGAAGATATAGACACGTAAGTGGTAATTAAAGCTGTGCAAATCAAGGAGCTAGCCCAAGGAGGATGCTTACAGTGAAAGAGAGTCTAGGACAGAGCTCTCGAAGAGAGGAGAAAGAGAATAGTGACCAGAGAGTTAAAATAACATGCGGTAGAGAATGCCACGGAAGCCGGTGGAAAAGAGCACTTGGAGAAGTGGAGGTGAGCAGTGGAAATAAGGACCGAAAAGTGTCCATTAGGTTGGCACTGAGGAGGCACCTGTGGCTTTGGTGAGAACAGCTTGGTGGAGTTGTGAGGCTGTGGCCAGATTGAAGGAGGTGAGGTGTGAGTGGGAGGTGAGGAAGGGGAGCCTGCAAGTGCAAACCCCTCTTTCAAAAACTGCAGCTGAAGAGGAAGAGAAAGGGACGGTGTCTTTAAACACCTTTTTGTATATTTAGAATTAAAACATTTTTTTCCTTGCTGCTTTTCAGGTATAAAATAAATTTCATAGAAGAGAAGGCATCTCAGAACCCTGAGAGAATAGTCAAGCTACACAGGTAAGTAAAAATGAAAACATTGGCTGCTGTGCTAATTTATAGGAAGGCTTAGCTTTATTGTTACCTGAATGGAGTGTCTGACTGAAAAAGATGAACTTGTACCTTAATTTTTTATTCTTATTACCTTATTTTCTGTTACTCTGTTCATTGTTTTGATAATGGTGTTAATTGGAAGCTTTAAATTATCTTTAAAAACAGTTGTGGTTTCTGTTCCTTGTTTTACTGTTTGTTATTTTTATTTCTGTATTTCAGGAGTTGAAAACCAGTGTTTAAAAATGTAATTTTTAAAAGTTAATTTTGAAATTGGGCAAAATATTCATTATTATGAATTGAATATAATTCATGTATACAGAAGTATGAATACTAACTAATTAGTTACTACTTATGTTACATATAAGTAAGTTATATCTGAATGTGCTTTCCTTTTTTTTTTTGTTGTGAGGAAGATCAGCCCTGAGCTAACATCCGTGCTAATCCTCCTCTTTTTGCTGAGGAAGACCGGCTCTGAGCTAACATCTATTGCCAATCCTCCTCCTTTTTTTTCCCGCAAAGCCCGAGTAGATTGTTGTATGTCGTAGTTGCACATCCTTCTAGTTGCTGTATGTGGGACGCGGCCTCAGCATGGCCAGACAAGTGGTGCGTCGGTGCGCACCCAGGATCCGAATGCGGGCCGCCAGTAGTGGAGTGCGCGCACTTAACTGCTAAGCCACGGGGCCGGCCCTGAATGTGCTTTCTGACGCAGGGATGAGAGGTTGGACAATGCGTTATGCAAAAATGACATCATGGCCTGTGTCTGTTTTCTCAACTTCATGTTTTCTTGACTCAGACTTAGCTTTTTTCCTCTGGAAAGCTGCTCTTTGGACACAATCTGTCCTACATGCTGAATTCTAAACTCTGTTGCAGTGAGTTATTATGAGGTTGTAGATTATCAGTTTTAGGCGTTGGATCCACTTGATAGCATGATGTGTTCAGTGATCTTAAAAATTTTTAAAGTTATATCAATGCTAATTAAGAAAAAGGTTCCCTTGATTTTAATTTTCAAAGTTTTAGCTTTTTCACTTGAGATTGTTATGACAGGGGCTATTAGAGACTGAATTGATCCACATAGGGATCTAGTTTAGGGACTACATAGGGACATGGGTTAGGGACGTGGCAGCAAAACAGAATGAATACATTTTTTTTTCAAACTGTTGTAAATGATTTGATTTTGAGGTTTTATTTGTTTATTTTTAAAATCAAATTAGATTTGGTGACTTCATTGATGTGAGTGAGGGTCCTCTTATTCCAAGAACAAGTATTTGTGTCCAGTATGAAGTGTCAGCAGTTCACAATCTTCAAGCCACCCAGTCGAGTCTTGTACGAAGATTCCAGGGTCTCTCTTTACCTGTTCACTTAAGAGTAAGTAAAGCTTAAAGTTTCAGGTCATCCAGTTTGGGTGTGGGTATACCAATTTGTCTTGATTGTATACCAATTTGAAGGATATATATTTTAATTTTCATTAAATTGCATGACACTAATATTTTGTAAACTCAGGTTTATGATTAAAAACAATTTTTCCCAGGATGTAAACAGATAATTCACAAAAAAAACATTAATTGGAAAAATTAAATCAAATTGAGATAGTATTTTTAATTTTTCGAATTAGTATAGGGGAGAGTGCCTTGAGGAGTGTTGGAGTGCGTATTGATAAGATCTTCTGGAATGCCTTTTGGCCTTACACTTGGCATGTTTTTCTCCCTAATTTTGATAATCTATTCATGACCCAAAGCCTATCATTTTCCCTATTGCTCCAGCGCTTGCTAATCCTTTCTTCTTTTATTAAACTTTTGATTTTGAGATAGTTGTAGATTTACATGTACTTATAAGAAATAATACAGAGAGATCCCAAGTACCTTTACCCAGTTTCCCCAATGGTAACATCTTTCGAATTATAGTACAGTATCACAGCCAGAGTATGGACGTGGACACAGAAGATACAGAACAGTCCCTTCACAGGGTTCCCTCATGTTGGCCTTTTATAGCCACACCCACTCACACCCACTCCCCTCTGCCCTGCCCCCACTTCCTTACCCCTGCCAGCTACTAATTTGTTTTCCATTTCTATAATTTTGTTATTTCGAGAATGTCATATGAATGAGATCATATGCTATGTAATCTTTTGGGATTGGTTTTTTTCACTCAGCATAATTCTCTGGAGATTCATCCAAGTTGTTGCACGTATTAATATATCAATAGTTCCTTCCTTTTTATTGCTGAGTAGTGTTCCTTGGTGTGGATGTACTATGGTTCATTTAACCATTCACTCGTTAAAGGATATTTGGGTTGTTTCTGGTTTTTTTGCTACTATGAATGTTTGTGTACAGGTTTTTGTGAATATGTGTTTTCATTTCTCTGGGATAAATGCCAAAGAGTGCAAATTGCTGGATCAAATAGTAAGCGCATGTTTAGTTTTTTAAGAAACTATGAAACTGAGTTCTGTTTTACATTCCCACCATCAATGTGTGAATAATCAGTTTTTCTAATCCTTGTCAGCATTTGTTGTCACTGTTTTTTCTTTTAGCCATTCTGATAGGTTTGTAGTGATTTCTCATTGTAGTTTTTTTTTGTTTTTTTGTGAGGAAGATCAGCCCTGAGCTAACATCCATGCTAATCCTCCTCTTTTTGCTGAGGAAGACTGGCTCTGAGCTAACATCTATTGGCATTCCTCCTTTTTTTTCCCCAAAGCCCCAGTACATAGTTGTATGTCGTAGTTGCACATCCTTCTAGTTGCTGTATGTGGGACGCCGCCTCAGCATGGCCGGAGAATCGGTGCGTCGGTGCGCACCCGGATCCGAACCCGGGGCCGCCAGTGGCGGAGCGCGCGCACTTAACCGCTAAGCCACGGGGCTGGCCCTCATTGTAGTTTTAATTTGCGTTTCCCTATTGGCCAAGTGTGTTGAACATCTTTTCTTATTTGCCACCTTTGTATCTTTTTTGGTGAAATGTCTGTTCATGTCTTCTGTCCATATTCTGATTGGATTGTTTACTTTTTTACTGTTGAGTCTTGGGAGTTTTTTTTATAGTCTAGATACTAGTCCTTCGTTAGATACATAGTTTGCAAATATTTTCTCTCTGTCTGTAGCTTGTCTTTTTATCCTCTTAACAGGCTTTTGCAGATCAGCAGTTTTTAATTTTGATGAAGTCCAGTTTATCAGTTTTTCCCTTTATAGATCATGCTTTTGGTGTCAATTCTAAGAATTCTTTGCCTAGCTCTAGAACCCAAAGATTTTATCTTGTTCTTTTTCCTTCAAGTTTAATAGTTTATATGTAAGTTTGTGGTCTATTTTGAGTTAAATTTTGTATGAACTGTGTGATTTAGGTTGAGGCTTACTTGTTCTTTTGCCTATACATGTCAAATTGCTCCAGTACCATTGTTGAAAAGGCTGTCCTTCCTCTTTTGAATTGCTTTTGCACCCTTATTAAAAATCAGTTGGTTATATTTGTGTGGGTCTATTTCTGGGTTTTCTTTTCTGGTCCATTGATTTATGTGTCTGTCCCTTTGCCAATATCACACAGTCTTGATTACTGTAGCTGTAAATAGGTCTTGAAATCAGGTAGAATAATTCCTCCCATGTTATTATTCTTTATAAAAATTGTTTTACCTATTCTAGGTCCTTTGCCTTTCCATTTAATTTTAGGGTAATCTTTTCTATATCAACAAATCTTGCTGGGATTTTTGTTTTGTTTTTTTGCAGGGGAGGATTTGCCCTAAGCTAACATCTATTGCCAATCTTCCTCCTTTTTTCTTCTCCTCCAACCCTGCAAAGCACCAGTACATAGTTGTGTATAGTTGTAAGTTCTTCTGGTTCTTCTATTGTGAGCCCCTGCCACAGCATGGCTACTGACAGACGAGTGATGTGGTTCCATGCCCAGGAACCTAACCCAGGTCACCGAACTTTAACCGCTAGGCCATCAGGGCTGGCTCTTGATAGGAATTTTATTAAACCTGTATATCAATTTGGGGAGAATTGACATCTTTACTATATTGAGTCTTCCAATCTATGAACACAGTGTATCTTTTCATTTATTTTTAAATCTTCTTTCATCTCTTTCATCAGCATTTTGTAATTTTTAGCATGTGTGTCCTTTACATGTTTGATTTTTCTCAATATACCTGTTTCCTTTCTTAGCTTTCTCCATTTCAGAAAACAGCACCATCATCTGCCTTGCTGTTTGAGGTACTCCTTGATTCTCTGTTTCCCTCATAGCTATGCCCCATCCCAGCCATCAGCAAGTCCTTTCAATTCTTAACTCTAAAACATGTCCTGAATCCATCCGCTGCATAGCATCTCTTCTACTACTGTTTCCCTCTTTCACTCCCTTCCTTGCTTTCATTCTTGCCCCCCACAGCACATTCTCCACTCAGTAGCCAAAATGATCTTTTTGATACACAGATCAGATCATGTAATTCCTCCGTCTCAAAATTTCCAATGGCTTCTTGTAGACAAATCCCAACCCTTTACCCTTCTTCTCACAAAGCCCTCCATTATCTGGCCCCTGCCTGTCTCTCTGACTTCATCTCATACCACTTTCTCCATCACCCATTACATGCCAGCCACACCGTAAGGTCTCTGCACCGGCTGTTCATTCTGCCTGAGTCAGGTATGGTTTTCCCTTTAAACACACCCTGCTGCTCTTTCTCCAGAAGGGTTTGCATGTGCATATTTAGTAACTTTACCTTTTATTATAGGTTTTACCAGCTCATTCAGTGTGAAATAGTCACTGGCCCCCCCGTATCCCTCAGTATCACCTTCAACTGACTTAATAAAATTGATATGGTCATTATGCGCTTTGCACAGTTTTCATTTATGCATTCTGATCATCCTCTGCTACATAAGATTGTGGATTTAGGAAATTGGTTCTATCATTTTACTATTGTCTTCGTTAGTTTTTAGTTGTTCTTTAGGGTAATTTGCTAAATTTTCTAGATCTGTCATTTCAGTGTGAAGATGTCACAGTTGCTTCTTAATGAACCTCTTATGATTGCTTATAATTTGAAGAATGACCTCTAGCATATTGAAATTAGCTGTTTAAGGAAAGAACCGCAGTCTATGAGAAAGTGGGGCAGATTTTTGCTTCCCATTAGAAGGAATACTTTGTAAGATGGTAATGATTAAGAAGGACAAAAGAGGAAGAAGGGCATAGTCAGTCTTTTTTCCTTAAATACTAAGCAAAGCAGCTGTTCTATAAAGTACCTTTTTCTCCTACTTTAATCTGCTTTGCAACAACTTAGCCTCATCAGTACTAACTTTTTATGCATTTGTTTTCTTTAAAACCTATATAAAGACTCAAACCTTTTTATTTTAACTTTACTGTTTTATTTAATTCATAGTAAATCTTTTCTTTTCAAGGCACATTTTATGATTTGGGATAAGCTATTGGAGAGATCTCGGAAAATGGTAAGTGTTTTTGACAGCCAATGAGTACTCTTTTATGAAATTTTCATTGAAATTAACCAACAACAACAATAAAAAAACAGAAAGAGAAAGAAAGAAAATAATTAGTTGTCTCAGTAGCTAAAGCAAGTGTTGTGGTTGTTGACTCCAGTACTATTTTGGCAAGAGAAAAGTTGTAATTTGGCAATTCTCTTGTTTTTTATTTGTTAATATCATGGAAACGATACTGTAGAACTTGTAGAGAAATAAGAATATTTCTATATAATAGTTATAGTTCTTAGTGGTTGTAGTGGTGTTAATTAGGTCTCATGATAATTTTTTTGTAAGTTTAATGAACATTTAAAGATTAAAATTTGTCACCTTTTAAAGCTGTCTCGATTCTTGACATTAAATGTGCAGATGTCCTGAAAAACCAAGTTTGAGTACTTGTGTTTTGTAGTTTATTCTGTGTCATTAGTGTTTAGGTTTCACAAATAGGAATGATTCCATTTCTTGACCACGACTATCCCTGTTCACTCTTTCATAGTCCGTGTTCATCTTTTACTTACATTATCTGATAGTGGTCCTGTGTAATCTGGCCTCATGAACCCTTCCTAGTCACCCTAATTTTCCACTCTAGTCAAGCTTGCAAGCATACATGATTCAGCTAACACAGACTTATTGAGTGTTTGTTATGTACCAGGAACTGTAGGTACAAAAATGAGCAAAGCCTACTTGCTGCCCTCAAGGAAGTCACTTTAACGGAATCATTTGACTTATAAGCAGACAGTTCAGATGTGCATGTGGGGCTCTGGCTCACAGAAGAGAAGGCCCAAACCAAGCTGGGAGATTGGTTAAGGAATGTTCCCAGGAATTGTTGTTTCTTAAGTTGGTTTTAATAAAAGTGGGCCAGGTAGATAATTTGCTAGGGGATGAGTTGGGGGTTATCTCAGAGGAAGCTGCTTGCCTAGAGGTATGGAGGAGTGGAGAGCATGGTGAATGTAAGATGAATCTGAATGTACAGTCACCTGTAGTGTGGGTGATGAGTCCCAATAAGTTTATCCTAAATAGAATATGAGAGGCTTGTCTTCCATGATGTGGAATTTGCATTCCCCTCCTGAAGGTGATTGGAGGTAACTGGAGAATTTGAACAAGCAAGTGACCCATTGGTAAGCTATTCCTGTTTAAAAGCTCATTCTGGGGGCAGCGTGGAAGATAGCTGCCACTGAAGCCAGCAGTCCTACTAGGGAGATAGACGATGATGAGATCCTAAACTTCAGGCATGGCACTGAGAATGGCTGTGAGAGTTACTTAGGTAGAATTAATATGACTGTTGATTGAATATACAGGTAAAGAATTGTGGATTCTCTAATGCTGAGTTTGCAGCTGTGTAGAACCCTTCACTGAAATAGATAATGCAGGAGGTGGGGGAGGTTTTGGGGTGATGAAGAATACAGCTCAGCTCTGTTTGTTTGATGTGTTCTGAGTGACATAAAACAGAAATATGGACATACAGATAGCTGTTTCTAATAAACCTGTAATATGCTATATGTTCAAAATACAATTATATCTCCCAACAAAATAGACTGATTTAGAATACCTTGTTGTAGCACTGCTGGTATTTTTCTTGTCTTAATGATTTCATTTTATAGATGAAAAGTAAAATGACAAACTCAAGAAGCCTAGATATATGCCTCAGATTATATTTTTAATGGAATTATTGTCCTTTACTTGATAATTTATATTGGGAACTTGGCCTCGTAAGTTTTCTTCTCTTTGTACTTAACTTTCTATACTAATTACTATTGAAGGAGAAGACAAAGGGTCATTATAAGAGAAGGACTGTGGAATGATTTTAAATGGTGGGTGAAGGGTAAAATCGAAAGTGTTTATTAGAAAAGTAAAGCTATTCATGTTTTTACAGGTAACTGAAGACCAAACCAAACCTGCAGAGGAAAGTACATCTTCCTAGTAACTTCCTAAAATTTAAATATGTATAGTGAATTTAAATAAAAGTTTCGTATGTAATGTTTGGGTGTGCTTATAAAGATTAATTATCATTTTCTCCCTAAGATTTATACTGAGGTTTACCTTTTCCTTTCTCTAAAGGATAAAACAACTTATGTTGTTCACAATAAAAATTTTACACAGAAACAGACCTCCCCCCCCGTCCTTCCCAGATGTAACACTTTGATGTTTTTTCTCCTTGCAGTCCTTTTTCTATATGTATAAACATATATGTACAAATACAAATGTAATCTTTTAAAAACAAATAGGATGGTACTAGTTGTTTCCATTTTTCGCTGTTTTAAACAGTGCAGTAAACATCCTTGTGCAAAATGGCAAGTGTTTACTGGATAGATAGGTAGATAAACTGAGTATTTACTAAGTTAACTGAATATCTCCTACACACTGGCCATTGTGCTAAGCCTTTCACATGGAGCCTATTATTTAATTCTCACAACAACCTGTTGAGAAGGAGTTTCCATTTTGTAAACGAGGAAACTGAGAGCATAGAGCTGGCAAGCAGCAAAGCTGGAATTCGGACCCAGGTGGTTTCACTCACCTGCTCTTATGTACTCTACACTGCCTCATGTGTAGGAATTTTGTAGGAAGAGATATCTGGTAGTGGAATTACTGACAGATGCTACCAGATGCTAGCCTCCAAAAGGTTTTGCCAAATGACAGTCCCAGCAACAGTGTCTGAGAGTGCCTGTTCCCCTTGCCTTGGGCAAGTCTTGATGACCACTCTTTTAAAAATGTGTTGCCAAAAAATTTCTTCCCATTCCAGTCTGAGCACTTTGCTTTCTGGGCTTGGTACACAGGTTTCATCTGAAGATCTTGTTTCTTCCTTGGGTAGGATCTACTTTTTCCTAGAGTCCAAATCTTCCTGTTCCTTGATTAACTTGCTCGTTGTGCTGGAGTCCATAGTAAGTTCCATCCTAAGAAAAAGTGTCTGAGGTGAGCTCTCGAGTGCCTAAGTGGCTTTGTTTTGCAACAGACGTTTGGTCAACAGTTTGGCTAGATATAGAACTCTAGATTAAAAATAAGACTTTGAAAGCAACTCAGTTATCTTCTAGCTTCTGATGTTGCTAATGAGAAATCTGATACCGATCTGGTTTTGTTCCTTTTTATATATAACCTGTTCTCTGCAAACCTGCCTTTCTCCTCACCTCCCACCCTGCCACACACACGTGCGCGTGCACACACACACACACACGACACTTTTAGGGCTTTCTTATTCTTGGTGTTATAAAGTGCTAAAATTTCATATCTGTATCTAGGTCTTGAATCAGTTATTCTCCTTGGTACTTTTAGTTTTGACATCCCTTTTGAGCTCTAGGAAATTTTTCTTTTTTTAAATTTTATTCATCTTTCCCTTCTCTGTTTTTCTAACACCTTTTAGTTGGATTTTGGATCTTCTGTATTGGTCTTCTGTATTTTTCTCCTCTCGTTTTTCTTGCATTTATATTCTAATCTTTTCAATTAAACTTCTTTTTATCTTAAGCACATTTTTTATTCAGTCAGGAGGATTGACCTTGAGCTAACATCTTTGCCAGTCTTCCTCTATGTTGTATGTGGGACGCCACCACAGCATGGCTTGACGAGTGGTGTGTAGGTTGGCACGCAGGATCCGAACTCGCAAACCCCGGGCTGTTGAAGCGGAGCACGCGAACTTAACCAGTACACCACTGGACCGGCCCTGCATGTCAAGCATATTTTAATTTCTGAAAGCTCTTTCTTCTGCGTATTGGTAGCATCCTGTTCATGTTTAACAGAGACAGTGTATCTCTGTGAATGTTTCTGAAGATACTAATAGAGTTATATGCATTCATTTGTTCATTTATTCATTTATTTCCTGGTACCTGAGTTATCTCTTTCCTCTAGTGACAGATTTTTTGCTTATATCAGTCTTTCATGTTTCAGACTTTTTTTCAAATTAGTGATTGAAAAACAGTGACTGTTGGTTTTTATAGTCGAAGATGTGCCTGTCAGGAGCTTGAGTGGCAGCTCTGTGGTACTGGTAAGGTTTGGCTTCTCTAAAAAGAGTAGGTGAGGCTGGCTGTTCTGATGGCGATTTTCTAAATGCTGGAAGGAAGAGATCTTCAGTCTTGGCAACTGATTTCCACACTCACTGCCCTCGTTATCCCCAGATAGTTCTTTCACTTATTTTGAGATCCCTCCAATATTTGGCCTGAGGGCAAATACCTGGATTCAGGCCCTTGTGTATTTGGAGATAGGGGATACAGGTAGAAGTCAACTGGTTTGTATCTGGACCTTTAATTAACCCCTTTCTTTTTTAGCCCCTCTCTGCTTCTGTCTTCTGCCATCTCTGAGCTTCTCCAGGTTCCAGCTGGGCAGGTGGGCTCCCTGCTCTGATGGACTCTCTCCACATGTATTCTAGGTGGTGACATCCTCTACTGTTGGATTAGTCGTTCACTTTCCGTGTTTTAGAAATTGGTCAGAATTTCTTATCTGCTCCTGATTTCCTTTCCCATTCCTTTTTTTGTTTGTGAATTTATACTTTGAAATGTTTTTCTTTAAAAAAATTATGAAATATTTTGAGCATACAGAAAAGTACAGAAAATAATTTAGCAAACCCCTATTTGAGTGGACATGATTCATGCTTTTTGGGCACCTAATACTGCTTGAACACCCAATGTTGTGACTTCCCACCTCATGGATCTTATCTCGCCAAGCAGAAGAGTGAAACAATTTCCTGACTTTCCTTGCAGCTAGGGCTCAGACAGGGATCCCAGGTGCACCAATTAGACACACCTGTGTGAAGTTTGGAAGCAACATTGAAGACAGAATGGCACATGGGATCCATTTTGTTGAGGGGAGCAGTGACATGTGGCTTTCAAGGCAGCAGTAGCGGAGGTCCCATGTCCTGGTTTTTCAGCATTTTGTCCCAGCAGCTGCTCTGTGGTGTAATAATGGGCATTTTTTAGAGCCGTGCTGCCTGATCTCTGAGCCTGAGGCTTGCAAGCCATTCCTTTTTTGCTTAAACTAGCTAGAGCAGATCTTGTTGTTTGCAACCAAGAATGTTGACACATATAGCCACTACCCAAATTTAACCATTGTTAACCTTTTCCCTTATTTACTTCAGATCCTTTTGTTTTTAAATAAGAAAAAGGAACCAACAATGTTGATTTATAGCTACTACCCAAATTTAACCACTGTTAACCTTTTCCCTTAGTTACTTCAGATCCTTTTGTTTTTAAATAAAGAAAAAGCTACCTATCCATTGAAAGTCTTCCTTGTGTCATTTCCTTCCAAGAAGAACCACTATCCTGTTTGTGCATATCCTTACCCTTCATGATTTATAATGTATAGTATGCTGTATGTTTTAATACTAAACATAATTGGTTTTATGATACATATTCTTTTGCATTTTTCTTTTATTGCTCAGCATTATGTTTTCACACTTAGCGTGTTGATACATGTAGAGCCTAGTATCCATGCAGAGTTGGTTGATAAACGTAGGGCTCTATAGTATTCATACACCATGTATTGTATGATTAATCCCATGATTAATTTGTTCTCTCATTGATGACCAGTGAGGATGATCTTGACCTCTTAATATTACAGACACTACTGTGGAAAATATTCTTATGTATGTGTTTTTGTGTACACATTTGACAGTATCTCTAGGGTATGCACCTAGAAGTGGAACACTGCATCTTCAACTTTACTGAATATTGTTAGTCACCACAATAGTTGTACCAGTTTACTCCCTATCAGCAGTGGGATAGTTCCTGTTTCTCCACTCCCTCACGCTTATCATTGTCAGACATTCAAATATTTGGTCAGTTGGATATGCGTGATCCTATCTCATTTAATTTAATTTGTTTAATACCGAGCATATAGCCACAATGAGCATCTCTTCATTTGTTTATTATCCAATAAGATTTCTTATGTGAGTTACCAGTTTACAACCTTTGTGCATTTTTTATTGGGTCTTTGGTCCTTTTATATTAATAGGAGTTATTTATATATTCAGAAAGTTAAACCTTTGTTAC
This sequence comes from Ceratotherium simum simum, assembly GCF_057802395.1. Classification (NCBI taxonomy): domain Eukaryota; kingdom Metazoa; phylum Chordata; class Mammalia; order Perissodactyla; family Rhinocerotidae; genus Ceratotherium; species Ceratotherium simum. Next base: position 19,559,468 of record NC_141926.1, read on the forward strand.
TGCAAGTATCTTCTCTGGTCTGGCTTTTTGACTTTGTTTATGCTGTCTTTAATTTTAATGTGGTGAAAATTATCCATCTTTTCCTTTATGATTTATATTTGTTTTAAGAAATTTAAGAAAGCCTTTCCTAACTTGAAGTTATAAGGTATACACACACACACACACACACACACACACACACACACACCTGATATTGCTTTTCATATCCAATTGTATAATTTATTCGAAGTTTAATTTGGGTTGTAGAGTGAAGGAAGGGATCTTATTTTAAACCATCCCCTCCCCCACATGGATAGTCAGTTATCTGGACCATTTATTGTCTCCCTACTCTTAGTGGTTATGCCACACTGTTATATATCAGATTCCTTTAAATGCCGGGGTTGGCTTCACTGGTCCATTTGTTTCTTCCTGTACCACTGCCACAAAGTTTTAATCATTACGGCTTTATAACATGTTTTGATTTCTGGTCTGGTGAGTCCTTCCTTATTCTTCTTTTTCAAAATTTGTCATGGTTATTGTAGGATCAGCTTGTCAACTTCTGACTGACTTGTCTTAGAATCTGTTCTTCTGATACTGATATTTCTACATGAGGTTTTTGGGTTAGTGGTGAATATTTTTCCATTCCTTTCACCTTTTCATGTCGTTATATTTTAGATGTTCTCTTTAAAAAAGCATATAGGAGTCTTTTTTTTGTGTGTGTGTGTGTGAGGAAGATTGGCCCTGAGCTAACATCTGCCAATCCTCCTCTTTTTGCTGAGGGAGACGGGCACTGACATCCATCCATACCCATCTTCCTCCACTCTACGTGGGACGCCGCCACAGCATGGCCTGACAAGCGGCACGTTGGTGCGCATCCGGGATCCGAACCAGCGGACCCCGGGTTGCCACAGCGGAGCGCGCCCAGTTAACCGCTTGCGCCACCACGCTGGCCCCAGGAATCTTTTTTTTTCCTTAAACTCATTCTCTTAGAATGATTGTGGATTTGATAATTTTCCTTGTAATTAAATCAGTATTTGATAATTATATTTTGAGACTGTTTTGTTAGCGCTGTGTATTCTGGTTTGGGATTTTTATAACTTGCTGGTGAATTGTTTCTTTTTATCATTAAATACGGATCCTTTCCCTAAAAGTGATTTTTTCCATCTTAATCTGGTTTCCTTAATCTATTTTTTCTTTAATCTGGTTCTGTTATTACACTAAGTTTTTGTTAGTATTTACCTGGTATATATTTTTCTATCCCCTTACTTCCAACTTTTTTATGTCATTATGTTTTAAGTCTGTCTTTTGTAAACAGCATAAAACTGTTATTTTCTTTTTAATCCAGTCTTGGAACTATTCTTTTATGATAGGTAAGTTTTAATTCATATACACTTTACTGTGATTACCATTTCTTTGCATTTTTTTCTCCTTTCTTGCCATATAGTGGATTGATCCAGTCTTCCTTATTTTCTCTTCCTTTTTACTTTCCATTTTAGAAGTTACACATTCTGTTTCTATTCCTTCAGTATATAATATTCTATTTATAGACATACCATTATTTAATCAGTCCCCTGTTGATGGTTGATTTTTAATTTTTGCTATTAAAATAATATATCAATTAGTCATGTACATATGATCCTACATGTGAGCTAGTAGATCTGTGATATAAATTCTTATAGGTGATCCCATAGATCAAAGAGTATGTGTATTTTAAGTTTTCATAAATGTAGATAACATCTTTTTAAAGATAAATTTATCCACTAAGAAGATTTTAGATTTATACATGTTTAAATATATTAAAAGAAAGGAAAATATTTGAGGCTACTACTGCAAGTTTATTTCTAAGGATTTCAAAGTTGGGTATTATTATGTCAGCCTGCCTGTAGAGAGAAAAATACTGAGGACAAATTTTCATATATATATTTTTAATAATGGAATTTCTTCAAATGGATATGGAGACTGCCTTCTTGATCTGCAGAATTTAGGAAAAGCCAAATTGATGTTTGAGCTGTCTGTAATGAGTCCATGCAAGTCAACTTGAAAAACAGTCCCTCAAATAGACACACATATGCCAGGTACAGATAGTCTCCAACAGCAGAACAAGCTGTATTTCCAAAGTCAGTGGAGACTTGGATACATTTTCCCATTCCACTTAAGCGACTGTGAGCAAGACCTTAGCTCAGTGGAATACAGAAAAGTTTAAAATGATTCTTTCTTTCCTACAGGAGCTCATGATCTAGAAGAGAGGACAACATGTACACAAATAACAAATGTGGGGCACAATGTGAAGCACTTTTATAGGAGAGCTACAAACTGTACTTCGGGAGGACTGAGGAGAAAGATCACTTCTGGGTGAAACCCTTTTCAGAGTTCTTTTCCTATGTGCTGGGCATGGGCTAAGGGAACAGCAATTATTGAGCTGTCAGCATTCGGGAAAGGGTAGGATTTTCCTAAGTGGAGACTGGGTATGATGATTGTTGAAGCCTTGGCAGCACAGGGGTGAAAGGGCAAGATAGGATGGCAGTGACATCTCGTGACTGTTTCACTGGTCAACCCAGTCTTCGCAAGGCAGGAACTGGCACCCAATCCTTTCTCACTGACCTTCCCTTACTACTGTTCCAAGCAGCAGCTGATAGTTTGGGCCTAGATAGGGCAAGGTCATTCGTTGGTTGCAGCTGGTGGTAGAACACAGGGCAACTGGGTTCAGTGGGTGACTTTAAAGTCAGGAGGATTTTATTGAGATGGCTAGGATGTTTTTGGTGGGGAGGGATGATGGGACTTGAAATTTAATTGCTGCTTATTTCCCAAAGATATCAATGACAGAGCATCTCATCACTCAGCCCATGTTGCAGAACCTCTCAATACACAGAGAGAATGGTGTGGAAACAGACAGTAGCTCTGTGTGTTGCAGGATTTCTGCTGAGCACCATTCGTCGTTGCCACATGAATAGTAGCACTGGGTATAAACCCGTTTCTCAGTTGGTTTATGAAGCACTTGCATCTGATCTCTTGGTTAGCCTGGTAAAAGGAAGTTTCCTTAGCTCCGTTACAGAACCAGAATCTCTGGGAGTGGGAGCCTGGGAACCTGCACCTTGACGTGTTCCCATGTTTCCCATGCTGCCCTAGCTCTTCAGTTACATGTAGAACTTTTCAGTCATTTGTTGGCTATCATGAAATTTTATTTACCAAAAATCACCTCTTTGAGCCTGTCGATATAGTTAAAGTGAAATATTCACTGTATTTAAATTTTTTTCTGTTCTTACAACTAGACTTGGAAGACTAATGCTGTGATTAAGCCAGTAAACATTTGAGTGGGATACGAGTATGCAAGTTGGTGGATCGGCCCTCAAGAGAATCATGTCCTCTAGTGCAGTCATTCACACACCGAACTAATTATGATCCAGTGCATTAAGTGCTAGTGAACTGGGAGACCCCCGCGTGCTGCAGAGAAGGGTGGAAAAGTGACTGAAGATAGAGAAGACACCATTGGGATGACATCTGGGAAATCCACCTCAAAAAAATCCATTACTTAACTGATTAGGAATATATGTGTTAGCCAGGTGAAGACTAATACTGGAACACTTAGATTTGTTAAAACACGATAGAAACAGAAAAAAAAAAAACCTTGATGTGAACATTAATTCTTTATCCTTATTGCTATGAGAGAATCTGAAATCCAAAGTGGGAAGCTGAACTCTTATCAGCAAGTTTTACCTGGTGGTTTCAGTGTTTTCTAGTCATTATTAGTGGAGAACCACATAATGGGTCAGCTTTCTTTAAGTCAGCTTCCCATTTATGGACTCTTTTTATTAATTTTCTTCAAGCTCCTTTTTCTCTTCAAGTTCTCCCGATTTCTTTGAGGTACTGGTCATCTGTTTTCGGAAAAATACTCATGTTCCATGTTTTCTATATATTCTTCAATCCCCAGACTTCACTTTTTTCCCCTTTACTCTGTTTTTTTTTTTCCCTTTATTTTTTAGCTGCTGGATCTTCCTAGCTGCTGACAGTGACTAGGAAAGGCCTGGTTTCTAACTCAGCAAGTTTCTGGGGAAGTGGGTCCGATCCCAGACAACCCTCTTGACCTTCAATTTTTTTTTAAAGAAACCATGTCCAGCATGATTTAGTGCTTCATTCAATTCAGTATTCTGCACACAAATTGGGTTCCTTTTACTTTCTCCATCTACCACAGAACCCACTTTCATTTCAACCACCCTTAGTTTGTCACTTCAAAACACACACACACACACATACACTTCCTTGCTACTTACCCCTTCCTCCAATCCAAACGCACACCCAGTCCTACTCATGTTCCAGGAAGTTTTGGAATGACTGAATATATTGGTCAGGAGGACTCCATCTAAGACCAAGGGATCAGGACCTAGAGCCTAGGAGGGTCGGGCATCAGAGAGACCCCAGCGCCCGGGCAGTATCTAGGTTCTCCGGGTTGTCGTCATGGGATTGTGGTTAGATTGGAGCTAATGTGTCCGTGGGAAGATCTGCTATGGTAGATCATTTGATTTAGATGACTGAAATTTAAAAGTTTTCATGCTCGTGTTGTAACACTTAATACATAATAGCTTTTGTGCTCTTTAAATGCACGGTTTCATTTAAGCCTACTACCCTTATGAAATATATTCATTATTTTACTGATGAGGAAACTGAAGGTTAGAGAGATTAAGTAACTTGCCTAAGTGTCATGTAGTGTAGTCTAGTGCTCTTCAAATAAGGCATTTCACAGCACAGTTTTTCTTAAACTGCCTTTTTGATGCTCATAGCTTTTCATGGTAACAGCAGGAAGATGAGTTTATTCCAGGCCTAATATTCTGGGACTTTGTGGCTGTGGGCGGCAAGCAGGGTTTGAAGAATTGGGACTCAAAACAAGGACTCCTTTTGTAGATAAACAGTGCAGATAAAACGAATAGTCGGAAGAAACACCCTTGAATGTGATGTACCTACATGGGGGCTCCATGGAGCCAAATGTTCATTCCAAGGGTCAAGAGGAGAAATTTATCTTGGCAGCACACACAACTGCCAAGAAATGGAGGCTAGGCCAAGGGGATGCCCTCAGATGAGAATACTGTGTCCTAGGAGTCAGGAATGTTCCCCTTAGTATTCTCATAATTTTTTCCCATTGTCTTTTTTTGTGTAAATAACTTCTGAAATTACAGTTTGTACTTTGCAAAAGAAAAAAATCCATAACAAAAAATTATTTTAAATCAACTAAAGACTCAAGAGATTTATTTGGTTACAGTGTATAACTATTCAACAAAATGTTGAAAAGAGTTGCTAATACAATTATACATTAAATATGCTAATAATTACAATTGGCTATTTATTTGTGAGTGATATAGTTAATTATGGAGAAAAACTGCATAGAAATCCAAACCTTAAAAATTCTGCAAATCAAATCATTAGCTTTTCTCTTCTCTAACAAAGTGGGGAGACTAGTTCCTGGCTTAATTTCACTATAACATTTATGTAGCACTTTATATTTTACAAAATAATTCTCTTATCTCATGAAGGCCTCACACCAACCTTGTAAAGCATTAGCCCCATTCTGTGGACTTAGAGACTCTCAGAGAGGAAAAGCGGATTCTCTGACCCCAAGACATTATTATGTGTTTAAGCTATTGAACTTGAACGTAGATTTGGGACTTAAATTTCAAATATGAAAGTTTTGACTAAATCTTTGCATCTTGTAGGGAAAGGACAGGAGTTAGCTCTCAGACGTCATTTACCATGCAAGTAGTTAAAAATCTTTCATTTTTAAAAAACAAATTCATTCCATATCCTTTCAATTTCCCCTTAATATTCAAATAAAAGTTTTAATTTTAGACTAAAGTTGTCTCAATAGAAAATTGTTACATGTGGGAAAATACCAATTTCTAAGTCTTTTAAAAAATGTTGCCAGGCAATCCATGATGTAAGTGGAGGACAGTAGACCTTGTAATTTTTAACTACAAAGATATTCTAGAAATTTATTTCAGAATGTGTTTAGTCCATATTTCTTCATTATTAAAAGTGCTTATGAACAGTTATAATGAACAAACCATAACTTTGAATTAAAAATGACATGAATACATTTTCCATTAAAGATAAAAACAAAGATGTGGGCTTGAAGATTAAAGTAAAAATATTTGCATTCAGAATACTGCTGATAAATCTTTTAAATGACCTTACACTTAAAACTTAATTTAAGGTGGAACATCCCAGTGACCAGATTATGATTAACAAATTAAAAAAATAATAAAGACTGAAGTCTAAGTTTATCCAACAGGGTGACTCATGCTTCTTTGTCATCCTCCCACTGCAGCAGTCTGTTCCATGTGAATGTTAGTAACAGGCATCATACCCTGTTAATGCTAACATGTAGGAGTCAGTGCGAGGTAAAAACCCCTATCACGATTAGCATTAACAGCATACAGCCTACAGCGAGCCTCCAGCATTCAGAGGATGAGGCATAAAGAATTTAACCACTGATTTCCCCTTCCTGGTTTGCGCCACCTGTAAGAGAGAGAGAAATGGTTGTGTATGCACAGGCAGTTATAAAGTTGGAGTGATAGAATGTAAATCTGAAGGCAAAAATCATCTTCATTCTCTTTTTAAAGGAAAGAGCTCATTAAATCCTAGGAAGGAATTGGTTGAAAAGAGTAGAGAAATTGGCAATTAAAAGATGATAGTCTTTTCACCTTTACGTGTATTTGAAGACTATTTTTAAATTTATGCTTTAAATTCTATTCTGTAGTTCTGAATTATTTACACATATGTATCATCTTCTTTAAGACAAAAACAGAACCACGCTTCAGAGTCCCCAAATGCTAAAATGCAAAGGGGGGATCTTGAGTTCTGACACACTACTCTCTTTTCTGATTTATATCTCACCTGGGAATCAGACAATTTAAGTAAAAGGCCAAAATATTCAAAATAGTACTTTATGATTGATGAAAATTAAAACTGAAAGGTCGAGTTTGGGCTAGTTCTTCATTCTGTAATAAAAGTTGAGGTTTTACCTTAATTTTTTCAGGAGCTATGATACAGGCAACGGAGGTCTCGCCCACAAATGAATCCGTCATGAAATGTCCCCGTCTCTGCTATTTAGAGATTCTCTGGGGAAAGCATTACCCAGTGGCTTTGGTTTTGATCTACGTAAGGGAAGTATGACTTAAAGAGTGCTGTGTCTCAAACTGCTTGTCTTAGCAAAGAGTGGATCAAAAAAAGCAAAAGATGAATTTGCTACTTCCTGTTAGAGTCTGATTTTACTCTCTCAGATAAAGTGACATTTCTCCCACAGCTTCTGGTTTCAGTGTTACTACAGCAGAACCTAGAAGTTAGAGTACCATTCAAGTGTGTGGTCTCCTCCAGTGCAAGAGGGGAATCACCTTCTCTTTTATTTAATCATGAAACCAGCTAGATGTAAAATTGTGATTAAGTTCAAAAGAAGTGTATAAAGTTAAAAATTCCCCAATGAATATGTTTTGACAGGGCAGAACATGGTGGTTTGGAAATTTCCAGACCAAGGAAATATATCATTCTTACTGATAGTAATTTTTTTTTTAACTTTGCTGTTTTCTGAGATGAATTAGTTCAATGATGAAGAGCTTTGAAGTAAATGATGTCAATTCAGGATTTTTTTCATTTTACAGATTTTCAGTCAATAAAGATGATAAAAATAAAGTTTTTTTTTTTTTTTCCCTTCCACAGTGCCTTGGACACAGTAAATGCTCAATAAATACACTTTACTATCCTAATGTTAGTTCCTCCTCAACCAGAATAATTCAACCTTCTCTTAAAGAGCTATGTCTAATTCACATTTAAGGTGAATTGCTTGCATACAATTCTACCCATAAATTTTACTCCTGTTCTTTAAAGGTGACATCTCAGCACAGGTATTAAAAGAAATGCATTTAATATAATAACTGGATTTTTTCTCTTTCATCTTTTTTCACAAATTGCCCAATTAGAGTGCTTAGAAAAGTGACGAATGTTCCTCACAGTATTATACTATATTAAAAATTCTAACAGCTTTTATTTTTTATTGGTTCAAACTCTAAAGGTATGCTGAAATAAAAAGCATCACACAGGTGCACATTCATTCTCAATGTTTTATCTAGACAAGACTTCTCAGGCACAAAGAATTCCATGATGAATTCCTAAAACTGCAGAGAAGAGCAGTTTGTCTAAATATACTACACAATCTTAAATCTCACTTAAAAACATAATGAGAGATGAACAACATAAACCCCAGTAAACAGAATAAAGGAGAAATATCCCAGAATAGTTTTTTAAGAAGTATATTCAGTAGACTATTAGACGTTAGAATGACTAGACGATCATTCCGCTGTTTGAGTGGCAGCTGTGCTCACTTGCAGTGGTTTTGACTGGGCTTGCAAGGAGCACCCAAGTTAACCAACAGAACTGCTGTGTGTCTGACTGGAAATTAGTGATCACAGACCACCCAATGCCTTGGGCACAGGAGGATGTCATGAGGTAATAAGAAATGAAATGGCTCTTTCTGGAATCAGTATAGCCACCCAGCTTGGCAGAGTGGCAGCAGAATTAGACACAAGTACAGACCTAGCCATCAACAGTGACAGCTGCTAACCATTTGATTAGAATGTAACAAGCATAATTTGCAATACAAGAGAAATTTATATGGATTATACAATATAAATTAGAGTGGGGGGTCTTGACTAGGGTACTTCTAAAGACATGCTTCAAACCCCCTCCACAATACTTTTAGGCCCACAACACGAAATATCCATTGTCAATATAAGCTTTACTATAGCACAGTTTTTTTCAGTAGCTGAGGATAGGTTCCAAGGTAAATCTGGTACTTGAAGGAATTTGTTACTCAGTAATTGAGTGTCAAAACCATTCCTTCTCACCTTGGATAAAAATATACCAAGATGAAGCACTAGATATATACTAGATAAATAATAATACCAGCTATCTTTCATTATATGGCAGGCCTGTTCTTCCTCTGGTAGTGAGAACTGAAGGCAGCACTCTGGGAAAATTTTCCTTAAACTATGCTTTTCTGAAGGATGATTTTTTTTTTTGAGGGGGGCCATATAATTTATTTATTTATTTATTTATTTTTTTAAAGATTTTATTTATTTATTTTTTCCCCCCAAATCCCCAGTAGATAGTTGTATGTCATAGCTGCACATTCTTCTAGTTGCTGTATGTGGGACGCAGCCTCAGCGTGGCCGGAGAAGCGGTGTGTCAGTGCGCGCCCGGGATCCGAACCTGGGCCGCCAGCAGCAGAGTGCACGCACTTAACCACTAAGCCACGGGGCCGGCCCCATATAATTTAAATATATCCTTTTATTCTTACTTTATTGATTTGCCAAGAAAGATGATATCAGCTATATATTCAGAGCTTGTCCTAAGTTTGTCACTAAGGATCTCTTTTCATATATGAATCATAAGTTATATCCTTCTACAATTTTATATTTCTCTATATTTTCTTATTTTGCTGCTTATTCTCAGCACCAGCTCCTTAATATCTGCATACTAAAAGAACTGCATGCCATAAAGTTTTCTTTAAAAAAGAGTCACAATGGTTGAATTTCATAACCAAGCCATCATGAGATAGCCCTGACTTTATTCATCCTGAAATGTACAAATATTTGGAAACTATTAATTTGTTGTTACAAAGTGAATGTATACTTATTTCTGCTGAAAGTCATGATCCTGTATTGATATAGCAATATAAATTCCTGCCCCAAAGCCATTTTAATAAGTGAAAAGTAATGTAATTATGCTTTTGAAAATGAAGATGATTAAGTTTAGATAATTTCCTTTAAATGTTTCCCCATTTTTATTTAATCTTCTTGTGTACCAGTCAAAAACATAATCATTAAAATGGAATTCAATGTTGATTTCTATTTGGATCCATTCACTAAAAGCAACTAGTGTTAGTTGCATAAGAAAGCAGCATCTGGCTTTTCCACCAGAACTTATTCTGATTCCCTATATTCTGAAGTTGCTGTTTTGGTTTACGTCATGAGAGTAAGCAGTGAAGATGAACGCAGGGATGTACAAATCAAGATCCTGAGACAATTTGGACCTGTCATAGGTAATCTTTGGAATAACAATTCCTTGATTACTTTTTGACCTAAGATCAAAAGATGAAGGTGGCTGCAAACATGATGCCCCAAGGTCCTGCCCCTCTGAAAATTCTACATTTGTTATAATGCTTCCCTTCCCTTCCACTTAGTCTGAATTTCTTACCATTAGAACCATCTCCTTTTGGTGGGAGAACCAAGATGGCAGGTGAGGTTTCAGGTAAACTGTTCTTGAAACGCAAATAAGTTATTTGGAGAAGGAGGAAAAGGATGGGGTTGAAGCCTCTCTCACTGACACTTCAACTTAGGCTTGTTTATTAGGTAAGTTAGCTAGTCATCTCTGAAACCAGAGATCAAGGACTGAGGAGAGAGGAGCCCCAGGGGGGTAAGTTTTAATGGGGATAACGAGTGATTTAGAGGAAAGATGAGGATGTACCCAAAATAGTTTGAGAACTCATCCATTTCATGTCCAGCATAGAACACCCACAAAATAAGTATTTAAAACAGCATCACCTGAGTTTTAGTTCGGCCCTCTGTGTTTGAACCTCTCTACATGCTATAAAACCTCATACGAAATGTTTAATTTCTCAGTAATTCTTCATAAAGACCTTTAATATTCCGTGCCAAAAAGAAATATTCAAGGGACTGGTTTTCTAAAGTGTGTTTATGCTCATGAAGTTTTTTATCACATGTTTTCTATAGAGTATTATTCTGTCACATCTCACAACTGATTTTAAAGGTAAGTCAACTCCTGAGCTGTCAGGAAATGGGGCAAAGAGGAATACGTTTCCTCTTGAATTCACATGAGTTCTGTCATCAAAAAGGGATTGACAGTGTGACCTGCTACTGACTGAGGTGGTAACTAACTGGGATCACATCTCCAAAAGCACACAAATGCATCTTCTACAAGTAAAATGGATTCTTCCATAGCAATAACCCATCTCCTGATCTCCTGGTGAAGAATAAGATTACTTTCCATATCATTAACTTTACATTTAAGAAAAACTCCCTGTATAAGCCATTGCTGGGAAAAAAATTAAGAACTCACCATGTCATGATATTTTCTTTCATTTACTTCCACAAAAATCTAATATCCCTTCTCTTGATCTAATTGAGAATTCTTTAATGAAAATACCTATTATTTCTAAATTAAGAGCTCCTTATTGAAAAGACTGGTTTGCACGTGGAACAGCTCTAATACAACATACCTTTCTGTATTCTGAAATTCAGAAAATGGGTGTTTTTAAAGATATATGCCAGGAATGATATTAACACAGAAAACTCAGCGTGACATACTTTTGAACTGTGTCAGAAGACAGCCAATGTGGACACCACAGGATCATTATGGAAACATTATATTGAGTGACCATTTAATTGTGAACGCACAAATGAGAAAGAATATTAGCCTTAGAGGATTATTCTGCTTTTCCCGATTTTAAAACCAGGAAGTTTTTACTGATACAACTTGTGGAACTTATTTACAAGCGAGTAACCTTCCCAATAGTTTTATTATGGACGGTGATTAATACCTTCACTTTTCAGATAAGGATGTGGAAAAAAAACAGGTGAGAAATATTTTCCCCCAGAGTCATTCTGTGGAGTAAGCAGAAGTGGGTGGAGAGCAGCCCGAGTCCAGCTCCCCCTCTTGGACCAGCGCGTGGCAGAAGGGGTGCTTCCTCAACACCCTGACCTCACACTGGCTCAGCTTCAGGCCCCAAATTTTGGGAAAATGTTATCAGACAAACATGGATAAAAACAAAGGATGGGAAGGAGAGAGTTCCAGGGCAGCTGCATTCTACTGCTTTAAATCATGGCCATTCGTTCTTATTTCATATTTACACAAAAGGTTTTCTGTATGCCTAACAACTTAAACTTTTTACTATTTTACTTCCGTAAAAGAATTTTAATAGTTTTCTCTTTTTCATTTATAATTTATTTTTAATATTCTTTCTCCCCACCCCCCACCCCCACCCCCCGCCACATCCCACCTTGGGAAAAAGGAAACGTGATGGCAGTTATCAACTCTGGGGGGCTTTGTTATCCTTTAAGGGTCACCTCTTCTAGGAGACCTCCTCTGTGCACTTGAGTTCACAGTGTTTATTCTCAACACTGAATTTCAATAAAATGCCTCCTTTGGAATTTACTATGTGTAACCTGCTTGTTAGCTATATGTGCAGGGTCCCATATGTCTGGCATCCTAGGAAAAAGTCCTCTTTTCTGTTTCTACAAGCCACAGTTCATTTTTTTCTACTTCTATAGACTGTGATGGTCCCAAGCAAGGAAGAATTTGTGTACTGAGAACTATGTTAGACAAACTAAGTTAGTTCTGGGAACAAAAGGTTTCATTTTGCCTCTTTAAAAGTGAGTTTTCTTATGATGCCACATGTGTGGGATACCCTGTGTTACAAGGCAAAGACCATACTGTTTACTCTGTACACCCCACAGCATTTTCCTCCCTGCCCTAACATACCAAATGAGGGTTATGTGTGGTGCTCCTCAAGGTGCCATCTCTAGACATAACCTCACACATACACTTAGGCCCTAGTAGACCTATTTCCAATTGCTCCTCAAATACGGACTTGCCCACCTTGCCTTCTCTCTCTCGCAGACAGCAAACTCCTGGAGGCTGGGTTCTCTTCAGTTCCTGGTGTGACCCTCCCTTCCCTGAAGGTGGTCGGTCCTCTCTCCATCCTCTCTCAGAGCACCCCTCACAGCGCACAGTGATTACTTCACGTGTCTCTCCTCTAGTGCGGAGGTGTGCCTGAGGGCAGAGACCGGCCAGGTCTTACCTCAGTGCTCGATAATAGCCGACACTCAGGACACTCTCTGAATAAATGCTCGAGATATTCCAAAGGCATTTCTATCTGCACAGTTGGCTTGGATTTGGCACTGGAGTGTTTCAGTAAGATTTAAATAATATGCAGATTCTTGGAGAATTAGTGTAGTAGCAGCTAGTAGATGTGGAAATATATTAATGAGGTTTGTTGGTATTCCAGATTAGTAATGGACAATTTACATTTAGAGGATCCCAGGCTTGGATCTGGGTCCACCAAGTATAATCATTATAGGATAAAGCTGGAGATTACGACTAGAAATAATCATCTGAAGCTGTGGGTAACAATTAGGTTCCATTCTTGTTTTTTAAAACCACATTTGGATGCCATAATCACGTGTTTCCATTGTGTAGGAGCATGTCCTTATGCTTAGGAGATACATGCCCAAGCATTTAGAGGTAAGATGCCAGGTCTGTGTATAGATATAGACAGAGAGACAGAGATGGATAGAGACAGAGAGAAATAAAGAAAATGTGGCCAATGTTAACAATCAGTGAATCTAGGTGAAACGTCCAGGGGTGTTATTGTTCTGTGGTTTTCAACTTGCCTGGGTTCCATTTGTGACTCCTGCAGTGTTACTGGTGTGTAATACTTGGCAATTTAATTAAACTCTTGAAGTCTTAGTTGCTTCTCTAAAAATGGAGATAATGATACAACCTACTCAAAAGGTCATTGTGAAGATGAAGCGATACAATGACTGTAAAGCATTTAGTCTGGGGTGGGCTCATGACCAGGGCTCAGTGGATGTTAGCCAGGTAGTAATGACATCAGTCACAAATACCTGCTGAGTACCTGTGAGTATCTGTACATCTGTCACATGTTGCACTTTTTGTCATTTTAAAAGTACAAGTCCAGATGCATTTACTGCTGTATAATCGAATCATTGTATAAATTAGTGGTTATCGAAAAACAGTACAAACCAAGTCAAAATAATTCTAATCTGTAAGTCATATTTTTCTAACATGTTTTATTAGTTTTTCTTTGGGTTAAGGAGAAAAATGCATTCTGAAACTGGTAAAAACTCTTTAAAACCCAAGCAACTTTTTACCTTGTCAAGAATTTTTAGAGACCATTTTATACATAGATACGTTACTTTCTCACAGTTTTTATATCTCACTTTCCAAATTAGTGTTCCTTGAAATATACAAAATCATAAGTGTATATGTAAATGGTTTCTTGAAATACACAAGATCGTAAATGTATACATTTAGATAAATGTATACATAGTGTAAACACTTGTACAGGGCACCCTCGGGCCGGGCACTAGTTTGACTGTTTGATGTACACTAACTCACTGATTCCTCATAACAACCTTAGGAATAAGTATTGTCATCCTCCCCATTTACACCCGGGGGCACGGGTTTCAGGCAGGTGAAGTAACTTGCTCAAGGTTATTCAACAGTGGGTAGGCACAAGCATCCATGCTCTGAACCACTATGCTGGCCTGCCTGGCGTGGACGAGCAACATGAAGGAGCATAGCATTTTAAGACAACCAGGAACCTACACTGTGTATAGAACATTCTCATTTACGGAGAAATGGCACAAACATCATTTATGTCGTTTCATCTTATCCAAACATCAGCTTCACAATTGCTTTAAATCAGCTGTGTGATATTCTTCACTCATCTTTCCTCCGGCCAGTGCCTTATCCCCATCTACCCGTACATGGGTACTGTTTTTCAGAATCAGCCCAGATATTCACAGTCTGTCTTGAACCACACCACTTGATGGATGTTAAGCCTCTTTTTTTGGCGAGTGTGACCTCGTGTGTAAGGGTGAGAACTGTGCCTTTTGTTCGAAGCATTCTTCCACTTTGCTGAGAGTCTAGGAGTTGTGAGTGAGGATGCCAAACTGCTCGGACACGTGATGTGCTAATCTGAGGATAAATGTGCTTTTGGGAGGTTTTACTCGAGGCCCTGAATATTCTAAGCCCAAAGACAAGATTGATGGACAGAGCTTAAGTGTTTCATGGCAGGTGCAAATTACACAGCAGTGATCAAATTAAAAGTGTTATATTTCCTTGAGAGTCTGAGATAAAAGGGAGATATATATATATATATGTGAAAGATGTAGTCAGTGAAAAGGTGGGATAAAGAGAGGCTTTTAAAATTTTAATATTTTTCCTTGAGAAAAAGTGTTTCACAATTTCTTATTCTATCCAATTTCAGCAAACACGTGACAGTTTTGAAGCCATTAAGATTAGTGAAAGACAAACACACATTCTCCAGTCAATTACACCGGTACTTACTTACTCTGACTCCCTTTGGACATAGAGGATATGAATTCACTGAGTCCAGCCGTGTCTTAAAAGATACATGAAAGTGAAGTGAAGTGGTAGTCACGCTGGAATCATAGAATTTCATTAGTTTAAGGGACTTTACAAATGACTCAGTCCCAGCCACCCATTTTAGAGATGAGAAAAAATGAGGCACATTTGCACAGAGTTGGGACTAGAGACCTGTCATGGTTCTCAGGCTGATGCTCTTTCCACAATACTAGGCTTCTGCACTGTGGGCTGGAGGCCTAACATCAAAGCTATAAAGCTGTTAAAATCAATAGATTCAGTTATGATTCATAGCGAATGACTCACAAAAATGTGGAGATGCCAATTAGTCAAGGACAGAGGTGCTCAGTCTAGGTGCAAGGTAGAGTCCCCACACCACCCTCCACCATTCACGCTATTTAGTCCTACTAGGTTTGGAATAGGGATTATGAACGTCCACCCCGGGAGGGTCATGGCTGAGATTTAAGGAAGCCCAGAGCCCGCTAACATGAATGCAAAATTGTGTGTGAGGATGTACGTTTTTTCTCTTTTAAATTTCTGGGAAAAGCATACATAAGTTCCATTAGATTTAGGTAGGAAAAAAGAGGTCTAAGACCTTTTTTTTTAAAGAATTTGAACTTAAGAGTTTTTAAGAGTTACTCTAAAATGAAAAACCTCCTTTAAAGTGAATGGTAGATCTTCGTCATGACATAAATAGCTGATGAAAAAACTTTTCAAAAGTTAAAATGCAGGGCTTTTTTGGGTGGATTTTTTGATTCACAGAAGGCTGATTTGATGAGATATGAAGAAAGAGGAAAGTTATTAATTTTCCATGTTTGCCATTGTGAAGAATGGCAAAAGTCACAGCATGTTCTAACTAGTTTAAGTATTTATGTTACTGCAACTGAAATATCAAATGCCTAGCAAGTTCTGTTAGCCTTTCCTCTCACTTTTAAGATTCATGAGGGCAGGGCTGTGCTGTCTTGCTCGCTTCTGCCTCCTCTCCAGCATCTAGCATAGTGTCTGGCGCAGACAATGTGATGATGGCCTTCCCATAAAGAGAACGTGGCACTTAGGGATTTTGTTTTTTAAAGACCAGTAAGTCATACTTTTTACACATGATTACTCAGGTAAAAACAAGAGTAGAAGTTTGTGCAAATTCTACACTGTTCTGCCTTGAAACAGTGTAGGGCTCAGCCAGTGCTCAGGTTTCTCTTTCTTAATATGTGTGGTTAGGATGCTCACGGGACCGCGTCTGTGCCAGGGTGAGCTGACCCATGGCGTGAAGGAACTGGCTTATTACAGGCCGTTACAGAGTAGTCCATGCAGCAGAAGTAATTACCAAGTATGCTTTGGTCCTCTGAAAGAAATCAGGGAGGCAGCAAAGTATATTGGAAAGGAGCCTGAACTGAGTCAAAGGCCCCACGGTCTGCACCCCCCATCCCACATCCCACATCCCACATCCCACATCCCACATCCGTGCCTAAAAGCAGGCTTTCCACTAAGGACCTAGTGACCTTACTAGAGAAAACACAAATTCTCTGAGCCACAAGTCCTCACAGGCAAACGGGGATAATGCCACCTACCCTGCCAATTTCCTATCGATTGTCACTATCAAATTAGACAATGCGCAAGAAATTGCCTTGACAACTTTATAGCTCATATTACTGATCACACAGATAAGCAATTACATACTTTATACATATGCATTTTTAAAAGATCAGTGCTAGGATTATTCAAAGTTCAGCTGCCCTGCTTCATTTAGATTATACATTATGTTAAAGCCACATATAAAAAAGGTGCTACTTCTTTAGAGAGATGAGTAGAGATAAGAAGGAGTAACTTTGGCTTTGAAATAGCTACACAAGGTCATGTAAAAAGTATATCTCCACTTGACCTCATCTATTTGACACAAAATATAAGTGAAATTATGAGCATCATTAGATACTACTGGCTTCTTCAAATCACACGGGATCCTGGATCTGCTGTGTGATGTTGGAGAAGTAACTTCACCTCTCTGGGCCTCAGTTCCCTCATTTTTAAGGACTGGATTTTCCCTTGTATCTTCGTCAACTGTCAACTTCAGTATCTCCAGCTTTAATTTTATACATAATCAGCCCAATCTGCCTGCTTTAGATGATACAAAATGTAGAAGACCTGGTCCACCCTTGGGAGCTGTAAAATGTGGAGGACAGACACCCACAGAGGTTTGGTGAGAATAAAGAGAAGCAACGTGCTCTGCCAGAACGCACCCTGGCACAATGGGCGCAAAGAAACAGCAGCTCACCGAACGGTCGCTCAGTCCTCACGTCTATTAAATGAAGACGTTGATATCTGTTAACTTATGATTCTAACTTCTATACCATTAAGGTCTATCAGTAGTTATTTTTTCAAAAGAAAATAGAAAAGACACGTGTTGTGAAGGCAGCCCCCTGTGATCCACCGTGTCCCGCAAGTGTGTTCTGCACACTTCTCGGGCCGCTGCAATAGCTCAGCGCGTCCAGGGCCACGGCACAGGTAAGGACGCCGCGGCCAAGCCCGGCGCCAGGGCTTCCGCGCCCTCCCCGCCCCTCGCCCCTTCCCCGCAGGAATCCACCCCCAGCGCCCCCTGGTCCCGGAAGGTGGCGGAGGGCGCCCCCCGACGGGCGCTCGGCGGCCACGTGCGCGCGCCCCCGCGCCGTGGCCGGCGGGGGCCGGTGGCGGCGCCGCCGCGGCCCGGCTCGTGGCGGAGCGGGGCGGGCGGAGGCCGGGGCAGAGTCGGCGTACCTGCGGGGCCGGGCGGCCTGCGATCGCTCCCGGCGCTGGCGCGCTGCGGCTCGGCTCCGCCGTCTGCTGGCTCCCGGGGCTGCCGGCGGCCCGACGTGGCCGGCCGCGCACAGGAAGCCCGCGCCTGCGAGCGGGCGACCCTTTTATAACCCACTTGTGACTCATAACCGACCAGGCGCCTTTTCTGCAAAACCCCCCGCCTCGCCCCCCTCCCGCCTGTTCTTGGAACCTACGGCTTGAAAAACTTTTTTTCTTTTTAAAGGAAAAGTCGAAAAAGCCCAGCGCCCCGAGGATTGGTGTTTTCCCCTTTCCCTTTCTCGTGGGTCATTGTGTGTGTGTGTGTGTGTGTGTGTGTGTGTGTTTCGCTCGACACACGCCGTGTACTTTCCTGCCCCCGCGCTGCCAGGCTCGGGCTCCAACCTTTGTTCTTCATGAAGAGGAAACGCATTCAAATGACGGCGGCCCAGACGTGTCGCCCCGAGCGTTCCGTCGGCCCGAGGGGAAGTTGCTACTTTTTGCAACTGGGTGGCGGGGATGTCTTGACACAATCCCTGCAGATGAGAAAGAGGAGGGAGCCGGAGAGAAGCAAGGGGGAGACTTTTCCTCCCCCACGGAATCAGCTGGATGCCAGCGGGTCCCTAAGAGAGGAGGAAATGGTCAAGTGACTCCTCCACGTGACCCCTCCCCTCGGTGCCCTTCAGGAGTCAGCGTTTGGACTGGGATGTACACCTCGGATCTGAGTACATTCGTGCCTCGCCTGTTACTCACATCTATACTTGGCGATGCGAGGATATAGGGCTGGAATCTTCTTTAATTTTGGCCTAAAATTCCCTTCTCACCCCCCATCCCACGCCCCAGGATGTATTCCTGGAGCATATAGGACTTCAGTCGTTTTAATTTTGGTTTTATCACTTCCCTCTTTACCCTCCCCCATCCCACCAAAAGGAGGGCGTTTTCCTGGAGCCGGTCATTTGACACATTGGATGGAAATGAATAAAATAGATGTAATAGATGGCACGTGTATACTGCAAGCCTAGTTGAGTAACTCATTCTTGAACTTCAGTTCAATAAACTTTTAGACCTTGAGGAGGAAGAAAGAAATATGAGGGGGAGGGAGGAGGAAGAGGGAAGTCAGGAATGGACTTAGCCTCATCAGCATGTGACTCATGCCTTTTTGTAGATAAGACAGGGCCACTGCTGGTTTCCAGCATGTCTGCTATACTTGGATCTCCATCCCAAGGGCAGAACACATTTTAGAATAGTTTGTATTAAGCCATTGTCAGAAAATTAGTTTCTAGAAACCCTGCCTGTATGTCAGGGCACATTTTCCTTAACTTACAGATGGCCCAGGTTGGTTAAAGAACTTGGGAGCATTTAAAAACTCTCTGTTCTTAAGGCTTATATTTTTCCTCTTCCTTATAATTCAAAAAAGAACGACCAAAATGATAACAAGTAACATTTATAAAGCATGTACTATGTGCCAGGCCCTGTTCTATTTTTTTTTTTTTTTTTTTGCTGAGGAAGATTGGCCCTGAGCTAACATCTGTGCCCATCATCCTCTATTTTGTATATGGGTCCCCGCCACAGCATGGCCTGATGAGTGGTACGTAGGTCTACACCTGGGATCCAGGCCTTCGAACCCCAGGCAGCCAAAGCAGAGCACATGATCATAACCACTATGCCACCTCCACTGGGCTGGCCCCAAGGCCCTGTTCTAAAACTCCTTACATGTATTGACTCTTTCAGTCCTCACTATGATCCTATGAGGGAGGGACACTGAGGCACAGAGAGATGAAGCACTTTGCCTTAGGTCATAGTAAGAAGTCAAGCTGAGATTCAAAGCCAGTTCTGCCCCAGGCCTGTGGCTCCATAGTCCACTCTCCCTGCTTGCTGGATCTAGTTGCATCTGGGAGCTGAGGAGCGGTGCAGTGTGCAGGGGGGAAAGAATCATGATCCCTACCAGGCTACAGACACCTGCAAAGCCTTTCCAAATTTCCCTTTTCTCATGTTAGGTCCTAGTTTGGGCCACCCACTGATGGTAGACAGATAAATGGTTTTTGGGAGTCAAACTGATTTGCATTTTATACTAGTTCCAGCTTTGAGACCTGGGGGTTAACCTCTCTGTGCCTCGGTTTCCTCATCTGTAAAATGAGGATAATAATGTCTTCTATTAGGGATGCTATGGAGTGAATTGTGTCCCCTCCAAATTTGTATGTTGAAACCCCAACCCCTAAAGTGACTGTATTAGGAAATAGGGCCTGTGAGGAGGTGATAAATTTTTAATGAAGTCATAAGAGTGGGGCCCTAATCTGATAGTGCTGGTGCCCTTGTAAGAAGAGGAGGAGACTCCAGAGCTCTCTCTCTCCACACTTGCACGAAGAAGAGGTCACGTGAGCACACAGGGTGGCCTCCACGAACCAAGAAGAGAGTCCTTACCAGAAACCAAATCCTGCTTGACCCTGATCTTGGACTTTCCAACCTCCAGAACTGTGAGAAAATAAATTGTTTAAGCCAGCCGTCTATGGCATTTTGTTATGGCAGCCTTGTCAGACTAAGACAGGGGTATCATGACTCAATAAGATGATGGATACAGAGTGCCTGCTCCACACGAGAGCTTGAGAAAGGAAGGGCCACTTGCTGGCCCAAGTATTGTCCCATGGATGTTGTTATGGGTTGAATTGCATCTCCCTCAAATTTACATGTTGAAGTCCTAACCCCCAGTCCCTTAGAATGTGACCTTATCTTGAAATGGGGTCACTGCAGATGTAATTAGTTAAGATGAGCTCATACTGGACACCTAATCCAATATGACTGGTGTCCTTATAAAAAAAAGCCATGTGTGCAGAAAGAGACATGCATAGAGGGAAGCTGATGTGAAGAGACACAGAGAGAAGCTGGCCATCTATAAGCGAAGGGCAGAGGCCTGAAGCAGATCCTTCCCTCACAACCCTCAGAAGAAACCAGCCCTGCTC
This sequence comes from Ceratotherium simum simum, assembly GCF_057802395.1. NCBI lineage: Eukaryota > Metazoa > Chordata > Mammalia > Perissodactyla > Rhinocerotidae > Ceratotherium > Ceratotherium simum. Next base: position 19,580,353 of record NC_141926.1, read on the forward strand.
ATACCTTGATTTTGGACTTGTAGCCTCCAGAACTGTGAGACAGTAAATTTCTGTTGCTTAAACCATCCAGTTGGTGGTACTTTGTTGCTGCAGCCCAAGCAAACTAATCCAGGTGTGTGTCCAGGGCTGATTTCACTAGTATCCTGTTTTTTTTTGTTTGTTTGTTTTTTGGGAGAAAGATCAGCCCTGAGCTAACATCCATGCTAATCCTCCTCTTTTTGCTGAGGAAGACCGGCTCTGAGCTAACATCTATTGCCAATCCTCCTCCTTATTTTTCCCCAAAGCCCCAGTAGATAGTTGTAGGTCATAGTTGCACATCCTTCTAGTTGCTGTATGTGGGACGCAGCCTCAGCATGGCCGGAGAAGCAGTGCGTCGGTGCGCGCCCGGGATCCAAACCCGGGCCGCCAGCAGTGGAGCGCGCGCACTTAACCACTAAGCCACGGGGCCGGCCCTCCACTAGTATCCTTGTTCCTCCTCATGCCCACCTGAGGCTGAGCAGGTCAGACCAAAGACCTCCCAAATAAGAGTGACACTTCCTGATATTACTTATTATAGAGAATGATGACTAGATCGTGGCAACAGCAGAACCGCATACCAATGAAGAAGTCTTGCTATGAACACCAGATGTTCATGACGTGCCACAAAACCCACAATAATCACAGGGAATGATGAGGAACCAGCCTACCATCTCTCTCCTTAAAAAATTAATCCTGGAAAAAATTAAAAATAGTTCCTGGAGGTTTAGAACTGAGCTCGTCTTGAAGCTCGCCCCTTTGGAGGAATATAAGAGAGAGATACTTCTGAGTGGCTAATCCTTTTTAGATGGTGGCTGAAGCAAATAGGCTGACGATTCAGGTTTGCACAGCTTCTTGAAGGTAGCACAAGGTTTCGGTTCACTCTTTCCACTGTGGGACAGTAGAATGGAGATAACTCATTACTCTGTGAACTTGTGGATGCTCTCTGTCCCTGGGGAAGAAGCGGTTGAATTGGCTTCCTCTAGACCCCGTCAGTGGCGTAACCATAATTAATGCCTGCGGCAAAAATTGTTGCTTCCATAAGACGTTAAACTTAATAAACGGCGTTTGTTTTTATTTCTCACACGCAAAGCATCAGAAGTTGGTTTTTTTTTTTTCCTGCCGTAATTTAATTTTTATTCCTTTCGCTGTCTATAACATCCTGGAAGCTCAAATCTGAAGTCTGTGTTTTTCTCATCCACATTTCCTCTGGAAATGGGTTACTGGTTTAGAATGTTATGCGACACTCGTAAATGCTGGGACACCTTTTCCTTGAGACGGTAAAGGAGTGACCTTTTTTTTTTTCCCTTCAAGTCTCTTTTTGCCAAAAAGATGAAATTTACAAATTGCAGAGAATTAGCCTTTCAACTTGATCTTTCCCGTTCACTCCCTCCCAAAGCACAGTGGACTGAAGGCAAACCTCTGAATGGGAGAGTAGTGTTTATTGCAACCAGTTATGGGTTCTGTTTATCTATGCTTAACTGTGTAATCATTTGTATGCACCAACTGTCTCATGAGAATCCTTTTGTCTATATATACACCCGCCTTCTATCTATAGATAACTTCTTTTATAACCCTAATAGTTAAACCTTTTGGTATTGAAGATTTTTTGCTTTTGGCCCACTTTTTCTTTTTTTATGTTTTGGGAAGCCAGGTTGTCATAGTCTGTTGGAGAATTTCATATAATGGAGGAAGAGTTAGGGTCTGGGGACTGAACTGAGATTCTGAAAATATTTCGGTTCATGAACAACGTGGGCAAGGAACCGTTCTGCTTCCCTGTCTACCGTCACCGCATATAGAGAAAATTCCTCCGTCACCCCCCTGGCACTCACTTCGCTCAGTATCTGACCTCAGCCCTGTTCTTATCTCTGCTGGCCTGGCCCAGTGTTCTCAGCTTCAGTTGGTGAATTGATGAATCACTCGTAGTAAATCACTTTCCACCGTCTTTTCTTTTTTTTTCTTGCTCCCTGAAATGACCAGGGAGACTTCTCTTAGCACCAGCACTGTCTGTTCTTGTGTTCTGTTTCTGCCTGAAGACCAGTGTCTACAAACCAGGCACCTAGACTCCTGCAGACTCAGTGCCACTCAGATGTTGCTCACTGTCTTAGTCAGCTCTGGCTGCCATAATAAAATACTGTAGACTGGGTGGTTTAAACAGTACTCATTTATTTCTCATAGTTCTGGAGGCTGGGAAGTCCAAGTTCAGGGTGCTGGCCAATTTGGTTCCTGGTGAAGACTCGCTTCCTGGCTTGCAAATGGCTGCCTTTTCACTATGTCCTCACATGGCCTTTCCTTGGTGCATGTACGCAGAGAAAGAGCGAGATCTCTCTCTCTCTCTCTCCTCATAAAACCACCAGTCCTGTCGGATATGGATCCTACCCTTATGACCTCATTTAAGCTTAATTACTTCTTAAAAGCCCTATCTCCAAATACAATCACATTGGTGGTTCGGGCTTCAATATATGAATTTTGGGGAGATGCAATTCATTCCATAGTATTCCGTCTCTGACCCTCTAAAATTCATATCCTTCTCCCGTGCAAAATATATCCATTCTATCCCAATAGCCCCCAAAGTCTTAATTCATTCCCACATCAACTCTAGAGTCTAAAGTCCAAAATCTCATCTAAATATCACTTGATTCGGGTATAGATGAGATGTAAGGTAAGATTCATCTTAAGGCAAAATTCCTCTCCAACTGTGAACCTGTGAAACAAGACAAGTTATGTGCCTCCAAAATACAGTGGTGGGACAGGCATAGGATAGACATTCCCACTGCCAGAGGGAGAAATAGGAAAGAAGCAACGGCTTGCAAGCAAGTTCAGAACATAGCATGGCAAATTCCATTCGAGTTTAAGGCTTGAGAGTAATCCTCTTTGGTTCAATGCTCTGCCCTGCATGTCCACTGGGGTGGCATGTCACCCCTTTGGTTCTAGCTGGGGGTCCCACCCCTGAGGCTCTGTGGGGCAGAGGTCCTATCCCCAAGGCTCTGGGTGACCCTGCCTTCAAGGTTCTGTCAGCAGTTCAACCCCCAGAGCTCATGTCTCACAGTTCTGGAAGCTGGGAAGCCCAAGATCAAGGTGCCAGCGGATTCCGTTCCTGGTTCCTGGGTCTTTTTCTGGCTTACAGATGGTCACCTTCTTCCTATGTCATCACGTGGCCTTTCCTTGGTGTGTGCACATGGAGTGCTCTCTCTTTCTCTCTTTCTCTCTTTCTGTTCTTCTAAGGTCACTAATTCTATCAGATTAGGATCACACCCTTATGATCTCATTTAACCTTAATTACCTGCTAAAGGCCCCGTCTCCAAATACAATCACATTGGAGGCTAGAGCTGCAACATGAATTTTGAGGGGACATAATTCATCCCATAGCACTCACTGACTATGATAATGGTGTTTGGTTTTCTCTTTGTATTCTTTCACATAAATAAAATAATCCCAGTTTTCTCTTTACAGAGATTTATTTTTAAATTATTTAAATATTTCCAGTGGCTCCTTTGCACCCTCTTCTGCAGTTGCAGGCCTGTTTGAAGAACAGTACTCTAATTCATTCTGTTGAGTATAATTTAAGAATGACCCCAGTGCTGGGCTTAGGAAATGGGAAAAAGTGGATCCAAGAGAGAAGCACAAGTAGTGACAGTGAACAGTGGAAATGAGAGCTAGTCTTGAGCTGCAAGGTTATCATTGGTGGAGACAAATGGGTAATAGACATAGTAGAGAAATACCCAGAAGATAACTTAGCATTCCTGTATTTAGTAGGAAACACACACACACATGACTCAATGTGTTCCAGGTTCAATTATCTCTGAAATAGCAACAAAATCCTTTTGGGTGATTTCTATTATTAAATAAATGTAATAGGAAGACCTTATTTTCCCACATACTATATTCACCCAAGCCTCAGAGGACTGTGTGGCTAAAATTTTCCCTTTCATAGAAGTGACCAATATCCTTGAAATTAGAAATGGAGCTTTAGTCTTGCTGATTTCTATCTTACTTTTTGAACACAGCTTTTCATTAGAGTTCCATATATTTATTCTTCCAAAAAGTCTTCCCTGATTTCTCCAGCCTTCACAGTCTAAACTTTTTGTCCTAACTCTTATGGCACTGATGCCCAGATTTCTCTATTATTAGCTTTTGTATTTAATAGTGTATTACTTGCTTTCATTATTTAGCTGCATTCTCAGTGTTTGTTTTTGTCTTGAGGATGAAAATGTAACATCTTCAAGAATTGGATGTATGTTTTAGTTACTAAATTACTATTTCTCTTAATACTTAGCATAGTACTTAGTGTTAAGCACAGAGTAGTTAATTAATAAGTCCTGAATTAAATTAACTTTGCTAGGAGACAACAGGTCAACAGAAGGATAGCAAGTGTATATATTCGATGGTAATCTAAACAGGAGTACAATTTTGAGTCAACCAATTGAAGGTCTATGGATGCTGATAAAGCATTTAGAATACACTGAAGTATTTGGTATATTTTTGTAAATGTATATTAATAAAATTGCATTGATTCGTGAATGCCTTACTTGAAGAATAACAGAAATTAATTTTCAAGAATAGCAAAAATTAGTTTTCAGGTGAAAATGCTCAGAGCTTTTGATGTACGTGGCCAAATTTATTGCTCTCTAGTCTTTTTCATCTCAGTAATTAGTGCCGCCATCCACATTATTGCTCAAGCATCCTTGCTTTCTTGCTTTCTCTTACTCCACATATCCAATTCATTAAAAGTTCTGTAGACTCTACCTCTAAACCATCATCTGACCCCACCTACGTCTGTCCATCTCTATTGCTACCACCCTAGTGCTAGCCACCATCCTCTTTTGCTTAGTCAACTGTCTTGCTTCCCCTTTTCCCCTCCTGTAATGCATACATAGCCAGGGTGGTCTTCTAAAAACCTAAGTCAGATGTCACATCCTTACTGTAAACTCGGCAATAGCTTGTCACTGCACTCAGAAGAAATTCCAAACTTCCAACCTAGTCTGCAAAGTCCTATTCCTTCTGGGCTCCACTCAGCCCTTGGACCTCATCTCCCATGCATTTCCCATTCTTATTCTATTTCAGCCACAGTGGCCTTACTTTTATTCCTGGAATTCATTGACCCTGCCTCTATCTTAAGAATTTGCACTACCGTGACCGCTGTGCTCCGTCCGACTTTACGTTCTCTAAGCAATAAGAGAGAAGTTTCTGAGAAGATAAGCAAACAAAACTGTGGGACGGACACTTTTGCTAACCCTGGTCCTCTAGGGGAATAAACTTCACTGTTCCTAGTAAAGTGGAATTTCTCCCCGTGGTTAAGCTGGGCAGGAGACCCACATGACTTCTCTGAAAAGGTAATGTAAACCTTTTCAGAGGTTTTAGTGCATCTTTACAAATAAGTTGGCTTCTTTGTGAGGACATAGTGATCCAAAGGAGGTCAAGGATGAGTAAAGAGAGAGATCTGAGGAATGTAGCTTGATAGAGATCAGAATCTTGTTCTACCACATATGCCTTCTACCTCAAAGCAGAGTAAGCAAATACCCCTGGTGCTGGATAGTCAGTTCCTAGGTCCCGGGTCATTGCTGTTCCCAGCACTTGTCTTCTGCTCTAAGAATTAACACATTTTACACAGTAGGAGTATATCTGAAGCCCCACAGAATCCTTGATGCTCAGAGATTAAATTTTCTTTCCCATAGGATTATCCAGTTTTCATGAAGTGACCATTTCCTCAGTTTCATGCCCAAAGTGTTCAGTGTCTTGAGTACTCATTTCCTGGGTATTGGCAAAATAAGACAGATCTTCCTCGACTTATGATGGGGCTACATCCCGATAAATCCATCATAAACTGAAAATATCGTTGTCGAAAATGCTTTTAATACACCTAACCTACTGAACAACATAGCTTAGCCTAGTCTACCTTAAATGTACTCAGAATACTTACATTAGCCTACAGTTGGGCAAAATCATCTAATACAAAGCTTATTTTATAATAAAGTGTTGAATATCTCATGTACTTTAGTAAATACTGTACTGAAAGTAAACAGAATGGTTGTATAGGTACAGGAGGGTTCTAAGTGTATCATTTGTTTATCCCATGATCACATTGCTGAATGGGAGCTGTGGCTCTCTGCTGCTGCTCACATCATGAGAAAGTATCGTACACATATTGCTAAGCCAGGAAAAGATCAAAATTGGAAATTCGAAGTATAATTTCTACTGAATGCATATCGCATTTGCACCATTGTAAAGTCGAAAAATTGTTAAGTTGAACCATTGTAAGTCGGGGCCCATCTGTAGATCTAATGCTAGCATTCTCTTAATGCAAATTTAAGCAGTGCATTAGTCAGGGTTCTCTAGAGAAACAGAACCAATAGGATATTTGTAAGTGTGTATGTATGTATGTGTATGTATTTGTATATGTATGAAAGATATATTTATTTTAAGGAATTGGCTCATATAATTGCAGATGCTGGCAAGTCTAAAATTTGCAGAGCAGGACAGCAGGCTGAATACCCAGGGAAGCGTTGATGTTGCAGTTCAAGTCCAAAGGCAGTCTGCTGGCAGAATTCCCATTTCCTCCGGGGGAGGTCAGTAAGGCCATCAACAGATTGTCTGAAGCCCAAGCACATTATGGAGGGTAACCTGCTTGACTCAAAGTCTACTGATTTAAATGTTAATTCATCTAAAAAAAAAAAAACCTTCACAGAAACATCTAGGATATTCTTTGACCAAATATCTGGGTACTATGGCCTAGCCAAGTTGACACATAGAATTAATCATCAAAAGTGGTTTGGGTTCAGACCACAGATATTCCTTCTCACCTCCCAATTCAAACACAGCTTCCCAAGGTGGTAATGGGAGAGTCCCCTAAGTGTGTTTGTGCTCACATGGAAGGTTACAGATTCTGGTGGGGAGGGCCTTTGTTGCTCCCTACACCATACGCCAACATCACAGGGCTAGAATGTCTTTAGAAGGCAATGTCACAAAAAGTCTAAAGTGAGGTAAATCCTCAGCAAAGTGGCTAATCAGAGAGGCACTGCTTCCCACAAGCTGCTCATTTCTAGGATGTCACTGTGCTGATGTGACCTTGTGAGGACACATCACAAGGTCACATCCTTGTGAGGACAGCTTATGGCAGGACTCGTATCCCCACCAGGTACCTCTGAGGACTCAGGGAGCAACCTATCCATGGGCTGCCCCACAGAGGTCCACCCTTCCCACTCCCACCTGTAGTGAGTTGTTGTAGTTACATATTTTAAAACAAAAGTTTATTACTATATGTATATTTAATAGTGACAAATTACAGTTTCACTATTGAATGCCACATGTTGTACTTTGACTCTTATCATTTCCTCAGAGCTACCAGCAAAGGGTGGCATGACGTTCGGGAACTACACAAAATTTGGAATGCTCCACGAACTTGTGTGTCATCCTTGCACAGGGGCCATGCTAATGTTCTGTGTGTCATTCCAATTTTAGTGTATGTGCTGCTGAAGTGAGCACAAGAGTCCTTTACTTATAAGTTATTTAACATTGTAATCTCTCTCTTTTTTTAATATATTATATGCATATTATATGCATAATGTACACACACACAATCAGGCAAAATGCTATGTAGATAATAAACAAAAGAAGCTTAAATATAATAGAAAAGAAAGGACTAATAACTACAAAATGATCTCAGTCTGCTCTCCATGTGAAGAAGTAATTGTTCTTTATCTTTTATATATTCTACTCAGATAGCAAAAATTTCATTCGGCTTTACCTTATGAATTCTTTCAACTCTTGAGCGCTTGTTAACTTTGTGCTTTTACGCTGCCCCTTATCATGCTCCTGGCTTGTTTTAAGTTAAACAACAAGGACTCTTTATTCAGGAAGTACTCAAGTTCTTAATGATTATAATTTATTGTCTGCTCTGTTTATTTTAAAATACTGCATCGTCACTTTGTTAAAGAAATAGCTAAGGCTATATTTATCTTTTGTTAGTAGGACCAATCTTCTCTAACAATAATTTTTGATATTGCCTTCCCAAGATCAGATGCTAAATTCAGAAAAATAAAAGTGTCAGGTGTCTTTGACACCCAATTCATCCTTGATGCTTCCCAGGTGGTTTCCAGGGAGCACTAAAGGTTTAGCCCCTCATTTTATAAAAGGAGAATGCTGTAAATATAGAAATGTATTTGGTATGCTCCATATTTTTAAATTATCTCAACAATATTATAAGAGCTATTCTATAGTTTAGAGATAAACACTGAAAGTTAGTGAATTAAAAAAGGTACACAGAAAATGTATATATAAACATGTTTCAGTGATGTATACCTTTTTTTTAGGATGGGTAGAAATATACTCCTACTCACGTGCAAGAACTGACACAAAGATGCAACAGAGTTATAAGAAAATTTCATTTCTAAGTGAAAATAATTCCATTAGTGACCATTGTGGCTCATACTTTAGAGGTCAAATTGAAAAGTCCTCAAGATTTGTCAACGTGTTTGCAGTTTACAAAACATTTTCTAATATGTAATTATGCTTTACCATGATCCGAGTCCTTAAGAAATAATATAGGCCCACATACTTATATGTTACCCAAATAGAGGACTTTCCTCTTCTCCAGTCTGTATTTTTCAGTTACTATAATCGGTTAATTCAAGCCATTCAGTGATGTGGCTTCCGCTTTCCCTTCACACTGCTAGAAGGCCTCTACCATAAGCTACAGGCTAGTGATTGTGTCTTCTGAAAGAGACACCCAAGAAAGGCTGACTTAGAACCATAGAGTAAAGGGCTGTACCAAGACTCTAAGTCTCAGGATTTATAGGAATATTTCGATCCGTGAACAAATGCCTTCCTGATAGAAAGTAGACTGCTAACCCCAGATCAACAGAACAGATGACTTCCAGAAGTAGACTGCCAACCTATGACCATTGGAAAAATTATTATTAACAGGAGGTAAATGAAACTGATGAGAAAAATCGCCTGTCTACTTTTTAAAATTTTGGCTACTTTTCTTGGTAATCTAAATTTGCAGTTTTAACTCTTAAAGTCCTTTGTTCTCTTTTTGTTGTTTCTCCAACCTTTAAATGATCACTCTTGCTGTATTTACATCTTGTCTTTACCACTATACTTGAAATCGTATTCACAAATTATCCTAATTGAGAAATGGTATAAAAGAATTCAAGAAGTTCTATCCCATTGGGTCAATTTGTAGAAAACAGAAGATCCAACCTCATATGCAGAAAAGGTGTGTATAGATTAGTCTATAAACAACTTTGGCCCCCAGAAGAAATAAATTGTGTGTGAACACTAATATAATGTTTCAGGGAGTTAAATATTCTGGGACCATGTATCTACTGGGCAAGCGTCCAAGGGTGAACAAGAGAATCCAGGACAAGTTACATATTCTTTTTTTTTTTTTTAAGACTTTATTTTTTTAAAAGAAGCTTTAGGGTCACAGCAAAATTGAGAGGAATGTACAGAGGTTTCACATATACCCCCTGCTTCCACACATGCATCTCCTTCTTCATTATCAACATCCCTCACCAGAGTGGTACATTTGTTACAATTGATCGATCTACAATAATACCTCACAGTCACCCCAAATCCATAGTTTACCTGAAGAGTTCACTGTTGGTATTGTACATTCTATGAGTTTGGACAAATGACAATGACATGTATCGATCATTATAGTATCATACAGAGTAGTTTCATTGTCCTAACAATTCTCTGTGTTCTGCCTATTCATCCCTACCCCCCACCCCAAGCCCTGGAAACCACTGATCTTTTTTTTTTTAATTTTATTTATTTATTTTTTCCCCCAAAGCCCCAGTGGATAGTTGTACATCGTAGTTGCACATCCTTCTAGCTGCTGTATGTGGGACGCGGCCTCAGCATGGCCCGACAAGCGGTGCGTCGGTGCGCGCCCGGGATCCGAACCCGGGCCGCCAGCAGCGGAGCGCACGCACTTAATCGCTAAGCCACGGGGCCGGCCCTTCCACTGATCTTTTTACTGTCTCCATAGTTTTGACTTTTCCAGAATGTCATATAGTTGGAATCATACAGTAAGAAGGCTTTTCAGATTGGCTTCTTTCACTTAGTAATATGCATTTAAGGTTCCTCCATGTCTTTTCATGGCTTGATAGCTCACTTCTTTTAAGTGCTGGATAATATTCCATTGTCTGGATGTACGACAGTTTATCTATTCCCCTGTTGAAGGACATCTTGGTTGCTTCCAAGTTTTGGCAATTCCAAAGAAAGTTGCTATAAACATCCATGTACAGGTTTTTGTGTGATATCAATTTTCAACTCCTTTGGGTAAATACCAAGGAGTATGATGGCTCGATTTTATGGTAAGAATATGTTTGGTTTTGTAAGAAGCTGCCAAACTGTCTTCCAAAGTGGCTGTACGATTTTGCATTCCCACCAGCAATGAATGAGAGTTCCTTTTGCTCCACATCCTTGTCAGCATTTGGTGGTGTTGATGTCAGTGTTCTGGATTTTGGTCATTCTAACTGGTGTGTAGTGGTATCTCATTGTTGTTTTTATTTGCATTTCCCTGAAGACATATGATATGGAGCATTTTTCATATGCTTACTTGCCATCTATATGTCTTCTTTGGTGAGGTGTCTGTTAAGGTCTATGGCCCATTTTTTAATCTGTTTATTTTCTTATTGTTGAGTTTTAATAGTTCTTTGTATACTTTGAATAACAGTCTTTTGTCAGATATGTCTTTTACAAATATTTTCTCTTGTGTTCTCATTCTCTCGACATTGTCTTTCACAGAGCAGAAGTGGGTTTTTTTTTTATTTTTTTTGTGAGGAAGACTGGCTCTGAGCTAACATCCATTGCCTATCCTCCTCTTTTTGCTGAGGAAGATTAGCCGTGAGCTAACATCTGTGCCCATCTTCCTCTATTTTGCATGTGGGATGCATGGCTTGATCAGTCTTGCATACGTCCGTGCCCGGGATCCAAACCCGCGAACCCCAGGCCACTGAAGCAGAGCGAGCAAACTTAACCACTACACCACCAGGCCGGCCCCCTGAGCAGAAGTTTTTAATTTTAATAAAGTTCAGCTTGTCAATTATTTCTTTCATGGATCATGCTTTTGGCGTTGTATCTAAAAAGTCATTGCCGTACCCAATATCATCTAGATTTTCTCTTATGTTATCTTCTAGAAGTTTTATATACATTATACATAATTATGCTTTACCATCATCTGAATCTTTATACAATTTTGCATTTTAAATTTAAGTCTAGGCTACATTTTGAGTTAACTTTTGTGCATGTTGCATACTCTGAAGTTTTAAAAAATCTGTTATGTAACAGGCAAATTTGGCTCTAGAAATGGCTGTGTAATTAGTTACGTGTGTACCTAATTATGAGATTTCTGGGGTTATAAGAAGCCCAGTACCGCGAGGGTACTAAGATCATTTTTTGTCTCATCCCAGTGAAAGAAGCTACAGCGCCCCCTTCTTGCTGCAGCTGATTACCCGTTAGTTTTACCGCTCCTGTCTCTCTAGGTTGTGTGAATATGGGATCTGAATGCAGTGTGGGTTTTTCTGTCATTGTTCTTATTCTCTTCTCCATTACTGCATTACTATCTTCTGTAATAAAACTTTTGCTTTAATTCGCTGGAGTGTTAAGTGCCTTCATTTGCTCTCATCAAAATTATCTAATGGAATAGGGTCCAAGCATTGTGGCTGACCATGACTGATTGTGTTATGCACTAGGCTGTGGTTGGTTTCCGTGGAGCAAATAGTTTAATAGCACCAAACCTGTGGATTAGTGTTCACAGGGGAAAATTCATGGGCACATGGGCAGTAGCAGATGTAAGGGTTTCTTGTTGCCATTCACACAGGAACCTGATAGGGCAAGATGTTAGATTCTGGGAGAATGGCATTGACCTCTGGGCTCTGAGGCTTTAAGCATTGTGACTAGGGAAGCACTTGGCATTCTCTTGATGTGATCAGGGGTCAGAGTCCCATCCTTATGGTTGCAGCTATATGATATAACAAGCTAGTGACAGAATTCATCACATTAACTGTCATAGTTGGGGAAGCATAAGCCTCTTTCCTTGCATGTTCTGGGTGGGGTGGCTTGGTAAGCAGATAATGGCCCCCTCAAAGATGTCCTCCTCCTAATGCTTGGAACCTGTGAATATGTTATGTCAAATGGCAAGTGAGAATTAAGATTGTAGATGGAATTAAGTTTGCTAATCAGCTGACCTTAAAACTAGGAGATTATTCTGGATTATTCAGGTGGTCCCAATGTGATCACAAGGGTCATTTAAATGTGGAAGAGGGAAGCAGAAAAGTTAATAGAGTAATGTGAAAAAGACATGACTGGCCATTATTGGCTTTGAATATGCAAGGGGACCATGAACCAAGGGATGAGGGCAGCTTCTAGAAGCTGGAAAAGGCAAGAAAACAGACTCTTCACTAGAGCCTCCAAAAGGAATACAGCTCTGCTGACCCATTTTAGAATTTTTCCATCCAGAACTGTAAATTAATAAATCTATGTTGTTTTAGGCCATTAAGTTTGTGGGAATTTGTTACAGCAGCATAGGAAACCGAGACAGATGGAGTTGCTGAGGTATAAACCTCATGCTTGACCAGAACTGATTCCCTTAAGTGGCTGGGTTGTATCGAGTTGTCACAGAGCTTTGCAGAGGCCAGCTCCTTCCCCCTGCAAGTGACAATTCTTGGACAAGTCAACCCTTATCATTAACTCTTACCTCTCACTAATACTCCTAATTCAAATTTAGAACTACACAATATTACTTAACTTTGATGTTACACCTGCATTTCTTCTTTCTTATGTCACACATCCTGGCTCCCAACAGCATCAACATTACCATGTCTGCTTTATCCTACTACACATGCAGACACACACAGAAACACACACACACACACACACACACACCAGAACGTATAACACCAATACTATTGCTGAATATTGCTACTGAAAACAGCTTAATAATTTAAAATTATTTTTCAGTGCTCTTTGTCCTTAGAATATAGTTCATAGGGGATGTGTAGTCCAATTATTTTGTTTTGAAGTAATTTCTCCCTGTTTGCCATGTTGTATTAAGTTATTAATACACAATTAAGTTCACTTGTTTAATTTGCTTTCAATTTTTAATATTGCTTTTTTATTTTGAGTTATTTTGTTTTATGTATTTTCATAACTCATTTGCATGGTTTCAAACTCAGATTTATAAAACAAGATATATTTTGAGCAGTCTTCTTTCTCTGTCTTCTCTCTGTTTTTTCTTGCCTTTCCTTAAAAGTGTATTTTTATAATTTATCTTTCGATTTTTTGAATATATGCATATATATCTCATCCTTCTTTTCTTAGATAAATGTCTGTATGCTGTCTAAATTTTTCTCCATCTTGTTTTTCTTTTTTTTGTGTGAGGAAGATTGGCCCTAAGCTGACATCCGTTGCCAATTCTCCTCTTTTTTTGCCAAGGAAGATTGGCCCTGAGCTAACATCTGTGCCCATCTTCCTCTATTTTGTAAATGGGATGCTGCCACAGCATGGCTTGATGAGTGTTGCGTCGGTCCACGCCCGGGATCCGAACCTGTGAACCCCAGGCCACTGCAGTGGATTGCGTGAACTTAATTACTATGCCACCAGACCAGCCCCTCCGTCTTGTTTTTCTTAATTTACAATATATCTTGGATATCACACCATAGCAGAAGATAGAGTTAGTCTTTATTCCTTATTACAGATGCATAATTGTCTTAGTCAGTTTGGGCTGCTGTAAGAAAATACCATAGACCGGGTGGGCAAACAACAGAAATTTATTTCTTCACAGTTCTGGAGGCTGGAAGTCCAAGATCAAGGTGCCAGGAGATCCAGTGTCTGATAAGGCCGTTTCCTGGTTTGCAGATGGCTGTCCCCTTATTGTGTCCTCACATGGTGGAGAGAGGAAGCAAGCTCTCTCCTTTCTCTTCTTACAGACGCTAATCTCATCATGAGGGTTCTGCCCTCATGACCTAATTACCTCCTAAAGGTCCCATCTCCAAATACCGTCACATTGGGGATTAGGGTTTCAACATATGAATTTTGTGGGGACACAAGCGTTTAGTCTGTAGCAATAGTCCTCCGTTGTAGTCCCCATATTCATGGACATTTGAGTGGATTTCAATTTTTTACAATTATAAACAGTGTTCTAATGAATACTCCTGTGTTATGTCATTTGGTATTTTTACTAATTTTATTAGGGTTCCACCAGAGAAACAGAGCCACTAGGATATTTATTGCAAGGAATTGGCTTGAGTGATTGTTGAGACTGGCTAGGTAAGTCTGAAATCCACAGGGCAGGCTGTCAGAAAGGGCAGGCTAGAAATCTTGGGCACAAGCTTAATCTGCTCTCCACAAGTGGAATTTCTTCTTCTTCAGGGAAACCTCTGCTCTTAAGGCCTTCCAAATGGATGATTTGGGCCCACTCAAATTATCTAGAGTAATCTTTCTTATTTAAAGTAAACTGATTATGGACTTTAATCACATCTACAGAATACCTTCACAGCAACACCTAGATTCGTGTGAAAAACTGGGGACAATAGTCCAGCCAAGTTGACACATAAGACTGACAGTCACGCCAATGTGTCTTTTGGATAGATTTTTAGATGTGGAATTTCTGAGTCAAAGGATAAATACATTTATAATTTTTCTAGAGATTGCCAAATTCCTTTCCAGAGGGACTGGACCATTTTGCCTGTTAACTACCAATGTATGAGAATGCCTATATCCTCACAGCCTCACTAAGAAAATACATTTAGGATTTTTCTCAATTGGATAGGTAAGAAATGTTACCTCACTCTAGTCTTATTTTGCATATCTCTTATTATGTATGAAGTTTGGCTTTGTGGTAGGTTGGATTGCTGTTCTTAATCTGTTCCTCCTTCCTTCTGGCACATAACCATGTTGTTCACTAGAGTGGGTGTGGTATATTTCTTGCCTGCTATTGACTGAATGTTTATGCCCCTAAATTCAATTTTATTTATTTATTTATTTTTCCACCAAAGCCCCAGTAGATAGTTGTATGTTATAGCTGCACATCCTTCTAATTGCTGCATGTGGGACGCGGCCTCAGCATGGCCGGACAAGCAGTGCGTCGGTGCGCACCCGGGACCCGAACCCGGGCCGCCAGCAGCAGAGGGCAAGCACCTAACCGCTAAGCCCCGGGGGCCAGCCCAATGCCCCTAAATTCATAAATTGAAGCTTTAATCCCCAATGTGATAGTATTTAGAGGGGGGCCCTTTGGGAGGTAATTAGGTCATGAGGGTGGAGCCCTCATGAATGGGATTAGTGTCATTATGAGAAGGGACACAAAAGAGACGCTCTTTCTCTTCACCATGTGAGGATATAGCAAGAAGGCAGCCATCTACAAGCTGGGAAGACGGCTCTTACCAGAACGTAACCATGCTGGCATCCTGATCTTAGACTTCCAGCTTCCGGAACTGTGAGAAATAAGTGTTTGTGGTTTAATACCAGTCTATGGTGTTCTGTTATAGCAGCCCGAACTGATTAAGACACTGCTCCAGTGTTTTCTTTTGGACAATGGAATGTTAGCGGATGCATGCATGTAAAGGCCTTAAATGTGCTTACGTGATTTGGCTTGGTGTCTTGTGTGTGTTGGTGATCTGTCATGAGAAGAGCATGCAATGAGTAGTCTTTGGTGCAAGGTGAAGATGGAGATAATGGACTAGAACTGAACCTAGCCTTTAGCCTTGAGCCTGGAACTTTGAGGCTGACCCCAAGGCTGGAACCCAACATAGTCCAGCAGATAAGCAGCCAACTTGCAGACCTACAAGTGAGAAACATGCGGTTATTATTTTAACGCATTGAGTTATTTGTTATGCAGCATTATGGCTACCATGACTGATTAATACAAGTGTATTTACATTAATTTAAGTTTGCTTTTGTGTCTTTGAGGAGTGTTTTATAAGATTTGTAGCATTGTCCTATAATGCTGTAAAAATTCTCTTTGGTATTTGTTCTGTACTCTTTTAAAAAATTAATTTTTTTCATTCTTTCTTTCATTTAACAAACATTTACAGAGTACCTATATGTACCAGGCAATTTTCTTGGTGCTGAGAATACAGTGGCAAACAAGCCTCTCATGGAGCTTAACTCTAGTGGTGTTTTCCTTCATTAGACTTGTTTGAAGTTTGTGTATTTCATTGATCTTTTCCAAAGAACCAGTTATTGTATTTATTTTCCAAGACTTGTTTTCTCTTCCATATTTCATTACTTTCTTCTTTTAACTTTATGCTTTTCTTCCTTCTATTTTATTTTGGTTTATTTTATCATTCTTTTTCTAATTCCTGATGTTGAATTTTAATCTTCCTTCCTTCCTTCCTTCCTTCCTTCCTTCCTTCCTTCCTTCCTTCCTTCCTTCCTTCCTTCCTTCCTTCCTTCTTCCTCCCTCCCTCCCTCCCTCCCTCCCTCCTTCTTTTCCTTCCTTTCTTCCCTATAAGTAAACTTAAAGCTAAAAATACTTCTTTGAGTACCACTTTGGCACAATGTCATTAGTTTTATGTTGTCCTGATTTTATTAATTTCTAATTAGTCCATAGTTAGATTTTAGATTTCTTCTAATTCAAGCACTTTATAAAAGACTTTTAAACATTTCTAGGTGGTTAGATTTTTTTTTTTGGTGCGGTTTGTTTTATAACAGTGTGTTCTTGTGTTTTTAGGTAGAATTTTTTCTCAAATATCTTTGAGGGAAGGTATTTTCAGTTATGGAGCTGTGAAGACGTTGGGCACTAGAAATCAACCAAAGGCAGATAACAAATTGAGAAGCATTTATTCTTGAAAAATTGCTAGAACTTCAGGTAAGAACAGTAGGAGTGTGTCCTTTTGGACTGGGACTGCACTCATTCCTCTCCCTTACCTTCCACCCCAACTTGGTTGGCAAGAATGATAGTTTTATCAGCATGGGGATGATCATGAAAACTGACAGCTTTGCTGCATAGGAGGTGAATTCACTTTGAGTGGGGGTGAAAATACTTGGCTTTGTTGTTCAAAAGGGGTAGATGTGGTTGGGAACAAATTGGGAAAAGCTAGAGCTTTGAAAGCCTGACAATGTGGTCCTGGTTGGAGTGAATTGTGGGCTAGTCAGAAATTTAATGGGGAGATCCTGGTAATTGGAAATCTACAGAAAGACTGAGATAATCTCTTCATACATTCTTGGCTGACTAGAAAACTACACATGCTTGAAGGAGACCTGAGAGACCCTGGTGAAAAGTGAAAGCCAAGGAAGACTTGAGAACTGGCTGTAACTTTGCATATATTTCCTAAGCAACACAAAAATCAATTGACAGAGGTGGAAGACATATGAGAATGAAGTATTTGAGCTTAACCTCTCCCCAAATCAGTGGCTTATCTCTAAGCTATGCACATAGAAGGGAGACTTTCAGGAAATAGACTAAAAAACAAAAATAAGAATTAAAAACTGGGTAGAGACATCAGTGATTCCACACTTTAAGTCCAAGTAAGTTACTAAAAAAAGTTATTTAAAAAACTCCACTACTCTAAGGAAAATAAAACAGAATCAAGAATTGTTACAATTTTTATCTAAAAATGTTCATTTTTTAAAATAAAATTTAGTAGACATGAAAGAAATAGGAAAATATAACCCAGACTCAGTAAAAAAAAAAAAAAAAAAAGGCAGTCAAAGTGAGCCCAGATGATGGGTTATAGATAAAATCTTCAAAGCAGCTCTTGCAAATATTTAAAGAATTAAAGAAAATTATGTTCAAATAATGAAAGGAAAATGTGATGAGGATGATTTAACATACAGGGACTATAAATAGAGAACTAGAAGGTATAAAAAAGGAACCAAATGTAAATTCTAGAGTTGAAAAATCCAAAAACTGAAATAAAAAATTTATTAGACAGAACCAACAGTAGATTTCAAATGGCAGAGAAAACAATAAGAAACTTGAAAGATCAATAGAAATAATTCAATCTGAAAAATGTAGAGAAAAAAGATTGAAGAAAAAGAAAACTTTATGACAACATATAGTGTACAACACACATGAGGTGGGAGTCTCAGAATGAGAGGAGAGTGAGAAATGAATAGAAAAAAATATTTGAAGAACTAATGGCCCTAATTTGATGAAAAACATTTACCTCCACATCTGAGAATCTTAATGAATCTAACTAGTCTAAACAGAAAGAGAACCACAGTTAGAGATATCATAGTCTAATTAGTGAAAGCCAGAAATGAAGAGAAATCTTGAAAGCAGCAAGAGAAAAACAACCCACCACACACAGAGTGTTAACAATACAGTAGTAAATAACTGACTTCTCATCAGAAACAATGGAGACCCAAAGGCAGTAAAATGACATAAGCAAAGTTCTGGGGCAAAACAAACCTGCCAATAGCCAACAAAACTATTGTTCATAAATGAAGGTGAGATAAAGACATTCTCAGATCACCAAAAACAGAGAGAATTCATTGCTAGCAGTCTTTCACTACAAGAAATGCTAACGGAAGTCCTCCAGAATGGGAGGAAATGACACCAGATATAACTCAGGTCCACAGGAAAGATGAAGACTATAGGAAATGTGAAATATATAGGTACATATAAAAGACTGCATATATATATTTTCTATTTTTTTCTTAATTTTCTTAAAAAATATAGGACTCTTTAAATCAATAATTAAATAATTATAACCCCATACTGTTGAGTAAATATTATATATGAAAATATATACATTTGAATAAATATATATTTGACAATATACATTTGATAATTATAGTTCAGAAGCAATATTGGAGCAAATTTACTTTATTTACCCTAGAGGCAATTGTAGCAGCCAGCCGCCATAGGGTGGGAATTGTGAATCTATTTTGCATGCAGTTCTTTTTTCTTTTCTTTTTTTTTCTTTTCTCTTCTCTTCTCTTTCTTTTCTTTTTTAATTATCCAGAAGTCAATAACAACTTTGCTACTCATTTAAAATAAACATTTACCAAGCACATCATTTAAAAAATCAAATACAGAGAGACTTATACTTAGAGACATCAGTCCTCTAAGTCCGCTCCCACTTCTGCTTCCCAGAGAGCCGTTTTAAATACTTTTGCAAGTTTTTCCAGGTGATTTCAACCACATTTCTAAATGATGTATTTATACCACTGTCACTTACTTGATTATATTTAGACATTTTAGCTCACTTACACCATACACTCCCTCTTTCCTCACTTCTCGATGTGGTTCTGTCATCACTTTTGATTTCTGTATTAGTTACCGTCGTACCCCTTTATTACTTGTTACATCAGAATCATGCCTCACGTTGTAAGAAGAGATATTACAAAGAGAGAGAGCTTTCTTTTAAGTCTCCTCTCCCCTTAATCTTTCAACTTCTTTGATCTGTATTTTTACTTTTATGCTGTGATGATGGATGGCATTTACTTTCTGTTTTGTGACCATGATTAAATCTTTTGTGTGTGCTTACAGGTTGATGCTACAAGTTGAAACTCAACAGCCAGTATTTACATTATTAGTGTGAATTCTTAGAGATGATAGAGTTCTCTCCTTCAATAGTATTGTCTTCACCATAGCCTCATTTACCCCCTACCCCAATCGCTCCATCATATTGTCTATTCTGTCAAGCCCTATGTTTCCTAGAGACCTTTCCTCCATCGTCCCAATCCAGTACAGACTAGGTGCCCATGACTTGCCACACAGTTGTCATCCTGACACCTTTCTCATTACTCTCCCAGGTTAAAGCCATCATTTGTTGGCTCACATATCCTTTCCTTTCCTGTGTACGTCCCCACGTTGTGTATTCCATTCTCTAATAACTTCCTAAGAGCACACGATAGATTAATGTATTAGTTCTTAAATGTTTGTAAGTGCGTCTTACCCTCAAGCTTGCATGATGATTTGGGAAGTTGTAGGAATCTAGCATGAGAATCATTTTCCTTTAGAGCAGGGGTCAGCAAACTTCTGTAAAAGGCCAGATAGTAACTATTTTAGGGTTTGTGAGCCATGTGGTCTCTGTTGTAACTATTCAACTCTGCCCCTGTAGCATAAAAGAAGCTATAGACAAGAGGTAAGTGAATGAGCTTGGCTGTGTTCCAGTAAAACCTCATTTTCAAAAGAGGCAGCAGGCTGGGTATGGCCCATGGGATGTAGTTTGTGACTCCCTGCTTTAGAACTTTGAAGACATGTTTCGTATTCTAGCATCTAGTGTTGCTAATGAGAAGTCTGATGCTGGACGGATCCTTGTTTCTTTGTATGTGGCTTCCTTTTTTTTCCCCCTAACTGAGAACATTTAGAATCTTCTCTTTATTTCTTGCATTCTAGAATTCCACAATAATGTGTACAGATGTGGCTGTTTATTTCTGAGCATGTGGAGGGATATTTTAGTCTGAGAATTTGAGTCTTTCTTCAGCTCAGGGAAATTCTCCACTTTTACTTTATACTTATCTCTGTTCTGTTGTCTCTTATCTTTTTTTCTGGAACCTTTGTTGGTTTGATGATGAGCCACTTGGATTAATCCTCTTTGTATCTAATCTTTTCTCTCATTTTTGGGAGGGGGATTTATCTTGTTTTTTGAGAGGTTTCCTCAACTATATCTCTCAAAACTTTTATTGATATTTGTTTTTTGGCAGTAACATTTTAAAATACTGCTTTCTTGCTCTCTAACCTTCTCCCTCCCCTCCTTTTTGGCCAGAGTAGATTTGCCAAGAAGCTAGTGATGCGACACTTGAGTTCCAGAAGTTGCTGGGAGTTGTAGAGTGTTCTCAGTGGGAAGGTAAAGCTAAGTTACAATCAGGAAGCAGTTCTATGAAAGCTTTTCTGGCTAAATAGATCTCAAAAGAGAGGGATTGGAATCTCTGATTCTATAATTTAAACTGTGACATATTTTTCATACATAAATATTCATTTTTGCACCTAATTTATGTATTTCTAGTTTTTTATTTTATAGAAGACCCCTGGTATTGATTAAGCTTTAGGTTACATAAAACCTAGATTTTCATCTTATTTTAATTTCTCTGAGGGTGCTAATTAGCATCTTTCTAAGTTCTTTTCTATTTTTTGAGTTTTATCTGTTTCCTTGAGGTAATTTTTTGGTTAGTATATTAGGTTTTATCCCCACAAATGTCCAATGATCCTTGGTTTTCCATTCATATTTA
Organism: Ceratotherium simum simum; assembly: GCF_057802395.1. NCBI lineage: Eukaryota > Metazoa > Chordata > Mammalia > Perissodactyla > Rhinocerotidae > Ceratotherium > Ceratotherium simum. The sequence continues at coordinate 19,601,497 of NC_141926.1, forward strand.
AAAGTGAGAGAATAGAAAGGCTGACTATAAGGTCTGTGCACATGGGTGGGAACTGTGAGCTGCAAGTTTTCTTTCAGGGAATCTGAAGGCGGGGGTGTCTCTGAGGTGTTGACCCCCAGCTGCCTCAGTTCTCTGCAGAAAGTTCACTCAATTTTTAAAGAGAAGAATTACCCATTTTTTCTTTCTTAGGGAGAAACACCTTGTTGTCAGGAGAGGATTGACTGTTTCTTCTGTAGCCTCTTTTTTTTTTTTTTTTTTTGTGAGGAAGATCAGCCCTGAGCTAACATCCATGCCAATCCTCCTCTTTTTGCTGAGGAAGACTGGCCCTGGGCTAACATCTGTGCCCATCTTCCTCCACTTCATTTGGGACGCCGCCACAGCATGGCCTGACAAGCGGTGCGTCAGTGCGTGCCCGGGATCCGAACTCGGGCTGCCAGCAGCCGAGCCCGCGCACTTAACCGCTAAGCCACGGGGCCAGCCCCATGTAGCCTCTTGTTTTGGGGCCTGCACCTCATGTATGCTATCTGACATACCAAGTACAGTATAGTAGTTTCAAGTCTTACCAGTGGACCAGGCAGGTTACTTCTGTTGGTACAGCCTCTTTGTGTGTGTTTCCGGCTGCACCTTCCTCAGTTCTGCATCATCAATAGCTATTGATCCTCATTCTTTGTATCCTCCGGAAATTCATTGCAATTCTCTATTTACTGGTAGTTACCCTCCTGTTCTCTCAGCCTTGGGTTTACTATGCTGGAACAGGGCCTTGGTGGATGGAGGAAATTAATGTGTACTCAACTGCACCTTGAACTTGGAGCCCTGTGATGCTTTAATCTCCTCACCCGCCAACTTATAGCTTAATAGATGGCTCAGCTTTTGCTGCCTATGCGTTTAGGGGTTTTCCAGGATTTCTTCTGAAAAAAACTCATTTTTGGAGTGAAACCCTCATTCATTTATATCTTGTTTTGGAGGACATTCAGCTCTTAAGTTTCAGCATCCGTTTTATCTTCTTTATATCTTCAAGAAATTCCTCATAGTTTCTATCCAAACCTTTCTGGCTTTCCTGTACCACTATATTTATTCATATTTTTATATTCTGTCATTTCAAAGGGATTGTGGAAGGGAGAAAAGAAAATGTGTATGCTTAGTCAACCATCTTCAACTGGAAGCTGGAACTTTCAAATTTTTAAATGACCTTTTCTCTTTTAATAAAATCCTCATAGTCCATAAATCAGAAAGCTTTCAGAAAAAGCAGTCGAAAAATATAATTATACATACACAATTACAGAAGCTTCTATTTAACTTATCTTTAAACGTATTTGATCCGGAAGACATGATCTAAAACTTCTTATCAATTACATTCTACTTTTAACTTATTTTCTTCTCACAAGATATTCTTATCTATCTCCTCCTTTTTTGGTTGCATGTTTAACTCCTTAATACTGTATGATTCAAAACCTTCCCCTCTTTCTTTGAAATTTTACTGTACTTTTAATTCTTTTCTTATATGACTCTTCTGCCAAAGACCATTGATAATTTAGGTGAACCAGAATAGATGAAAAATTATCAGAAATATTCTGTATATTATGTTATTTAAACTGAAAGGAAAATATAGTGTTTTGCTGAACACTCTTAGATCTGTATGCATCCATGAATTAATCCAATAAGAAATTTTTTTTCTTTTTGCTTCGGAAGATTGGCCCAGAGCTAACATCTGTTGCCAATCTTCCTCTTTTTGCTGAGGAAGATTGGCTCTGAGCTAACATCTGTGCCCATCTTCCTCTATTTTGTATGTGGGACACTGCCACAGTGTGACTTGATGAGTGGTGCGTTAGTCCACACCTGGGGTTTAAACCTGTGAATCCCGGGCCGCCGAAGTGGAGCACGTGAACTTAACCACTATGTCACCAGGCCAGCCCCAAGAGATTTTTTGAATGCATGCAATGTGCTAGACGTATTTTAGGCTCCAAAATTGACCAAGCGACCAGTGACAAAGACAGAAAAATCCCTGACCTCATGATGTTCACGTCTAGTGGGAGACAGGCAACAAACAAGATAAATAAGTAAAAGATATGTGTATTAGGGTTTTCCAGAGAAAAAAGAATCAATAGGATGTATGTGTATATATATATAAAAAGATTTATTGTGAAGAACTGGCTCGTGTGATTTTGGAGGCTGACAAATCCCAAGATCTGCAGGATGAGTCAGCAAGCTGGAGACCCAGGAGAACTGATGGGTTAGTTCTAGTCTAGGTCTTAAGGCCTGAGAACCAGAAGAGCCAAAGGTATAGTTCTGGCAGGCTTGAGACCCAGGAAGGGCCTAAGTTTCAGTTTGAGTCTGAAGGCAGGAAAAAGCCAATGTCCCAGCTCAAAGGTAGTCAGGCAGAAGGAGTTCCCTGCTGTGTGGGAGGATAGCCTTTTGTTTTATTTGGGTCTTCAACTGATTAGACGAGACTCATCCAGAATAGAGAAAACAATCTACTTTACTCAGTCTATTAAAATGTTAATCTTGATAGTAAAAACAAATTAGAGATGAAACTGACCATGAGGCTTAGAACATATTCTACTCATGCAGTTGTAATGTATGCTCAAGGGACTAACTATAGCATCTTGGAGGTTCATAATGGAAGACTACAACACAAATTTGATTGTGGAAGTGGCTTTGGGATTGTCTCTGTTCAAAGTATTCAAGTCAATGATGGCCTGTGACATGCATTCTCTCTTTAGGTGAATGGAAACTATGCTAGATTTGTTCTAGACCAAGTTCACATTGCAACAGGCACAGCCCCAGGGACTTTGAAAACCCTAAACCTGGATAACCAGTCATATGATTTCTGGTGGCCATATCTGTCAGCAAGGCACAAGGCATGGAAGACGCCCCCAAGTTGGTAATGGTTTCAGGGGTTGTATGGACTCCATTTATTTGAATGGGCAGGAGCTCCCTTTAAATAGCAAACCAAGAAGCTATGCACACATTGGAGAATCAGTGCATGTGTCTCCTGGGTGCTTATTAACAGCTACAGAAGACTGCTCAAGTAACCCTTTCCAGAATGGAGGCGTTTGCAATCCATCACCTACTGGAGGTTATTACTGCAAATGCAATGCTTTAAACATGGGGACATATTGTGAAGTGAGTGTCAATCCGTAGTACATGCACTGTGGACAATGGAGACTTTGTTTGCTAATGTAGAGGATTATCTACTGGTCAGAGGTGCCAGCTTAGTCCGAGCTGCAAAAACGAACCCTGTAAAAATGGTGGAACATGTTTTGATAGTTTGGATGGTGCTTTTTGTCAGTGTGATTCAGGTTTTAGGGGAGAAAGTGTCAGAGAGACATTGATGAATGTGCTGGAAACCCCTGCTGTGACGGGGCCCTTTGTGAGACTACATATGGCCTCTATCACTGTCACTGCGGCTGTGAATACAAAGGAAAACACTGTGAGGACGCCACTCCCAATCAATATGTGTCAACACCATGGAATATTGGATTGACTGAAGGAATAGGAATTACTGGTTTTATAATGGGAATATTTTTATTGGTGGTGGTGTTTGTCCTTTGTCTCAAGATGATTAGTTGAAAGAAGAAACACCAGGCTGAACCTGAAGATGAACATTTGGGACCAATAGAGTTTTCTTGCAAAGACCATATTTTGATTCAAAGCCAAATAAGAACATTTGCTCAGACATACCACCCCAGGTGTCTGTCCATCCTGTTTCCTAACCTCCAAGCATTCTAAGTGACTCTAGGAACAATCCTGTGCACAGATACTGAAAAGCAGTGTCCATCTGTAGTGTATCCTCAAGCTTTACTTTTTCTCCTCCTTTAAACTCTCCTTCTGACAGTGGCTCAATACAGAAACCTAACTGGGACTTTGACTATGATACCAAGTATTGGATCTTAGTGCCTGCCTCACCAAAAAACCTCTAGAGGAAAGGCCTTCTCACCCTCACAGTGCTGGGAAAACCTGTCTGAAGTGCAATCCCTTAGCTCTTTTCAGTCTGAGTCATGTGGCGACTGTGTGCATCCCTGGGATACATTGGATTGGGTGCCAAGTGTCCTCTGCCAGATATACAAGAATTCCCCAATTTTGAGGTTCTGGATGAGCAGACACCCCTGTACTCAGCAGATTGAAATGCCATCTATACAGACTATTGCCCTGGAGGTTACGACACTGAAAGTGATCTTCTACTACCACCAGAAGACTTTCCCAGACCTGACGAACTGCCACCATTATCTCCAGAATTCGGTAATCAGTTTGAATCCATAGACCCGCCAAGAGACATGCCTGCTGCAGGTAGTTTGGGTTCTTCACTGAGAAACCAGCAGAAGTTCAATTTGAATGAGTAGCTGACTACTTTCTATCCCTTTGCCCCTTGACCTCCAGGGTATCACAGAAACTTCGAAGCCCCCACTGTAGGAAACATGCCCATGTCTGTGTATGCTTTCATAGTTTCTTGCTCTGGTGTGTCAGCCTGCCGTGGAGTCTGTGTCATGATGAATGACCATGAGAATGGAGGCGATGGCCACTTTGAAGAGGTGACGATTCCTCCCCTGCATTTGCAACAACATACAAAAGTCTGATGCTCAAATTCCCCCCAAAGTGCCTGGACTTTAATGAACCTAGAGATTACGTAAATAATCTTCTACACTGTTCTTTGCAGCAGTGCTTAAGCACTTTATTTTTGGTGACCTAAAATGAGCATGGCTGCACTGAATCATGTGCCTCTTGACATTTTCGCCATTTCCAGTTTCCTAACCTACTGTAATTGGATGAGATTCATGCTGGCGGTGCCATTTCTGAACTTCTTTTTGCATTTACATTTGTCTGTGTTAATATAATAAAATGAAAACCAGTCCTACCATCTTGTTAGCATGATTCATGTATTTATGTAGATTTGATTATTTTAATTTTCCTGTCCTTCTTTTGGGTAAATTTTAGGTACAGATTTGATTTTTCATAGTTTTAACTAGATTTTCAAGATATTTTGTGCATTTGTTTTTGACTGAATTTTGGTGGTGTTGGTATCATTACCTAGCATTTGGATTTTTTAATATAACAAGGGTGTCACTATACATTCTTTTGCACTGAAGTATGACATTTTATTAATACATTTCAATATAGTCATTCATTTCTAGCTGAACATGGGATGAGGAAAAATCTGACACGTGGACATGTCTTAAATGGGTTGCTGTATTTCAGAACTATAAACGTTTTTCATTATTGGAAGGTGTAATGGGGACCTTCTGCATACCCGTTTGGAATCAAAACCACCAGGACACAGTTTTTTATAGTGTCTGTATATTTGTGATTCAATGGTCTTATAAAGGTTTTTACTGAAAACTACCATTAGCCAGTCTTTCTTACTGATAAGAAATCATTAATAAAATTAAAAAAAATGTTAATCTCATCCAGAAACACCCTCACAGACACACTCAGAATAATATTTGACCAAATGTCTGGGCATCCCAAGGCCCAGCCAAGTTGATACCTAAAATTGATTATTACAATGTGGTATATTAGATGGAGTGTGTCTGTCGTGTTGAGGAACAGCAAGGAGGCTGGTGTGTCTGGAGTGGAGTGAACATGTGGGAGGGAAGGAGGAGATGAGGTCAGAGAGGTAATGGGGGCCAGATATACTTGAGCTTGGTAGGCCATTTGGCTGTTATTCAGGGCGGGAGCCAATAGAGGGATTCGTACAGAAAAGTGATTCAATGTAAGTTTTTAGCGTCCCTGATGGCTGCAGTATTGAGAATTGCCTGAAGGAGGCAGTGGTGAAAACAGGAGTTCCGTTGGGATGCCTATAGTGGGTAGAATGGTTCCCCCCTAAAATATATCCACATCTTAATCCCCAGAACCTGTGAATGCTACCTTATTTGGAAAAAGTGTCTCTAGAGGTATAATTAAGTGTCTTGAGACCAGGAGATCATCCTGGATTATTCAAGTGGACCCAAAATCCAATGACAAGTGTTCTCATGAGGGAAAGACAGAGGGAGATTTGAGACAGACAGAAGAGGAGGAGGCAGTGTAACCATGGAGGCAGAGATTGGAGGGATGCGGCCACAAATGAAGGAATATTGACAGCCTCCAGAAGCTGGAAGAGGCAGGGAAGCCTTCTCCCCTAGAACCTCCAGAGGGAGTACAGCCCTGCCCATGCGTTGATTTCAGTCTCCTGGCCTTCAGAACTGTGAGAGAATAGATTTTTGTTGTTTTAAGCCACTTACTTTGTGGTAATTTGTTGCAGCAGCTACAGGAAACGAATACAAGGCCCTTGTGATAATCCTGGCACAAGAGGTCCCTGGCTCTGCTCTTTTCCATGAACCCCGGATCCTGAGTGGCTGTCACTGGATCACCCAACAAGCCACTCAATCTCAACTTCAAATAGAAAACATTATCCCTTCCTTCCTCAGATTCTGCTCCACTTCCTGAATTCCTTATGTCAGTTGATTATACTTCATTCTTCTTGGAATTTATTTGACTCTGAGTAGTTTTATGTACTACTTATTTTCAATCAAAGTTAAGCATTTTCTTTTTTTCTCCCCATAGGACCTTGCCTATAGATCTATAATGACATTTATTACCTTCGATTGCATATCTCTTTCACTACACACTGTGGAGGGCAGGGTCTGTGTTTTATTTATTTATCTTGTGGTCTTAGCACCTGGCACTCTCCATCCTAACTGCATCAACTTGGTTTTGATAACTTCACTCCTACCCTTTCAAAGCCTCTTGCTTCCTCCAGTTCTGTCCTTCTATGGTCTATTCACCACATGGCCATGAGGATGAGGTTTCAAACATGTACATTTGATCCTATCATTTCCTGTTAAAATAACTTTGATGACTTGCAAAGACCTTATCTGACCTACAAGCTTTTTCATGATCTGGCCATTTTCCTGTATGTCCTTATAATGCATCTATGCTAAACTATTTGCTCTTCATTCATGTAAAAATATATATCTATATCTTGATTGCAGGGCACTGGCGATAGGCCCTCAAAACAGAGAGATTTATAAGACATGATTTCTGCCCTCTTGGAATTCGTAGTTGAATATTGGAGACAATAATTTTAAATGTTATAACTGTTACAATAAAATTGATTATAAGAGTGATATAAACACTTGAAAAAAATATATAACTCAGATTGGGAGATGGAATTTTCAGACACAGCCTCCTGGTAGAGAGGATAGGCGATAACATGTGAACTATCTGAAAGGATAAGTGGGAATTGGTCAGGTAAAGAAGGAAAGGTAGTTTTTTTTTCAGTTAGAGGGAACTACCTATGCAAAGTGAGAAAGTGCCTTTTTAGGGAAAATTGCTGTGTGAGCCTGTGTGTGAGTTGGGTAGTAATAAGACTGCAATTAATGGAAGGGGCTAGATCAGGAACTATCTTGTACACTAGGTTAAAGGACTTGAATTTTATGTTCAAAGCAGTTAAGAGTTACTGAAAGACGTAAGTGTATAAGTGACAGGATCATTTTTATGGTTTAGGGAAACAATTTTGTGAGGAATCTAATTAAAGCATTGGGGTGGAGCAAGAATGGAGACAATGGAAGACCTTGACAATGATCCAATTGGTAAATTATAAGAACCTGAAAATTTATTATTCTTATTGTTATTTAATTATTTATTTTTAGCAGAGAGTCAGAGAAGAAGGTATAAATTTGAAAGGTATAAATAGTGGTAATTTATGCCTGACCATATGGGTCAGGGAGAAGGATGAGTCAAGGTTTCTGGTTTGGGAGAAGAGGAAATCCCAGGGAATTGTGAAGAGGGTGTAGGCAGGAAGATGATCACACTGAACTAAGATGCTTGTTGGACATCCAAGTGGAGAGGTGAGTGCACAATTAGATATAATGGTCTGGCGCCCAGAGCATTAATTTTGGTTTCAGATATATATTTTGGAGTCACTGGCGTATAGATGTTAGTTGGTGCCATGGAGATTATATAATATCAGTTAGTAAAAGTGTCAGTGTGAGAAGAGAAGAGATGAGAAGAGAGGCCTGTCAAAAGTCTGAGAACCCCAATACTTACGAGATGATTGAAGGAAGAGGAAAATGTAGAGGGTCAAGAAAGGAGGGAAACCACAGAAGAGTCTTAAAAACCACTGAGGAGGGAATTTTATGACACAGGGAGATGTTCTACAGAGTTATGTGTGGCAGGAAAGTCAAGTAACATAAAAATTTAAAATTTTTCTTTGAATCTGGCAGCAAGAAGGTCTTTGGTGATGTTGGCGAGAGCAGTGTCCGGAGAGAGGTGAGGATCGAAACTGGCTTACAGCAGTGGTGTGAAGAGCAGATAGATGTTTACAAATTGGGGTAAGAGTAGACAGCTTTTTCATATAGGAAGTAGTCTGGCATTGAAGAGGATGCTATAAGGTTGTGGCTACAAGAAACAAGAGGGTCAAGGAGCCAGACTTTTCAAACAGAAAAAATGATAAGAATATTTCTATGCTGAAGGAAAAGAGAGAGAGAGAGAGAGAGCTAGAGAGAGCTAGAGATACAGTCAAGAAGGAATAATTAATTTAGTAATATCTCTGAAGATGTGGAGGAAGAATTAGAATGAGAGCTCAGGGAAAAGTACTTAACCAGAAGTTCCCAGGGAAAATAATAACCAAAGAATAGGGAGACAGCTGCTTAAAAGGCCTAGATGTCAGCACTAAAGCTGGTTGAAATAAGGATACATCTAACTTATTTTGTTAAAATATGAGAAAAAATGTCAACATTTTCTCCTGAAAGTGAAAATATAAAATGCAAAAATGTTAAACTAATAGAAAATATCTAAATATAAAACATAAGACAATATTAATAACAACTGAGAAGTAGTGATGGTAGGAGTGAGGATTAAACATGTTCTAAGTTAAATAAGAGAGCCTAAAAGATCTTGGCTGACTCATGCTCAGTCTTAAGGTCTTGATTTAGACGTCACTTTCTCCATAAAATGTTCTCCGAACATCGTAGTCAAGGTGGGGTCTCTTCTATGCTTCCACAGCATCTCTTGGTTTCTCATAATTGCTCTTAAAATACTGAGTTGTAAACACCTGTTCACTTACTTATATGTCAACTAGATTTTAAGCTATGTATGGACAAGGATTAGGCTTATCATTTTTTGCTGTTTGATTTTCAAATCCCATCACAGTAGTTGGCATAGAGTAAGGACTCATATGCATAGATCTTCCTCGACTTATGATGGATTTATGTCCTGATAAACCCATCGTAAGTTGAAACTATTGTAAATTGAAAATGCATTTAATATACTTAACCTACCAAACAGCATAGCTTAGCCTAGCCTACCTTAAATGTGCTCAGAACACTTACATTAGGCTATAGTTGGGCAAAGTCATCTAACACAAAGTCTATTTTATAATAAAGTGTTGAATATCTCATGTAATTTGTTGAATACTATACTGAAAGTAAAGAACAGAATGGTTGTCTGGGTACAGAATGGTTGTAAGTGTATCAGTTGTTCACCCTCATGATCATGTGGCTGTCTGGGAGCCGGTGCTTGCTGCCGCTGCCCAGCGTAGGTACTGCATATCACTGGCCTAAGAAAAGATCAAAATTCAAAATTTGAAGTACGGTTTCTACTGAATGTGTATTGCTTTTGCACTATCATAAAATCGAAAAAACATAAGTTGAACCATTGTAAGTTGGGGACTGTCTGTATCTGTTGACTGAGTATATGAGTTTCACTCTTGATTCTGAAGTTTGGATTTATAGATTAAAAAGTCATTTAAAAACATAAACATCACTCTAAATAGAATTTTAAAAAATAGGACATTTTTTCCTATATATTAGAGACTACCATAGATAGCTGAATCACATGGTAAAGAGGAAACAAGAAATGATTAAAAACAGCATCAAAGGATAAAATTAATATGAAATATATAAATTATAACAATATTTATAAATGAGTTAAATTTTATTAAAAGAACAACACTTTCATGTAGGATTTTAAAAAGTCAACAAGATAATGTTAAAAAAAAGATAGCATTCAAATAAAATCACCTAAAAAGTTAAAAGTTAAAGAATGAGAAAAGGTTGATGCAAACACAAAGAAAGCTGGCATTCAAAGCAAAACCGTTACCAACGTATATTGAAAAGGGGTAAAATTCACATTTTGCCATCCTTTTTCATCTGTCTCTCTTTATGTATGTGTGTGTTTAGTTAGTGAGTCATTGCTATTGTGTTTTAAATCATATTCCAGACATCTTAGTCTTTCACTAATAACACTTAAATTATGTAGATATTATTATCAATTTTTGTATCCTATACACAGAGAAATAGTCATAGAACATTAAAACATGATCACATATTAGAAGACATAACTCAATGTGTTAAAAAAAAAGCTGAAAGTTTGCAGAACACAGCCCCTGGACACAATGTAGGAAAAGAAATCAACAGCATAAGTTTGATGTAAAGACTCAATGACTTGGAAATAAAAAATTATCCTAAGTAACTTCAAGGTCTAGAGGAAAACAAAATTGCAACGACTAGATGTTTAGAATAGAGTGACAACCAGAATAGTAAGATTGTACTTAAGAATTTTTAATGTTATTTATTAAATGAGAAAAAATGAAGATTAAACAGGCTGAGCGTTAGTATAAGAAGTTAAAAGAGGGCAATGTAAAGAATCTAAGAACATCACTAGGATAGAACTAAAAAGATTAAAGCAGAAAATTATGAATTTAAAAACAAATTCTAGGGGCTGGACCCGTGGCTTAGCCATTAGGTGAGCGTGCTCCGCTGCTGGTGGCCCGGGTTCGGATCCCAGGCGCGCACTGATGCACTGCTTGTCCGGCCATGCTGAGGTGGCGTCCCACATACAACAACTACAAGGATGTGCAACTATGACATACAACTATCTACTGGGGCTTTGGGGAGAAAAAGGGAAAAAAAACGGAGGAGGATTGGCAATAGATGTTAGCTCAGGGCCAGTCTTTCTCAGCAAAAGGAGGAGGATGTTAGCTCAGGGCCGATCTTCCTCACAAAACAAAAACAAAAACAAATTCTAGTATATGCATTCAAAACACAGTTCATTAAAGGATCAATTATTAGGCAAACTTCAACCAAAACAACAAATACAATAACAGCAACAGGAAAGAGAGAGAGAGAGAGATACACATTATAAATGAAAATGGTCATAACCACTAATATATGATGTTTCATTATTATAGAGGTAATAATTTTCCCCCACGTCATTTATAAATATAATGCATTTCAATTAAGTTGTAAAAATTTTTCGGGGGCAGATTTGACAAAATGATTTTAAAGGCATCTAGAAAACCAACGTTTTACAGAGTTAAAAAACAAATAAACAGTGTTTGATTAAATATGCTGATAGGTAAAAATTGTTTTAAAAAGTAAGGGAATCAGAAACACAAAGTTGAGGATAGTGATTACCTCCAGGTGTGTGTGTGGGAGGGTGAGGAAGGAGAATAGGATGGGGAAGACATAGGTAGATGGAAATTAACGTTAATGTTCTCATTCTTGGGCTGGGTGATGGATTAATGGATATCCATTTCATTATTAAAGAATAAATGCTAAATAAATAAATAAATGAAGTAAAATAGGTTATTCCAATAACTATGATTGACCAAAAATTATGATTAATCTAATTTCATGCACCTAAAACTCATTTTGAAAATTTAATTAGAGAGAATAGCTAAAGAAAATTTTAAATAGAAGAATAATACGTGTGTGTGTGTGTGTTTGTGTGTGTGTGTGTATGTGGAGAGGGGACATTAAGGAATAGGACTTAAACTTCTTGGTATTAAAATATATTGTGAAGCTACAGTAATAAAAATAGTGCATTTCTGGCCCAGGACTATGCAGTCAATCTAAGGAAACAGAGTAGAAAGTCCAGAAATAGAGGTGTGTGTGTTTGTGCATATTAATTATGATCAATGATGTATTGAAGAGAAGTCAGCATAATGAACCTGGCTCACCAAACTTCTCAATAGATATATATCTTTTGTTTTGTGAGGAAGATTAGTCCTGAGCTAACATCAGTTGCCAATCCTCCTCTTTTTGCTGAAGAAGATTGGCCCTGGGCTAACATCTGTGCCCATCTTCCTCTACTTTATGCGGGACGCCACCACAGCATGGCTTGACAAGCGGTGCGTAGGTCTGCACCTGGGATCCGAACCTGTGAACCCCGGGCCACCAAAGTGGAGTATGAGAAATTAACTGCTATGCCACTGGGCCGGCCCCTGAATATTTTTAATATAAAATATTTTGTTGGATTTAGGAGGACCAGTGAATATCACCCATTTCTTTCCCTCCCAAGTTTGCTTTTGAAAGCAAGAAAGAAATAAGACCCAGGAGACAGATTGATGGAGTTGAATATGTTATCTTTATTATTGTAAGGCTGGAAATTATGACTTGAGAGCTGAAGCCAAGTGGATTTATGATATTCCTCCTGAATTAGACAGATTACTCGCCCTGTCTTGTGTCCCTCCGATGTCCCTCTAACTTGCTCTGAGATGGACAGCAGACTGTACGTGTCCACAAACAGACAGATCAGAAGCGAGGGCCAAAAGGCACAGTCCACCCATTTCCGGCCCTTTATTCCAAATTCACCTGTCAGGTAAATCACTCTGTCCCTGGGGAAAATGGAATGAAAGGACAGAGTGAGATGAAATTGTTGTTCCGTATTGTTTCCTCTTGGGGAACTGAGTAGAGCTTCCCTCCTCTCCATAGAGAGATGAGGCAAGGGGAAGTGAGGAGTGGCAAAGATTCTTTGCTTGACCAAAACTTAGGCTCATGAACCCTCTCCTAGGCTCATCTGTACCCTTCCTTGTAAGATCCAGTTTCAGCAAGAACCCTGACAGGTCAGTTTAACTAGAACCCCTCACTCTCAATATCTGATCGCCTTGGATATCTGATCAGGTTCCTCACCCCTTACCATCCCCCAGGATATTGATCACTCTGGCCTGTCTTCAGCAAAGAATCCTGTCAAGTTGGTTTAGCCAGAATCCCCCCGACCCCTGATGTTTCCTCTTAGTAATTTTTCACCCAGTGAACCCCCAACCTACTCCCTGGTTATAAATTCCCATCTGCCCATGCTGTATTTGGAGTTGAGCTCAATCTGTCTCCCCCACTGTAAAATCCCATTGCAGTGGTCCTGAATGGATTCTGTCTTACCATGGTTAACAAGTGTCATTGAATGTTTTCTTCATTAATGGGGTTTCCCCAACATTATTTAGGATTTTTTTTTGCTTCAGACATCAATTATGCCAGACTATCTTTACCTAGGTTCCATCATTTTTAGCTTCTTTCTTATTGCTTTAATCTCTATCTTTTTCATCTGTCTTCAGTGTGACTATCTCCATCTTTCCTCGATGTCAATTATTCAGTCTGTAGCCATGTGTATTATGGTTCCTGTTTTTTTTGGTTCACCCATTAGGCGTTTGAGAATATTCTTTAGGTCCTCAGATTGTTTCAGTAAACCTGCAATCTTCTCGTGTCTTTCTCTTTCTTTCTTTCTTCCTTTCCTTTCCTTTCCTTTCCCTTCCCTTCCCTTCCCTTCCCTCCCTTTCCCTTCCCTCCCTTTCCTTTCCTTTCCTTTCCTTTCCTTTCCTTTCCTTTCCTTTCCTTTCCTTTCCTTTCCTTTCCTTTCCTTTCCCTTTGTTTCTTTCTCTCTTTCTCTTTCTTTCTTTCTTTCTTTCTTTCTTTCTTTCTTTCTTTCTTTCTTTCTTTCTTTCTTTCTTTCTTTCTTTCTTTCTTTCTTTCTTCCTTCCTTCCTTCCTTCCTTCCTTCCTTCCTTCCTTCCTTCCTTCCTTCCCTTCCCTTCCCTTCCCTTCCCTTCCCTTCCCTTCCCTTCCTTTCCTTTCCTTTCCTTTCTTCTCTTTCTCTCTTTCTCTCTCTGTCTCCCTCCCTCTCCCTCCCTCCCTCCCTCCCTTCCTCTCTCTCTCTCTTTCTTTCTTGTCTCTCTCTCTTTCTTGTCTCTCTCTCTTTCTTGTCTTTCTCTCTTTCTTTCTTTCTTTTTTTATTGATCTTTTAATAGTTTATAACCTTGTGAAATTTTTGGTTGTATATTTTTGTTTGTCCATCACCATATATATGTCTCCCTTCCCCCCTTGTGCCCACCCCCCACCCCCATTGCCCCTGGTAACCACCATACAGTTTTCTCTGTCCATGTGTTGGTTTATATTCCACATATGAGTGAGATCATACACTGTTTGTCTTTCTTTTTCTGGCTTATTTCACTTAACATAATACCCTCCAGGCCCATCCATATTGTTGCAAATGGGACAATTTTGTCTTTTCTTATGGCTGAGTAGTATTCCATTGTATATATATACCACATCTTCTTGATCCAATCATCAGTCGAGGGACACTTAGGTTGCTTCCACTTCTTGGCTATAGTGAATAATGCTGCAATGAACATAGGGGTGATGTCATTCTTTTTTAAAAAAAATCTATGTTTGAGCATTTTTGTTAATATTCTGATTAATTTGAAACACTTGTAGGGAATTTTTGTGTGTGTGTGTGAGGAAGATTAGCCCTGAGCTAACATCCGAAGCCAATCCTCCTCTTTTTGCTGAGGAAGACTGGCCCTGGGCTAACATCTGTGCCCATCTGCCTCTACTTTATATGGGACACCACCACAGCATGGCTTGACAAGCGGTGCGTCGGTGCGCGCCCGGGATCCAAACCTGCGAACCCTGGGCCGCCACAGCGGAGCGCGCACACTTAACCACTACGCCATCGGGCCAGCCCCCACTTGTAGAGAATTTTTTCCCCTTAGGTTATATATATTTTTTTTCTTGTTTTCTATATGTTAGTTTCTTCCCTCTCTCCCTCCATCCTTCCTTCCCTTCCTTCCTCCCTTCCCCCTTCCCCTTTTCCCCCTACTTCCCCCTTCTACCTACTTCCCTCCTTCCCCCCCCTTCCTTCCTTCCTTCCTTCCTTCCTTCCTTTTTATGTGTAGCTTACATGTTTGCCAGGCCATTCCTTTTTCTAGCTTACTCATGCTTGGGTGGCTCTGCTACTAGATTAAATTTTATTTAATCTGATAGAGTGTGGGAGGATTCTTACTTCCCTTTCTGCCATGCCTTTGACATATTTACTTCCTCCACTGCTCCACAGTTTGACTGTTGGATTTTTGGTGATCCATCTACTTTTTGTAGCAACAAAGCACAGTGGTGGCTGGTAGGAAGAGCTCAACTAAGGGAGTGTGCCTCCATTACTGGAAGACCTGAGCTCTGCTGTCACTTCCAAGATTGTGTCAACCCAGTGGAGCCACTCCAGGATCCACTCTACCTAGTTGGGGGTTGTGTTCCATTCCTGGGGAAGAATATCTTTGCATTTCAGGTGGGATCCCCAATTTGATGTATGTAGCTCTGGATCTTCTCTCTTGACAATTTTTCACCAATTTCTCTCTAGAAATCATTTATAGTATTCCTGAGTCAGAAGAGGGGAAAGATGATACCTCCACTCCTCTGCTTTTAGCTCCTTTTAGATGTAGGGTGTGGTCAGCAGAATGTCTCCTCTCTCTCTCAAAGATGTGTATGCCCTAATCCCTGAAACCTGTGAATGTGTTGTGTTACAAGGCAAAGGAGATTTTGCAGATGTAATTAAGTTTACAGATCCAGAACAGGATTAGCCTAGATTGTCCTATCCAGGTGGGTCCAATCTAATCACATGAGCCCTTAAAAGCAGAGAACTTTCTCCAACTGGAGGCAGAATAGATGCAGCAGCAGGAGAATTCAGAGATTCATAGCGTGAAGAGGACTCAGGAAGTCGCTGGTTTGAAGATGGAAGGGGCAACATGATGAGGAATTCAGGTGGTCTTAAGGAGCTGAGAGAGGCTCGTGGCTGACAGCCAGCAAGAAAACAGGGACCTCCCCTCTGCAGCCCAAATAACTGAATTCTGTCAACAGTCTGAACGAGCCTGGAAACAGATTCGCCCTGAGAGCTTCCCGATTAGTCCAGCTTGCCAACAACTCGATCTCAGCCTGTGAAACCCAGGCCAGAGGAAGCAGCTGAGCTCACCAGACTCCTGACCTACAGAACTGTGAGATAATAAATTTGTGCTGCTTTAAGTGGCTAAATGTGTGGTAATTTATGGTAGCTATAGAAAATGAATACATGGAGATGTTAGTTAGAAACGTCATGATTTCGATGACTGACTAGTCTGTGATCAGGCTGTGAGGGGTTGGGGGAGGACTCACCATGCTGTGGTACCTGATTCTGCTTCAGGCTCTTCTTCTTGGGCACCTTTTTTTGGAAATTGACATATTTAGTTTATGCTCTTTTTTTTTGAGTACTATCGGTGAACTTATTTTGTTTGTTTTTGTGTTTTTTTGTTTATTGCGGTGACATTGGTTTATAACATTGTATAAATTTCAGGTGTACATAATTATACTTCTATTTCTGCGTGGATTACATCATGTTCTAATGGTCACCACCCAAATACTAATTGCAATCCATCACCACACACATGCGCCTAATTATCCCTTTTGTTAATTTTGAAGTATATGTGCTTTAATTCATGTGGTATTGAAGGGGAGAGAATCAGTATAGCTTCATTCAGCCATCTGAATCCTGAAATGTCTGGTTCACCAAATCATCAGAAATGAGAGTGAAAGAGCATTCCATGAGAATCAAAACACATCAGTAAAAATAAAGACTATTTGAAAATAAAATATTATACATATGTATGTGTGTGTGGTAATTAATTTTATGTGTCAACCTGACTGGGCCATGAGGCCCACATATTTGGTTAAACATTATTTCTGAGGGTATCTGTGGGGGTATTTCCAGAAGAGATTAGCATTGGAATCATAGATTGAGTAAAGCAGACTGCCCTTCCCAATTTGGGTGGGCATCTTCCAATCTGGTGAGGGCCTAAATAGGATAAAAGGTGGGGTAAGGGGTAATTCGCTCTCTCTGGCTGACTATGTGAGCTGGGACAACGGTTTTCTTCTGCCCTTGGTCTGGGACTTACCCCATTGATTTTCCTGGTTCTCAGGTCTTTGTACTTGTAATGGAACTACACCACAGACTTTTCTGGGTCTCAAATGACAGACTGTGGGACTTAGCCTTCATAATCACATCAGCCAATTCTTTATGATAAATCTCTATCATCTATCTATCTATCTATCTATCTATCTATCTATCTCCTATTGGTTCTTTCTCTGGATAACCCTGACCAATACGTATGTATGTATGTATGTATATGTACACATGCATATGACATGATATACCTTCAGTTTATTCATATATTAAAGCTCAAAATATAGATTACAAAATATTTTTTAATATTCTTGCTGGAAAGGAAAAGTATAAAAAGCAATATCACTTTAACTTTGAAGAGAATATCAATGGTCACACCAAAGACTCATCTTGGTGACAAGAATGAAAATTAGAACACAAGAATGAATTTCTTGAAAAGACCTAGATTTTATTGTTTTGGTCTTTGAGTTTTTTCATTCCACAAAAATTTGCCGGGCACCCATCTTGTGTCAGATGCGGTGCTAATGTTGAAAAGTCAACGATGAGCAAGGTAGACTTTATCCCTGCCTTTTTGGAGCATTTGTGATAGCCCAGGAAAGCAGAATTTGGTCCAATTAAATCAGCAAGGCTGGAAGTGTATTGATATGAATACAGGCATTCTTCTGTACTATTGGGCTGTACCAGTGTTCCTGCTTTAGAGTATACTGGGAAATACCAGTTGCTAAACAAATGTCATGAAGTAGAGTATGTGAGCGTCTATGGGAATATGCAATAGGGGACTAAACCTAATCAGTAGACGAATGAAGATTTCTTCAAGGAAATCTGCAAGATAAATGGTGATTAAAAGCTAACCAGTAGCCAGAGGAGAGACCCAGAAAGCCTTCAGGCAGAGGCAGCAGCAAGCTTGAAGACCTAGGAAATATAGAGAGCATGGTAAGGTGGTATGACTGACAGATGTTTTACATGGTGGGAGGAAGGGAGTGGCGTGAGGTTGGGCTAATTGCTGGACAAACAATCAGCAGCTATAAGGTAATAGCATTTTGTCAGTCTTGATAAACTGCCACAATAACTTAGGGAATTGGGAGATAAAACTGATTTTTATTTTTCCAGGTTTATTGAGATGTAATTGACATATAACGTTGTGTAAGTTTAAGGTGTACAATGTAGTAATTTTATATATGTATATGTTACAAAACGATTACCACAAAAAGGTTAGTTAACAAATCCATCACTCACATAGTTATAATTTTTTGTGGTGAGAACTTTTAAAATCTACTCTCTTAGCAACTTTCAAATATTCAATCGAGTATTGTAAACTATAGTTAGCATGCTGCACATTACATCTCCAGAACTTATTCATCTTATAACTGGAAGTTTGTAGCCTTGGACTACCTTCACCCATTTTCCCTAGCCCCTACCCTCTGCCTCTGGCAGCCACTAATCTGTTCTCTGTTTCTATGAGTTTGGTTTTTTTAGACCACATGTGAGATCATACAGTGTTCGTTTTTCTCTGTTTGACTTATTTCACTTAGCCTAATGCCCTCAAGTTTCATCGATGTTACAAATGGCAGGATTTCTTTCTTTTTTATGGCTGAATAATATTCCTATATATATCACATTTTCTTTATCCATTCATCCATTGATAGACACTTAGGTTGTATCCATGATTGGCTGTTGTAAATAATGCTGCAGTGAATATGGGGGTGCAGATATCTCCCAAAAATAGTGGTTTCATTTCCTTCAGATATGTACCCAGATGTGCTGTTGCTGGATCATATGCTAGTTCTATTTTTAATTTTTTGAGGAACCTCTATACTGTTTTTCATAGTGACTGCACCAATTTGCATCCCCACCAACAGTGTGCAGGGGTTCCTTTTTCTCCACATCCTCGCTAGCACTTGTTATCTCTTGTTTTTTTTGATAATAGCCATTTTAACAGATGTGAGGTGATATCTCATTGTGGTTTTGATATGCATTTCCTTGATGATTAGTTATGTTGAGCACCTCTTCATGTAATTGTTTAGGCCTGATTTTTGACACATAATCTTCACTAGGCATGGTTTATCCACACTCAATAGAATGGGAAAGTTCAGGGAAAAGGATGCTAAGGTGAGTCTCTGGATCACTTGTTATCATCATGTTTTGTGGTTTCTGAAGACTCTCTTATCTTTGATGGACCCCAGAGTGTGGTTGCTAACAGCCCCATATTCCTATATTCACTCATTTCTCCATTCTTTCAACAAACATTTGTTGAACACCTTGTTTGTCCCCTTCAGTTTGTTCTCAATTCTTGGGCACAGATCTGTTGGTTTTCTATTACTGCCTGACAAATTGCCACACACTTAATGGCTTAAAACAATACATTTATTATCTCACCGTTCTATAGGTCAGAAGTCTGACCCCAATCTCACTGGGCTAAGAATCAGGGTGTTGGAGGGTTGCATTCCTTCCTTGAGGCTCTGGGGAAAATCTATTTCCTTGCTTTTTCCAGCTTCTAGAGACTGCCCATGTTCCTTGGTTTGGGGGTCCCCTTTCCATCTTCAAAGCCAACAACATAGCATCTCTCTGACCCTGCTTCCCTTGTTACATCTTTTTCTCTGATTCCCTTCCTCTGTTTCCCACTTCTACTTTTAAGGACCCCTGTGATGGCATTGGGCTCACCCAGATAATCCAGGAAATCTTCCTGTTTTAAGGTGAGCTAAATAGCAACTTTAATTCCATCTGCAACCTTAATTCCCTTTGCCGTGTAACGGAACACGTTCACAAGTTCTAGGGATTAGAACATGGACATTTTTGGGGAGTCATTATTCCATCTACTACATGATCCCTTGGAATCTGCTTCTTGTTTTTCTTATTGGGTGACATGAAACTCTGATTTCTTCTTTTTTTTTCTCTAGGCACTCCCCTCTCTAGAGGATTTGATCTCTTTCCTGTGGGCCCCTCCTCCCTTCTGTACCTCACACACTCCCATTCCCATCAGTCTAGCTGATTCCCAGGCCTGACATTTTCTGGCCTGCCTTCCCCATCATCTACTATCAACCACAGTTTTGAATTCTGGGCACACATTTTATCCTTTGTCTTTGGGCAAGTCACCTTATTAACTTCTTCCTAATGTTGAGAGTTCCGTGGTTAAAATGTAGAGAGTTAATCATAGTGAGTGATTGCAACGAGCCCTCCTATAGTTTCCATTTGTGAGAAAGGACAGGTATTGTCTTTCTGCTTAGTGTTATGCAGTAATAGCTGCTGTTCTTAAAATTTCAATGCTGGCTGATTCATTGCTTTATTTTTCAATTACCTTTACCACAGTGAGAACAATTTTAGAGATGGATTATGAAGAAGGATTTATAGAGCCAGGGAGGTGTGAGAAGCAGTGCACATTATCATTTTAAATTTTACAAGGTGTGCAAAGTACTTAGAATCAAGGAGACTATTTCTATTTGCACTTAGAGGAAAGGATAGTAGAGAAAAAAAATTTTATTAAGAGAAAATACCAGTCAAATAAACCATTAATTTTATGAAAACACTGAAGAAACTTTTAGCTTACACTTGCAAACATGAAAAATTAGATGAAAATTTCACACCAAATCACAAAAACCTACTGAGTTCATGGCTGAAAAAGTTTTCAGTGGTATGGGAATATTTTGTTATACAATTTAAGTATTTTATTTAATTCTATTAGTAATCTGGATTTACAATAGGTGGGAAAAATGACCTAAAGGCACACTGATGATACCAACTTTCTGAAATGGCAACCTGAACAATTTGGTTATATTCTATTTTAATTACAGGTAATACTCATTTTCCTTTAAGTTTTATTCAATAGGCAAAGCAATGTTCATTCCTATAAATTAAGTTTTTAAACCTTAAATTGGTTGTGGACAAAAATTAAACCTACCTAGAAATGTTTAAATTTTCTTACTACAATAAACCAATTTCAAAGTTCTCTGAAATATATAATAGTATTTCAATGAAAAGTGAGAAATGAGGAAAAATGACAAAATAACATATACTTTCAAGATATCAGCAAGAGCAATGTATATACTGTAACAAGTACCAGATGAAAGAAGTAGACCTGATTTTATTTCTTTGATTACTCTCATGTGGAATTATCTACCTCTAAAACTAAGGCCAGGTTCCATAGCCAATAAACAGCAATTCAGAAAAGAGTTAAGTTAAACCTTGAAGATGAAAAGAACTATCTCACTATGACCGCTCAGAAACCCACCCACTAACCCTTGTCTCTCCAATAAATGAATTCTGTTTGGTGGTGGGGGGTGTTTGATGTTAGTAAAAATTTGAAATCCTGAGGGCACTAGAGAAGAGTTGAAGCAATCCATTTAATCGATTTTGGTTTTTCCTTGAGGATCAAAACTGAACTACAGATCTACGATGAGCTCTCTCGGGCATTCAGGTGAGTTTGGTTTTACTTGGCTGGTTCAGTTTACTGGATGGGACTGCAATGTGGTAATACAATACGGTTTAAAGGCATCTGAGTAAGTCAGTCACTTATTAACAATTATTAGCAATTTTTAGTGCTCCTGAAGTTCCAAATCAGCCATTTGTAAAGTAATTTGCTTGTAACATCGGCAACAAATTTGGTTAGTAAATACTTATTTGATAGATCTAATGTGCTTCTGCACAAGGGTAATATATGAGGAAGAGAAAGACTTATTCAGAGCCTTCTCTACTCAATTTGAAACAAGCTCAAACTTTCTGAGCCCTGGGCTGAAAAATGCTTAAAGTAGTCATTGAAGGTATCACCTGGACTCATCTCCTAGGTCCTGGAGTTATCAGAAACATGAGAGCAGAGAACAAATAAGACATGATATGAAATCTAAAAAATTTTTTTTTTAAAGAAAGGCAGTTCTTTAATTCTTAAAATATTGACAGAATTCTTAAAGAGCTGATATTTAAGAAAGAACATGAACAGGATGGAGAGGGGATTTTTTATGTGTTGTGTGTGTTATGTTGCAGTAATGAGAAGAATCTAAATCACATTTCCTGTAATGTCCCAAGATCGAATGTTATATATTTGACTTTAAAGAAAGCACAGGTTGAGAAAAAGAAACCAACATGTATTCTATACTAAGGAATGGGAGGGTTGGGACTTAGAGACACGCTTCAGAGAACAATGTGGGTGGGGAGTTTTTACAATAAATTATCCACTTGCAACGTATTCAGAAAATTTTGATCAAGACAGTCCTTTGATTTTAGTAACACATGGGATTTCACACTTTCTCTGAGCAATTCAGGTTTCCTTCCCAGAATCTTTTAACTGCTTAGCTTAAATTGTCTCATGTCATAAACTGACACATTTATGGGCTCAAATATAAAATGATTCTTAAAAATAAAGTAGAAAAATTATTTTAGTAATAAAAACTTTTGGTAAGATTTGAAAATTTTTATTGAATGTAGTACTCAATAGAAGAGAAAAGACTTCAGAGATATATAAAAACAGATTCCAGGGCCTCACCCTTCCATCCATACTTGGCTGGGAGTGTGAATTAAAGCCCTTGTATAGTAGAAGATGGATAATCAGAGATTAAATTTTAAAATTAATTAGTCAAAATGCCTCCTATTTATGTAATTAAAAATTCAAGTATAGCAATTTATAATCATTTTAGTGGGTATTTATTGAACAACATAAGACACAAAAATAATTATCAGTGAAAAATGAATTATTTAATATCAATACAAAATCAAAATCATAGGTTTTAATGGATCTTATTCTGGGAAACTTATCATTGCTTGTCAATTTAAAGAATTTAAAGCATGGCATTATATATTGGTTCTCTTTGAATTAACATTTAGAAATGTACTTAGTATGAACCAACGCTTCATTAGATAAAAACCCAGGTTAGTGTGGACCATTTTAGTTTAACTGAGATAACTGGATATTTTAGGTAACTTTGTTTCTTCATACCTCATTCTTCCTAAACTTCCACAGAAAAGAAAATACTTCTGTGAATAGTAGGCAATTATATTCTTAATTTAAATATTTACTTTAGAAAAGATAATTTGAATTTTAGTCATAAATATGTCTTGAAAGAGCTTGATCTTACAATAATTGGGCGTGAATCAACATGGATTTTTGACAAAGAAATCTCATCAAATAAATTGACTTTTTAAAAACCGAAATAATCGTGGTTGTAGATACACCCCCCTACTTCAAACAAAAAAAAACCTGTCTCGACACAGCTGCTTATATAATTACTGTTTGATTTTAGAATTCCTGGAATATAGTAATAACACCTACCATTTGCTGGGCAACTACTTTATGCCAGACACTTTTCCAGAAACTTTTCATGGTTTCTCCTTAAATTCTCAAAAAGGCCTGGGGCAATTATCTTCATATTACAGATAAAGAAAGTGGAGCCTCAGAGGTTAAATGACTTGTCCCAGATTGTACTGGAAGTGGCAGAGGCTGAGTTGGAGTAGAAGCCTGTCTTTTTCTGAAGCCTCTGTTTTTTTGCCTCAACCTTTAGCTGCCTGGCCCAAGACCAAAGACAGCATTGGCTCTAGGGTGACCAATTATTCCGGTTTTCCCAGGAAAGAAGGATTCCTGCAATGTGAGACTTTTAGTTGTAAGCTTGAGAAAGACTTGGGCAAACCCAGGCGAGTGGGTCACTTTATCTGCAGGCATGCTCCTATGGCTACGGGGTAGTCAGCAAGGCCATACTGCTCTTCTAGAAGCTTCCTATTCCTGTTAAATTATCTGCACCGGTGAGGCCATTTCTCTAATCAGTAAGATAAAACTCAGAGAGCTGCCTCCTAGAATAGCCGGATAACTGCGCTGGCGAGCTCTTGACATATAGGGAGCTTCGAGACTACTATTTGTGGATCAATCTCAATCTTCAGCATAACTTCAGAACTCTTAGATAAAATATTTACATATTAAAATATTTAAAACATTTTGTCATATTAATCAAAGATGTATTTGCATTCTTTATCTCTAATGCATGCAGAATCAGAGAGTTCTCCAATTAAAATGCTTCCCTTGTTACCATAGTGTGTCATTTACTAGTCTTTTTCTTTTTGGTTCAGTCTAATCCCTTACCTGGTGAGTATTCTCACATCTTTTTCATCTGAAATGTTTTTTTCAGGAGGATTGTAAGTTTCTTGATGGTGGAATATATACCTTTAGGTCAGCATGATAGATAGGACCACAGACTCTGAGGACAGACTGCTCATTTCTAGCTGTTGACTGTGAGCAAAATTACTTAACTTCCTTGTACCTAGTTCCTTCATCTTAAAAATAGAGACAGTAATAGTTCTTACCATACAGGGTTATAGTGGTGATTGAGTTATTTTATGTAAGGATTTATAATAATACCTGGCACAAAGGAAGTGCTATGGAAGTGCCATCTATATTATCATGTTTACTTTCACTGGTCTTGAGGGATGGTATGCTGTTCTTGGTATAGGGGACACTTAATGTCACAGTTGACTACTTGGCTGTAGTCTTTGTCATCTTGCATGTGCGCTGAAAGTTTTACAGCCATTTTTTCCTAAGAGATCTGAATTTGTAATTGTTGTCTGTTTTTGATGTACTAATCAATCCTATGGTGGAACCAAGAGTATAGTGATTCTTATCAGAATTCAGAGAGGTAGCCATCTTGAATTTAAGGCTAGAATGTTCTTCGTCCTGTATAAGCAGAGGAAAATTTCTCTGGTTATTCATTTTTTTAAAAATTATTTTATTGAGGTCACATTGGTTTGTACCATTGTGTAAATTTCAGGTGTACATCATTATAGTTCAGCTCCTGTATGGACTGCATCATCTAGTTTCCAATAGTCTAGTTCCCATCCAGCACCGGACACATGTGCCCCTTTACCCCTTTTGCCCTCCTCCCACCCCCTTCCCTTCTAGTAATCACTAATCTATTCTCCTTATCTATGTGTTCATTTATCTTCCAAATATGAGTGAAATCATACGGTGTTTGTCTTTCTCTGGTCATACTTATTACTCAATTTATTTTCCGTGTAAGTTACAAATGATTCATAAATATTGAAGCTATTTTTGTTAAAGACAAAATGCTTCCTGATTATTTAAAATATACCACTAAGGCTTACCACTTACGGGCACCACTTTAATCTAGTGGACTAGGGTTTCTAAAACAGTAGGAAATTGCAAAGCAATGAGGCTTGGCAGTGGCCTAAGAAGATTCACCTAGTACTGTACAAAAGTGCTTCCATTAAAATGTAAATTTCGAGTGAGGGAAGCTACACTTTTGTAATGTTGCTGTCCAGAGACTGACACACACTGTAGGATCTATGCCTTTTAACTACAGTGTGATTTTTTTTTTTCCCTATGTGTTTGTTTATTGTTGTTATTATCTACTACTTAATGAAGGAAATCATACGGTATTTGATCTCCTCCCTCTGACTTATTTCACTTTGCATTATACCCTCAATGTCCATCCATGTTGTCACAAATGGCTGGATTTCACCATATGATCCAGCTATTCCACTGCTGGGTATTTATCCAAAGAACTTGAAAACACCAATTTGCACAGGTACATGCACCCCTGTGTTCATTGCAGCCTTATTCACGATAGCCAAGACTTGGAAGCAACCTAAGTGCCCATCAAGGGACGAATGGATAAAGAAGATGTGGTATATATACACAATGGAATACTACTCGGCCATAAGAAATGATGAAATCCAGTGTGATTTTTAAGTCTGTTCCACTGCTGTCTGCCATGTCCTCTACACTGCGATGTGATTCAGAACACTTATTGACGTAGTGAGTTA
The DNA here is from genome assembly GCF_057802395.1 of Ceratotherium simum simum. Lineage (NCBI taxonomy): Eukaryota > Metazoa > Chordata > Mammalia > Perissodactyla > Rhinocerotidae > Ceratotherium > Ceratotherium simum. The sequence goes on from NC_141926.1 coordinate 19,627,200, forward strand.
TTCTACTCTTGGTTAATCAAGAGAAGTTGCAGTTGATTTAAGGAGAAATGACAGGGTAGTTTGTATAAAAAGCAGCTGCTTTTCAGTAGCAACTGAAGTGTGTAGACATGAGAATAGTAAATAGAGGCACAGATTGGAAGGAATATGTATGGATTCTGATAGCATGACTTCTTTCCTGTTTACCTGATAACTCAAAGTTACCTAACATAGCTATATTAACAATTATGTATCAAATTTTAATAAGTACCCAGCATTATGCTAAGTTGATTAATAATGTTGTTTGAATTCAAAGGTCGTGATCAAGTTTACGAAGTATAACTGAAACTGTAAAATATTGACAGAAATTCTTAAATGTATTTATTTTGGCTGAATGTTTATTTAATATGTTCTGTTACCCGTAGAACACCACTTCTAGGAATCACCGAAGCAATTCTATGTGAAGGTGTCATAATGGGGAAGATCAACATATTTTTACTGAAATTAGATCATCACCTTTTCTAAGAGGCCTCTGATTCTCTAAGCTAATTTCCAAATATTTCCTAGGTCATTATTTTAAAAGTGATGCACTGGTCTTTGAAAATGCAGGAAGTCTTTCTGGAGCGTTGACCTCAGAATATTTGAGGCCAGAATTTCAGGCATCTAAGTGTTGGCGGTGCTCCTAAGAGAGGAATACGTAAGTAAGGCTGATATGTCTGGGAAGAGCACCACACGCCGGAAGCTGATTCAGTGACAAGGTTTACCTTCTTTCCTTGCTTGACTTATATTCCTTTCTCCTGGCTACTGTTTTTTGTGCCTGGTATTCCTTGATTCCTTGAGTGGTAGGGAGCAACTGCCCAAAGAGCTGATTATAAGGGTCACTAAACGGCCAGGAGAGTAAATTGGAAATTTGGTGCCAGTTAACACAGCTTTCTACAAAGCACACCCAAAATAACTATTAATATGTAATAATTGGTAATGTATGAATTTGTATCTCTTTCTGGGAACTAGGAGAGTGCTTCTCCTGTGCTATAAAGCCTATCTGGAACGTAGATGTGATGCTTGGGGATGAGGCAGCCATTTTGTGACCATAATGATATTAGAAATTTTGAGAGAAAAAAATTACATATGTAATTTCTCTGTATAGAATTTTGGTGCTGTGCGAGTGCAAATTATACAATGTAACTACAGGCAGGGTTGCCAGCGTATGATCAGCCAGTTGATAGTTACCTGAAGCTGGCAGTTGTCAGTAGCTCAAATTCTGAAGTGAAATATGATGGCTTACACATTATTCATGTGTGAGTGTTTCCAGACTTTCATTTCCCTCTGCCTGCCAAGAGGATTCTGGTTTCTTTGGGTCCATCGTGCCCCTCTCTGCACCCTTTGAGGGGGGCTGCCTTGACAGAAGAATTCTTTTTGGCTCTTATGTTGCAGAACCAGAAGGCAAGGATGATGACAGAAAAAGGACAATAATTTTGCAGGTGGGGCAGGAGGAAAAGTTTCCTTTTTCCTGTTTTAGGGACTGTGTGTAAAAGAGATACGAGAGCAGCTGTGGCATGTGAGGAAAGTGGATATGAGGTTCAAGAACCCTGTGTGTGGCAAGTACTGAGGGTTTAGCGATCTGACACTCTACCTTGCCCCCGTATCCCTTGCCTTTCTGTAGCAAAGAGACTGGAAAACAATGTGCTCAATCTCTTGAGTGCCCTCGCAGGGAGGAGAGGCCGTGGACGTGATTCTGACCAGTGTGATGTGGGCTGAAGTGTATGGGGGAAGCGAAAATTATATTTCCGAATAAAGCTTTGCTGGGAGAAAGCGCTTGATCCTTTTCTCTTTTATCCCTCTAGAACACGGAGGAACTTGGAAACATAGTGATGAAAGTCATTTGCCAAGGAGGGCAAGATAGGGAGAAAGAAGGAGCAACATGGTAGATCTCCTGCACTGAAATTAGATTGCCTACCTCTGGACACTGTGGAGTGAAAAAAAAAGAAAAACTTTATGTATCAGATAGAGTCCTGGCAGTGGTGGACCAAAAGTCTTTAAAAAATAATTTAATGAAGAGACTATGTACAGAGATGCGAGTAAGGATAAGGGAACCGACTTAGTCAGGGGTCTCCAGAGAAGTAGAACTGATAAGCTCCCCCCCTCCCTCCCTCCCTCCTTGCCTTCTTCCCTTCTTCCTTCCTTCTTTCCTCCTTCCCTTCCTTTCTTCTTTTTCTCTCTCTCTCATTTTCTTTCTTGGAATTGGCTTATGTGATTACGGAGCCTGGCAAGTCTAAAATCTGCAAAGCCAATGTCCCAATTTGAGTCTGAAGGCTGGCAGGCTGCTGCAGAGCCGAGAAGAGCTATGTCCAGGTTCACAGGCCATCAAGCCGGAGAATGCTCTTTTATTTGGGGGACAGTCAGCCTTTTTGTTTTATTCAGCCCTTCAACTGATTGGATGAGGCCCACCCACATGAGGTAGTCTAGCCACATTAGGTAGACTGAGTAAATCTACTCAGTCTACCAATTTAAATGTTAATCTCATCCAAAAACACCTCAATAGACACACTCAGAATAATGTTTGACAAAATATCTGGGCACCTTATGGCCCAGTCAACTTGATATATAAAATTAACCATCATAGGAAATAACAAGAGATGGTGCAACAGCCAGGGACTAGAAATGGTGGGGATTCTGACAGGTTAATGGAGGGAACAATATTCACCGGTGCTAGCAAGAATTTGAGTCAGAGAAGAGGTGCTGTCTCATATGACCTGTGGCTACAAAGGAAAGTAACTCTGCCAGAACTATAACTACGCAAGTAAGGGGGTGGAGATTATGGGAAATAAATATGTAATCCTTTCTCTTCCCACCTAAGCCAGAGGGCAGAAGAGTTTGGGTGATGCTGTTCATGGAAGTCATCCTCCTGGGACACAGAACAGGGGAGAGATTGGTGAAGGTAAGTGAGGAGATTGAGATTAATCAGCACACTTTAATACTTTAAGCAATTCTGTAAATAACTACATTAAGTTAATTTTAAATTTTATTTAAATTTTAAAAAAATAATTAAAAAATAATTTAATTATTTTAAAACTATTTCACTAAGTTGATTTTAAAAAGCCAATGCAGGGAAATTAAGCTGCTCAATCAAATGTAATCCTAACTGATACAGAGAGTGACAAATGAGTTATTTTAGTTGCTAGACTTTGTTTCCTTGACTGAAACACTGTTCAGATTGGACCGTATGGATGATGGCTTTATATACATTGTGCAATTAAGGCCCACTATGGTGCAATTTACCAGGAACATGTGATTTACTTTATTATTTACATATTAAATGGTTTCATATGTTTCTCAATAAATTTTCTCATTGGAATAATACAAATAGTAAATAAAAAAGTTGTATATGATTTTTGAGAATGAAAAGTCAGTGTCTCCATATTCCTGCTAAAGGAGTGTTGAAAAAATATTTAAACAATATTGATTTGAAGGGGAACCAAATTACCAGTCTCCCTTTTTTTTTTTTATAATTTTATTTATTTATTTATTTTTCCCCCAAAGCCCCAGTAGATAGTTGTATGTCATAGTTGCACATCCTTCTAGTTGCTGTATGTGGGACACGGCCTCAGCATGGCCGGAGAAGCAGTGTGTCGGTGCGCGCCCAGGATCCGAACCCGGCCCGCCAGCAGCGGAGCACGCGCACTTAACCACTAAGCCACCAGTCTCCCTTGTTCTGTCACTGGGTCTAAGGTTCTAGCTCATTCCCACTTTATGGACTGAGGTGTTTCCAACATTGGAAGAGGTAGCTTGGGCTTGTGGTTGGATGACATGTGATCCAGCTATTGCTGTGTTTTCCTGGTGCTAAGGCAGGAACTCAGTGCGTTTCTGCAGGAATCGGCACATGGGGCAGTATCTGGATGGCCCAGGACTCCAGCTGATTCTTTTGGGCCTTGGAGTTTGGCTCAGGAAGCAGAAGGCATCTCTGGTTAAATGATACAGAACTACTGGTGTTGGGGATGCTGGCTGATCTGCTCATGGAGAAGAGAGACTGTGTTTTCAATGACCCCACCAAGTAGTTTATCTGATGGGTAGGCAAATACATAGAATCAGTCATGAACTCATGATTCTTACTTGAAAGCAGACATGGCTAAGTGCTTATCTGGCTCTGCTATGACTGAAGTTAAACGTCTTTAAACACGTGGGTGTGGCAGTCCCGGCTGCAAATAAGCCAAAGATCTGAATTACACAGAGAAAATAACAACTCCACTGATCCAAACTTGGCAGCACTGCACACTGTGGTTAAATAGCACTGACTCATAGCGGCTGTGGTCATTTCCAAATGGCCAAAAGAATTGGATGGAGGGACAGGAATCCCACAGTGTGTGATGGTCACCTAAATCGGAATGCCATGACTCCTTGAGTGCTTTAAACTTCTCTCAAATATACTAATGTGTGGTCCTTTGAGATATTGAGGCTCAGCAGCACATAGGGACCCATTCATTGAAGAGCCCAGATTTTGTTAACAGATCATAATATTGGTGTGGGTCTAGATGCTGAGGGCTAGGTGTTCTGTTAAGCATAGTATACCACGTGGGGGTCCATAGTTTCTACATCCTTTACAGTGAAGTGGTTGGTGGGTAGTGTTCTCTGGAGAGGAATATGGAGAGAACCATGGAATTTTGACAATTTGTTGTTACTACAAATATTATGGCTCATTGGAGATTTTTTTGAAATTGTATTTTCTTTTTTATCTTGTTGTATTATTTATTTATTTATCTATTCTGAGTTGTTAGCGTGAAAATCCAGTACTTTTTGCATGGGTATGAAAAGCATGATTTTTGTGATAATTATTCAGAGCTGCTGGTTGGCATTACATGTATAGTCCATACAAGGCATATATGTCTCCTTGCTCCATCTCAACATTAAGCTGACATCTAGAAATAACTGAAAAGCAAATGAATTCTTTTTAGTGCAATCTCTTGAGAACATACATCCATAACATCCAGTGAAATATCTTAAAAATCTTTTTTCCCTGTATTTTGGTTATCTATTGCTATATAGCAAACCACCCCAACTTTAGTGGCTTAACACCAATAACTGGCTTATCATCAATAAGTGGATGATGAGATCGATTGGGTGTAGCTCTGTTCTTGTGCTGTTGGCTGGTGGTCCAGTCATTCGGAAGCTCGTTCGGGCTGGAACACCCGAGATCACTCGTTCACACAGCTGGCGCTTGGTGTGGCCGTCAGCTGGGAGCTCAGCTGAGGCTGTCAGCCAGAGTGTCTCAGTTCTCCCCACTGTGGCCACTCTACACTCTACACAGAGGCGTGGACTTCTCCTGGCATGGCAGCCGGGTTCTCAGAGGGGGTGTTCCAAGTGTGTGTAAGAGGTTGCTGCAGATCTTTTTAGCCTCGGCCTTGGAAGTGACACAGTATCACTTCTGTCACATTCTATTGGCCAAAGCAAATCACAGATTCAAAGGAACTGGAGAAGACTCTCCCTCTTGGTAGGTGTAGCGGCAACGTTTGTGGCCATCTTCAATCCACTACAGCTTGTTTTTCTCAACGTCTCATGCACGTGGTGGCTGCTCCTGAATCTTTCTCCTCTCCTACTCCCAGCTCTGCCCAGACCTGCCTCCCTCTAATTCTCAGATTGGTTCTCTCATATCCTTCCTGCTTCCTTTCCAATCCATACAATTCTTCCCTCTAGCTTATCTAGTATATCTTGCTCTTTCCAGTGTAAACCCAGCTAGTCTTTAGTTTATCCAGTATTTCTCCCTTTCTCGCTTCCTTGATTTTCATAATAAATTGTTAATTTTTTAGGATTGTTAAGAATATAATGCTTCTTAATGGGAGCAAGCAGGAGTGGAGAGTGGATGCGATTTTTAATTTTATTCCTGTTGTATGTATGTTTAAGTGACACATAGCACAATGGGAACTGATTTTGGTTTTCATTATAAATGACACCAGTTGACTTTTAGAACGTGACACAAGAGGAGGGTTAGCAGAGAAGGGGACTGATTCAGTCCTAGAGATTGCCTGAGGCACATCATGATGGGGTTGACGGGAATGGTACTTATTGGGTACCATGTTACTTTGAAGACCAATGTTGCTGGTCCTAGGGAAATCCTAAAGAGTATAATTGTGACTTGAGACTTCTTAGGAGTAGATCCCTTGCAGAAGATAGTTTCTGAAGACAATGAACTTTAAGCAAATATACCTTTCAGCAGGTCTATCCCTAATATTGTCTCTAGAACAAGAGTGCAAATTGAGGCCCACAAACCGTATATCTAAATATTAAAAAATTATCCCTTAAATGAGAAATCTGTTAAATAAAATTTTTTTTGTCCTCCTCCCTTGACAAATGTACCTTATATTGACCTGGGAGGCCAGGTGTGAATTTATAATTTTCATACTTCTCAGAGTTCTATGCTAAAGTATGGCATTTTGGCATTTTTGAGAGCTGGCCCTGGCCCTGCCTTCTCCTCTTCTCTCCCCACCACCAGCATCCTCTCGTGCTGAGAGGGACCTCACCACACATATGTGGACACTTCAAAGCTGTGTCCATAGTCCTAAATCAGCAGCCCCTTAGCCATTCCTCTGGCCTGGGAGGAGCAAATGCCAGTGCCATCTGCTTTCAGGAGGCACACCAGATGACAAGTTCTAGTCTGGCCTTGGAAGCAGGCTCAATGATGTCTGGGTGGGGAATTCCAGGGTCCCAGATACTCAGAGCCTGGTCTATAAGGGAAGGCACAGGTTCCACACAAGCAAGTTTGGTTCCATAAGCTTCCTGACTTGGGAAGGGATGGCAGAAGTGGGGCCAGAGTGAGTCCTCTCGAGCACAGGGTGCAGAGCAGGGGCCTAATCCAGGTCAAGGGCACCCCACTTTTAGCCGTGGGTGTGCAAAAATTCAACTAATTTTTTTTCCAAAGGTACAGAGCCAGAGTCCTACCCCACACACTTCTTCACATTTCAGAGGTCCATGAAAGAGTGGAACTGTTGGGGGTTGGATCAGAGTACAAGCGGATGGAAAGCACTGAGGTTAATGAGAGAAGGAACGGGGCAGAGGCTGGCTGTGGACTTCTGCTGGGAGGGAATTAGGGGGCTTGAGTCAGTGTGGAGGCACTGAATGGGGCCACATGACCTTGATAGCACATGGCTCTTGTCCAGTGAGGCTACCTTAGGGTAGGTGGCCACACTGGGACTTTAGGATTCAGATTTTTGGAACAGCCTAGTGATTATAGATTACTCATGTTTAAGCTGTACCTACAAAATCCAAAATATTTAGGGAGTTTAAAAAGCATTTCAAACAGTCCTTTCTGTGCAGAGATTAAAGGAAGGAGAAAGTTCTGTACTGGATGTCCTGAACCATCTTTCAGTCTTGACCTGATTCAGCTTCCTTGGAAGTGCTTTCCGTGCATGGGTAATTGTTTATAGCTGGTAGTTTCTGAGTCATTGGTTAGTGTGGATTTGCATCATCAGATACACCTTTTAAACCAATGTTCAGAATGTTTCTTAGTCATTTTTGTAATTATATTATGGCGAGAATTTACCTTCTTTCCCTGCCCCACAGTTGGTATCTGTGCTCTAGGGAAGGTTGGTGTTGGCTCTATCTTGACGTATCAATGCTGGCTCTTTGGAGAGTATCCTGAGTGCCAGGAAAAGTCTGGAACATCCTGACCCATATAGAGATTTCAAACCCTGTTGGGTTCCTGTTATAATCAATGCTTGGCAGGCCAGATTTCTATGGAGGAAGAGATGGGTCAGGGGTTTGGACCTCTGGGGTTAACTGCTACTCAATCATTTCCTAAAGTCACAGACTTCCTTCTGCCTACTGATAAGACTCTCAATGCCATTTTGGACTAAAGGACAAGTGAAGATTAAGTGAGCCATTTTGAAGGTTGCAACAGCATCCTATATGGGTGGCTGGCTTTCTGAACTGAGCGTGGGTTATCACTTTCTTTACTTCTGTGATACCTAAGCATTGTGTAGTCAATAAAACATGAGCTTCTGCAACTCAGGCTGGTCTTTGTTTGTTTTCTTTGCTGAGGAAGATTCACCCTGTGCCAGTATTCATCTACTTTGCATGTGGGTCGCCGCCACAGCATGGCTGCTGATGAGTGGTATAGGTCGGTGCCGGGGAGCTGAACCCAGGCTGCTGAAGCGGAGCGTGCCAAACTTAACCACTATGCCACAGGGCTGGCCCCTGGTCTTTGTCTTTAACTAAATTCTTTTGTGATTCCAGGGTTACTGCTGAGGTCCAGATTGTGCATGTTGGGTCATCAGAATTAGTTTCTTTTCATTTGGGAATATAAACTGTAGGGCTGTCATAAGGACGGCAATGCAGATCTATGTGTATGTGACTTTATATGAGTGTGCACATGCGTGTGTACCAGGTTGTGTGCTATGTGGTTGCTCCTGGAATCAATCAGGGTAATTCAGGGTGGGGTTGAGGAAGGGACTATCTCCTAGGCTTCCAGAGTATTGGGAAATAGAGGGTTTTTCGACATGGGTGAGAACAGATTGCACATAGCATCTTTCTGTTCATTCCCCTGGGAAATTAAAACTCAATAGAAGAATCAGAACATACTCCTTGTCTTAATTATCCACTTTTTTCTTTTATTTGGATATGAAAGGGTAGAAAAAAGAAAATTATTTTTATTTTGCAATTTATAGCTCCTAAATAATAAGGGTATAATAGGTAGTCATATATTTGTTGTGACCTAGAATGACAAGATTTTTCCGATTGAAAATATCTCCCAGTTGGCAAGAAATGGTGCTGAAAGTTTGTACCCTTTGTGTCACTTCACTGGGTAATGAAGCAGATTTCAGAAAGCTCTGTTAAAATCAGAAATGTTATCTGAGGGAAATTCACCCATTATTATCTATTAGAAAGGATTACATTTTTTTTCAGATTGAGTGGAATGAAACATAAATAGCACAAGTAAATTTTATAAAGATACCAAGGAGAGGATCTGGGATGGGGAGGAGGCAGATCTGGGGGGTATTATTTTTCAGGGAGGGCTTTGGGTTACAGAGGCTGGCCTGTGTGCATTGGGGGCCTGGAGGAGCAAGGTGGAAGCACTTCGAAGAAAATTGAGAAAGGATAGAAAAAATTTTGACTTTGTAATTTTGCCCAGAGTAAACCTTGAACATTTGTTTATTGTCTTTCACAAAGAGTTATTAGTGCTTTCTATAGGGCAATGATTCCAAGTTATTTACAGATATGAACTGCTTTAAACCTCAAACTGTTGGGTGGGTACTATTAATAGCACCTATCACACAGGTGAGGGAGCTGAGGAGGGAGATGTTATTTGACCAGGTGCTCTGTCTCTGAGTCAGCAGTCTAACCACTACCCATACTGCCTGCCATGCATGTACAATACAAAACTGCTACTAATGTCGGGATTCAGAGAGAAGCACAATCATACTTTCCTTTAATTTTTAAGTATAATTAATTAATTAAATACCTTTGCCTTAATTTTTCTTTTAGAAAATCTGATGATGTACCTTGATGGTTTTAAATTCGTCTGCTCCCATTCTTACCATTATCTAGTCACCATCTACCCATGCCAGGCTGGCATTTGTCTCTAGTTCATTCATTCTTCCTTCCTTCCTTCACTCATTCATTCATTCTTGTGCAGAGCATGACATGCTGCTCTCTTATTTAATTTCTACTATCTGAGGGTGAAACTGTGGACTATCTCACCATGCTTCAGTTTACAAGAATGAGTATTTCTAGGCAAGATAAGCCAGAAACTATAATTTAGTAAGTATTTATCGAGCACGTACCACATGTTAGGCATTAAGAGGATTTGCTCACTTAATACTTACCACAAACCTATGAAGTAGCTACTATTATTACCTTCATTTTATGAATGAGAAAAACGAGGATCAAAGAAGTAAGAACAAAAGATGAAAAAGCAGCAAAAACAAAACAAAACACCTAGAAATTAGCAGAGCTGAGATTTAAACCAGTGCTCACACTATCTGCATTAGAATCCTGGATTGGGCTCCATTACTGTAGATGAAATGAGTTAGCACATAAAAATGACATAGATAAACATCAACTGGCACAAAAGCAAGTAATTAACAAAGGATATCAATTAGTTTTATTCATTTTTTTTCAATTTTTATGTCTTTTCTTTTTTGTTTAGTTTATTAAACTTTTTTTATTAAAGTCTAAAATATATACAGAAAGTGCACATATCCTAAAGTGTGGCACTCACTGAGTTTTTGCCACCTTGAACACTCCCATGTAATCAGCACTCAGATCAAGAACAGAATGTGGCCAGTACCCAGAGACTCCTTTTGCCCACTTCCAGGCACTATCCCCCAACCCCTGGGGTAACCACTATCTTGACTTCCAACGGCCTTGGTTTACTCTCACCTGTTTTTGTTCTTTATATAGATAGAAGCATATAGTTTTATTCTTTTGTGTTGGGCTTCTTTCACTCAAATTATGTTTGTGAGACTCATCCATATTGTTGCATGTAGTTAGGCTTGTTCATTCTTATTGTATTACATTGTGGAAATATACCACAATCTACTTACTCATTCTACTGTTGACAGGCATTTGGTTGGTTTCCAGTTTCAGGCACTTGTGAATAGTGCTGTTTTAAATGTCTTCTAGTATATGTCTTTTGGTGAGCATATGTTAGCTATTTTTATTAACCGTTATACACACTAAAGACAACGCAGTATAATGGTTTAGTTAGTAGGAGGTCAAGAAGAAGATCCTGAATTATTAGCGTGTATCAAAAACTAATATCAAGAGTGAGAAAAGAAGTCAAACAAAAAGAAAAGAAAAAGCAATCAGAACTCAGTAGAGCTAGCCATCAGTTCCTTGGTTCATCCCATGTTGTATGAATCTATACCTGCAAAAAATATGATGTACTTTATAACTCACAGATAAAAAGAAGGACCAGTGGATACCAGACCATGGGAGGATTCTGTGACAGTTTCCAGGTGGACAAGAGGTGTGATGGCAGCTCTGAGTTGAGGGCTATGATGACCTAGAGCAGACTCAAGGGGGCCATTCAGGAGGTGTGCTTATTTTTCAGGGGCATTGTCTGAGTTGGGATGAAGAGTCTGCCAAGACTCATCAACTCACTCCCCATATAAAAAAGAGTTTAATGGGGAACAGGATGAGTAATTTTAAACAAGAGCAAATGGTGAGGAGCGTGTGACTATGGTTCCAAATAATAACAGTCAGATACAGTCAGCATGTATGTCACGTGGAAACAAACAACAAAATAGAAAGTAAGGTGTAATATGCTTCTGGTGACTGTAAAGTCTGGGGTGAGAAATGAAGTGTGGAGTATTAATAAGTTCTTCCAGCTGAAGGTTACAACTTGGAGAGAAAGAGAATATGGAGAAAGAATGGTTGGAGATACAGACATTGCCAAAATATACAATATGACTTTTGTCATCTGCTTCTGGCAAGAGACAGAGGTGAAATGATATATATTGGAAAAAAAATATGTAGGTCAGACTTGTTGACTTGATAAAATTAGCTTTATGTTCATTTTAAGGGGGAGTGGGAAAATATTCAGCTACAGTTGTCAAGCTAAATAGTGTGCTTTTCTCTAACTACTCACAGAAATAAATACCAGCATGAAAGAGATGCCTCATTTCCCATAAGAGAATGACAGAAAAATGGGGGTAATTTTGCCAAAATCAAAGCACTGAAGATGGACATTTCGTCTTTGAGAAGGCAGAGGAGGCAATGGGAGTAAGTGTCAGAGAAATTTAAGGTTGAAAGACATGTTAGTGATTGTCTCATCCAACCCGCGGATTTTATAGGTGAGTAAAATGGAAACTTGCAGAGGCTGAGTCAGGCTCTCGAGTCAGGCTGTCTGGGTTCCAATTGCAGCTATCATACTTACTGTCTGTGCCCAATTTTTAGTTGTAAAATGGGGTATAATTGTATTGATCTCAGAATTGTTTTGAAGATTAAATGCCATAATCTATGTAGTGCTTAATGAGTGTCTGACATTGAGTAAGAGTTAGTTATTGGTTTTGAGTGACAGACCTAAAGTTTCACAGCTGGTTAGGAGTAGAGTTGCTACTGGATGCCAGGTCTAGCAGGTTCTCGAACTTTCAATTCAGTGTCATTCAGCCATATCACACTGTATCTTGCTGGGATTTCAGAAACCCTTTTTTTTTTGCTCTGAATTCAGAATTGGTTTTGGGGTAGACGTGAGAGTCAGGCAAACGAAACCAAAATAATAAATTTTCTTACTCATAAAAGCTGGATTGGAGGTTATGACTTAGATTTAGGACAACAATCGAATTCCTGCCCAATTCACTTGCTCACTCGCTTGCCCCAATTTAAACTTGGGAAGAGCACACCCAAAGGGAAGTTTATCAGCAAATAAGACTGCAATCTTGCTGGGATAGGGGAGGGAGTATGAGAGGTGGGGAGAAAGGGCAGAAAGATCCCAAATCCCTCTTGTGGAGAAGGTTTGAAATATTAGCTCTATTTAGTCAATAAGTATGAACCAATGACTGTCATTCACAAACTAGATGATATATTCTACCTTCAGAGGTAGATTACTCAGTAGGTCTCTGGGAGATAACCAAGAGTTGATCAGAAAAAGAAAGAGAGCGGGCAGGCCCAGTGGTTTAGGGGTTAAGTCTGTGAGCTCTGCTTTGACAGCCTGGGCTTTGGCAGCCTGGGGTTCTGCAGCCTGGGGTTCGCCGGTTCAGATCCCAGGCACGGACCTACGTGCCGCTCATCAAGCCATGCTGTGGAGGCATCCCACATACAAAATAGAGGAAGATTGGCAAAGATGTTGGCTCAGCGACAATATTCCTCAAAGATTGGCTACAGATGTTAGCTCAGGGCGAGAGAAAGGACATTCTGGGCAGAGGGAACAGTGTGTGAATAAGCTATTCTCGGAGATCAAGACAATGAAGTGAGTGCAGACTCTGGGAGGAAGGATGCCAGCAAATCAGGAGTAGTGTATCAGCCTTCTTCTCCAACCTCTTCCAATACTGAAACACCAATTCAAGATTTAAAAACTAACACAAAGAACTTGTGTCGATGATATAGAAATGAAGGGAACATTATTCAGTCATGAAACAATATGGAACAACTGTGGTTTTAAATGTAACCTACACTGTATCACTATTTTTAGAGCCCTCCAGTGGCTCGCAATTGCACTATAATAGAATCTATACTCCTTACCAGGGCTTTCAAGGTCTTACTTGATCCGTCCTCTGCCTACCTCTCTTTTTCTCCTACTTGAAGTGATCCATCCACTTAGGCCTCTTTCCGTTCCTTGGTCATGCCAAGTTTGCTTCTGCTGTAGGGTCTGTAGGCTGTATGTCCAGATGTTCTTTTTTTTCTTGAATTTATTTCAGAATCTTTTTTTCCCCAGCTGTATTGAGATATTATTGACATATAACATATACAAGTTTAAGGTGTACAATATGATGATTTGACACACGTATATAGTACAAAATGATGACCATAATAAGGTGAGTTTAGACATCCATCCTCTCACGTAATTACCATTTTTTTGTGTGTTTATAACATTTAAGATTTACTCTCTTAACAACTTTCAAGTATATAATATGGTACTGTTAATTATAGTTACCATGCTCTACATTACATCCCCAGAACTTATTCATCTTATAGCTGCAAGTTTGTACGCTTTAACTAACATCTCCCATTTCTCCCACCCCTCAGACCCTGGCAACTACCATTTTACTCTCTATTTCTGTGACTTCACTTCTTTAGATTCCTCATATAAATAAGAACATAGAGTATTTGTCTTTCTCTGTCTGACTTATTTCACTTAGCATAATGCCCTCAAGGTCCATCCGTGTTGTTGCAAAAAGTAGAATTGTCTTCTCTTTTATGGCTGAATAATATTCCCTTCCATATATATATATCCCAAATATATATATATTTTCTTATCCAGTCAGCCATTGATGGGCACGTAGGTTGTTTCCATGCCTTGGCTATTGTGAATAGTGCTGCAATGAACATGAGGGTGCAGATATCTCTTCAAGATAGTGATTTCATTTCCTTTGGATATATACCCAGAAGTAGAATTGCTGGATTATATGGTAGATCTGTTTTTAATTTTTTGAGGAACCTCCATACTGTTTTTCATAGTGGCTGTACCAGTTTACATTCCCACCAACAGTGCACAAGGGTTCCCTTTTCTCTGCATCATCGCCAACATTTGTCTCTTGTTTTTTTGATAATAGTCATTCTTACAGGTGTGAGGTGATATCTCATTGTGGTTTTCATTTGCATTTTTTCATGCCGTTCAGATTGCAGCTTAAATATCACCACTGAAAGAGGTTTCGTCTCACCACCCTATCTATGGTATCATACCTTCCCATCACATTATTACTAGCTTGTTTAATATATTTTATTGATAGCAATTAACAACTGAAATTATCATATTTATTTGTTTATTCGCTCATTGGCAGACTTCCTCCTACTAAAATAAAAGCTTCTAGAAAACAGGGATCTTGTTTGTGTCATTCACTGCTGATCTTCGGAGACCAAAAGACTGCTGGCATATAGTAAGTGCTTGAAAAATATTTTTAAAAGACAGACTAAATGAGTAAATAAATGGATGAATGAATATAATGTAGAAACGCTGGGCCCTTGAAGGTCAAGAACCCACAGTCCCGATAATTAGTTTTAGTGAAACGTGCTGGGTATTAGAGGCACGTGTAAAATGCTGTGGAAGAACAGAGATGGAGGACTGGAAGGCTTCAGAGAAAAAGTGACTACTAAGAAGATCTTCTTAGGGGATGACAGAGAGTTGGCCAGAAAAAGTAGTGGAGGAAGGACATTCTGGGCAGAGGTAACAGTGCGTGAATAGACTGTTCTTGAAAATCAAAACGATGAAGGGAGTGCAACTCCAGGCACTCGGGAATGTCATTCTGGCCTTTTGTGAGACAAATTTCAAATACAACCAAGACAAAAATGTGGTGTAATTCTGTATCAAGGATCCTAGCGTGTAGGTAGCGTGGTTCAAGAGAGATTGGAAGACTCTTTCTGAACAATAGCTACAAATCCCTACCAAGAAAGGAGGGGCATCTACGAGGCTCTAAGATATATTTAGATTTTAACAGAAAAATGAACAGAATATAGACGGAGGGAGGCCATGCTCTTGGAGAAGTAGAATGCGGGAGATGAACCTTAAAAATTGTCTGAGGCCAGATGGACCTGTGGCTTCGAAAAATGCTAACAGCCAAAAAGGACTTTCATCAGATTCTCAGTAGGAAAAAGAAACATAAACCAACAAGGAAGAGAGGCGGTCCCTCCACTTATGGAAATTAGCATAATATAATAGTCGATAGAAAGAAGGCAAATCTTTCAGACTGGAAATATTACAAGCAGCAGCAAATGCAGGGAATAAAAATCAAGATAGATGAATGTCATTTTGTATGAGTTTGTGCTTCCAGACTAAAAATACGTTTAAATTAATGAAATAATTGAAAGTTTTAATAATGGAGAGATTCGCTAATTTCTCTGAAATATGGAGAATGAGAGAAGGCAGTATTTGAATAAATAATGGCAAATACAGAAGAAAAAGATTGTTGTTCCCTCCAGGAATGACCTATACAGGATGTTGTAGTTAATTCTGAAGTTATTTTACTCCCCCAAAATACCCCTTTGGATTGTAGTAACTGTGTCTAAATCCAGACATATTCTGGCTTGGCTTAGTTGTGAAGATTTGGGCTTAGTTTATTTTTAAATATATATATATTTTCCATTAAATTTACCTAGATCTCAGATATTGCTTCAAAATGTGCCCTTTGGCTGAACCGTGTGACATAGAAAATCTCTCAGAACCACAATACTTTTTGGATTGGACATTGATCCCTTAATGAAAGTTAAGGAGTTATTGTGAAGTATTGAGTTTTAAGAAACTTGTCCTCAACTCTATGAAAAAGCTATCATTTGGCTCACAAAGACCTGCTCTTCTACCCTAATTGTTTAGCAGGAAATATATCTTCTGAATGTCTCTGGTACCTATGTACATTTATGACACATAACTGGATTTTTTGAGGTCTTTACAGGGCAAAAGAGAGAAATGATTAAAGCATCCCTGGGGAAATATGAAGAACTCTTTGAGTCACAAAATTACCCCCAAAGAGAGCATGTTCAAAGGGACTTTTTGTCTGCAGAGTGAATAAAATTATTTTTTTTCATGCAAACTACGTATACTTTTGCAACTTAGAATTTAGCAACTCATCTAAACCACTGAACGTTAGGAAGTATTCCTGCCCAGTTTCTTAGAACTTTCACTGTTCCCTTTTCTTCTGAAGGCTGTTGTTATGAACATACATGTCAGAAATAATTTATGTGCTTCAGGGTAAGTCTTGGTCCACGTTGTTATTCAAAATCTTCCTGTGCTGATTCAAGACTGCATCAAAAGCAAATTTATGAGTTGACCTGGTTGAGCTGTAAAAAACTGACATTAAGGTTTTAGTTTGTTTCAAATAAATTGTCTTGCTGAGTTCTACACCTCTTTCTGCTCAAATGATTTTAAATTTTAATTTTACATTGCATGAAGACTATACATATGAAGACATTTATCAGTGACGCTTACTAAATTTAAAATTACAAACCATGAGGAAGCATTTTTTTGCCCTCAAGACAATAGATACTAATTTAGCAATACTAATTATATTCCAGATGATTGATGTAATTTTTGCATCTCAAAGAATTTTCCCAATTGGTAGCCCTTTTTTTTTTTTGCTGAGGAAGACTGGCCCTGGGCTAACATCCATGCCCATCTTCCTCTACTTTATATGGGACACCACCACAGCATGGCTTGACAAATGGTGCGTCAGTCTGCGCCCAGGATCTGAAACTGCCAACCCCGGGCCACAGAAGCGGAGCGCGTGAACCCAACCGCTACACCACCAGGCCAGCCCCTAATCAGTACAACTTTTCAGTTGTATTTTCTAAATACATACATTTCCAAGCCATCATCCATGCACTCAAGAGGTGTTGAAAACTAAGTATTTCTAAGTTCGAGAACTACTAAAGGAGAGTCTATACATACTGGAAGAATTTGTGAACATTCTTTAGCCTTTTCCTGTCAACCTTACAGTGAGAAGGGAAGACTTTTTAGGAGGGTGTCTGAAAGGATCTGTAATGCATGGAAGTGACCCTAGAAGTACTATCAATAAATATGAACAAGCATGCTGAAATGTTCAAAGAAATAAAGATTATCTGAGGGCAACTATGAAATAGAGAGGGGAACTGTACTGAGGTTAGTTAAAAGTCAATAAATATAAGGTTTATGATATGAAAAAAGATATTTATATTTACACCCCCCCCCCATATTGTTATCTAAGACCGATCTCTTGCTGTAGGGTAGATTGTGGTTGTTACTCAAAAGGAAAAGATTGCTTACAGTATAGAACATGGGCAAAATAACTCTTCATTCTCTCCCTCCCTCCCTGTTTCTTTTCATTCTTCCTCCCTTCCTTCCTCCCTCTTCTTTGAACACTTACTATGTGCTCCCACTGTGGTAAGTACTGGTAATATTATGATTAGCGAGACAGAGGCTCTCTGTTCTTATGGAGACTGTCATATACAGATAGAACAGTGGGGGCATGAAGGGGGATGTCCCTGTGCCTTTTCAGATTCTCCAAGTGCACATGGTTGATTTCCTCTCTTGGCTGTTTCTTTAAATGTTCTCTTGATATTGGAGCTTCTGAAATAGTATGACTATAATTATGATCAAGAGTTTGAAATATTTAAAAAAAATCCATCCTCACTTTTTGGCTCCCTTTGCTTTTTTCTTTCTTTCTTCTTTTCTTTCACTTTTTTTTTTTTAACAGATGGAGAAGGATGACATAGATCCTAGGCAAACAGATGGGCTTGGTCTATAATTCCTACCTGAAAGAATGAAAGCCATTCTGAACTGAGAGCAGTTGAGGCATGGAGCTGTGTCTGGAATCCCCGGGCAGTGGAGGGAAGATGAGGAGGAGATGAGGAAAGTAGGATGACAAGAGATCTTGTCCTACGCTCACTTAGTTCTCATCCTATAGCCCACTCCACTATCATCAGGGTCTGTGTTGCTCTAGATCTTGTCACCTAGAACAGATTGTTGTGAAAATAAGCCCACAAACTCAACATTTACTTAAAAATCTGCACACAGGAGAAATGAGGGGGATTGACCACCAGCCAGAAGCCAAGGACTAGTAGGGATTCTCTTTTTATATGTGAATAAAACTCAGGATTCCTCTGATCTTTCTGGATATTGTTTTTGGACCCAAAGGTGAGGGAGGCCCTTGTACTCACATGTAGGTAAACTTATAAACTCAATATACATTTGAAAAGAGATTCAAGTATATATTTCGAGAAAAGTGTGGAGCAAGTGTAATGGAAGTCAAACATACATATGAAGAGATTCTAATTCACATTTTGAAAACAAGGGGAGTTGTAGTAAACCATACAAAATATACCTGTGAAAAGCGTTCAAGTTTAGTTTAAAAACAAAACAAAGCAAACAACGGAGCCACCGTATTTGTATTTGAACTAAGGGAATTGTGACATTTAGGGAGTGAAGCATGTAGGATATTGTCTGTAGGTTGAGCTAATTTTTGAACACATGAAATAAAATTCTGTTGATTATAATTTTCCTCATCAGAGGAGATGGCATAAGCGTGGATCATGAAGAAGGATATAGCAAGCTTTATAATATTACAGACAATTTCTATAGGATAACAAAGGAGAGAGAGAATTTTAACTCAAGGGGTCAGGTGATAATTCATGGAGAATATGTCAAGGTATGCACCTTAAGGAAGAAGCAAAATTTGTAAAGGTAGAGATGGGGAAGGACAATAATCTGGGATAATGCTAGCCACCCTGAGGAAAGGTGCATACTCATTAGTCTATTCAGTAAATCTTTATTGAGCCTCTACTGTGTATCAGGTAATGCGCTTGGTTTACTGAGAGCATTTTGTGATTAGAGATTAGGAAATATATGAATAGCATAAGGGTAGATAAGGTTGGAAAAACTAGGTCGGGGTTTGGTAAAGTGTAATTGGTTTTAGATTTTAGGCAATTTTATATAACTTTGGTCAATACTTTTGGATCTCATTAAAATAAGAAAGGTGTCAAAGAAGGGGTTGAGGGTTGAGGGGTTGACTCTAGAGCTTACTTTCCTGCTGCACTTTTTTTTATAGCTTATGTTGGCCATATGTTCCAAACTCTAGAGAAAACTCAACTCCTCTGAAAAGGAACCTTTCTGCCATCCCCTGTCCATCTCCAGGGGAAGGATGTGTGACATAGGATGTGGGGCAGGGTCATATAATTGGGCCTGAGTGATGAGGAAGCAAGTAACAGTAAAGGAATTAATGCTTACCTTCAGCATGGAGTTTTCTTTTAATTTAGATCTCTCTCTGTTTCTCTTCCCCACTTCCACTTTGGATCATTTCCCTTTTTGTTTTACATCACTTCTTTTACGGATTTTTCATTTTCAAGCAAGATGTCTGGCTTTTGACTACCTTCCACTTCAGAGGAATCCTGGGCCTTAGAAAGCCAGGGAGGCAACAGTCTGGAGTCCAGGGTAAAGGAATGAGCAGCTGGATGTCTTGGTATATCTTTATTACCTATGAGTCACAGGTGGTCCAAATTAGGTGGTTGTTTAGGTGATGCTAAGCAACATTTGGAGGTCAAAGTCCTAGCCAGTAATAGACGGTGTACCTGTGCCTCTCACGTTTTCTGAGATATATAGAAATCTTCTTGAGGATCTCTCTATGCCAGGAGCAGATGACTTAGACAATAAAGAATTCAGGGACTTGACTATCTTTTGATTAAAACTGGGCTAATTTCTCCTCTTATTCTATTGGTTTAGGAACTTTAGGGCAATTGAACACGGTTGCATACCATCTTTACATGCTTGGAAATCTCCCACATTCCAGCAATCTGAATATAATATTTTATTTTATTTCACTTTTTAAAATTGAAGTATAACATACGTGGAGTAAAGTGTGTAAAATAGTATCTTAAATGTAAAGCTTGCTGTTTTTAAATTATCCAGATCAAGATACAGAATATTTCAAAACATCCCACAAGTTTCCCTCCTGTATCTTCTCAGACGATAACCACCCCCTCTTTAGAAACATCCACTATTTTGACCTCTATCACTACCTAGTAATTCTGTCTGTTATTGAACTTCATGTACATGGAACCATATCATACGTACACTTTTGTGTCTGGCTTCCTTTACTCAACATATTGGCTGTGAGATTCATACGGCCCTGAGTGTGTATTTGTAGGTTCTATTCCAATGTAGTATTCCACTGTATTAGTATACCAAAATTTACTTATCCATTTTCCTTATTTGGGGCATTTGGATTGTTTGTCATTTTTGGTTATTTAAATAAAGCTGCTTTGAATATTCTAATTAGGATTGGTGTTGGAGTAGGATTGGTGGATAGGAATATGTCTAACTTTAGTAGATTCTACCAAAGGGTTTTCTAAAGCAGTTGTTCCAATTTACACTCCACCAGCAAATGTTTGAGAGTTCCATTTGCTCCGTGTCCTTGCCAACACTTTACATTGTAGTCTTTTTAATTTTAGATGGTCTGTGGGTATGTAGGGTTATCTCATATGGCTTCAATTTGTCTTCCTCTGATGATTAATGATACTGAGCATCTTTTCAAATTTTATTGCCCATTTGGATTCCTCTTTTGTAAATTATCTTTTCAAGTCTGTTGCCCGTCTTTCAAATTGGGTTGTCTGTCATTTTCTTATAGATTTGTGGGAGTTACCTTTATATTCTGAATATAAGTCTATTGTGGCATATATGTATAATAAATATCTTCTCCCAGTCTGTGTCTTGCCGTTTCAATCTCTAATGGTCTTCTAATAAACAGATGTTCTTTTTTTTTAAAGATTTTATTTATTTATTTATTTCCCCCCCAAAGACCCAGTAGATAGTTGTATGTCATAGCTGCACATCCTTCTAGCTGATGTATGTGGGACGTGGCCTCAGCATGGCCGGAGAAGCGGTACGTTGGTGCGTGCCGGGGATCCGAACCCGGGCCGCCAGCAGCGGAGCGCGCGCACTTAACCACTAAGCCACGGGGCCGGCCCTAAACAGATGTTCTTATTTTTTATTTTTTATTTTTTTTGCTGAGGAAGATTCACCGTGAGCTAACATCTGTGCTAGTCTTCCTCTTTTTTATACGTGGGTTGCCACCATAGCATGGCTGCTGATGAGTGGTGTGGGTCCGTGCCTGGGAAGCAAACCTGGGCTGCCAAAGTGGAGTGTGCTGAACTTAATCACCAGGCCTTGGAACTGGCCCCAGATGTTCTTAATGAAATCGTATGCGTTTGTTTTCCACAGCTACTGTAACAAATTACCACAAATTTAGTGGCTTAAAACAACACACTTATCACACAGTTCTGTACATCGGAAGTCTGACACAGGTCTCACTGGGCTAAAATCAAGGTGTCCGCAAGGCACTGTTCCTTTCTGGGGGCTCTAGAAGAGAATGAAATGAAGTGAAAGAAATTCATTTCCTTGCTTTTTCGAGATTCTAGGAATGCAGCTTCTGCATTCCTTGGCTTGTGTTCTCTTCCTCATCCTCAAACCCAGCAACCTTAATTCCATCGCAACCTTAATTCCCTTTGGCAATATCATCTAACATATTCACACATTCTGAGGATTAGGGAGTGAATGCCTTTGGGGGCCTGTTATTCTTACTATCATGTCATATTTATCAATATTTTCTTTTTATGGTTAGTGTTTTCTGCATCCTTTTTAGGAAATATCTGACTATCCCAAGGTTATGAAGATATTCCCCTATATTCACATCCAGAAGCTTGATTATTTTAGCTTTCATGTTTAGATCTATGTGATGCATATCAAATGAATTTTGTGTATGGTGTGAGATGAGGGTCTTTTTTTCCCTCATGAATATTCAATTGACCCAAAACCATTTATTTAAAAGAAATTCTTTTCTCAACTGAATTGCGGTGCTGTGTTGTTGTTCAAGTTACTCTGTAAAGTAGGTCTGTGTTTGGAATCGCTTCTGTTTCTTGTTGTATTAGTTTCCTAGGGTGGCCCTAACAAATTACCACAAGTTGGGTGGCTTAACACAAGAGATGTGTATTCCCTCTCAGTCGTGGAGGCCGGAAGTCTGAAATCAAGATGTTGGCAGGACCGAGTTCCCTCTGAAGGCTCTAGGGGAGAATCTTCCCTTGCTTCTTCCAGCTTCTGGTGACTCAGATATTTCTTGGCTTGGAGCTGCGTGATCTAATCTCTGCCTTCTCCCCAGTGTGTCTGAGTCTCAAATCTCCCTCTGCTTTTCTCTTATAAGGATGCCTGTCATTGAATTTAGGGCCCACCTTAACTTAATTACATCTATGGTCTAATCACATCTCTTTTTCCAAATAAGATCATACTAGCAGGTTATGGAGGTTAGAACATGGACATATCTTTTAGGGGCCACCACTTAACCCACTGCACTTTTGTTTCATTGGTCTACGTATCTATTCTCACATTAATACCCAATACTTAATGTCAATTATTGTAGCTTCATAGTAGGTTTTGAAATTGAATTATATAAATTTTTCAGCTTCATTCTTCTTCATTATTGTGTTGGCTATCCTAGGTCCTCTGACTATCTATATAAATCTGAGTTACCTATCTATTTCCGAGATAAAACCTATTGGGGGTGCCGGCCCGTGGTGTAGTGGTTAAGTGCGCGTGCTCTGCTGCTGGCGGCCCGGGGTTCGGATCCCAGGCGCGCACCAACACACTGCTTTTCAGGCCATGCCATGGTGGCGTCCCACATAAAGTGGAGGAAGATGGGCACGGATGTTAGCTCAGGCCAGTCTTCCTCAGCAAAAAGAGGAGGATTGGCGTGGATGTTAGCTCAGGGCTGATCTTCCTCACACACACACACACACACACACAAAAACCTATTAGGATTTTGATTGAGATCACATTGAATCTACAAGTTAGTTTGTGGCTAATTAACATTTTGATAATATTGAGTCTTCAAATTCATACATATGGGCTGTCCACTGATGTAGGTCTTTAAAAAAAATCTCTCAGCAACATTTTATAGTTTTCATTTTAGAGGTCTCATTCAATTTGTGTTAGATTTATTCATAGGTATTTTATTTATGATACTATTATAAATTTTTAAAAATTATATTTTCTAATTGTTGCTAGTGTATAGAAACATAATTTATTTTTATATGTTATTCTTATATCCAGAGGTTTGGCTAAATTCACTTAATAATTTTAATGGTTTGTAATACAGATTCTTTTGAATTTTCTATTTCTACTGCTGTGTCGTGTGCAAATGATGACAGTTTTACTTCTTTTACTTCCAACTTTATACCCACCCCCTTGCTTTATTGCAGTTATTAGAATTTCTGTACAATTTTCAATGAAACTAATATAATGTAATTTGTAGATACAGTTTTATCAGATTATCAGATCAAGGGACTTCTATATATCTGATTAAGGAATTTCCCTTTTGTTTCTTTTCTGCTGTCAGTTTTTGTCATGACGAAGTGTTTTTTTTATAAAATGCCTTTTCTGTATCCTTTGGTATAATAATTTGTCCCCTTTATTCTGTTAATGTGTTAAATGGTATTGATTGGTGTTCAAATGTCAAAATAACCTTGTATTCCTGGGATAAATCCCACTTCCTCTTACTGTGTTATCCTTTTTATATATTATTTGACTCTATTTGATAATTTTTTTTAAGGACTTTGTATCTGTGTTCATGAGAAATACTGACCTATACATTTCTTTTTTTTTTCGTGAGGAAGATCAGCCCTGAGCTAACATCCAATGCCAATCCTCCTCTTTTTTTTTTGCTGAGGAAGATTGGCCCTGGGCCAACATCCATGCCCATCTTCCTCCACTTTACATGGGATGCCGCCACAGCATGGCCTGACAAGCGGTGCGTCGGTGTGCACCTGGGATCCGAACCAGCGAACCCTGGGCTGCCATAGCAGAGTGCGTGAACTTAACTGCTGCGCCACTGGGCTGGCCCCTACATTTCTTTTTTTGAATGTATCATTATTATGCCAACTTCATAAAATGAGTCAGGAAACATTCCTTCTTTCCTTAATCTCTGAAAGACTTTGTGTAAGTTTGATATTACTTCTTCCTTAAATGTTTGCAAGAATTCTTCTGGGCCTGGAGTTTTCTTTGTGAGAAGGTTTTAAATTATGGATTAAGTCTAACCAAGCTCAATATTACAATTTTTTTTTAACAATCTCTCCTTTATGGTCACATAACATATATTTGCATTTTCACACTGTTTCCTTAAAGTTTTAATGCATCTTTATATATTCAAAACCCCACATTTATATTTGAACCAACTTCTATCATGTATCTGAATGGCCTGCAAAGACCCAAAGTGATTGTGCTGATAAAAAGAAACATTTTCTCAGAATATCTGAGTTGGTGAATTAACTAAACCAATGCTTATTGTATGCCTACTATGTGGTCAGGTAATATGATAGCCAGTGGTACTACTAGCTGCTCAAAATAGAGTGAAGCGCACAGATATTTAAGTAAATAAATTACAGGACAATGTCACACACACACACACACACACACACACATACACACACAAAGGAGACACCTACTAACCCACAAGGGCTGGGAAGACATCACAGAGGAGTTAGTATTTGGGCTGGACCTTGAGGGACAAATAGGATTTCACCAGCCAGAGAAGAGAGGAAGGACTAGGCAGATGGAATGTTATATGCAAAGGCACAGAGGTGGAAAAAAGTAAGATGTGTGAAAAAGAGCAACGAACTCGGTGTCAGAGGGGAATAGAGTACTTGGGGGCAGTGGTGAGAGTTGTTGCTCTAAAGAAATATCAAGACCTTTGGAAAGGACCATTCTTTGCCATATAATGAGTTGAATTCTATCCATTAGACAGTCAAGAGCCACCAAAGGGTTTTAACCAATGGACTAAACTAATTAGATCTGTATTTTATAAAAGTTACTCTGGCAGTGGGGTGGAGGATGTATTTGAGTGGAGAGAGACTGGAGGAAGATAACAGATGGTGTACAACTAAACACAATGAAAATTACTTTGTACAAATATCAAGGAATAGTTTGTTTTACTAATGAGAACTAAAAATTCAGTACTCAAGTTCTTTTTCAGTTGAACACATGAACATTTTTTGTTTGTTAATTTAACTTCTATTGAGTTGATTCATTTTTATAATGGGCTTGGAAAGACCTCACTGTTGGGATTACGTTAGTCAGAGCTCAGTCAGGGAAGCAGAGCCAAGATGAGCACAATGAGATAAGGGATCTATTAAAGGAAGTAGATCTTACCAATTGTGGAAGAAGCCAAAAAAGTGAGGAGAAGGAGGAGATGGAGGATGAAAGTCACTGTCACTAACTAGCCTTCCTGAAATTCTGGTGCCAGTGAACAAGTAAGAACCTGAAGGAGGGAATCCTGAAAAGCCAAGCATGTCCAGCCACTGTGGGACCTTGAGGGAGAAGCCAAGGAGAAGTCTACAGGAAGCTTTTTCCTCTGTGTGGCTACCACCTGTGTGAGTTTCAGCAAAACATCAGTAGTGGCTCTGGGGCTGCTCTTGGCCAGCAGTTGGGAAGAAGATTCTGTGTGGAGCAGATGAGAGCAAGGTCAAGCTGAGATCTCCTGGGCAACCTTGCGTCTGACCACAAAAGCACCTTCAAAGAACAAGGTTTATTTTTTTCACTTATGCTCCCAAATCTCCCGTAAATTCCACTTTTGACCAACTCTAACCTGGAACAAGACAAGAAAGATGATTTTTGGGAAATGTAGTCCCTGCCCTAAGCAGGTTGACCATAGAACAAGTATTACATACAACACTTAAATATAGGATATATAAGATATATGATATATCAAGTCCTACATAACACTTGTTATCTAAGATAATGTATATTAAATATTTAGTCTGGGACTTGATACATAGCAAGTGCTCAATGAATGCCATGATTATCCCAGAATCCTATCCCAATTTTTAAAATGTTCTGTACGAAGCAACAGAAAAGACATTATGGGGTCCATAATTGTGTTAGATTTGTCAAAAACGTAAACTTGAGGAAAGAAATGGTCCAGAGGTAGCAGGTACTGTTTGTTGCCCACTGCATCATTCTTATCTTTTCTTTATTACCAACAGAACACACATTTGTTTGGGGTGGCATTGAACCCCCAAGGTCTGATTGTGGACCAATGAGATGAAAGCCAAAGTCCCTGGGTAGGGTTTCCTGAGGAGCCTCTAAAAAGGCAGGCAGAATCAGGCTCTTTGATTTTCCACTTTTCTTTTGCCTGGGACCCAGACATGGAGTGGTGTTTTCTTCTTGTGACCACAAGGAGACAGACACATGCTAGGGATTGCTAAGGATAAAGATGGAGTGAACTTGAGTTTCCGACGTCCTTATAGGTCTTCTCTATTAGCTCCATGCTGTTACCGCACAAAGGGCATGATCTGCTCACTGTGAGATGAAAGCCAATTGTCAAGAGACAAGATGGTGGCAGAGAAAGGGCATTTTATTACAGCTTGCTAGCAAGAGGGAAGAGGGCCGACTAATGTCCAAAAGAACCATTGTAAGGGGTGCACAAAATCTTGAAGCAGTTATATAGGCCCGTGGGTTATAGGGGATGCGGTTAGGAATGTTGACCCTCCGGTGTTACAGACTAGGAGTGGCCACACCAGATAGACTCTCTGTCCTGGGGTCATCACATTCCTAAGGAACTCGAACAAAGTTATTGTCTTATCATGGCTGGGAGGTACATGCACAGGCGGGGGTCATAAAATCTACAGAGCAGTTAGATATCCGGGAGGGTGCAGATCCAGTTGGGTTAGTCAGAGGTCATTCAAAGTTACAATAGGGTTTCTTTTCTACAATATGGCTTCCTTTATGTCAACCTTGTGTTGAACTGGTATCAATGCTATTGACTTTTCATTGCATAAAGAAACCCAAAACCCCTGATTTGTTTGAGCCACTATGTTTGGAGACTGTTACTAGCAGCTGAATGTAATTCCTAACTGATGAGCCTGTTGAGCGGCACAGAGGTGTTGGGAAGGCTTCTTAAAGCAATAATAAAATTGTGTGAATGCCTAGGACAGTGCTTCTCAAATATTAATGTGCATACTAATCATGAGGAGTTCTTGTTAAAGTACAAATTCTGATTCAGTAGGTGTGGGGTGGCACCTGAAATTCTGCATTTCTAGTAATTCTCAGGTGATGCTGTTGCTGCTGCTGGTTTGTCGACCCACTTGGAACAGCAAGGATCTAGAACACCATTACCAAGTCAGTTGTACCAACAAGTGGTATTGATGTCCTAACTACAAATTTCCACTAATTTCTTATACCTCAGCTACTTGAGCTTAGTGGCAATACCTGCTCTGTTTACTACATCATTCTAACACATTTAATCAGAAGATCACAAAACAAAGAGAACTGGAAGAGTAGGTCTATCTACCAAAATAAGGGCATTTCCAAAACCAACTACAAATCTCTAGGGGTCAATTTCAAAGCAAAAGCCCAAGCAGCTTCCTGTCTGAGGTTAATGAAAAGGTTGCTTAAGTGCCTCTTTGTAATATGGTTCTTTGCACAGCCTCATTGTAACGGTTTTCTTGGGACATTAATAGAGTTCTTGGATGTAGAGATGTCACCTCTCTTCTGCCTTTGGATTATTGAGCTCTTCTTTGCTCAATTATATTTAGGACATGCTCTGGATGAGTAGCTAAAGTCATTTCCACTTTTATGATTGCTGGCTAGTTAGTTGAGTACTCCTGCTACTCTTCTAGAAATAGTGGGCATTTTGAGAGAAAGTAGAGGCCGATAACTGCCAGAGATGTTAGACCATTAGGAATAAAGAGGTGCCTAAGGAATTCCAGAGTTCTTCCAAATCTCATTCAGGTCCTCTTATATTTCCCTTCTCTCCCTAAAACAAATGTTATATCCTAGCTTGTCTGAACTGCTTGCCATTCTCTGAACACAAATGATCCATTCCTACCACTATACCATATCTCACACTGTTTCCTTGGTGAAGTCAGGCTGTGAAGTTAGTCTACTCAGGCTGCTATAACAAAATACCATGAACTGCAGGCTTAAACAAAAGAAATTTATTTCTCACAGTTACGGAGGCTGGGAAGTCAAAGATCAAGGTGCTGGCAGATTCAGTGTCTGGTGAGGACTTGCTTCCTGGCTTGTAGACAGCTGCCTTCTAGCTGTGTGCTCACATGGCCTTTCCTTGATGAGTGCTAGTGGGGAGAGAAGAGAAGAGGAGAGGGAGACGGGGAGGGGAGAATGAGAGCCCTGGTGTCTCTTCTTAGTATAAGGGCATTAATCTTATCATGAGGACACTACCCTCATGATCTCATCTAAACCTAATTACCTCCCAAAGGCTCCATCTCCAAATATCATCACATTGGGTTTTAGGGCCTTAACATATGAAGTTTGAGGGGACACAGACATTCGGTCCATAACATTGGCATACCCTCCCCTAGTAGTAATCATGGCTATCCAGTGCAGGGCACTTATCATATCAGGCTCTAGATTGTATGCATTACTCAGTTTAATTCTCAAAACAGGCTTACAAGAGAGGTATTGTCATTACCTTTACAAATGGTAAAACTAAGTCTTGAGAGGTTGAGACTTTTCTTAAGATCAGCTAGCGTGTTGTGAAGTCAGGTTTCATCCCACGTGCTGTAAAGCAGGTGCTTTAAATCACTGGCTCTCAGATTGTGGTTATTAGCCCAGCAGGATCAGTATCACCTGGGAACTCAAATGCTTGTGTCCTACCCCAGACCTACTAAACCAGAAGCATTGGCTGGGCCCCAGCACTTTGTGTCCCAACAAGCTTTCCAGGAGATTCTGGTGCATGCTGAAGTAGAGAATCACTACTCCAAATAAGGTGTGAGAAAGGAAATTATAGACAATTGGCTACTTATTAGTGGAGTAGGTTTTTTCCATGTTAATATCGGATAATGTTGATGTGAACAATAGTCATCAGATATAACGTTAAAACAGTCCGGCACTTGTGGCTCAAATACGCTGTATGGAAAACCTCCCCATCTTCCAAGGTCCAGTTCAAATCCCACCTGCTCCATAAAAGTGTTTTTTCGTTTTTTTGCCTTGATCACTGCTATTTTGCTTGTATCACTCGTGGTTGATATATAGTATCATCTATTCATCTCCTTCAGCATTGGGACTATCTTCCATCATTTTGATTCAGCAACAAGCAGTGTCTCATGTATACTATTCACTCAATAAACATTTGTTGGATCAATGAATGGGTTTCCATTTACAGAAAAACTTCACTTGGTTCTCTATGCTTGCAATTCTGCACCAGAATAATTTGTGGTTATTAAAAAAAACTGCTTTTCTCCCTTTTCACTCTGGTATATATTTATTTTGAACTATTGCTAGTTCCCAATAGAGAGGAGCATCCCATTTATAATAAAATCCGTAGATAATTCCTAAATGTGATATTAAATTGAAGGATAATAAATAACAGTTTAAAATGTCCAAGCATTAGGGAGTAGAAGGCATAAAGAAGGAAACTGGGAAATCTAAGATATATATAATTATTTTTGGAATAACTGAGCATTGGCTACATGTTGAATTGGCTTACGATCAACTGAATAAAGGCATCCCTGACAATGATATTACTTTTTATTTGCCTCCTATTTTCCTGCTTTCCACTCTATCCACACACTGCTTCCAGTGTTATTTAATACGATAATATTAAGAATTTGGTCTCATTAGCAATAAAGGTAGACAGACTCAGGTGTATCCAAATAACATTGTTGTCTGTTTGTACTAGTACTGAAGTATACTCCTGCATTTATGTTCTGCACCACTGGTTTCTGTGGTTATGTGCTGCTCCATCCGCCTGACATATCTTTGCATCCTAAGCAGCATCTATGTAGGATAAAAGAAGTACTAGCCAAGGAGGGCTTGCTTTTGCAGCCTCCTTGGCACCACAGATTTGATGGGACGCAGTGGATGTTGCTGACATCCATGAATCTCATCTGGCCAAGGCTACGATGGAGACTAAAAGCCAAGGGTCCATGTGACTACATAAGCTGTGTTGCTTGCAGAACTACTTCAAGTCTTCCTAATGGTTTGAGAGGGGTTGAAGCAGAGCTGTGCCTTAACCGGATCTCCAAGAAAAAAAGAAAGAAAAGTCCTGATTTGTAGCATTTGCTTATTTCAAGCCATCAACTTGAAAATGTGCACAATCAACTCTCCAGCATACTGGGCAAAACTAAACTACTGGGCTAAATGGAATGGATTTTTTGTTTTTTAAAGAATCAACCACAATTTTTGCTTCCTGTGCTTTAATAGCAATTCAGGACTTAGCAACAAGTAAATACACAACATATTTCAAATATAATCTTTTGATTTTAGTTAAAATGTCATCCTATGCTACTCAATACAAGAACTGAAGGTTGAAATTGAGAAAAATCTCTTTAAATGTGTCTTTCAGATTTGTCTCAGATACGTACTTATCTCCAAAATCTAATTTTTCACTTCCTTTCTCCCTTGAAGCCAAATTTTAGCACAATCTCCGATATGTTCAGAATCAATAGACTTGTATTTCATTCTCCAGCCAATGTTTGGACACAAAACTTTGAGATACGGTTTCTGTGGTAGTGTAGGAAGAAATGGGGATTGAGTGCAGGAGAGCGGTTCTTGTTTTACTTTAAGTTCAATCAAAGCTCTTAAACTGCGTAACATTTAGGTTCAGATGAATGAATCTGACCAATGAAATTTGGCGCAAAATTTAAACAGAATGAAAGGATATAATGATGGCAGAGGGGTAGCAGGTATATTTTTGATGTGATAAAACTAGTGATAAAATCAAAAGATGCAGACTAGCCGAAAGGCGACATTTCAGTGCGTATACTTTCAGACACTTTATTGTAATGCTATTTTTTGCTCGATTTTTCCCCTTAAAATACTTGTACATGTCAGTAAGTACCTATCTACCACCTGATTTTAACTGGATTTACAGCATTTCATTATGTGGGTATATCTAACTTAACCAGTCCCTTTTGTTGGATATTTAGATTAACAATTTTGCTATTATATGCTGTGCTATCTTTATAGCTTAATTTTTCTTCACATTTTAATATTTATTTTCATATGAAATACATCTAAAATTATATTCTTAGCATATAGATGTTAAATTACTGGGTCAAAGGTAAGAAATACTACTGGAATTATTTCCTTAAAAAATAGATTTGGAATTTTAGGTCAAACATGATATCCTGACTTCTTATACATATCACCAACTACTCTCCTAAAACTTTGGACCAATTTATATGCCCATCAGGAGCTCATCACACATGATGTAATGCATTTCTCTACCACAATTTCTTTTTATATATTTTCCCAACATAACAAGTAAAACATTAAATTATAATTATTTCTCATCGTCTTACCTTTTGTTTCGGGAATAAGCCTTTCAAAATGTTATTCAGCTATTGGGTCTTTTTTATGTTAAGTAGGATGTATTTGTTACTGATAGCCACCATAAAATTATCACACATTTAGCCACTTAAAGCAGCACAAATTTATTATCTCACAGTTCTGTAGGTCAGGAGTCTGGTGAGCTCAGCTGCTTCCTCTGGCCTGGGTTTCACAGGCTGAGATCGAGTTGTTGGCAAGCTGGACTAATCGGGAAGCTCTCAGGGAGAATCTGTTTCCAGGCTCGTTCAGACTGTTGACAGAATTCAGTTATTTGGGCTGCAGAGGGGAGGTCCCTGTTTTCTTGCTGGCTGTCAGCCACGAGCCTCTCTCAGCTCCTTAAGGCCGCCTGAATTCCTCATCATGTTGCCCCTTCCATCTTCAAACCAGCGACTTCCTGAGTCCTCTTCACGCTATGAGTCTCTGAATTCTCCTGCTGCTGCATCTATTCTGCCTCCAGTTGGAGAAAGTTCTCTGCTTTTAAGGGCTCATGTGATTAGATCCGACGCATCTGGATAGGACAATCCAGGCTAATCTTCCTGTTTTAGGTCTGTAACCTTAATTACACCTGCACAGTCCCTTTCGCCACATCAGGTGTATTAGTCAGGATTCTCCAGAGAAAAAGCCAATGGGAGATATATGTATATAGTTATATTTGTAATATATATAGTATTTATTGATTATGAGGAATTGGCTCATGCAATTATACAGTTATGGAGCCTGAGAAGTCCCACGATCTGCGTCCGCGAGCTGGAGACCCAGAAAAGCTGGTGGTGTAGTTCCAGTCCAAGTCCAAAGGCCTGAGAGCCAGGGGAGCTGATGGTATAAATCCCAATCCTATGGCAGAAGAAAATAAAATGAGATGTTTCAATTTAGTGAGACAGAAAAAAGGAGCGAATTCCTCTTTTCTCCGCCTTTTGTTCCATTCAGGCCCTCAATGGATTAGATGATGCCCACCCACACTAGAGAGAGTAATCTACTTTACTGAGTCCATCCATTCAAATGCTAATCTCCTCTAGAAATACCCTCACAGACACACCTAGAAATAAAGTTTAATCTGGGCACCCCATGGCCAGTCAAGGTGACACACAAAATTAACCATCACACAAGGTAATACATTTATTGGTTCCAGGGGTCAGGGTGCGGATTTATTTGGGGAGCCATTCTGCCTACTGTCATACCATACAAGGCCTCCACTATTGATTTGCCTACCATATTCCTCAATTCTAGAGCAGGAATATAAGGTTTTGTCTTTTGGAACTTAGGGAAAGTGTTCATAAACGTCTGTAATAAGAATTATTTAC
The DNA here is from genome assembly GCF_057802395.1 of Ceratotherium simum simum. Classification (NCBI taxonomy): domain Eukaryota; kingdom Metazoa; phylum Chordata; class Mammalia; order Perissodactyla; family Rhinocerotidae; genus Ceratotherium; species Ceratotherium simum. The sequence goes on from NC_141926.1 coordinate 19,659,921, forward strand.
TACTTATTTATAAACGAACGTATTCAAGTATACTCAAAAGTAGAGTGAAAGGTACAAAGAAGTCCATGTACCCATCACTCAACTTGAACAATTATCAATATTTTGCCAATCTTGGTACATCTATTTGTTCACACCCTGCTTATTTGTTTTGATGTGTCTTTTGATGGAAGAAAATATCTTTATTTGTGAAGACTAATTAAGCTTTATATTTTATTGGGAATTGTAATAGTTTCATATAATACATATTAAAGAACAAAAGGATATTAACAAAGCAAAAAGAATACTAATGCTTTCCTCTTATTTAGAGGAAGGAAAATAACATTTGAGGTATTGAAATCTTGCCCGACTTCCATAATTGCCATTGTGATTCATTGACATTTTGTATTAACTGTCTCACAGTATAGAATTCTCTTATTTCGTTCTTATGCTGATATGTAAGTAAAAGCTGCATGAAAGAGAATGGGAGAAGTAGTAAGCTTTTCTTAGAGAATTTAAGAAACAAAACTCAAATTGTGCAACATTTCTGCTTATTTTCCTTTTTTCTCTTGATGCCAAGCCTTGGGTATTTGCAGGGTAAGTTATAATAGAACTTACTTAAGAAGATATTTTACTATAATAACATGATTACTTGCCATCATTGGACAGTATGGAGGTATAAATAGACCAAAATCCATGGATAATCCAAAAATAACATTTCCGTATTTGCGATGTGTTTTCGTATCTTATTTAACTGAGCATGTGCTGGTGTTCTGGGAATTTAGTTTGAACAGAATAATAAAGTACACCATAAAAATCTGGCTTCAGTCTATGAACACCTGGCTCTGAGACTGGTGAAGGGTTCCTCTTTCCAAGTGTTCCCATGATTAGGAAAATTATGTTCAATTGTTTTATTTAAAAGAGCTCTTTTCTATATAAACATTTTTTTAGATTAAATTACATTTAAAATATTTAGTGTAGAGAATCATTCTCAAATTTGTAATTTATTGCCACGCTGCATTATCTCTTATTCTTTTTTTCCAGTTTTAGAGAATGATATATTCCTCTTCTGCAAAATTGAACATTTGTGCTTTTAATTTCAAACTTTCCCATCTCCTCTGGAACCACGCTCCATTAAGTATCACTTCTTCTGCCTCTGTCCACCTTTTCTTACATTTTCAATTACTCTCATTTAATTTCACAATCACTTACAAATATGCACAACTTCTCTCCTGAGAAACACAATTGCTTTATTTCTTTTTTCCCTTTACCGATGAACTTTTAAAATATCCACTTCATTAACACCTATGTGTTTTCAAATTCATTTGAAGTTATTTTCTGTCCTCATCATGTTTACACTGCATTCTTCACAACCCCCAGCAACTTATTATTCACTGAATCCAATAGCCTTTCAAATTTTCTCAGTTGTCATATTCTTTAACCTCTTGTACCAATTGACACCATTAACCAACCAACCCTTTCTTTGCCAAAATCTCTCCTTTGTGTCTTTTTAGACACTTTCTTCTCTCCTTATTCTTATGCTACACCTCCAACTGCTCTCTTTTCTTCCTTCCTATATGATATCCATTTAGATGTCATTGTCCTAGGATCATCTGTCCCTGGCTACTTCCTTTTCTCTCTATTTTGAGCTCTCCTCCTGAACAATTTAATCCCATGACTTCAACTCTACTTTGCTTGTGAATGGCTTCTCAATCTATGTTTACACCCCTGAATTTCCCCCCAAAGTTCAGTCTCAATTTTCCAATTTCTGGCCTGACATCTCTATCTGGATATTCTTCTAGCATATTCTATTTGGCAGTTAGAAGAACTGAACTTCTCATCTTCGCTTTTAAATCTGCTTCTATCACTGTTTCCATTTTTGTTACAACCACTACCTTATTGCATAGGCTCAACATGTCAGGGTCATCTTTGATTCCTATCTTTCCTGTCCCTTGTCAAAACAACAAATACTCATAATGAGTGTCTCCCTCCATAAATAAATGTCACTTATTTCTTGTTTCCAATTCTATGACCCCTTTTATATTTCAGAATCTGATTATCTTTGAGTAGGAATATTGTGAAAGTATGTTAACTTTTCTCTCCCACCTCCTCTACCCAGTTAGCATGCGAAGTCTTACCAGTTTAATCTTTCTTGGTTTTAGTGTTTATAATATCATCCTCTGCTTCAAATCTTCCATGACTCTCTTTCGTTAAAACAGTAGTTCTCAAGTGGGGGTCATTTTGCCTCCCAGGGGACTTTTGGCGATATCTACAGACATATTTGGTTGTCATAACTAGGGCAGGGGGGATGCCTGGGATGCTGTTAAACATCCTACAATGCACAGGACAGCTTCCTACAGCAAAAATTATCTGCCCCCCAATGTCAATAGTGCTAAGGTTGAAAAACCCTGGTCTAAAGAATAATCTACAAATAATTAATTTGGCATTCTCATCCTCATCTACACTTCAATCACAACCCCATGGGATTTTTATAATTGTTCTTCTTCTCCATTTCCTAATACTAGGTCTTTGCTTATACATTTTCCCCCTTGACTGGCATTTTCATTCTTGCCTTCTCCCCTCATTAAAAAAAAAAAAAAAATTCCAATGCCATCCATCTCTCAGTGTTCAGCTCTATATCTTTCATAAGACCCCATAATAATCCCAGTTGAAAGTGATGATCCTTTTTCTGAATCTTGATAAGGATTCTTTTTTGTATCTCCCTTACTATTTCTTGCCTTTTAATAGTTATTTATAGAAATGTCTTTTAAAGTTTACTAATCTTTATATTTCTTTAAGTAAAAGCTTTATCAAGATACAATTCACATGGCATAACATTCACCCTTGTAAGTATACAATTTAGTGGTTTTTGGTATAGTCACAGAATTGTGCAACCATCGCCACTGTCCAATTCCAGGACGTTTTCATCACTCCCAAAAGAAATCTATACCCATTAGCAGTCATTCCCCATTTCCTGCTTCCTCCAGCCCCTGACAAACACTAATATATTTTCTGTGTCTGTGTTTTAACTATTCTGGGTGTTTTGTATGAATGGAATCATATGATAGGTTGTTGTTTCTTTTGCTCAGCAAAATGTTTTCAGGGCTAAAGACTGTCCTGGAAAAACCATGATATAAGATGTTCTGTCCATATGATTGGCTTTTAGCTTTGCAGATACTGAGCAGTTTATTCAAGACTTTCCTGGTTTGTTTTATTCATCAACCCAGTTCCATTCATTTTTGATCTTTCAGGAATGTGTTCATATTTCTTGTTTTTTGGTAAAATATCACCCAGCCCCAATCATTTCCCTACCACATTATCTTCTCTGTAATGACTTTATTCTTTTTTTATACTTTTTTATCAGCAGAGTTTTGTGAGGTATTAGAGAGAAATATGCATGCAAAGTCTGCCATCTTGACAGAATTTTTAAAAAAATTTTTAACCTTTTTTTAATTGATGTTTTAATAGTTTATAACATTGTGAAATTTTGGGTTGTACATTTTTGTTTGTCCATCACCATATATATTTGACAGAATTTTAAAGACAAGAAAATTATCCTTTCTTGTTCAACTTTTCAAGTTCAACTTTGGCATTTGTGGAATAATTGATGCTACTAGTCAGGCTGTATTAACTATGATTTATGTTAAACTTTGATTTATGTTAAAATTGGATCTGACAACAATGAATGTCAAGTATATCGTGTTGATATTTAGAATTAAAATTCTCTGAGTAGAGAAAAAGGCTTAAAGCAAGACTTAAAACATCCGTAAAGTATTTGTGTGTAGAGAATCTTGCTAATATAACCAAATTGGTCATGAGGTCAGTACAAAATCATGACTAGTCTGAGTTCTAAAACATTTTAAAACAAATGCAAATTTTAAACTTTTAAGTGTGTACTCCACTACTTTCTGAGATCATTCGGATTATTAGGGGAAAGAACATTTTAGGCAGAGGGAATATTAAGTGCAAAGCTCTGGGCAAGGGGCTTGCCTGTTCTCTTCAAAGAACAGTGATGAGGTCAGTTTAGTTATGGTGAAATGAAAAAGGGGGAAGTAGGAGGAGACGTGGTCAGAGAGACTAGATCACATAGGTCCCCACATACCATGGTAAGGGCTTTTGGCTTTTTTTCTGAGTGAACTGGGGAGCCGGTGAAAGGTTGTGAGTAGAGGAATGAGATTATGTTTTAATAGAATGTCTGTTTCTGCACTTTAGAGAATATACTGAAGCTGGACAAATACATAGAACAGGGAGGACAGGCAGGAGGTGATTGCAGGAAAACAGGCAAAAATAATTGTGTCTTGGGCTGGGTTGATGTGTGATAAAGAGCCAAATTCTGGACATGTTCTGAAGATAGAGTAAATAGAATTTACTGACAAATTTTGTGTAGAGTGTAAAAGAAGGAAAGATATCAAAGATGACACTTGCAGTTTTTGGTTGATAACTGAAAGGATGGAATTGCCATTATTTTTGATGGGGAAGACTGGAGAGGGCCAGGTCTGGAGCTTGGGGGACGGGGCAGATAACTGGTTATCAAGAGTTCAGTTTTAGTCATCTTGTGTGAAATGCCTTCCAAGTGGATTTGTTGGGCCGGCATTCGGAATTCAGAGGAGAGGTTCCCATGGGAGATATAAATTTAGGAGTCATTTGTGTGTGGATAGTACTTACAGCCATGAGACTGGATGAGATCAACTAGAAGAAGTGTGTAGATAAAAGAGAGAAGCAGCTCAGGGACTGAGCTCTGAGGCTATCCAGAATCTAGAGGTCAGGAGATAAGGAAGAACCAGCAAAGGAGGCAGAAAAGGAGAGAAGGCAGGTGAGTGCGGAATCTATCTCCACTAGATGGCAAGCTGTTTGAGGACAGGAATCATATGTGCTTGTTCAGTGTTGTGTCCTTTTCTTAGTGTCTCATTCACAGGAAGCAGTAAGTACTGACTGAATGAATAAAGCAATAAAGGACACTATATCGATAGCTTGTATATAAAGCAGAGAGTTCCTTTTCTCCATGCCACCAAATTCTTGATCTTTTAAGTCCTTTTGCTCAGGCACAATGACTGAAGATGTATGGATTCTTCTTTCTCAGATCTCAGGTGTCTCTTCCAAGTGTCCTCCTGTCCTTGTCACACTGTTGGCTCTAGCCCTGTAGGGCAGCAATTGGTTATTCTTTTACCCTTCTAGATCACACAGGACAAGGTGTTGAGTGTGAACCAGCTTCCTTTGCTTCCTCGAAGACTCGTGGATGATAATCAGGCTGCATGTGCATTCTTGGAGAGGAAGAGGGCCCTTAGGTCTTTTCTCCTATGCTTTCCATATTTTCTTTTCTCTCGGTCCAACACATTCTCCTATTTGATGCTTTTGTGTTTTGGAAGAGAGTCCTATGACCTCTCAAAGAGACTTCCACAACTGCATCAGTTGTCTGAGCCCTCAATTTAGCATCACTTGTGGTACCAAGCTCTCCAACCAAGGACCCAATGAGTCATTCTAGTCCTGTTACTCTGGTAATATTCGAATACGGGTATAACAAAATGATTTCCTTGTTGGTGCCTAGAAACAGTGTTTTCTGACCTAGTTACAGATGTTTTCTACATGGTGCAATACTACACAATATGGAAAATCTATTTGAGCATATATTTTTGAGTAAAATGTTATAATAAAGAATAAAGCTCAGAATTTTACTTTCCAAGTTTTTGCCAGGGGAAAAAGTAACAAATTCAATTCATGAGGCCCGTAATTATCAATAAAAAGGCATAGAAAGCACAAGAGAATACATTTTTGAGTTTCAGTTTTCAAAAGTTCATGTATTACTGTGACAATTGTTGAAGTTTTTGGAGAGATGATGATGACAAATATGTCAGAATGCCCTAGAAATTAGCGATATCTTCAGGCTAGCAACTGAGTGAGGTAAATCCAAATTTTGAAGAAAAAGATAAAAAGAAAAGAAAAAATCATTATCTTCAGAAGAACCAAACCACTGTCCTTCTTAAGTTGCTTGCATTGTTATGAAAATGTCAAGCCTTCTGGTGCTAATGGCTTAGAACAGCCTTCTATTCATTGCTTTAAAAGTTGGTAGAGGTGAGAAAGTAACTAGAGATCTGGACTTCTAAATTACACTTGTATGTTTATTTTGGGCAGCATAGTGGTAAATGTGTAAAGCATGTGTCAGATTTCTCAGTTAATCCCTTTACCCCATAAAGGCAACTTTCATTCAAGGAATCTATAGTGAGGGTGAAGTGGCAAACTGTTATATTGCTAGTTTTGGTTTGCAAATTTCTGATGACCAGCTTTACGTAGAAATATGTTATAGCATGAGACAGTTATGAGAAATAAATGAGCTTTCTTTGTTTTGTAGGATCCTATAAGGAACACTTGAAGGGTTTCCTTTCTCTCCAATTTAGAAAATGCAGTGGGACTATATTTTAAAAGTAACATTTATGTAATTTGTTACCAGTCTTTGATGAACTCTAAGAAGAGAATGGGCTGTTTGCATTAAGTTGAAATGGTTCTCAAGCTTTATCATAGTTAATCAAACTTAATCAGAGTCGTCTGTCAAATGTAATGTAGGCTGAATAAAAGTTTCTACATGGAACAAAATCCTTTTATATTAAAAGTAATTTACAACTCGTATTTTAATTTTTCCCCTCTTCTTTACTTTGTTACATACTATTCTCAATGTTTCAGGCCACTCTTAAATTCATACATATCAAATACAGTGCTAAAATTCATTCTTGGATGATCGTTATAACGACTTAAAAAAGTCATTTTTCTTTGCTCTTGTTCATTGTCATGAAACCAATGAAAAGCCTCAGAATTTTTGCGGGGTTGTTGATTGCCTTAGTCTGCTTGGGCTGCCATAAGAAAAACAATAGACTGGGTGGCTTAAACAACAGAAACATTTTCTCACAGTTTGGAGACTGGAAGTCCAAGATCAAGGTGCGGTTAATTCTGTTCCTGGCAACAGGGCTCTTCTCCTGGCTTATAGATGGCTATTTCTCCATGTGTGCTCACATAGCTTTCCTTGGTGTATTAGTGTGGAGAGAAATCTCTCTCTGTCTCTTCTTATAAGGCCACCAATCCTATCGGATCAGGACTCTACTCATGACCTCATTTAACCTTTACCTCCTAAAGCCGTGTCTCCAAATACAATCACACTGGGAGTTAGGGTTTCAACATATAAATTTTGGGGGGACACAATTCAGTCCACACCCCTGAGATATCAACAGATCTAACTATATCAATATTTTTGGTGGTTTAGCATCCTGCATGATGTTTCAATTTCTACAATCAACATTTACAGAGCACGTACTCTGTATCTGACACTATGCTAGATTTGGGGCATCATAAAGATGAATGAAATCGTCTCCTGCCTGTAGGCTTATAGGCTAATGGGTGAGATTGACGTGTACACCCACAAACATCATAATACCATGTGACAAGAAAATAGAAATGTGCACATGCTATTCCAGCAAGAATGTCTCTCTGCACTGTATTTCCCATCAATATATCTTAATTTGTGATCTTTTTTACATAGTGGTGGTCCATTATTTTCTGCTCTGATCTCTGACATAGCAGATACTGTCTAGTGAGCCACAAAAAACTATGTTATGTTTTAGGTAGAACATTTTATTCCTGAGCTGCCTTAGGATCTTGTGCCGGAATTTCTGCTTGTTTCAGTGACTATGGCAAAGGCTTTTCCTGAGGCATCATTTTTCTTTGGTCTTGTCTCTCTTTCAGTGTACCATCAATGTGATTCAGAAAGTTTAGACGATTTTCACATCCTCTAAAAGTCAATTTATTGCCCTTATCAACTAGTAGGGCTGTTTTTAATTGGAGTTAAATCACTTGCCACTTATGAAGAATATTTTCTCACAGACTTTGAATTAAAATTAAGCAAGCGTTAAAAGTTTACAATTGCATCAATTTCTGTTTTGATGTAAAATGAAATTAGGTGTCCATACATCAGTGTGTTATGTAATTTATGCTTGGTCACCTTTTCATTAGTCACGAATAGTTCTGAAATCATTGGTGTCAGCTAGGGTCAAAAGGAGACAACAGTTAATACACTTTTGAAACCCTTTTTCATATTATGCCACTAACAGACCTTTTCAAGGTTGTCCTATGGTTAATTTCCTGAAGTAGGCTGTAAAAGTTCAGGAGACACCCTGAGTTTACAAGCGTTGAGCATGGCTTTTTCCCACCAGCTTCCTCAGTGCTATTGTAACTATTGGTTTTAAAACTGTTTCTATGTGTTTTGCCTTTTATTATTTTAGCCAGTGGGCACACCTTTTCCTTTTTAAACTGGTATGTTGATGGCCTTTCCTTGTAATAACAGTTGACATAATCCTGTTGAGCTGAAAGAAAACACTACTAAGGAAACGCTGGCTACTTCTCACTTTCTCAGACCTCTGCAAGGAGGAATGTGTCTCAAACCAGGGTCAGGTGGAGAAAGACATACCGATGGGTACAACTAAGAATTTCAGGTTCTCAGGAAGACTTCTTTTTGCTTGAGATTTACATCTTTGTCCCTACCCTAGGATACTGATTGGAACAATAATGAGATATCATTTTTTTCACCTATCGTATTGGCAAATGTTTTAAGCAAGCAATAACAACCATTGCTGGCAAATACTCAGGGAGATGAACATTCCTTTGCTTTGGTGGTAGGAGTGTGAATTCCTCAACTGTTTTGGCAGATAAATCTGGCAGCAATTACGTGAATTAAAACTACTCTATGTTATACAGAAATTCCAGTTCTTGAATCCTAACTTACGTTAAAAGAATCACATTTAATAAAGGACATATATAGACATATATATATATAGACATAGTGTTATTTTGTAGTATTGTTTGTAGTATCAATAAGCCATAAACAATCTGAATGCCCATGAATAAAGAATGGAATAAATCATGGCGCATGTGCACACACACACCCACACACAATGGAAAATGATGTATTGGGATATATAAATGTTCCAAAGGGGAGGGATGTTCACAATAAACAGTGAGATGAAAAAAAGCAAATGCAGAGGAAAGTGAATAATATCAACCTGTTAAAAAAATCAAAACCTAAAAACAAGTTATGTGGTCCTCTTTTCCAGCTGGAACCATGGAGGATGCAGAAGAGAAGACTGTTCCTGCTGTGCCAGAGGCCTTAAGAAAAAGCAAAGGAACTTCACAAAGCTGAAGATCAAGCACCTGAGAAAGAATTTTGCCCAAGATATGTTTTGAAAGGCAAGGAGGAAGCTTCTCTATGAAAAAGGTAAGCACTGTCGCAAGGAATATGGGCAGAAGTACAGAACTGAGACAAGAATGGCTAGGATGGCAAGGAAAGCTGGCAACTTCAATGTACCTGCAGAACCCAAATTGGCATTTGTCATCAGGATCAGTATTAATGGTGTGACCCCAAAGGTCTGAAAGGCGTTGCGGCTTCTTCACTTTCGCCAGCTCTTCAATGGTACCTTTGTTAAGCTCAACAAGGCTGCAGTTACCATGCTGAGGATTGTGGAACTATATATTACACGGGACTATCTGAACCTGAAGTCAGTAAATGAATTGATCTGCCAGCGTGGTTATGGCAAAATCAACAAGAAGCAAATTGCCCAGAGAGATAACACATTGGTTGCTGGATCTCTTGGTAAATATGGCATCATCTGTGTGGAGGATCTGACTCATGAGATCTATACTGTTGGAAAATGCTTCAAAGAAGCAGACAACTTCTGCTGGCCCTTCAAATGATCTCCGCGAGATGGAATGAAGAAAAACACCATCAAGAAGGCGGAGTTGCTGGCAAAAGGGAAGACTAAATCAACAGGCTTATTAGAAAGATGGACGAAGGTGTCTATCATGATTATTTTTGTAATCTGGTCAGTTAATAAACAGTGACTGCTTTCCGATTGAAATGTAAAACAAAAACAGAAACAACCCCTACTCCCTCCCAAAAAAACAGGTTATGTGATTGATCATCAAAGAGAAAATGGGACAAGTATATACCCGCTTCTTCACACTTTTTGCCTAAAGGAGGTATGAGGGGATTTTTCATTCATTCATTCATTCATTTATTATATCAGAAAAGAGAAGACACAGACAGGAGCAAAGAAAAGATGGAACACCATCTTGGTGATGGATGCTGGGTGAGAGGAGGGCTGGACGTCAGTATGGCAGCCAGCCTCATTATCTCCTGCCTAAATGGGAGCAGGGGGCTGCCTCTGAGTTTTTGAGCACAGAGATTTGGAGAAGGATGTTGACTAAAGAGAAAGAGAATGGCTGGATCACCCAAGTTGCCTGCAGTTACTGACAGCCCCTCTCCCCTGTACAGTTGTCTTTAGGTTGCCCAGGGCAACTCTCTTCCCAGTTATGTGCAACTGTGCATAATATCCTGCCTCAGGAGAAGTTCTTCCCTTCCCTGTGCCAAGCTGAAGCTCCTAGAGTGGGGAGGATGAGGGCAGCAGAAGGTTATTTATGGATGAAGGTGCATCTACTCCACGTATGAGTAGAAACATCCAGATGAGTCAAGAAATTCACCTGATATCCGTGCTTACTTCCTTACCCCACCCACAGAGGTAGGCACCAATTTGCATGTGGATGTCACTGTCCAAAGATTTGCTCGGAGAAGACTATGGTAGGATAATATTTGAAATTATTAATACATGCTTTTTCTTCTCCCTATATATATATTTTCTCTCTCTGTTTCCCCTCATTCAAGCAGATAGTTGGCCCTGGGGAAGTGTGAGGCAGGATAAGGTTTCTGGCTATTAATTTTCAATAACCCGAGTCTGAAGGAGAAGTCAGGTAAGATTGCCAGAGAAGGCAAAATGAAGGAGGATTTGTGGGCATCGACCAAGTGTTTGCGTCAGAGACATGATGGGAGGTAAATTTTCCATGCTAGAAAGAGATTCCCATGGGGGTAGAGGAGTGTAAGGAGGAGGATAGAGGAGGAGGCTGTGGGAGCAAGGAGATAGGGTCAGTGCCCAATTTCCAACTACATAAATACGGGATTGGTAAGACCCCATGGAGGAAACGGATGCTTGGTATTGACACTGATGAAACAAAGAGGTTCCATGCCCCCAATGGCAGATACTTTGGAATTATAAAAAACGCTGCACTGAATATCTTTGTATCCCTGTGCAAGAATTTTTCTGAGATTTATACTTTAGAAGTTGACTTGCTGGGTCCTAAGTTTCAGACTTTGCTAGATATTGCCAAAATGCTTTCCAAATTATACCAGCTTGCTCTCTCAACCTCTTATATTTTTCTTCTCAAATGTAAACTACGTACTTTATAGTAAAACTTTGAGGTTCATTAATCATCAGCAATTAACATTAAGAATTTGAAAGTCCCTGTTTCCCCTAGTTCCTCACCACTACTTGTCATTGTCAGACTTCTGAATTTTTCCAGTCTGACCGACATCAGAGGATATCTTGTTTTAATTTGCATGTTTCTATTACCAGCAAGTTACAGCTTTTTTTTTCATACCTTTATTGGTCATATAGAGCTTTTCTTCTGTGAACTGAAGGTTTATATTTATTTCTTCACTGGGCTTTTGGTCTTTTTCTTATAGGATATTTTTATATATTCTAGATTGCAATTATTCCTCAAATGTCTGAGTATTTTCTCTGTCTCTAGCTTGCCTTTTAACTTTATTTACGATGTCTAATGTATAGAAATCTAAAATGGTAGTGTCATCAAATATATTCATCTTTTAGTTTTTCCTTAATGGTTTGGTCTTTTTTTCTTAATAGACTTTATTTTTTAGAGCGGTTTCAAGTTCATGGCAAAATTGAGCAGAAGGTACATAGATTTCCCATAAACCCTCTGCTCCCACATATGCATGGCCTCCTTCTCTATCAACATCCCCACCAGAGTGGTACATTTGTTACAATTGATGAATCTTTTCATAGTTTAAGAAATATTTTCTTACTTCAATGTTCTGAGATAGTCTCCTACATCTTCTAAAACTTTTAAGGGTTGCTTTTAGCCATATGGACTTCCTATTTGTGTGTGGAATGAGGAGGAATTTAATTTTCAGATACATTTTAAAATTTGTTCCTCAATCACGTGGGGTCAGGCCATCCTATTGCCAGATTCACCTGTAGCCCGCTGAAAGATCCAGGATAGCAGAGCAGTTCATAGCAGGCATCAGGACTGGACATTGGGGGTAAACACTGGGCTCACGGATAAGCCTCAGAAACCAAAGAGCAGACTCGTGATGTTAGTGGATTAGTGAGTGGGGTGACTGCTGTGGGTCCCTCATGTTGGGGACATTGGCTGATGGGGCACCAGGGACATTCACTGAATGAAAAAGGATATAACTGCCCTGGCCTTACAACTGGATATCAGGATCTGGGTCAAAACAACCAACCAACCAACAAACATAGCAGCAAATATGGCAGAACTAACATAGCCAAAGTATTCTCCAAGCAAATATAGACAACCCAGAGGAAAGTATTTTCTGGGTAATCTTTCCTCTCTGTAATGTCACCAATTTATTTAATATATACTATAACCTTCTTTAAGTTCTTAAAAAATTGAACATAATGGGGAGAAGGAAAAAATCCTATTTTAATTGTTTAGTTGGAAAAAATAAGATTTATATTGATTTCTCCCCTGCAAAAAGAATAAAATAAAATCAATTTTAATAATTTGAGGAGAGATTACAAGTTTTTTCCTATAAAATTTCTTTTTTTAAGTAAAACAACTACATAGAATTTCATGGTAATTTTAAGTATTTGTACCGCTTTTTAAAGAAAAGAAAAGAAACCCTTGAGTTATACAAAGCACTTATAGTAGCATTATGCTTTCTAAAGTAAAACCTCAGTGTACCTCATCTCAGTTATCAGAATTAAAAAGTATAACTCAGAATTCAGTGTGTAATTTCTAATATGAGTGTCAAATTAACATTTGAACTATAGATTGATCTTTGTAATAAAATTTTTAAAATATAAAAATAATTAGCTGGGAATATCCCACATGCATTCTAAATCCCCCGGTTGACCTAGGTAATTTTTCTTATTCCTCCACGACACATGGCATTCTTTCTATGAATGACATCAGTTTGGAAATACCCCGTGGTTATATGAGTTATAAATGGATATTTCACTATGAACTCCTGATTATATTATGATTCATACTTTCACTTCTGTTTTTTTACTATCATTTTGAAAAAGTGAAAATGAAACTGTTTCATTGGCTGAAAGTTCACAAGGGAGAGGGAAAAATAAGATTGAATGTAATTATTTGCAAAATATTTTAGGATTATTGTCTGAAAGTATTGTGAAAACCATTTCTTAAGGAAAAACAGTGTAGTTGGGGCAAAAAAAATCTGCTCTTAGAGAGTTAATCTTGGACTTAACGTATAGTGTCTATAAGAACGTCTATTGTCAGAGTTCTGCTTTACATAGGAGCATTGCTTCTGATTTCTTCTGGCATCTATTTATCTATCTATCATCTATCATCTATCTATCTATCAATCATCTATCCATCTAATCTACCTATCTATCACTTTTAAAAACTGTTTTTCTTTGTGGAACTGGGTTAGGAACCCTAGCCTTCTACCTGTAGAATTTGTTCTCTTAATCATTACACTATTGTAGACAGATGATGATAGCTAGAGAGTTAGATTTAAGAAAGGAAGGAAGGAAGGGAAGAAGGAAGGAAGGAAGGAAGAAAGAAAGAGAAAGAAAAAGAGAGAAAGAAGAAAGAGTGATGTGGAACATTCCAGTATGATTCCAGGTTCGAGAGCCTTTATTCACACTTAAGTTTCCTTAGAACAGGGGTCATGCCTGCTCATTGCTGTGTCTCCTGCACCTTTGTCCGTTCCTGGTGCATAGCAACATTCAACAAATATTTGTTGAATAAATCAACACAGTAGCTTAAAAACAAATTCTTGTACTTCATGGTTTTCTGTGGAAAACCACAAGAAAAAAATATCTTCTGAGCTCTCAGAATTCTAGTAACCATGAAGTATCAGGAATCTAATAAATTCCTCTCATGAGATCTTTAAAATAAGTATCATGAGGTATGAGGTGCAAGGCTAGATGCCTCAATGCCCTTAATTTTTTATTTAACGTTATCTGTAGAATGGGAATTGTAAACCCTTTAGAAAGATTGATGTGATTAAAAAAATCTTTCTAGGGGCCGGCCGGGCGGTGCAAGCGGTTAAGTGCGAGCGCTCTGCTGCGGCGGCCCAGGGTTCCCCAGTTCGGATCCCGGGCGCGCACCGATGCACTGCTTGGCAGGCCATGCTCTGGCGGCGTACCATATAAAGTGGAGGAAGATGGGCACGGTTGTTAGCTCAGGGCCAGTCTCCCTCAGCAAGAAAAGAGGAGGATTGGCAGATGTTAGCACAGGGCTGATCTCCTCAAAAAAAAAAAAAAAAGAAAAAAAATACTAGAACATCTCATGTCAGTTACACCAATAGCCTGAACTGAAAATAACATTGAGGATGTGCTGAGAATAGCAGTGATATTAATAGGATGGTTGTTGTTTTAAGCTACTATATTTTGTGATAGTTAATCAGCAATAGATTACCAGAACAGAATTGCTGTAAAGATCAAATGGATATTAATGAAAAGAAAGTCAAACAATGAGATTCTCTTTGAAAACCCGAGGAAATTAAGAGCAGAAATATGGAAGTCATTTTACTGAAACAGAATAGCTTATAAACTGGGAAGACTTGACTTGTAACCTGCTAAATATTTTTAAAAGAAATAATGTGTTAAACAGAAAAGGAGTTGGTCAGACTGGCATATGAAAGAAGAAAACAAAGAATCTGTGAAGTACATTTTGGCAGAGAATTCTAGAGAAATTTGTTCCCAAGATTTGTTCTTTCTGGTGCTGATTGTTGACACTGTAGCATTAGTTATTCTTTGCTTGATGCCATTGAACATCTTGTTTAAATCAACCTCCACTTACTCTGAATTCGTATTTACTAAGCGTTGTTTTGATTATAATTTGATTTCTGATATAACTTTACAAGGAAGGAATGCTTTGGCCAGAGGAACCCTTGGCAGTTGTATCTCTCATTATAATTAAAGAATTTTTTTTCTGGTTTGTACAGAAGTCTCCAGAATTCAGTTTGTATAAGTTACAATTCCCAAGTTTAACCAAGTCTGGGACATTGACGAGGTTGAGTTTTCAAATAGACGAGACTGAGTTTGGGTCGCGATGGTTTTCCCAAGGCTGTTGCCACTTTGATGAGTGCTCCTGGCCTTCCCACTTGTTGTGGGGACAGGGTGAAGGAGTCCCTGCTAAAATGTGTGGCATAGAGTGGCATACCACAAATGTTGGTTTCCATCCCAAAGTGTTTCCTCTGACAGCTTGTATGAGGAAGAGGGAAAATAAATACTGTATTGAGAAGTGGAGCAAGGAGGAAAAAGAGAACAGTTTGCTGAAGGCCATGTTTTATTGACATATTAAGCTCTGATGGAAATCTCTCTTGTGATGTCACATTGTACTTTTTCAGATGTGATGGCTAATTTTATGTCTCAACTTAACTGCACCATGGGTGCCCAGACATCTGGTCAGATACTATTCTGGGTGTGTCTGTGAGGGTGTTTCTGGATGAGATTAACATTTGAAGTGGTAGACTGAGTAAAGCAGATTGCCCTCTCCAATGTGGGTGGGCCTCATCCGAGTAGGTGAAGGTCTGAACAAAAGCCTGACCTTCCTGCACAGGAGGGAACCCTTTTTGCCTAATTGCCTTTGAGCTGGGACATAAGTTTTTTCTTGCTTTCAGATTCTAACCAAATCTCCTGGGTCTCCAGCTTGCCTACTGAATATCTAGGAATTTGTCAGTCTTGATAATTGCCTGAGCCACTTCCTTATAATAAATCTCTTTCTCTTTCTCTGTACATCCTATTGGCTCTGTTTCTCTGGAGAACCCTGACTAATAATACATCAGGTGTCTTCACAATATGGCGTATTACCAGAAAATTTTACTTTTGCAAATAAATTAGGTCTTTAATGTAGTCACTGGCAGGGGAAAAATATTTTTATCTAAATTAGATTTTCTGTGACTCATTGTGAATGTTTTCCTGTTTTTTTCTTTAACATTCTATCTCATTAACATTTGTCAAATTTATCCTCAGGAATGGAAAATTATACACAGTAATGAACTTAAAAATTTGGTGTACTCTTATGTCAGAGATGTCTGTGGTACTTGCCTGGTTGGTTTTGTGATGCTGTCACATTTCCTTTAGTTTAACAGGCTCTTGCCTCAAATCCACAAACTCAGACCTTGACTCATCTCTCCGCTGGACCCCCCAGTGGGACAATGTCAACAGCTCTACAACTTGCAAGTGCTGATAAAGTGTTTGTAAGAATGATTTATTAAAGGAAAATATAAGTCAACAAGTGGATGTACTCCATCACAGGAATATAAGACCATTCACTAATTCCACAAACATTTATGGAGCACCTACCCATATACCAGGCTGGAGGAACAAAGATGAAACAAACACAGACCGTTTTCTTAGAGAGGGAAGATAGAAAATGGACATGGAGGCTCAGAGGAAGAGGAAAGTGCCTGATGTTTATTGAGCATCTACACTTTCCCAGGCGCTCTGTTAGGGGCTTTACAATGAATCTTCACAAGAGCTCTCCAAGGTAGGTACTACTGTCCCTCATTTCCGTAGGAGGAAACCTAGGCTCAGAGAGCTCCTCCAGTTAGGAGAATAGAAACTACAGTAGCATTCACTGAGCCTCAGCGACAGAGTGGAGTCCAGACCCAGATCTGTGGTTTCACATCTGTTTCTCCTTCTACTCCACCTTGTCGCTTTGTTCTAGAACCATGCTGTCTGAGATGATAGTCACTAGGTGCGTGTGGCTGTCGAGCACTGGAGATGCAGACAGTCCAAATTGAGATGTGCTATCAGTGCAAGATACAAACCAGATTTCAAAGAGTTAGTATGAAAAAGAATGTAAAATATCTCATTAATAATTTTCATGATTACATGTAGAAGTGATAATATTTTGGATATACTGGTATATTTGTCAGGGTTCTCCAGAGAAACAGAACCAATAGTATCAAGTTGCCTATTTCTGTCTGTCTGTCTGTCTGTCTGTCTATCTATCTCTCTCTCTCTCTATCTATCTATCTATCTATCTATCTATCTATCTATCTATCTATCTATCATCTATCTATCAGCAGACAGAGACAGAGAGACAGAGACAAAGACAGAGACACAGGGGAGAGAGAGACAGGGGGATTTATTTTAAGGAATTGACTCATGCAATTGTAGCGACTGGCCAAGTCTGAAATTTGCACAGCAGGCTGGCAGGCTGGAGTTCAGGTAAGAGTTGGTACTGCAGTCTTGAGTCTGAAATCTGAAGGGTAGATTAGGCAGCCTGGGAACTCAGTCAGGGTAATGGACTGAATTAGTCCTGGATTAGTCCCCTTTGCCCCTCAATTCATATGTTGAAGCCCTAACCCCCAAAGTGACCGTATTTGGAGATATAGCCTTTAAAGAAGTAATTAAGGTTAAATGAGATCATAAATGTGGGGGCTTAATCCAATATGACTGGTGTCCTTATAAGAGGGAGAGACTCCAAGGTTGCATGAGCACAGAGAAATGGCCAAGTGAGGACACAATGAGAAGGTAGCTGTCTGCAAGCCAACAAGAGAGGCCTCAGGAGAAACCAAACTGCCAATACCTTGATCTTGGATTTCCAGCCTCCAGAATTGTGAAAGAATAAATTTCTCTTGTTAATTCACTCAGTCTAGTATTTTGTTATCACAGCCCTAGGAAATGAATACAGCAGGGTTTCTATGTTTCAGTCTTGAGATTGAATTCCTTTTTCTTTGGGAAACCTTAGTCCTTGCTCTTAAGGCCTTCAACTGATTGGATGAGGCCCACCCACATTATTGAGGGTAATCTGTTTTACTTAAGGTCTACTGATTTAAATGTTAATCACATCTAAAAAATATTTTTACAGCAACATCTAGACTGTGATTGATCAAACAACTGGGCTCCATAGCCTAGCCACATTGACACATAAAATTTAACATCACAATTGGGGTCAATAAAATATACTATTAAAATTATTTCCACCTGTTACTTTTTACTTTTTAAAATGGGGGTACTAGAAAATTTAAAATTGTGTATGTGGCTTACATTTGTCACTCACATTAGACTTCTTTTGGACACAACTGCTCCGGACATTTATAAAAATAGATAGCAAGTTTCATAAAAGATAAATGCACAAGGTGCCATGGGAACATGGAAGAAAGACGTTGACATCTTCTGGGGCTGTTGAGGAAGGCTTTGCGGAGATGGTAAGATCTCTCAAAGCACAAACTGGAGCAGGAATGCTGCAGTTTGAGTCTCTGCTCTGCTGCTTCACCGGATGGGTGGCTCAGGGCAAGAAACTTAACCTCTCTGTGCCTTGTTTTTCCCATCTGTAAAATGGGGGTGGTTTTGAAACCTTCCACATGGGATTTTTGTGAGGGTTAAGTGATTTTATACATGTAAGCATTTAGAACAGTGCCTGAGACAATGAATTTCAGTCAGTATTAGTTGAAGAAGATCATGCTTGAGCAGAATCTGGACAGATGAGAGGTTGGACAGATCCTGAAGTGCTTATTGAAAAGGGATGAATTCTGGTGAAGGTGAAGGAAATGTTAAATGCTCTTCTTTGGGTTTCACTTTCTGTCTTAACACAGGAAAATTAGCAGCAGGGTCTCAATTAGTATGTTCTGTGCTAAGACTTCAGCCAACTTGCATTGACTTTTTGCATCATTTGGTGAATGACTGGTATGTGCTTGGCGTGATGCTCGGCATCCCTTTTGGTCCTCATTTTGCTTATCTCAGCAGCACTCAGCCATGCTGACTATGGCCTCCTTTTCAAAACACTGGATTTTTGGCATGATTGTCTCCTGGCTTTCTCCTATCTCCCTGGATGCCCCGACATTGACTCCTTTGCACAATCAGTCTTCTTCTAGATCAAGCTCAGTCCTTGTCTCTCACTTCTTCTTATTCTATGCTGTCTCCCTAGAACATCCCATACACTCAGGTAAGACCTTAGGTACCACAGATACCGCACATGACCCACAAATTTGTATCTACAGTCCAGGCTTTTCCACTGAGCTCCAGATCTGAATAATCAGATGCTTACTTGATTTCCTCCCCTCTATGTCTCAGAGGCATGTCATATTCAACATATCCTAAAATGTATTCACCTGTCCCCCATCACATACACCTTACTCTTTTTCAGTGTTCCCTACTTGTATCTTACAAAGCCAGAATCTTATGTGTTATCCCTTATCCATCTCCTTTATTCTCCAAATCCAAGCCAACATCAGGACTTACTAGTTTTACTTCACTTCATCCAAGGCTACCATCGTTTCTCACCTGGATCGCTGGACGAGCTCCCTGCATCCTTTTTGACCCCCCCTTTAATTTCTTATCCACACTACAGCCAAGCTGGTATTTTTGAATTTGAAATCTCATCATATCATTACTCCTCTAAAAATATTCAATGGTTTCTCACGTTCATTGGATAAAGTTAAAAAATCCTTGTTTTAGGAAATCTAAGACAAGCTTGTAATTTCTGGGCCCTAACTATCACTCCAGCCCCATTTCACATCAGGCTCCTCTTCGTTTAGCCATACAGGTCTTTTGTCATCTCTTTGTTCCAATCATGTGCCTTCTGGCCGTAGAACCTGTTCCCTCTGCCTGCACCCTCCCACCCCTATATTCTCAGAGCATTATTTTCTTTCAAAGAATTTACCATAATTCAGATTTATTCATGTGATCCTTTGATTATTGCCTGTATCCCTGACTAAGTGCCAAGAAGTCCGAAAGGGACTGTGTCTTTCCTTCCCTCCTATTGGATCTCTGTCCTAGCAACTGCTGGCACATATCAGAAGCTTGAGAAATCAATGCACAGTCTCAATCAGTGCTCACATCAGCTCTGCTCAGAGGTACTTTCATTCCTCAGTTTACATGTGCAGCCAGAGAGGTTCAGTAGCTTTATTTACATGTCCAAGATTATAAAACCGGTAGGTGGAAGAACTTGGAACTGAAACCAGGTCATGCTGTTCTCACTCTTCCACACTATATTTTAGTTCTCCTTGTTTCTTAAGCTTGGAGAATGACAAGAACCATGTGACTGTGCTCATCTCTTTTTTTGTTACCAGATCATACTGAACACGTGAACTCTCAGTGATTGTACCTATTTCTGAACGTAAATTTTTGTTTTGGAAAAAATAAACTGAGTAGTTTTTAATGAAATGTGATTAAGAGAAAAATAGCCTCCCATGGTCCCGTAACCAGGAGCTCTGGATATTTTTCATTAAGTGGAAGAAAAATATAGACTCTCAGGAGATTGAGAAAAATCTTCATTAATGAATAAAAAGATTGTTCCAGATATGCTGCAAAATCAACAAATATATTGAGGTGAAAAGCAAGATGGTTTAATTCAAGTACATAAATAAACACATTCGCAAAATTTTAGCTACTCTATTAGTAATAATCAGAATGATTTGTCTGGTTATACTCTTTTTATTAAGTTGGATCATGTAAAATTGCTGATATTTGACCATTTTTGACCACAAAACAGCCTTTTCTTATGGTTCAATTCCCTCATAAAGAAATATTTTCCTATCTCTCCTCTGTGTCCCAGGAAACATTTCCTTTCTTGTCAGCTCATTGAAAAGAGGCCCATTTTGATTGACAAAATTTAGTTGTACAGCTATAAAACCAAATGTCGATTCACCTTTCTTCCCTATTTCTATATGTGTGTCCATCTTCCATCTGGAAGCTGTGGGCTAGTTAGAGAGAATCCACTATTTGATCAAGGGTAATAAGGCCTCATGTAATAAAAAGAATGGAGGAATTCATGAAGCTCCAAGGACCTACCACACTTATAACTCCCTTTTAGAGAAAATGGCCTGAAGCAGTATCTTCCCGCAAACTTCGATATGACTCATGGCATTTACTCACATTGAGTGAAAACAATGGGCACAATGGATTGGACCACAGATCAGAAGGTAAAGTCTATTAGACAGAGGGAGATGAGAAATCATGTAGACCAAGACAGATGATCTCAATTTCTGAATTTCTAGTTCCCCGACTGTGTTTAAGAGGCCCTACACTGCTTTATTTCTCATCTATGAATATTCATGAAATTTGCCTTATGTTGCCGTCTAATAAAATTATTTTTCTTTGCCCTTGTTAGAGAAAGCTCTTCTCCTTACCACCAAACAATCCCTCACCAAGACAAGTGTTAAACTGGATGATATATGTAAAGTTTTTTTTTTTCCCTTTTCTTTTGTAAACTATAAAGACAAATATGAGGAGCGGCTATTAAAAAAAAATTCTTTCTCTTGTGAAACTTGGCTTTCAGAATGGAAATTTATTTCATGTTGGCCAATTAGATTTTCTGTAAAAAAACAGTAGCCAAGCAGAGGAGATGTTGCTTCAATGAGGTATGAAATGCATATTATTAGGTGGATTTTATCTTAGAATCAGCATAAATGCACAAGCAAATATCATTCATTTGCAATCCAGAGGCTTTTAGAAATCATTCAGTTGGGTTTTTCTTTTTCCCTTCAGAAGGGATTAATCTGAGCTCCTGCTGTTTATGGGCAACCAAAGAGATCACATCTGGTTACACTTCAAAATTTAGTTGTACAGCTATAAAACCAATTGTCCTAGACCTTAAGTCTTGTTCCTTATGGAAAGGTTTCCTCCCTGTAGCCATAAGAACAAGTGTTTTTAGAAAAATTTTCTGCTGGGGCATAGAGAACACACTGGAGAATATTGCAAATACATTTATTTTATTTATTTCACAAACTGTTTCATTGGCCTTCCAAGGGGGTTATTCAAACAAAGGTTGAGCTGAACTTCAAGGGTAAAGATCTGAAATCAGAAGAATCGTCTTTCTTTTCTTTCTTTCTGGATAGCAGTTCTTCATAGCTCTCTACTATCTTGCTTTTCCTTATGTAGGGATAAGGAGTTCTGGGGTTGGCCTACATTTCCTTTTGTAATGTTTGTTCAGTTTATTTAAAGCAAATATCTTCATCTTTTTCATGTGTTATCTGATACCAGATGTCAATAGAATCTAGAGCTGTTTTGGAACTTTCCCAAGGGTAAATAATGAGTGTAGAGATCACATCAAGAGTCTGTAAGAAGACAATATCTCTGGTTTAGAGCCCCAAGGACAGTATCTCTGAATTTGGAGCAGAGATTGTATTTGAGGGGTTGTGTTTCTTATCCTTGACAGGTAACATGTTGCATATAATGGGATGTGGATTTTTATGGTGATTAGAGAGGGACTGAGCTAGGAGGGAACAGTTTGTTATGGGATAAAAGCACAAACCTTCATGAAAGGGTATTTCTTAAAGCTGAGCTGGAGACTTTGCATAGCCTGTCACCAATACCTGCATTCATTCAGTGATTCTAGAGTCAGTAAAGTGTATTAGGTTTCTGAAGGCTCAGCTCGTTCTCTGTCTGCTCGCCCTTGCTTCAAGACTTCACTAAGCACTGCTGTCAACAAGGGGGCACTAGTAGCAAATGTCTATACCCTTTAAATGTCTACTATGTACCAGTTACACGCTGGGCAAAATAGGGTGAAATGCTGTCATTTTTTCATATTTCAGGCACTATGTCAAAGCCTTACTACGTACAATTTCATTGTAATCACACACACACACACACACACACACACACACACACACACACACAAACTCCACAAACCCTGAAAAGGAGATACCATTGAATATATTTTACAGATACAGAGTCTGGAGTTTAAAGAGGTGAACCTGCCTGGCCCCCTTCACACACACACAGTTATTAAATAAGTGGAAGTTTTAGGATTCAAATCCAAGTTTATTTCATTCCAAATCTGGTGCTCTCAACTAATATAGTCTACCACTTCCAGGTACCATTTTTTTTTGTCTTCAAGGGAGTAAAATTCTAGTCATACTGGCAAACCTGGTAGTAATCATAGTCATACTGGCAAACCTGGTAGTAATCAATCAAGCAGGTTATGGTGGAGGAAAGCATAGACATTAAGAAAGTATGGGGGTCACCTAAACTTGACTGATGGGATGAGACATGGCATCCTGGAGAAGGTGATTGTGCTGGGTGAGTAAGAGTCAGTCAACGGTGATGGAAGAAAACCATATTTCAGGCATTGGGAAGGGCATGTGCACATACTGGAAATGACATGTTATTTCTTCCAATTTGGGACCCAGAGTGGAAACTGAGGAGTGATCTTGGTTGGGAGTAGAGAAGCAGGTAGGGACCTTGTATGAAACCATTCTGTAGCACCTTAAAGGATTGGATTTTATCCATAAATCAGTAGGAAGACTTTGCGAATTTCATGAATAAGAGTAACATGATCAGATTTGAATTTAAATAATATCACTTTGGAGGTTGCGTGGAGATTAGATTTGAAGTGACCGAGATTGGAGGCAGGAAAGCCAAATTTTGCCATTAAAAAGTAATCTATGCAAGAAGAGATGAGTCCTCAAATAAAATAGTGATAATGTGGATGAAGTGGAAGAGAACATTTGAGGGCTGTTTGGGAAAAGAATTTACTGAATTTTGTAATTGGATTGAATGTGAAGAGGAGATGAATAAAGAAGAGAAAAACCCTCAAAGATGATTGCTAATTTTCTGTCTTGGCTGATTGTTTTATCAAAGGAGTGGTGACACAGGACGAACAGGTTATTGGGAAAATGATGGGGTACCTCTACAGGACATTCAGATGGGGAGGTTTAGAGTTGTACAAGTGGAACTAGAGCTCAGCAGGGAGGTCCAAGCTAAAGCTAAAGCCATGCTTCTGGAACTCATCGGCATAAAAGTGGTAGTTCAAGTCATTAGAGAGGATGAGATCTTTTAGGGACAATGAGAAGAAAGTGAAGGAAGAGGATGAGTATAGGAAGCTCCAACATTTAAAGGATGGATAGAGGAAGAGGAGCCTGAGTAAAGCAAAGAGAAGGGAAAACCACGTAGGTAGAAAGTAATCCAGGGCTGACTATAGTCAATAAAACAAAGGGAGATGAGAACTTCCAAAATGGGTATATGGAGAACAGCTTCAGATTCTACAGAGAAGCGAGAAAAGACTGAAACGCATCCTTTGAATTTAGCAAGAGGGTGATGATTGAGATAAAACTTCTCTTCAGTTTAATGACAGCTTTTGTTCCTCACTCTCCTCCCTGGTATAGGGCTTATATGATTAGAGATGCCTAGGGAGAGAGCTGTTAGTTTGGGGGTTACGCATTACTCCAATATCCACAAAGAGGTAGCATGGTAGAAAAGGATTTCTTTTGGCTCCTTGGAGTAAAATTACTGAAATTAACGTTATATAATTTCCCTATTTGTGCACCTCACTCATTAAAATCAAGAACTTCTCCTTAGAAGGATACTACTACAGGAAAAAGGGTGTATCCTTTTCAACCTTCATGGCCCCTCTGAGTACAATCTAACAGCAGCAAACATTGGATGAAGAATCTACATTTTCAGTATCAAAAGTTGTGGGGGTCCAAATTATGTGTTTGTAGATTAGTTTTAAGAACATTACTTCCACCAGTCAGATCAAGTGAGAATTGTGCTCTTATGCCTTGTGACACCCGGCAATTGATCAGAGATAAAATCTTTCAATGGTTGACCTTGAAGTCAGATAAGTCTGTGTTTGGACACAGTCTCATACATTCTGGGTGATCTTGGGCAAGTTACTTAATTTCTTTTAGTTTCAATTTCCTCACAAGTGAAGTGGGAATGATCATATCTACCTTGTAAAGTTTTTATAAGTATTTAAGGAGATAATGTACATTAAGCATATAGAACAGTTTTTTGCATGTAACCATTGCTCAATAAATGTTAATCGCTATTATTTCTAGTCTAATCTTTAAAGTTAACTTTTATTCTCTGCTTTGGGCAGAGAAGATTGGCCTTTCCTTAGAGTGCTCAATCTTCTTTTCTTTCTTTCTTCCCTTCTTTCTTTCTTAGTTCCTTCCTTCCTTCCTTCCTCTCTCTCTTTTCTTTCCCTTCCTTCCCTCCCTCCCTTCTGCCCTCCCTTCCTCCTTTCTTTTCCTCCCTTCCTTCCTTCCTTTCTTTTTCTTCTTTTTCTTTCTTTCTTCCTTCCTTCCTTCCTTCCTTTCTCTCTCTCTCTCTCTTTCTTTCTTTCTCCCTCTCTCTTTTTTTTTCTTTCTCTTCTTTCCTCCTTTCCTTCCTTTCTTTTTTTTTTAAAAATTTTTTTCTTGCCATCAGTCATGAGCGGAGATCAATTACTTTAAACAAATCAACTTTTTCCTTTGGATCTTGATGCATATTTAATGAACTTTGAATTTATTTCTTTCCTTTTCACGACCAACTCCTCCAATAAATAATCTACACTCACTCTCATTTTTCAATTATCTGTCCTGTTTTTAAACATGGAAATGTAAGATTAGCTCCTGAAACTGCTTATGGAAGGTCATTGGTGACCTTTTAAAATCCTCAACCTCTTGGGCTATTCAGCTGCATGTGATTCTGTTGAGAACCCCTTCCTTGAAAAATCTCTTACGCTTTTTTTTTGTGTCACCACAACATCCTCACTTTTTTCCTCACTGGTACTTCTTTTCCCACTCACATCCCGGTCATTGGAGTTTCTCAAGGATTAGACGTTAGCTTTATCTTCTCTTTTATACACTAATTTCTTCACAGAGTCCTATCTACTTAGATTTTTCTTCATAACCTTGATGATGAAAAGTATCACATCTACATCTGTGCTCTGAGTTTTCAACTTGTACTCAATCTCCATGTTTCCAAACACTAGAACCACTGTTATCTTCTCATTCTTCATCAGGTAAGCTCAACTTTCATCTCTTTCTTGGGCTTCATATTTTCCAGCCAACAAGACCTTTTTCCTTTCTACATTTCTTTTAAGCTGTACTATTCAGATTAGTATTTGCCTTAAACTGTGTGAAAATACTATTCTCCAGTAGCTTATATGTTCTTTGAGGATAGCACTCAGATTGATATTTCCTGTGTGAAACTTAAATGCTTGATAATTAATTACTGTGTCCACTTTTTAAAAAAGTCAGTGTTGTAGATGAAAAGACCTAGGTAACCATCAGAGTTGAAATAGTTTTTACACCCTAGAATGGTGTAATACTTATTTGAGAATTTGTGTTTATTATCAAGCAAAGTTTAGTTAATAAAATTAAGAGACATAATTAGAACATGAGATTTAAGTGCATTAAAAATTGAGGGTCAAGGGCCGGCCCTGTGGCTTGGTGGTTAAGTGCGCGCGCTGCGATGCTGGTGGCCCGGGTTCGGATCCCGGGTGCGCATCGAGGCACCACTTCTCCGTTCATCCTGAGGCCGAGTCCCGCATACAGCAACTAGAAGGATGTGCAGCTACGACATACAACTATCCACTGGGGCTTTGGGGGGAAAAAATAAAATAAATAAAAAATCTTTAAAAAAAAAAAAAAAATTGAGGGTCATATAAAACAAACATACTAAACAAATGTTTTTTCCTCTTATTTTTGTTAATTATTTGGCACTGGAGCTTAGTCTCATTTAATATGTTTCTCCATAACCCTGGTTAAGAAGTGAATAGAAAAATTTTTTCTGGAACATTAAAATGGAATATTTAGCAACATTTTATAACTCATAATTTGGAGAGTGCAATTAATTCTGAATGTAATTGCTTTCATTAAAATCCACTACAATCTGATTTGTGCAGTTAATTAGAAAAAAATCTGTGGGTGGCAAATTCTGTGTTGAAGAAATATTTTGTTTTGTGTGAGCAAAGCTTTCCTAAACTTTCATGTTTTTGATTTAAAAATCCAAAGTAAATCTTAAATTGTAGGTTCAGTAAAAAGACGAAAAAACAAAAAAAAAAACCCAAAACAAACTCCTTGATACAAATCCACACAAAAAGGAAGCAATTTTTCATTGATTTGAACAAGAGGACTATTTCCTTTATTCCTACTTAGCATACCTAGATCAATCTCAGAAAGGACATAGACTTGTTCGTGTATTGTCTGGTTGAGAAATGACTAAGATGCTATTCTGGACAGGGTCACTTGGGAAGCCTCCTGGTGGTGGCCAAATAATTATGATACTATTTGGGGCTATATGTCGGAATATTGAAAGCTCAATTTGAATTCTTTTTAACAGCCGAGTCACAACAATGCCCCTGCAAATGACTTTTATTTTTGCACCTCAATTTTTTCTATCACAATTCAAAGGGAAATTTCTATCAGAAAATATAATAATTTGTTCGACAATGAGAAAAAATTGAAGTCAGAAAAAGGAAAAAATAAAGTCTTGCAGGAATTTTGCCAGCTGAAAGATGAGGGCCAAATGTGGGTGAATTACAACTGAGACAATTGGACAACATGGGTATTTTATTTTAGTCTATGCAAAAGAAATATGTCTCCAAGATGGCACATTTCAAGCCCCAGGTATCAGCTTTATCTGACGTGCTGCTATTGTGATTTCATTTATTCACTCTTTTATTCTGTCAAACAGGTATGTGTTAAATACTAACTACGTGATAAAGTACTAATGATTGGTGCCACCAGTAAAGCATGTGATGAAGTTACAGCCTTTACTCTTGCTAAGTTCTTCTCACTTATCCTCACCCAGGCCTTATTCCTAGATGGGAGCCATTTGCAGGAGTCACAAGACGTGGATTTCCTACCTTGTGGATTGCGGGATCCATGGAGGTTCTAGGATTGGGAAAATGTGTTTCTGGAGTTTGAACCCATTATATTTCCTTTGTTGCCTCTACTCTGCTGGAAATAGCAAGGAACTCAAGACTAAGAGGTAGAACTTGGAAAGTCTGAAACATTTTAAATAGCTCAAGTTCCCTTGGAGAAGGGGAAGATGACCACTGTGAGTTCCAGTTGTGTGGGTGTGGGGTCTGCTGCTAAGACTACCCTTATTTATTTTGTGATATGTGTTTTAATGGTAGGTGAGATTTAGAAGATGGGAGTCTCAAAAGAAAGTAGGCATAACCCTGTTTTAATATTTTCCCCCTACTCTAGTGAATCACCTGGGTTTGCCCCTTTCAATTCATGGGGTAATCTTTAAATAACTACAGAAGTGGGTTTATGGATAGGTCCATTCTTTTCAAGAAGAGATTTTTATTCAAATTGCTCTTTTCTCTGTATTCTGTTTCCTTTCTCTCTTTCTCCGTCCTTTTTATTGTTACACCCTGTGTACTTCAAAGCTCTATTCCTTTTCCTTATAAAAATTTAAAAATGTTAAATGTTTATAAATAAGCACAAAAATAAACAACAGGATGGTTTCTCCTTTTATACTTAGTTTTATGAAAATATAGAGGAAAATGACTTGGTTGGAAAAAGATTGATTTTATGAAGCTAGAGATAGGAAGAACAGAGAAGAAGAGAATTTGTATGGCATTGTCATATGACATATAAAGTCCAGGTTATTCCCACAGGGACTTGTCAGTCCTGAAGGATATTTTCTGCATAGGGAGGAAACTCACTACTGTATAACTGGTAACCTCCTAGGGGGAGTCTCTAGACCACGTCTACTCTTCTAGGCTTCTCTGAGCCAGTGTAAGTTACAATCAGAGGGGAATTTCCTTATCTGAAGTCTCGTCACTTCACTGAGTTTCTAAGTAGAAATGAGAGAACCCAGAAAAGTTTTGAAAAAAATTTTAGTTCTTCCTGGCAATTACATGGTTTTTTTTTTCTTTTTTCTTTTCTCTGTATGTCATTTGGACGTGGGGAACTCTTATTATCTTAGGAACAAATATTAAACAGTTCTCTGGAAAAATGAATTTGATTTTGGGTCAACAAATAGAGAATACTCCTTTTGTTTTCTAGCAGCTCCACAATCAAATGTATGTTCAATATAACTGAAGAGAAAGACTACAAGTGTTGGTTTTTATTCATGTGTGTTTCTTTGCATAAGTATAATGAAGGTAAAATTTGAGTAATTAAGAGAATAAAATTGACACTTCAATTTTCAATTTCCTTAACACTTCAATTTTCTTAATACTTAAAGAATAAGTGTATACTATGGACAGCCTTCTAGAAATTTACTTCAAATTTCCACTGATTTTCTTATGAAGAAACAGGTAGCATCATATTCCTTTTCTAAGAAGGGAAAAAGGGAAGTGACAAAGAATGAATGTTTCATGGGTCATTGATTATAGGACTCAAGAAGATTGTACGTAGTATGTGTGTGGGTGGGTGTGTAAGAATGAACGAGAGAGAGAGAGGGAGAAAAGAAGAGAGAGAGAGAGAGAGAGAAAGGGGTGTTTGAGGGAGAAGAAAGGAGAGTGTTTGGTAAATAAAAAGCACATATTTACATTTAAAACATAAACTAAAATAATGCAAAGTAGAAAAAATTGGCTTTAAGAGAATACTAAGGAGAAAGGATTTGGTGGGATAGGATATTTTCCATAGTAATTTAAAAATTCTATAGCTATATTTATATTTCTTAAGGTACATGAATAGATTCTAGTCACCAACTTTTAACTCCATTTACTATTTAGATTTGTTTTTTGTGTTTTTCTTCATCTGTCAAGATGATCACACTGTTGCTAAAAAGGATTCAGTAAAGTTAATATAACTATTTGTAATAATATTAGGTCAATGAACTAGAATGGAACCTTCCTCTAAAAAGTTTTAAAGCAGTGAAATTAAATCTATTCAAAAGTTTTGCCATAAAATGATTAAAAAAACAACAACAACAACAGAGTAGCTAAAGAGACAGTGCCAAGATAGACACCTTTAAAATTTGAAACTATTGTCTTCATATTGAAATATCTGTTAATACTTTTGGTTTCAAGTAGGAAAATCAATTTCCCAGAATCAATTTTTTTTCTGATTTTTAAAGTGTTAACTATTAGGGCATGAAACTGACCTTATTTTCGATGCTCACGGATATGTAGCAGATGAATAAATTCAGGCATCACTTTTCTTCTTTCCTGGTTCAACTCTTGAATAAAAAATCTTGTTTCATATCAACTGATTGCTGATTGACCCCAGCATATTTACAGACCTAGCATGAGTTTTGAAATGTTTTCCAATGTAATTTAACATAAATAGAAAGTTTAACTGTGAGTCCCTTGATGTTTGGTATTGACATGTAGCACAATGTTTGGTCCATAGTAGATACTCAATAACTGTTTGTGGAAAGAATGAAATTTTCAAATTGACTATTCTAGATGGATTGGTTAGCTTTAATTTGCTCCATGAAAATAGACTGCTTTCCTAAACCAATACACTGTTTTGCAACTGTCTGCTATAAGTCATAGCTAAACCAAGGCCTCTTAAGTATAGGTCTACCTGAACCAATCCATCACCAATTCTGCAAAAATGATTTAAAAATTGTCCAAGTATTGTTCCTCTGGATAAATATACAATGTATTAATTAGTATTCAAATTAAGTGGTAATGAACACATAAAAATTAAACTTTACCAAGGTATACCAAGTTAAAAGTTAAAACCACACACCTAATCTTACTACACATGACTGTCGTTGAATTGGGATCGTAGACAAGCTACGTCAACATACTTGCCAAGATCAGGTTCAATTAACAGCCAACACCATGAGTGGTGCTCCTAGAGTGCTGATTAGGTGGATATACCCACCACCCACCCTACAAAACACTAGTAGGCACCAGGAGCCCCAGACACATATTAGAGAAGAGGCTAATAACTTTCAGAGAAGCAACTGGACCCCCATATTTCCCCCTATTTCTATATAGAGATGAAGATTGTGATGAATAAAGACTTAATATTCACAAACATCTGAATAATTTCAATAATCCATTTAAAACTTATACTTTGTAGATTATGAAAATAAACAGCTTTTCCTGGAACATAAATTACCTACTGTTTCAGGGCAGGTAAATAATCAAATGTCTTAGAGATGCAGAATTAGACTTCTTGGGGTCTTTTTGCCCTTAATTGATGAGTCTTGGTCTTGACTACTATGGAATGCTCCTAATCTTCTTGTAGATTATAGAATTTAAAGAGATTATAAATGTCACTCATTCACTCATTCTTTAAGTCATTCACCAAATATTAAGAGCTTCACTAGGTTTGTCTTGGAAGCAGAGAAATAAAAAAGACAGAAGTAGTCAGTCTTCATGGGAAGAACAAGAAAAAGGAAAAGCTTAAGGCACTATTACTGGATGTAAAAATTGGAAGGAACAAAAAAGGGAAACAGAAGTACACAGCATGCTGTTTTTCCTTGGCTCCTTTTTAAGCTCCTCAATGCCCCTTTCAGAGGACATCAGTGACCACAGTCCCACCCCCAGGCTTGGCTAAGGACCCATCTCTGTCCTCTTCTAGTGCTCTGTGCCCCTTTTCGTATTTCTTTCATTGTCTTCATCATGTTATTAGAAATGATCTCTTCATGCGTTTGTTTCTGTTAGTGAGCCGTACACCTCACGAGGGCAGTGACAGATATTATTCATCTTTCAACCCCAATCACCAGCAGTTCAATTGAATAAGTAAGTAGGTTAATTGATTTGCCGGAGGTTGAATTTTTGGGATGAGGCATGATGAAGAGGAAAAGCTTCACTTTTGGGGGGTCAGGAATACTAAATTCTACACTTAGGCCGCCGCTAACAAGTTTGCTGTGGGAACTGAAAAGAAAGACATGACGTGAACTTGAGCGGCTGCTTTGGGCACTGAGTGGTGGCAGATGCTTTGGGTACCCTGCAGCGCTTGCTCTTAGCCCACCTCTTATTTCAGCCACAGCTGCGGTGGACAGTCCCCGGGGAGTTCAGACTCATCTCCTGTGGGCAGCTTGTCCTGTTTTCCTGAGAATTGGCTCAGGAAAGTGCAGACGGGGAGTGGCAGGGACTTCTGTCCCTGGGGGCAATCCTTCACCAAGGATGATGGGAAGCTGTTGGAGAAATGATTCAGCCTCTTGTCCTATAGGGGGCCTGGCAGAACTAAACCCTCCTTTATGATAACACAGCCTGATATTTCCTTTCCTCTTTCTCTTCTCATTCTCTCGCTTCCTCATTCCTGCTTCCTGGGATCTCATCCCAAATACACCACCTGTACCCAAGTCCAGGTCCCTGTCTTAGGCTCTGCTATCAGGGGGACTCAAACCAAGACACCAGCATAAGTGACAGAGGTCTTAGTAACCTCACGTGGCCGGTACTTTTCTGCTCCAGGTTTCCATGTAACGCCCAATACGATTTCCCTAACAGTCTGCATGCACTTCCTTACTTATGGTTAGGTCCAGCCAAGGACAACTTGATTGATATTTTTTGTCTTAGAATATCTTTCCTCTATTTGCTATACGAGATTTATGTAATTTTGGTATTTGTCTCATTTGTTGACAGGGAACCCTGAACCGGAAACATGTACAAACCCATGTAATAGCCTAAGAAACAAACTCACCCGGCTCTACTTGGAAACCTTTATAATGCTCAGTGGCAGGGACTATAAGTTGCAAGATTTCAAGAATCCTCAAGAAGAAGAAGTGTGAGCTGAGTAGTCCCAAGAGCATCAGGCTTCTGGAGTTGCCCTGTGCTTTCAAATACAAATTCAATAACTGTGCCCCTCCTGCACAAATTCAATACATGATGCAGTCAGTCTCATACCCTCTCCCTGATTTCCCCAGGTAGGGGAGTGATGGAGAATGGGTACAAGATGCTCATATAGTCTCCCATTTTCCATGCCTCCCAATATCCATGTCCTGTTTCACTTTCATTAGCTCTGGACCGATCCTCCTGCTGTACCTGACTCCTGCCCACCCAGTCCATTCAAAGCTACTAACAGTCACCTCTCCTCTATGCTTTTGTGTATCACCAGCCCAGAGCTGCTACAGAGAACTTAACTCTCTCTGAAGGCTTGCTGACAGTGCCAATGAATTACAGCACAAATCAGGAAACAGCCTAAATTCGAATAAATGAATCACCTTTCCTCAAATTCATCAGCCATTCCTGCTCTAGTGGACTCTTACCTTTTTATGCTTCTTTTTTGGCTCCTGGCTTGCCGCCATTTTTGTGGGTCTGCTCTCTTACTCCAGAGTCTTTTTGCCTTCTCCTGTTTACTCCAAATAGCCAAATTCACCTCCCACTCATTTCGAAGAAAACCTTTTTTTAAATGGACTTTACCGCATGTGAAATTTTCTGACAATTTGTTAACTGGAACAATTTACCTTTCTTTTTTTTCAACCTTCTCATTCCAGACTCTGCCCCAGACATTGCCTTTTAAAGTCCCAATAATACGTTCTCTCAAATAAAATGCCAGTTTGCAATGCACATATAGCAATCCAAGAATTGGTAGAAACTTTGAAAATCACAGTTTTTCTTTAACTGTTTTAAAGAAAAATTCTTAGGTGGTCTTAAGGTCAAAATATTGCTCATGGCTTCCCAACTAGAGGCTTTTGGTAAAGGAAGCAGGACAACAGGATGGCAGCAGACTTCTCTACCCCTCCCCAAAATAGAAAATCCAGGGGTCAGATTTACCCCACCTGTCTGTCCTTCACAGCCAAGTATAGCTCAGACTGCCTAATTTGGCGTGTGGTCCCATGGACAGCTACTCTGTGTCTCTGGAGGATGTCTCAGGTTCATATCATGGGAAGGGACCAAAACTGAGGGTGAACTGGGAAAATATTAGGGTCAGAAAAAGAGTTTTTAATTCATACAACCTTTACCAAAATATATATCTTTGAGGTGGGCTTGAGATGCTGCATTGACTGCTCTCCTGGTGCTGTATCATGAAGCCAAAATAGTTTTCCTAAAATTTAGCAAGCCAGACTCTAGCTTCTAAGGATGAGTCGTGCGGGAAAAGCAGGGAGCTGATGGTGCTAATTTAACAGTGTTATTCGGATCTTCAGATTCTTTCTCTGAATACTTTTCCAGCCCCATTTTCTTTCTTTCTGTCTCCTTTCTGGGACTCCAATGACACATAAGTTAGATATTTTGTTATAGTTCCACAGGTCCCTGAGATTCTGTTCATTTTTTTCCGCCAGTCAATTTATTCTCTGTTTTCAGATTGGAAAAGTGTTCTGTCTTCAAGTTCACTAATTCTTTACTCTATCTTCTCCATTCTGCTGTTGAGACCATCCATTAATTTTTTTTGTTTTTATTATTGTATTTTTTAATTCTAAAATTTCCATTTGATTTTTCTGTATATTTTCTAAGTCTTTGTTGAGATTTTTCTAATTTTTCACTTGTTTCAGGCATGTTCATAATTGCTTGTTGAGGCATTTTTATGATTGCTGCTTTAAAATCATTGTCAGATACTTCTAACCTCTGTGTCATCTTGGTGTTGGTATTTATTGATTAGTTTTTTCTCATTCATGTTGAGATTTTCCTGGTTCCAGGTAGGATGAGTGATTTTTGATGGAAACCTGAACATTTTGGGTATTATGTTTTGAGACTCTGAATCTTATTTAAATTGTCTGTTATAGCAACCCTTCTCTGACTTGGCTCTTGTGGGTGAAGGGGGGCACTGCCTCCTTAGTGCCAGGTGGGAGTGGGAGTCCAGGTTCCCTATTGATGCCTGGAGGGAGGTGTTCCTCGTTACTGCTGCGTAAGAGTGTGGGTGGGAGTTCAGGTTTTTACTAGGTTTCTGCTGATACTATCCTGGGTTGGAGGGGCAAGAGTGCCTCATTACTACTCCTCACATAATCTCCATGGACACCAGGGGGACGGAAATGTCCTCCTTACCGTTAGGCAGTGATAAAAGTCCTGGCTTTCTTCTAGGTCTTCTCTGACAGCACCCAGTGGGGAGAAGGAGGCATAGGGTTGGAAGTCCAGCCTCCTCACTGACACAATGGGGATGGAGGCAGGGCCTGGCATAATGAAAATCCCTGCTTGCGTCTGGGTCTTCTCTGATCCCACTCTGGTGGAAGGGTTGGGGTGCCTCATTACAGGCTTGCAAGGGTAGAAGTCTAGGTACCACACTTGGCCTTTGCTGGCGGGAGTAATTTTGAGAGAGGGGTGCAGGTTTTTCCATAATATTTAGCTAAAGCACAATAGTTATTTTCTAAAAGTTTTCTGTCTTGCTGGAATACTCCTTTCAGATCATGGGAGCAGGTTTTACTTTGGGCTTTTTTTTTTTTTTGGTGCCAATTGGTGTTTCTGGGTTGCTGCCTTCTCCATAAAGAAGTCTGGAATATATGAGGCAAAGAAAACTCATAAAACAAAAAACAGAAACCTACAGAGCTCACTGCTTTGTCTTTCCATGGGTTTCTAGGTCCCTAGCCAGTCTTCTTTCTTCTATCCACCTTCCACAGTCTTCTTATTTTTTTTTTTGAGGAAGATTGGCCCTGAGCTAACAACCATTGCCAGTCTTCCTCTTTTTGCTTGAGGAAGATTGTCTCTGAGCTAACATCTGTGCCAGTCTTCCTCTATTTTGTATATGGGATGCCACCACAGCATGGTTTGATGAGTGATGTGTAGGTCCAGGCCAGGGATCTGAACCCACAAACCCCGGACTGCTGAAGCGGAGTGTGTGAACTTAACTACTACGCCACCTGGTTGGGCCCTTCTTATGTTAGTTTTATGTATAATGTCCTGGGTTATTTTTAGCTGTAATTAGCAGGAGGAATAGGGAAAAGTAAGTCTACTCCATTTTTCCAGAAGTAGAATTCTCTCTGATGTCTTTTAAGATAGAGTAGCTTTGAGGCCTTGCCAAGCACCACCCTATCCAGACAAACTTTGAGGTTTTACAGACTCAGTGGACCCTCACCAGACTCTCACTGTTTGCTTCATGCATAACCAGGAACCTCAGAGGAGTGTTTGCATGCATAACAGGTGTGTCTCATCCTCCCCAGGCTCCCCCACTCTGCCATTATATTATTAGGTACGTAACTTTTCATGTACTTCCTTTAGGTCCTTCCCGATGTCTAGTCTATCTCTGTGCTATGTTAAGAAATTGAATAAAAATTCTCTGTTGTCTGGAGAATGAGAACTAAAAGGGATAAAAATAATTTCAGTTATGCCATAATTTGACATGCTCTAATATTTGTTCAAGTTACACAAGTTTATCATTTAGTGATATGATTTTTAAATGGGTTTATTTGAATTTTACAGAACAACAATTTTCTCGAAAGAAAAAGTTTTGATTCTCCTTGTAAGAGAACTATTGTGTGTGTGCTATATTTCTGAGTAGCAGAGAAAGACTAAATAATGTTGGGAATAATAGAATAAATGAAAAAAATCTCAGCTTTCGTACTGTCTCTGTCTTGTTAGAAAACTGCTTATGTAATTATTTTTAATTCCAAATGCCTCAATATTCGCCATCGTTACTGTTTTTTTTCCTGGCACTGAGAGTCAAGAAAGGCAAGACAGAAAGAATGTGAAATAGAATGGTTACTAATGGAGAAAATGTGTTTAACCCCTGAACCCTAATATCAATTAAACTAATTTTATGGCTTCATGATGTTCTTTCAAAAATAACCCCCCCCCCCAAATTGTCCTTGACAAGCTACTTCTTGCTACCAGCCATGTCTCAAGGGATATGTACTGACTGGAAATTTTGAGCATCTATAAAAGTGTTCATTGAAATTGTGAATAATTAGATTAAACACCAACAATAAGCAATCATCATTTTCATGTTTGTTGAGCAATTGCTCCTAGTTGACCCACAAACTTGGGTTACAGTATTCAGAAGAAAGAGCAAAGTACAGTAAATTGTTTGCATGGATAACACATTCATAGATGCTAAAAAAGAAATAAACCAACCAATCAACCAAAAAACCTCAACTAAAAGCAAACTGAACGCAAAAATAACATTAGAACGAGTCCAATATACCTGGAGGGAAAAAACCATCGTAACAACAATGTGTGGTAAACACTGTTCTTTTCTGAAAGCTTGTGTCCACCTTTTTCTCTTCTTTATGCAACTTCTCCTCTGTAAACTTGGGGTGGCTCAAAGCCAAGAGGGATGATATATCAGTTTTTACTTTTCCTTCACTTACAAAGGAAACCTGCGAGTATGGAAAGATCTTCAGGGTTCATATCCTCCAACCACCTGTCCAATGAGGAAGACCCTTCTCAAGTTCACGTCTGTCTACACTAGGGTAGGGGCAGAGAACCGCTCCCACTTTGATGCGTACCACTTTTTTGTAAGCTTCGATTGTTGGAAAGTCTTTCACCATACGGAGCTGAATTGTTCCTCCACGTTCTAGTTTGGTCATAGGGAGCAATTCTAGGCTCTCTTCCATATGATGGACTTTACATGCTTTTTTCTTTTGTGGGTGAAATATTCCCAGATTCTCCAACGAGTCCATATTGACAGCCCTTGTAGACGTTTATCATTGTAATAACCCCCTTCCTTTAACGCTCCCTGTGTTACAAATGCACCCACTAAAATGTGATGAGAAAGCTGATTTCAGACAATTTCAATTCAGGAAATAGTTATCAAACACTTATAATGTGCCAGACATTCTGTTGGGCCCTGGAGCTATGTCAGTGAACCCGACCATCTGTCCTCCTGAAGATCACAGTTAGCGAAGACAGACATTCGATGGGGAATTACAACTGTGATGAATGTTGTGGAAACAGTTGTAAAGTTGTCTAAAGCAAGGGGGATTTGATTAATCTTGGAGAATCACAGAACACCTCTATGATAGGTAGATGTTTAAGTGAAGACTTGAAGCCTGAGTAGAGATTAGCCAGGAAAACAGAGGTTCAGGCAATGCAAGTGGTACGTGGGGAAGACATGAGGTTGAGAGGTGTCCCAAAGTCCAAAGGAAGAGGGTGTCTAAGCAGAGGATTCCAAGTTCTCATATCAGTGGAGAGAGTCCTGGGTGGCTGCCACCGTTAGGTAACGGGGAACTCAGCTGTTCACAAAGGAGCAAACCCTTGACTCTCTTCATCCTGTGTCTTGCTATCTAGCTTTTACACTGCTTCCTCTACTTATTTACACTATAATTTTAATACCTGTCCTGGTTCTGTGAACATGTTATCTCAAAAATAAATGCTTTAAAGATTTCACTTTTGGAAAACACACTCAAGGCAGACAATCTCTCTTCTCCCTACGTAGCTATATTTTAGTGCGACAATGGCTATAAAGATGAAAGAATATTCACTGTATTTAGCAATAAGGAATTTATTGGTGACATTGCAAAGATCCCTTAGTGGTTTAGTGAGAGAGGAAGCCAGATTGCAGTGGGTTGGGGAGTGTATAGGAGGTATTCTCTAGTGAATACAGGGAATATAGACACTCTGAAGAATCTTAGCTCTAGAGAGAAGAAGAGAGATAGGGTAAGTACCTAGAAGAAAAGGAGAATAGAAGAACATCTTTTTTTTTTTTTTTTGAGAGGAGGAACTATGGCAAGCTGAGATATTGCTGGAAGGGCGCTACTATTTAGGAACAAGTAAAAAATATAGGAAAAAGAGGTTCCCCAAAAGGATGCCACATCTGTGACCTTTGGCTGTTTCCCATTTGATTTGGAGGGCAAATTTAACACATAAGTAATGACTAGGATAAGATATCTTATAATAAAGAACACAATTGTATGATGAAAAAGAAAAAAAAAAAAAGAAAAAGAATATATTACCAGACAGATAATATATATTGAGGTGACAATACATTTAAAAGGAGGTAGATCGCCTAGAGATCAACTTGGGCTGGAGACTTAGAAGTAGAAAAGATTTTGAGGCTTGCCTCCTTTACTTTCAAACAATTTGACTTTAGGTAAGTTACATAGCTTTTCCAAACCTCTGCTTTCTGTCTGTAAAAAGGGGATCATAATGCTGAGCTCTACTTTTTTATGTTTGTAAAGAAGAGATAGTTCTTGTAAAGCTCCTACTATGGTTAATGTACAATAAATGATAGATCATGTAAAAATGTAATAGAATATGGACCTTAAAGGACAGAGAGAGCATTATTCTATCATGCTGTGCACATCATAGGTATTCTTCAAAAAAACTGGGGAGAAGGAAGAAAGATGAGTGGAATGCACACTGTGAGCAAATATGTAAAGCTAAAAGAACATATGTGATAGCAGATGATGACAAATTAGATAGGTCTACAAGTCTACAGCAAATTTCACTGTGTTCATGATATTGGGAAAATCGGGGAGATCAGGTACTTGGAAGCTAACTCATAAACTGTAATTCATGATATGTGTTAATTATATTATCTGTTATAAGAGGTACAAATAATAATGATAAATAAATGGTAGGTCTTAATTACTTGTTATAACAGGTACAAATCTCAGTCCACAATAAACCAGACGTGTAAGAAAGATAACTTTATTCTTCTACATACCATCTAAGTTTTTCTTTGAATCTTCCATTCCCCAAGACGTCAGACACTAAAACTGTCTCCCTGTTCCCTGGCTTGTGCCTAAGTTCCAGGGAGATTTATGTAATTTCAAGGTGTTGTATGATCCATCTTGTCCCTGAGTCATCTGTCCACACAGATATTTGCTGACCAATTCGTGGTTCTATTTGGTCGTTGCTCACTGATCCATGTAGTAAACCACTGAGACAACTCTCATTCTTGTCTACCTGGGCTTCAGGTCCACTGGGTCTCTCTGCTACTTTCATCCCAGGCTTGAGAGCTAGGGCATCATTCTATTGCTTCCATGCTATTCCCTGGCAAGAGACTTTCCCTGGAACATATCTATGGCCCCATTTGCCTTGATGCCTAATCTATTACTTTATCACTTCTATGAATTTATGATCTAAGAAGAGGGGCAAATAGTCACATTTGTTCTCTGTCTCTTAAACCACATCTGGGTCTTGCTCTGTCACTGAAGCTCTCATATGGAAAGCAGAGTCAACACTGTCTTTCTCTAAGCCACTATACTTT
This sequence comes from Ceratotherium simum simum, assembly GCF_057802395.1. NCBI lineage: Eukaryota > Metazoa > Chordata > Mammalia > Perissodactyla > Rhinocerotidae > Ceratotherium > Ceratotherium simum. The sequence continues at coordinate 19,699,606 of NC_141926.1, forward strand.
GTCTTTCTTCTGCTGTCTCCCAGCCCAGGAGATTATTTTTATAGTCTTCAGGGAAAATCCCTCCCTGTATAAATCTTGATTGTTTCCCCTGGATTCATTTTTGCCCCTAGAATAACTCTTTTATGGGTTTAGGATTTTGGAAAATATAAACCAGAGACTTATAGGAAGTTTCTGTTTTCTACCACACCCTGTCACACCCACATCCTCAGGAAATAACTCAGAGTACATTATTTGCCTCAACTGGGTGAGCAGGTGGGAAAGGGAAAGTGGGAACTTGAGGGAAAAATTCATTTATATTTCGACATCCTGTGATAATGACAATATATTGCATCACCTTACAACTTGTGTAGCAAATTGTAAGTTGCTCAAGACCCTACATTGGTTGTTTCAGTTTGCCAGCCTTCTCCAGCAATGCACTTCAGCACATTTTTATTCATCTGCATTTTTCATCCACATTGTTTGGAAAAAAATTCTGTATAAATTCCTTTAGCTCAAATGATGAAAATTCGGATTAGTTGGCAGAAATGTTAGTGTCTGGCAATCACAATTATGAGACCATAGTGGCAGCATTTTAAGATGGTTATATGGATTTTACAGCTCATTTTGCAAAGGAGATGACCACAATCCAGACTTTCTTCTCTTGGAAGAGTCCTGAAAAGTCAATATTGATTTTTGCCCAAGGTTTCTTGGTCACTTCCCAAGGGCATAAAATTACTCTTGGCAGTTTTGTGCTAAGTAGTATAGCATATACTATTTTTACTTAAATTTTATTCAATATAAAAATCAATTAACAGGTTGGTAGAATTTCACTTTTAGTTAATGCCTTCATGGAAATAAATCCCTGAGTTCCATTTGAAAGCAGATTTTCTAATCTAAGGAGTGTTATATGGGGTTGTAACTACTTTTATTCCCTAGGCAATTTCTCTGCTAGATATCCTCTCCACATAGAGCTTAAGATAGTTTAGCATCCCCCAGAGATACCTATAGCGTGTGATGTTCTAGCATCCACATTTTCAATGACACAGCACAATGTAACTGGGGACTGGCAAGGCGATGTCTCATGGCATGAATATTCAATATTGCTTTTCTAGATTCAAAATAAATATTTGGTTCTAAGCTTTAGACATAGGGCTACATAGAGGAATTCATAGTTAAGAGTAGTACAATTCTTCCGGAAAGTTTCTAAAGAAGCTTGCCATCTATACTAGTTGTTAAAGCACGAGTGTGAAGGCAGCTGTAGACTTCTTGTTGTCCATGGTAGCAGCAGAGACGTTGTTAAAATATACTTCTCTTCAAAGTATGTATGATGTTATTCTTGAACAGTTGATGTCTCAGGGCCATCTGGCATTTTGTCGCTAGGCACTGCACCAGCACCATATGGTGACGTGCCAGGGGCAGGAAACTGTGGTTTATTTCATCGCACTTTGCTAACAAAGACTCAGAAGTCAGTAACTGCCTGACATTCCTGAAAGCGTCCTCCAGTTGGAGGGTCCACTTCGACAATGAAATAATGAAAGAGCTAAGCAATGAATGTATATGTACGCGTGTGTGTAATATGTGGAGTCACCCCAGGGATACGTGAAGGTCTGGTTTTCTTCCTGGAGCAGATACATTACAGAGTGGTGTGACTGCCAGCAAACCACTGTGTGAACTGAGTAAAGTAATGCAAGCAGACAAACATTTTAAAAGGTTAGGATTTCATTTTTCTGTTTTCTTCCTGACTCAGACACAAGATGTGTAAAAATGAGGGAGGCCTCTTGAATTCTGCCTCTGAGTATGTATGATACTAGTCCTGCAATTGGGACAGATTCACTAGGAAAACACACCAGGAATACCGGAGGTCAGGGCTTTCATCAGAAGTATTAGACAATTCCAAGAGACACAGACTTTTGAAACCACTTAACCTAGAATGTCTCTCGATAGGTGTTGTTTGAATGTCTGTAGTAGCATCTGTAATGATCAAAGTCATTGCTACATTTGGGCCAGAACTTCATAGAGTGGCCAACTACAGGTTTCATCGTATAATTATATTTAAAGTCAGAATCATAGAGTTGAAATTTCAGGAGTCAAAGAGACTGGGATGAATTTGGACCCTGACACCCAATAAGTCTGCATGGGGGCAAATTACTAAACCCACTTGAATATCAGTTTCGTGATGAAGACAGTAAAACCTTTCTTAAAGCATTGTTTTAAATATTAGTTGAGAAAAGAAATATGAAATCACCTGACATAGATTTAGGGCTCAATAACTTTTAGGTGAATCTTTTTAGGTAATTTTTCAATTGCTTAAAAAATCCTCATTTCTAATCCTTTTAACCAATATAGACTCTTAATAGAGCTTAGAGTAAAAGGGGTATGCCTTTCTACCTGATTTTTAATTTCATTTTTTCAAGCAATGAATGTCATTTTTTTCCAGGTTTCTAGTATGATGGAAAGGATAAGTGTCTCAGATTTGTGAGTGTGTTTTCCATTTCTGTTTCAGCCTCTTAGATGGGTGTCTGTTACAGGTGAGGAGAGGCTGCAGGAAAACAGTAGGGTGAGTCAGCTCTATTCTCAGTAAAGTAGAGAGAGTGTGAATTGCCTGACAAGGTGCAGGCTTTGAATAATGTCACCTTTGAGACTCATTCATTTGTGGGAGCACATTGGCTGCTCTTACTTGGCACCAACAATCTGGAGGATAGTCTGTAATGGTCAGTTTTCAACCAGATCTTTGGTCCACGTGGACATAGACAGACTTCACTTCCCGGAAACCTCTCTGGGTCATTTGGCATTGCTTTGCTTTGTGCAGGAAAGAAGTTAGCCATCTGAGCACTTGCTTTTGAAAAACTCTCTAGATGATTAAGAATCACAAACTTTTATTCTTAGAAACCACCTTTTATTCTTAGAAGCCACCAAGACTCAATTTGTTTAGAATAAAAAAATTAATTCCATGAAATCAGATATTAGATTAAAATCATTAAAATCAATCATTCCTTTACTCATGCATTCAGTTGTTTATTTATTTATGCATTCATATATCCATGCATTCAAGAAATAGGTTAAATGCTCAGCACAGGTAAGGAACTGGGCTAGATCGCCTGGTCTAAGCAATTCACCTGGGCAAATGCTCAACATGTCTATCATGATTATAGGAGTCCTAGTTTGTATTAGGGTTCTCCAGAGATAGAGAATCAATATATATATATCTATATATAAACATACATAAATAAATAAGGAGATTTATTATAAGAAACTGGCTCATGCAATTACAGAGTCTGAGAAGTCCCAAGATCTGCAGTTTGCAGGCTCAAGACCCAAGAAGAGCTGATGTTTCAGTTCGAGTCTGAAGGCAGGAAAAGACTGATGTTCTGGCTCAAGGCAGTCAGTCAGGAGGATTTCTCTCTTACTGGTAGGAGGGTAGCCTTTGTGTTCTATTTAGGCCTTCAGCTGATTGGATGAGGCCCACCCTCCTTAGAAGGGCAATCTGCTTTACTCAGTCTACCTATTCAAACGTTAATCTCATCCAGAAACACCCTCACAGACACACCTAGCATAATGTTTGACCAAATATCTGTGTACCCAGTGGCCCAGTTAAGTTGACACACAAAACTAATCACCATACAGTTTTATTATTGAAATAATACAACATGGAACTCAATGAAAAATCATATTATAAATTAAAACGTCTTTAAAATTTTTCTTTTACAGAGCTTAATAATTCCTCTTTGGAAAGTCTGTCATTTCCTCACAGCTCTAGGATTTATTTTAAATTTTCCTCAAAATTCCAAGTGCTCCTGCTTTAGAATTCTCCTAAAATTTGTCATTTGAATATAAATCCAGCCCTAGGAAAGAACAAATGTTATTTCAATCTTCTTAATCTATCAACATTTTTGATGACTATAATATATAAGAGAACATTGTTTTAAACAACAGACGGCCTCAGTAGATGTTTCAAACTTGCCTGTGTGCAGAATTTCCACTGGGATGGACATCTCTACTCAATTGCCCTAGCACAACTCCCACACTAAGAAAGCTGCCTTGGATTTTATCTATTCTTAAGCAGGTCCATAAAAAAGAGGTCCCTTGCCCTTTTGTAGAGATAAAAGAGCAATAAATATATGTTTAACATCATACACAGATGTGTGAACATAAAGTGAACTTTACGCATTCTGATTCTAACTGAAAATCGTTCTCACTGTTTTATGGTGGCATCACATATAATCGGGTTTAATCAGAGGTTACCATTAAAAGTGAATCTTTGGCTCAACCTGCTTGCTCTCTCCAACTCTCTGTCTCCTATCCTCAGGCCCTCTGGGTTTTATGCTCTCTCTGTTAAATTCAAGGTCCCCACATGAGATCTTGCAAGCCAGGGGTCTGTGGCTCTGGGGTTTGGAATCATTCATCCTTAGAATACAGTGATACCTCAAGATTGGATGAAGTAACTGTGACTTCAATTGAATCATGCCTTAAATGAGAATTTGTGCTAACTCATATGCTCTTTCATCTATCCTCTAAATGGCCTGCACCCAATTATCAGTGACAAATTTAAAGTAGGAAAAAAGAGATTGTTAAAAATTTGCTTTGTCTTTAGATAGGCAATGAACCATACCGAAATAAACAACCTTTTTTTTAAATCCTTTGCTCCAAAGCTGGCCTTAAATACAGCTAGAACTTAGCTATAATGTATATGACATCGCTTAGAGTGATGTAAAATCCATGTGCTGCCTAATACATTTTTCTTATGTTTTGACCTGTTAATAAACTCTTATGTGGTACTCCATATGTGCCACGCACTGTTCTCCACTGCTCCTCTACCAGAAAACTCTGGTACCTTGGGATAAACCCTCAACTCTCACACCATCCACACCCTGCATTCTCCAGGTAGAAGTGTTTTCATTATCCTTTTTCCAAGGAACTCTTTTCCTCGATATGGTATCTACCATTCATAATCCCACCAGAAGGCACAAATTCTATTCTGGAAAAGTCTATTCTAGAGCAAGTCTTCTTCAAATCTCATTCAAGGACACTTTCTACCCTTATGCGTTAGTCCAGTTAACACTTAATGACTTTTTCATTTCGATTATTAGAAATCTTATACCCTCGTTCTAGGTCTCTAGGACTTGACCACTAGACTTCTTTCATAAATAATATTTCATTTTCCCACAAGCCAGACATCTAATGGCTTATAGATAGTTGAATTTTATTTTGAGGCCTGAATTACAGACAGATCATTCTTACTTAAGACTCAATTTGTTTAGAATACAAAATTAATTCCATGAAATCAGATATTAGATTAAAATTTTTTTAGGGGCCAGCCCCGGACCTACACCACTTGTCTGTGGCCATGCTGTGGTGGCTACCCACATACAAAATAGAGGATGATTGGCATAGGTCTTAGTTCAGAGTGAATCTTCCTCAGCAAAAAAAACAAAAAAAAAAACAAAAAAGTTTTTTAGAACATTTTAATATGATTATAAAATTATTAAACTTAAATTCACAAACTGAAAGGAAAAGTTTTTTTATTTAAATGAAACACTTACTGTAAGTAAGACTATTAAAACATTACATTTCATAAACAATCAGAAATTTCAACCATAAGTAACAACATACATTGGAAATTCTTCCAGTGGAGATTTTTAGACACAATAATTTCCAGAAATAGGTATCTACTATAGAAGTAATTAATTAGTTACAGGTTTCTAAAGTTCTAAAAAGAATCTGTTTAATCTCTATCTCATGTGTTATAAAGTAGAATGTATTCATATCCAGATTATCTCATTAAGTGGACTGCTTAATTGGAATGAGATAGAATATAACTGAGTAATTGCATTAACTGGAAAGGTGTAATATTTCTGACGTTTGAAATAGCATTGGGCTTGTACTTTTCACAACATTTATGATTTTCCTTTTGATTTTACAGCAATACTAGTGTAGGTTTAGTTTATTTCTCATATTAGCTCTCTGGAATTGAGAGATGAGACGAGGCCTGGAAAACTCCCCCAACACAGTCGAGTTCCTGTTGACTAATTCTGTGATCACCCAAGAACAGTCTCCAAGTCCTTGAGGCTGAGCACTGCAGCGGAGGCTCTGCCTGAAGCTGATGGTGTGGTTTCTAAGAGGCTTCATCTCAGTGGATGAGGAGAGAATCCAGCAGGCCTCTAGTCACACATTGACACGCCATTCTGATGGTGGGAGAGGATGGTGTGTGTGGAGGGTCTGTGGGTGTGATGAATGCCTGAATGACTCATGGGGGCGGGGAGCGTTAACGGGGCTCTCAATCAGACGCCCTAGCTGTAATCTTCATATGATACGATGGGAAAGCCCCCCGCATGGAGGAAAGATAGGTTGATGTTGTCTCTTTCAAAAGTGCTCCAGTATGGACAGGTATTTTTGTTCTCAGAAATCCCGAGAATCACTGAAAGGATATCTATCTAATTGGTCAATGTACTGGAGTCCTCTCCCTCACCCCAAATATTGCTATTTGCTCTCCTTCTTGGAGACCTGCACTGCCTACTACTACAACTGGGATCACAGGGAGGCCTAAACCAGGGTCAGCCTTTCAATTCCTTCTCTCAGCTCAGACAAGTGTGTGTCTCAGCCACCCAAGGGTGACTCCACCCAGGTTCTTTAATATTTTAAATACTATTTTGAAAATTAAATGGGTTTGGGGGACTTGTTCCCCCCACTAATACCCCCCCCCCCAACGTGATAAAGGTAATAACTTCTAATTACAGGAAAGTTGCAGAAGTAAAAAGAAAACAAAATTATTTATGGTTCTGTTCAACCAAAGTAAACCATTGCTAAATGTTAATTTTTTTTTCAATCCAACCTCCCTCAGCCCATACCCCTTGCCCCATATACTTGTCCCATCCCTTTAAGTGTTGGGTTTTATCATATATTTATAACTCGTTTAAGAGTTATACATGTCCACTTTAGATAATTTGGTAAATGAAGAAATGTATATGGAAGCAGAAAAAATATCCATCACCAATGTGAACACTGTGGCGTATTTCCCTACCAATCATGGTTCATTGTCAGTTAGCATGAAAGAAGGTTTCCTTTATAACCAAAATTTTTTTATAAACATTACTTATGAAAGCTGAATAAGATAGAACACTTTGAGGATCTATCAACACTTTTTAAAAACAATGCCTTCAAAGTATTTCCAATATATTATTTGTTGAGGAAACAGAGCATATGGACCATCTTTGAGAGGCCGGCATCCCAGAGTGACTTCTCCTTGTGCACAGCCCTGTCTCCTCTCCCTTCCTGTCACAGGCTGTGATCCCTAATGCACATCTTGTGCCCAAACCCCATCTCCAGGTCTGCTTCTAGACATCCTATCTGTGACACTCAGAAGAAACTGGAAGACTTTGGTCTCATTTTGATTTTTCCTCCGAATATGGATTCCCTGAAAAAGTACAAAGATTTACAGAAAGGAATGGTAACTTGTATTCTTTTAGTCCTGTTATATACTTCTTCCTAGCTTTATTTTGGTTTTTATAGACTCTGCTGTATCTGTAGTTCACACGGAAGATTTGAAAACACAGACGGTGATTGTTTTCCACATAATAAAGAGTACTGATACCTTAGGGCGGGCAAAGCACGTATTGTTTCAGATGCATTCTCTATTTTTGTTAAGAAATGCGACTGACTGAATGAGTTGTCTTTATGTTACATTAGCAAACAGATTGAAAACTCGAGACCCTCCTCTGGAGTACAGGGTTTAAATTCAGAATCCAGAGAACCTCACAACTGCATCCGGGTTCACCTCTGGACTCAGGTTTGGGAACAAAGATCCCAATACCTGACAGTGTTTTGGGAGAATCACACATGTGATGAATTTCAAAATCCAGAACCTTTAGTTAGAAAGCTTTTATTGAACTTTCCAAATAACCCTGCATTTTCCCTAGATTTATTAACCAAAATTTACAGAAAGAATGGTTTTAGTAGCTTTTCACTGGCCATGATCAATGCAGACAAAATCATTTAGTATTTCAATTACACAGGAAAAGTCACTGGTGGTGATTAATGGATTTAATTTTTTTATATGATAAATAAAGCATTCCTTTTACTATTAGCATGTGATTAGAGATGTAATTTTTTTCTTCCCATCTCCCTCTTTTCCTCCTTCTCTCACTTTTTCCTCCATCCTCTATTTTGTTTTATAGAATATTAAAGAAGACCTTCAAGGTATAATATTAATGTGTGCTATAAAAGAGATTTCATTATATTATTGAGATAATACATACTGAATTACCATTTCATCTATCATATTTATCTCAGATTTAAACGAGTATGTTTATTTGTTTTAAATAAATTTGTTTTAAAATAAATATATCCTTGTCTAATTATGAAATACTAGTTTTAAACTAATTCACAAGAGATTTTGTGTGGAAATCAGCGACCTCCCATTCATGCTATGAGTTCCCTGCATCCTTATCATTGAACCTGATGTGCTGGGAAGTGGTTTATTGACAAGGCCTAACTTCTGGCAGCTTTGGATACTTTCTCTCTGAGGAGGTGTGAGACTGAGCATTATTTCTCCCAGCACTGAGCTCTTTTTTCCAGGTAGTCATTTTGATGAATAACATGGGTGACTAAACACCCTCAGTACTCTCTCAGATCTGATTCTGGTTATTCCAGTGGGTAGTGATAAAGACATTAACCATGTCAGAGCACTTTGGACTCTGATTAGTGAGCAGTGTCGGGGAAAAATAAATCTAATGGTACTAGTTATAGTGCTGGTGTAAAACATAGGATATTTTGCAGCTAGCAGCTGAAGGGTTTGATCTCAGAGTCACCACCTCTTGCTTGAGGGACACATGGCAGAGGGTCACACCATCCCTTTGCCTGTGAGACACCAACATTCTCCAGGCAGCTTAAATCTTTGTAGAAATGAGAAGATGGCAGCATGTCAATATAGGAATTTGCATCAGGGCCAAAATAGTGTCTAGAGGACAATGTGGTCTCTTTTGTAGCCATCTGGGTGCATTTTTCAGTTTCAATGTCTGACATAAACAGTGGTGACGTGTCACCTGCCTGCTCAGGTTTGCATGGAGCGGGTAGGGGCTCTGATAAAGGGTGTCATGAATGAGCTTATGAATGTGAGTCAAGACTCCTATGGTCTGAGAAGTTCTGACAACTTAAGTACCTTAAATTATCTGTGACCAGTCTATTACCTTCATTAACATGTATTGATCCGCCTATATAGGAACTGTTTCAGGGTGCAGCAACTCTACCTAATGCCATTGATTATATGAAGCTTTGAAATTGTTCTTTTGAAAATACGAGGCAAATGACTAGTATAAGGATCAAAAGCTCTGATATCCTCCTTCTGGAGTGTCAGTTATGAGTAGAGAAATATGGAAGATAGGATCCAAAAGCGGTTTGGAAGGCAGATGCCAGAGAAGTCTTTAATTCAATACTAGGAAGTTTTGATTTCATTTCTTGGCTGAGGGGCACGCATAAGAATAATTAAGAAGGGGAGTGATGTATCTATAAAAGAGGGTGTTTAATCAGGCAGAGGTCTGCAGGTTGCAATGGAGAGAGAAACTCAGGGAAGGGATGGTCAGTTGTCAAGGCTTTAGCCCAAAGTCCAACTTCCAGAAAACTGTTACCACCCTGGAAAAGGCAGGGCCTGGGAGAAATCATTAGACTCTGGAAGAATCTCTGCGCAGACCTGGAGGAGATGCCCTTAAACTACATCCCCAATCCAACCAGAGGACACCAGGAACCATCTTATGCAAATGAGGACCAATCTGTTGGCTCAGGTGCAAGGAGAGCAAGAGGAGACCAGGACTGGCAGCCTGTCTGCTCTAGGCACCTGGGCAAGCAAGTGCTGAGGGCACCCAAAAAAGACCCCAGCCAGCCTCTTTTCAGAGCCCTGAGACCCACAATCTGGGAACCCAGTGGCATCTCAGATGCCATCTGATAGAGTCTGGCCACAGCACAAGTCACGGTCATCTTCCCACTGACTTGGTTTTGATTCCATTTTCTAATCATCTTGGCCTATCTGCTCCTGTCATGGGTGTTTGTGCGTGAGCCCCTGTCATGGGACTTCATGTGTGATCAAGCTACAGCTGCCATCCTATGAGTGACAGATTGGCCCATGGGTCCCTGGCAGAGTCTCTTGCTTTCACAGATAATGCAGTCCGAGAGATATGGGTATGATCTAAGTCAACGGTAGTGGGAAGGGAAAAGTAGGTTTGCATTAGAGAGATCTGGAAGGTTGAATGGACAGGATTTGGTAATAAATTGAGTGTGGCCATTATAGAAGAGAGAAGAGGCACAACTGAGCCTAGGTTATGGTGTTTAAACTCTTTTACATTCTAAAGCTAAGGATATTCTCCCCAGAAAAGCTCATGTACACACCTTTTGCCTACAATCCCAGGAGGTCCAGAAATGTGGTAGCCAAAGGTTAAGAGTCTCTTTTATAGAAGAAAATCCTGGAGGTAGGACTGGATGACCTGAAAGATCTCTTCTGCTTTATCAATATTGTGGTAATTATCGAACTTAAGTATTGACATATTGTTGAGGTCATTGATAGCTACAAGGAAGTCGGGATGACGAGCTGGTGCTTTTGTCAGGTACTAGGGAATGTAGGGGAAAATGTATTTCCTTTATACCTGGTCAATCTCAAGTGCTGGTCGGGCAATTATAAGGAGATGTTGAGCAGATCATTAAAGGCTCACTTTGGTAAAGTGTTTATTGCATTAGGTCTGCACTGTCTAATATGGCTGCTATTGGCTCCACGTGGCCATTGAGGACTTTAAAGAAATGTGGCGAAACCTAACTGCGATGGACTGTAAGTGGAAAGCACACGTTCATTTCAAAGACAGTCCAAAAAACAAAAAAAGAAGATAAATACCTCACTTTAAAAATATTGCTGACGTGTTGAAATCATAATATTTTGGATATATAGTGTTAAATAATATATATTATTAAAGTTAACTTTGCTTCTTCTTTTTAAATGGGGCTACTAGAAAATTTAACATGACACATGTGGCTCATATTGGTGGCTTACATTATATTTCTATTGGCCAGCACTGTTCTAGATAGTGATTGTGGTAGTGACAACTTGGGAAGAGTTGAGGTCTCTGGGAAGAGCACATAGAAGGAGAAGTGTAGAGGGTTGAGGACATAACTGGGGAGAATGTCCACATTCATAGGTCTGAAGGGGGAGGAGCCTGGGAAGGAGCCAGAGAGTAAACAGAAGAGAAGGTGATGAAGAAGGTGCTATCACAGGATCGAGAGAAAGAGGAGGCTTTAGGGAAGAAGGTCTAGTGAAGAGAATCACGCTAAGTAATTTGGTCTTTATTCTTTTTTTTGTTTTTTTGTAGGAAGATTGGCCCTGCGCTAACATCGGTTGACAATCTTGCTCTTTTTTCTTTTTCTCCCCAAAGCCTCAGGACATAGTTATATATCACAGTCATAGAGTTGTAGCTCTTCTATGTGGGATTCCACCTCAGCATGGCTTGATGAGCAGTGAGCAGGTTGGCACCCAGGATCCAAACCAGTGAACCCCAGGCTGCCAAAGCGAAACGCCCGAACCCAACCACTATGCCACCGGGCTGGCCCTGGTCTTTATTCTATCGTGGTTGGAGAGCATACGCAGGAAAGTGAAATGATCAAATTTAAATTTTAAGATGATTTTGGCAACAAAATAAGGAAAAGATTGAGTTGAGAGAGAAGCTGAAGTCCAGGTGGCAAGTTAGAAAATCAGGGAAAAATCACAATCCCGAAGCCTTTGCATCTATAAAGTTGAATAGAAAAGAATCATTTTTACGTTGAGAAAGAACTTTCTATTTTATTTTCTTACAAGGAAAAGTGAGGTGAGTGAGATTTTGGTAATGTAAAGCATGTGTCTTCTGTTTACGGAATCCGGGAAAATAGGTTGCAATGAAAATCAGTGTCATAGATGATTAAAGATGATTTGTGTGGGAAAAATAGAAAGATGTAAAGAAACTAAGGGCACAAAAAATATAGGATTTCTAGGGAACAAAGGTTGTCTTTTTGTATAATTGTCCCGTGTAGGAAAAAGATAAAAAAAAACATTATTCCCCATCCTTGAGAACGTGACAGTAGAAAAGAATGGTTTCTAAAAAGAGTTTTCCTTGAGGCTCTGGCTCCATAACTTATGACCATTTCAGGTACTTCTAAATGTTTACAAATTGAACACGCTGCGTCCCAGGATATCATTTAAGCAGAAATTTTGATACATACAATGATTTATTTGGAGCTCCATTTAGGGCAAAGAATAGATTGAAGTCTATGACAGTACAAAATTCAGGGTATCAATAAGGGTGAGCTAAATGATTTGAAGGTATTTGAATTCCATTTACATTTGTGAATAAAATCTTTGCTAGTTTAAAGGAAAAGAGGAAAAAAATGATGGTAAAAGGAAATAATGGAAGTGGGGTCATATGAAAGGGCTAAACAAAAGGGAAGTGGCTGATCATTAAAGATATTTGGAAAATAGGTCTAGTTGAAGCACCATATGAGCCAGACACTCTGCTGGAGACTATACTATACAGAATTAAGATAAAACGCATGTCTGTTGCAGAATAATAGAGTAATAATAATAATAAGCAGTAACTAATATTTATTAAGCATATATTCCAGATAGTGTTAATGTGTTAATAAGTTTTCACTCATTTATTTTTCACAAGAACCTCATGAAATAGGTATTATCTCAATGTTATAGTAGACGAGGCACAGTGAGATTAGGTAATTTGCCCAAGGGCACACAGCTAGCCCATTAGATCATTCTGCTTCCTCAAATGCTAGGAAGACGCAAGCCGTATCAGGCAGTGTTGGCTGGGTTATGCTGTGGTAACAAATGACTCCAAAAATCTTCGTGGTGTCTAACAATAACATTTTTTATTTGTTTGTTTGTTTTTAAATTCCACTGCAGGGCACTTGCTCTGCTTTATTCCTGGACTTTGGCTGGAGAAGCAGCCCCCGTCTAGGATGTTGTTAGTTTTTTGGCAGAGGAAACAAGGTAATGGAAGGCGTGTGTGCTGGCTCTTGCAGCTTCTATTAGAAGTGGAATATATCGCTTTGTCTCACATTTCTTTGGCCAAAGTATGTCATGGGGCAAGCTTGCCAGTGGTGTGAGAAGTGTAATGCTTCTTCAGGGAGGGCCCTCAGAGTAACAGGACCCCTGAGGAGGGTTTTCTAGTTTTTGGTTTTGGTCACATGAATCTTTAGCTTTACAAGAACAAGAATCAATGAATGGTTGATTTGACTTTGTTTCACACCAAGGAGTTAATGTCATGCCCCCCAAAAGTTAGTTCTTGGGCTGTCAGTGTAGAATGGGGAGTGACAGGGTAGCAGAGAATCATGCAAATGGGAGACTATGAAATTGAGAGCAGCTTCCCCTCACTATGACCAGTAAGGGCGGGAGGAGCCACAGCCTACATCCTTGCTAAGCAAGGCACCTGGGGGAAGACTGAGACTCAACAGCACATCAGGTCACACGAGGCAGAAGGTAAGGACTGACCGGGTTGAGAGCTGGCAGGGAGAGGTAGATCAAGCGAGGAGATAGGAATCCCAGGATCTGGTGATGGCTGAAGGTTTAGTTCAGTTATTGAGGGGGAAAAACTAATTTTTGATGGAATTTTAATTCCATGCCCTGAATTTCTTGGTTTGAAAACTCCTCCCCTCCATGAATTCCTGGGTAGTGTGCTATGAACTAATGGACATTAACATGTGTAAAAGAGGGACAATCATAGACAATCTTATTTATTAAAATGTGGCAGGATGATGGACACAACCATATCTATACAAACCAAGCAATTAGAAAGTGGACCCATACAAGCAGTTAGGTAGACACACGAGAAAACAGAAAGAGCACTTTAATTCTTGAATTAAGGTTAATTCAGCCTGAATTTATTGGCTAAATTGCTCATTTTCATGCAAGTAAATCTGGTTTAAAGACTCTGACTAGAGACATTTCCACAGAGATGTAAATTGTTCTTGATGAATACAATAAAAGCAAGTAACGATCACTTTTTGGAACTTAGAATAAATTCACATCAGGCGAGGGTAAAACATTTAGAAATAAGACAATTTATTTTCCTTTCTAATAGTAAAGAGCTGTAAAAACTATGGCAATAAATCGAAACATTTGGGAAATGGTGACAAAAGTAAGATTTAATCTCATCACCCATATATGCAAAAATTCTTCTAGTTTTTGTGTATTCCCTATAGTCTTTCCTCATATACACATAAAAACTATGTAATCAGAGATTTTTAAATTTTATTATAATATGGCATTTTCCATAAACAATTTTCCATGTTGAAGCACAGTTCTTATGATTATAATGGCTGCAAAATAGTCCACTGCCTAGAAGTAACATAATTTAATTCATTGTTTTCTTATTATTAAACAGTTAGTGTCTTTCAGTTCTTCATCATTATTAATAATTCTGCAGTAGATGGCTATGTAGAATATATGTATTTAACTTTTTTTTTGTTGTTGTTGCAGCACAATTCCAAAACGGATTACTGGGTCAAAGGTAATTGATTTAAAAAATAACGACATCAATTTAACTAAAATGTGTATGAAATTTCCTATACCCTCACTGGTTTAGGAATTATATTTAAAGATCATGTAAATTAACTAATTAATAGAAAAATATGGTACTTTGTGTTAATTTGTATGTTTGAATACTTGTGAGGGTGAATATTGTCCCACGTGTTTGTTAAGGAACAGGGTGGATTATCATTCATTCATTCATCATTCATTCATTCACACCTTTTTTCCTTCAATTACTGAACAAATATTTTTTTGGGGCATCTGCAATGTGCTAGGTGCTGTTTTGGTTTCTGAGCACACAGCAGTGAAGAAAACAAAAGTCCCTGCCCATACGGATTTTATATTCCAGGCTAAAGAAGACAATAAACATAATAAGTTTAAAATTGTGTAGTATGTTGACTATTATAACTGCTATGGAAAAAAATAAAGCAAGATGAGAAGAATAAGCAGTTCAGTTTGTTGGGGGGAGGTTGCATTCCCAAACAGGGAGGGGCAGTGAGAGACAAATTTTTGAACAGAGACTTGAATGAGGCAGAGCAGCTCCCATGTGAGTATCCGAGGAAAGAGTGCTCCAGCCAGAAACACGAGGTTGTCTAACGCCCTGAGCTGGGGCCTGTCTGATGTGCTGGAGGAGAACCAGGAAGGCCAATTCCACTAGAGCTCAGCGAGATCTTTGACTTTTCCTCTGATGATGTTCATTTGTTCAGTAGGAGAACAAGGAGAGAAAATCTAACTAACCCAACAGAAGAAAAAGTTTCAAGAAAGAGATTGTCACCAATGCCAAAACTGGCCCAGATATCCAGGTAGAAGACAATGAATACAAGACAACCACATTCAATAAGATGAAGGGGGCCAGATTCCATGGGCCAGAGCCCAGTCAGGTGTCCATACCCAGCCAAAGAGAGACACTAAATGCAGTTTAGCTGTCAGCCCAGAAAGAAGAGGATACCGGTTGTTTGTGAAAAGCTTGCAAGCTCTAACACGTCAGTGGACAATCAACTGCATCGTTATCAACCGGAATAATTGTGAAACTAACCCAAGCCCTTCCGCAATACTATAAGATAAAAATATCAAGGGATGGGCCCCATGAATATGTTTTCTGGGTGACTGTCTTGGCCACCCAGATTTGGAAACCAGCGAGTGAGTAATCTATCTTTTGGAAGTAAAAATATATCAAAACATTCTTCCAAAAAAAAAAAAAATCTTGACTAATTTAAAGTAGCTCTGGTTATAACATAGAAGAGCCACCAGGTGGCAGAAGAGCTCCATTTTTGTAAACCTCTTGCTTGCTTCCTTATTTCACCTTCTCTATTCCTCCATCTAATTTTCTTTTTTTCCCCCTTGCTTTGTTGACTTGAAATATATAGAGATTAAGTTCCTTAAAAGGATTGATTCTAACATTCTAAATATTAAAAAAGTTTTTGAGAAGAAAAATACCTAGAGTATCATACTAAGTGAACTATTCAGAATTAATGCCATTAAATAAAACATTTTTTGTTTTAGATTGAAGCAAAATGTGTTAACTGAATAGGAGTAAGTATTAGGAGGACAAATAACCATAAAAAACTTTTTTTGGTGTTTAATAAGCAAGTTTCGAGGCACAGATTTTATAGACATATTGTTAATATACATTGTATGTGAGAAATTTATTCTTAAGGAAAATGTAAATTTTTGATTTCATAAAGTAAAACTCTAATGGTAGTTTTATACACGGAATTCAATGAGAACTGTATCCTGGACTTTGAAGAGTCAAAGGTTATTGGATTCAAACAGATCTTGTATGAACCTGGGTTCCACCTCTTCAGAGATCGACCTGGAGCAAATTTCTTAGCACCTCTCAGCTTCTGCTGTAAAATGGGGTAATAATGCCTATTCCATAAGGTTGCTGTGAAGAGTCAGTGATGTCACAAGCAAGTCCTTTATACATACAAAATTAGGAAAATAAAGTAAATTTAAAAGATTCCTTCCTCTATTCCAAATTTTTCTAATGGTAACTGCTACTTGTGTGGTTTTTTTTTCTTTCTTTTTTCTTTTTTTGGTGAGGAAGATCAGCACTGAGATAATATCTGATGCCAATCCTCTTCTTTTTTGCTGAGGAAGATTGGCCCTGAGCTAACATCTGTGCCCATCTTCCTCTACTTTATATGGGACGCTGCCACAGCATGGCTCTACAAGCAGTGCATTGGTGCGCGCCCGGGGTCCGAACCTGCGAACCCAGGGCTGCCGCAGCAGACTGCGCGCACTTAACCGCTTGCGCCACCAGGCCGGCCCCTGTACTTGTGTTTTAATGTGCGACAGAAGGCTGCAATACACATGTAGCTGGCAGAATCACCATCTATTTCATGTGTTCAAAAGCACCATGCTGTTAAGAGATTTCAGAGTTGAAAACCTGTGTTCACTGTTCTGAAACATCTCTCCACTTCCTATTAGGAAACGTGATGTTCTTTGAGGCAGATTTTTTGGCTTTATGTATTGTAATTGTACATTTGTTATACAAAGTATATAATGACTTACGCTCTACGGTGTTATTCAGTACAGAAAAAGCAGAATAAAGAATGTGTTTTGTCAGCAGGCAAGGACCGTCTTTTTTATCCTTTATCCTGTTTGTCCTCGCACGTAATTTACTAAAGAGCTGACAGTCCCAGCACAGGCTGCTTCTCACCATCTCCCTCTGCAGACAACAAAGACCGACTCTGAGACTACGCTTTCTAACTTGGGTCCAAGCAGGAAATCTGATGAAGTGATATAGATTTTTTCATCTCTATAGTGTGAAAGAATGAGATTGCTTATAAGAAGGAGGTGTAAAGCCATGTGCTCTGGACAAGGCTACTGGCAAAGATGCCACGAGAAAGCTTGGCAGCTCAATATACGAACACAGAAAGGGCTTCTGATCCGTCTTTCATTTGGCCGCAAGGAAGAAAGACAGTGAAACAGTTTAAGAAATGGTCTGAAAAAAATGAGGCACTGGGAAAAAATATAGGGAGTTTGTGTTGCTGATGAAAAGGCTATCTCTATGAAATGCATGCTAGTAATACTTTGATATATATGATTTAATTGTAAGTATGTTTTGTAGTAACTATCTTTAATTCTAAAGATTGAAAACCTTAAGAGAATTTCAAATTTATAGTTAATTTTGTTCCAATAGCCTAATGGACTTGGAAATTATAGGTTTCTTAAGTTCATTTGATGAACCTGAGGAGCAGAGAGAAATATTTGCAGAAGAACCTGAATGGGAGTAGAGGAGACCCTGGATTTCATTGGGTACCTCTTTCTTCCTAAATGTGAAAGATTTCCTGTGGATGATGGCTTCTACTTCTTGGCTAGTTAACAATCATAAAAACGAAAATCACCTTAGCAGTGTATTCAAAGTTTGTCCTAAATGTAATTGAATAAAGATTTCAGTATTCCCAATGCAGAAGAGCCAATGTCTTGCCCCTGCAGTTGGAGGCCTGGAATAATCTCCTCCTCAATCTCCACCATGGAGATTCTTCCTGTCCTCAAGGACTCTAGCATGAGATGCCTCCAGGACGTTTCTCCTGACTCTCTGAGTTAAAATGCTTTTTTCCTTTCCTATACTCACATAGCCATTAGTTTATCAAGTGGTATCCCTAAGCACAGCTGCTGGGCCAGATGTGGTCCTCACAACTTCTGACATTGGCATATGGTTATTGGTCTGGCATTTTTTTTCTCAACCTCAAGCATCAAGAAAAATCAAAAGTGATTTGTTTTTCTTTTTTTATATTGTGGTAAAATATACATAAAATACAAAATATACATAGTGTGAAATTTACCATTTTAACCATTTTAAGTGTACAATTCATCAGCATTAAGTACATTCACATTGTTGTGCAGCCATCACCATTCTGCAGTTTTTTTGGTGGAATTTTTAAGGTTTTGTACATGTAAGATCACGTCATCTATGAACAGAGATAAATTTCCTTCTTCATTTCCAATTTGGGTGCCTTTTATTTCTTTTTCTTGCCTAATTGCTCTGGATAGAACTTTTCATACTATATTGAATAGAAGCCAGAAACAAAAGGACAAGTATTGTATGATTCCCCTTATGTAAGGACCTAGAATAGTCAAATTCATAGAAATGGAAAGTTGAAGAGTGTCTACCAGGGTCTTTGGGGATGGGTAATGAGGTATTATCTAAGGGGTTCAGAGTTTCAGTTTGGGATGGTGAAAAAGTTCTGGACATGGTATGTGAACTTTTATCTCAGGGTCTGCTTTCAGAGGAATACAGTCAATATATGATGCTCTTTTGCCAATGGCTAGAAAACAGAGATCTGGGAACCAAGCGGTGGAAGTAGTATTGAGTCTTTTAACCATCACTCCCAGCAACTCACTTGAGGAACGGATTTGTCCTCACACTCTTAGGCTCTTCCAGAATAAGAAAGTCTGGTTCTCATGCATATAATACATCTATGGGGGACACAGTAAGGGTTCCACTGAATGAAGCTATACTATCTTGTCACTCTTGTATCCTCGTGTCAGAGGACCAGCAGGCAAAGACAGAAGTTACTAAACTGGTGGGGGACTTGAGTCTGATTATCATGAGAAGGTAGGGCAGCTGCTACATAATAGGATCAAGGAGGAGTAGCTCTGTAATTTTGGAATTCATTGAGGTATCTTTTGATGCTTTTATGCTCAGTGACAGCTGTGAACAGGCAATTGAGTAACCTTGGCCCAACTAGAGCAAGAAAAATAAAGGCCCAGACTGCTACAGGGTGCAAGTCTAGGTTATCCAACCAGAAAAGCAACCATGAGCTACCAAAATGCTGCCCATGGTTGAGGGAAATTGAAAACCAATGATGAAGGAGATTGATGAAGGATATCGGCTATGATTTCAGGCCTACTGTAGCAGCAGGGATTGCTCCATCCATCTGTTGTATTAGGTCATTGCAGACATTGTGGCTCTTCATAGCTTGAGGGAGAAGCTGTAACATTTGGACTTAAGGGAAAGCATGCCAGGAACTGTGTAATGCTAGAGGAGGACTGTATTGGACATAGTACCACCTTTTACTCCATCTAATTCTGTGATCACCAGTTCTATGCAGGTCTTCACTAGCTCTTCACAGATGCCACCTGACAGAGTGTTCACCTTGTGCCTTCACTATGTTTCTCTAACTTTCTGTCAAGGGCTTCTCTTGTTCCTTGGCACTGGGTACCTTGGGGAACCTGCTAGGCTCTCATGTGTGTGCAACCTGGGTGTTGGAGGAGATAATGCCCTAGGGGACACTCTTGCCCAATGGGAGATGAGAACCAATTGATAAATACTTTCTTCCACCAGGCAGACAGTTCTAAGACCTATCACATAAGAGTCCTCAGAAGCTCCTGGGAGATCAAGCACCAAGCACCAATTTGATAAAGAATTCATTCTTCTATTGAATTTCCCTCCTTCCTTGTTTTACTTCCTTCATCCTTCATTCCTGCTCCCTAGGAGAACCACTTTCCAAATAAAGTACTGCACTCAAGATTTTGTCTCAGGATCTTCTTTCAGGGGAACACAGGCTAAGACAAAGCTGAAATATCCTATGAGCCAGTGTTGATGGAGGAAAGAAAACATTGGGGACAATGTGGCAGAGGTAATACCCATCACAGTGGGTTTAATTTAATTAAATGAAATATTGAAATTATAAGACTGTTCTCAGGACGTAGGTGAATTGACTTTTAATATTCTCCAGCAAACTCTCGTCACACATTGAGTTTCCTTCATTTTGGGATTTCATCGTTAACAGTTGGCCCAGTGATTTATTGATTGAGTAGAATTAAGCGTAATAATGATGCTGAAGATTAGAGGTGTGATGTACATTTTGAAGGTGTTGGGGTCCCACGATGATTGAATACAACTCTGCCATCTAGAACTTCTCCCTGCTGGATGCCTGATGAGGGGAATGACAAACTCAAGGATTAGTAGCCCAAAGAGATGTAGAGTACCATTTCATTAATAGTGAAGTGTGAATTTACTAACCTCTCTCAATACAGCCTCATCAATCAAACCAAATGAAGGACTCCTTCTTTTCCCCTGAATCTAATACAATTCAATTGCATGTTCAGAAGAAGAGAAAGGAGAGAGAAATAGTCTGGAGAGTCAGGCCTTGCCTGGGTCTGCTTACTATGCAAATCCAGAGAGTAGGAGGCAAAAGCAGAGAGCTTTCATGGATACTCTTCAAGGACACTTTAATATTTAAGGCACTTAGTCCAATCTGCCCATAAACGTCTGCAGTTCTCGTGATTAGCTGCTCCTGTCTTGTGGAAGAGTTAATAAGGGGTGGAGTCGAGAGGGAGTGGGTGGGGAGCGAGGTTGGAAGAGAGAGGACCAGGAACACATCCTCCACTCTGGGCGTAGACCGTGGTGTGAGGAGAGGCGGAGGACGTGTTTCCTTCACTCTAAATATTAGCTGCATTTCCCATGGGTTTGGGGAGTTTCACTTTGATCCCCAAACGCTTGATCTCCTGCTCAAGCTCATAGTACCTGGCATGTTTAGCAATTTCCGGAGCCTGGAAAATGTATCTAAGGCAGTTAATCAAACGTTGAGTAAGGGATTCTCAGCTGAGGGCAGAGAAGCCTGTAGTTCACTGATATAAGGACCTTGCTGGACCACAATAAAGCAAGGTCAACAAGATCCTCTGAGATGGACCTGAGAACGAAGAGCACGTAATCCTTCACCTGAACACGTTCCTATGTTAGTCACGGAAGTGCAGTTTACATGAACTGTAAGATAAAAATGAATCTATTTTAGCCTTTTTTGGGAGGAGGTAGGAGAGGGTTATGTTTGTGGGTATTTTATCTGCAGAATCCTTTCAACTGGAGATTATTCAAAATTTACTTAGAACAAATGCCATTATGTACTAAGTAAAATCTCGATTGTGTGCAACAACTCCATTGTGAAAATGATAGTTGCAAACTAATCAAGTTCAGAACACTCAGGTCCAAGGGAATTCAGCCAAATTGGAATAAGGATCGTTCCGGTCAATCCCAGTCCCGCAGCACTGTTTGCCTTGGAAGCTGCCAGATGTCTGTGGCTAAAGTAAAGAAAGGAGATAATGGTGATGATCTAAAAAAGTGCATCTCCTGTGGTTAGTGAATGCCAATAAATCAATAAGGTTACACCCACAAAATGTCTTTGAGCAGAATGATGAGGGGGGTTTATTTGAATTAGATTATGCAGGTTGACTCTGGAAAACTGCATTTCCTTGGATATGTCAACCTTTCTTCTCTTTGAGGGACTCTGTTAACCCTAGAGTCGCATCTGAATATGGAGAAATATTGTCATTTTGGAAGGAATCTGGGATTTAGAGTTAGAAAAATGCTATGGTCTGAATGTTGGTGTCACCCCAAAATTCGTGTGTTGAAATCTTAGTGCCCAATGTGAGGGAATTAGGAGGTGGGGCCTTGGGAGGTGCTTAGGTCCTGAGAATGGAGTCCTCAGGAATGGGATTAATGCCCTTATAATAGAGTTTCAAAGAGCTAACTCGTCTCTTCCACCATGTGAAGACACGGCAAGAAGGTGCCAGCTATGACCAGGAAGAAAGCCCTCACCAGAAAACAACCATGATGGTGCTTTGATATTGGACTTCTCAGCCTTCAGAACTGTGAAAAATAAATTTCTGCTGTTTATAAGCCACCCAGTCTATGGGATTTTGGTACAGCAGCCCAAACGGACTAAGAAAAAAAAAGTAATTTCCAGTCCCTGCCATGCAGCTTGCTAGCTGTGTGACTTTGGGGAATTTACATGACCCTGTTGTGCTTCCATTTCTTCATCTTTAAAATAAGGATTACAATAACACCTGTCATAGTATAGAATATCAAATGACGTGTGAAATTATCTATAAATAAAAAAGTGCCGTCCACCTCCAAGTCACACGGTTTCTTCTTTTCCTGGAGGAAGCTTGGGGATCTCCACAGGGTGAGACGAATGTCACTGATTGGAAAATTTACTTTTTCCTACATCCATCCTTTTATCTGTGTTTTTCTTCTTCATCCCATTTGGAGGGCACAATGCCATCAAACTGTGCGAGGTTCTACACCTCAATAACAACCCCACAGAAATTGAACTTAATGTATGCTGCAACACCTGTCTAAAAATAAATGGCCTGTGAGAAGGGAAAGGCCAAGTCTGCCTCACTCCTGGTGAAATCTAGATGAGACAGCTGTGCCTATAAATGAAGAGTCAACATGGAAGACAGCCCTGCATAATTGTGAATTTCTGTGGAACGACTCACAGACCATGCTCTAGAAATTAATGAGTACTGAAGAAGATGGAAAGGGTATACAAAATGAAAGCCAAATGAATGAATTAGTTTTCTTATAAGGTTCAATAGCACCAGATCCAAAGACGGCTAGGCTCTGCTGGTCAATGGCTTAAAC